>NC_064645.1:52931664-53542021 GCF_023864345.2 Schistocerca serialis cubense | reverse complement strand
TATTTTGTGTCTGTTTACCAGTCAATGCTCAGCTACGGCCGACTTCCCAAACTTCTTTTGTTTTAAGATGTCTGTCGTGCTCGGTACGATTTGCTGGATTGTCTGACCTACGTAGATGCTGCAACGGCACCATACGCACGGGGCATACGAAGAGCTGTGTCGTCTTTAAGATGGCGCAGCACATCTTATATTTTGAGCCGGGCTGGAACTCTGGCGTCAATCCACATCGCTAGAATACACGTCCTAACTTGCTGCACATTGTCCCACAGTGTGTCTCCTACTCTACTGCAAAAATTTTCTTAGCCTGCTTTTTCTCTACTTGTTTACACATCGTAGTAAGCAATGGAAACTATAGTGCGTTTAAAGTTAGTTGCGGCTTTTGACAGTTCAGTGCGGATCGAGTGGAAGAAAGCGTAGTTGCCAGCGTGTGCTGAACGCGTCAGCATGCGTGGACGGCGCCAGACCTGCTCGGTGCGTAAACTGTCGGCCGCGCAAACTGCTCCATCTGCAATCTTTTTCAAACGATTTTGGAGAAACTATGAGGTAGTAAACTGTGAGCTTCACTCATCAGCCTCATGATCAGTTACCTATTACTTCGTTAATGGTCATAGTTATTGTGATATTTCGGTATTAGCTAAACTACTGCGAGAAATTCTTAAAGTTTGGACTGAAAAATAGGTATCGCTACGAATTTTCGTGTGATGTGATATGTCGTATGTTGCTGCATATAAAATTTAGGTAACATATTGAATTGTTTATTAAACCTCGAAGGATATCGTTATTTATCTCCAACGTTCAGAAAATGGAGTGTGTGTAAACGTTTCCGTCACGAACGCACAAGCCACTGAAAAAGGCAGAATGAAATATTCATAAAGCCCTCGTAACTCATAAACGGTCTGAGATATCCAAACAAGATTTTGGCAAATGATAGAACGCAAAGAGCAGAGAATTTTGCCATATGATTAATATGCGCAACTTTCATGTCTACGATGGTATTCAAGCAACTACAGTAGTTTTTAAAAGAAATAATGTAATGTTCAAGGACCATCAGTAACCCGTGAAACGAAAACTGCTGTGGGTTTTGGAACAATGTAAATGAAGAAGCTGCACTTTTTTTTTATACTGGCAGTGGGCTTTCTCATGACTATTGATATGTCTCGCCCTCTGTTGCTAGTTTAAGAATACGCTGTTTTATGATTCTGCCACTATTTCAACTGCGGTAGAATCTTAGTGAGATGTATATCTGTAAATTCTGCTGAGTCTAGGCAAAAGAGATAGTTGCTAACACAACAACAAGAGAAGGGAAGTATTACTCAAAACTCGACACAGTCCTTCATGAATCCATGTCTCCTTAAATACATTTTTTGGTATGGCTGACAACTTGACACCAGCCCTGTTATGTAACATTTGCAATGACTTCTTTTGTCAGCATTTCAACCTCAATGAGCGTAAATTTCTTATTTCTGCCACATTACTTTTCACCTAGGGCTACATATTCTCAGTCCGATTTAAATGTGGATAATACGGGGAAGCCTGATTAAACTATGCCCTTTATCGTTAGCCTGTTCGTCGGACTGGTAGCGTGGAGTTTTTGGCTTGTACAGCACTACAAGTTCCACTAACTTCGCTTTACACAACGTACGTTCAGTTTATCCAGTCGAATATTCCTTTGGACCTAGAGAAAAGTAGCCGCTTTCCTTCGCTGCATTGTTGGAGCTTTATCCGTCACAATAGAGTGATATTGGGCATTGTCCATTGCTTTGTCGAATTCGGAGGATTAGTTCGCAGCAGAACATTATATTCACAGCCCATGATCGTATTCTAAGACGAGCGCTTTTACTGCGAATCTCGTGTTCACACGTGCTCTACTGTTGTTATTAATGTAGCGCCAACACGAAACACTCGTTCACAACACCTGACGACTGTAGAACACTTTAACGCCAGAAAATATCACTTTACTACGAGAGCAAACAGACGCGACACCATGTGGCACAGTTTATCCATGGCGTGGCAACAGGGGCGCTGTACCAGGCGAACCCCAGTCACAATCTTGGTAATGGCTATGTTTCAGTCGAATACCTCTATGTGACTTTCTGTGTATTTCAAGATATACTTTTATATACTTGGTACGAATCCAAATTGATATTTGGTAGACCTTTATTTAGCAACATGAATCAGATATGTTTTCCGAGCAATATATCGGACAACACGTCAGTGCAGCGAGATTTCGTTTGTGTGTTGCGCATGGTGCAAGAAATATTTGTCTTTTGCTTGCTTCTGTGATAGGTTTCACCCCACTGAATGCGAGCAATTTCACGAAGAGACTGTCAATAATTGAAATTACGCAATAATACACTTAAAGGGTAAATTTTTGCATTATGTATCCCAATGAAAACCACTGTTAATAGATTATATGCCTACTTGCTTATTATATAAATATAAAAAGATATTATATAAATATAAAAAGATAGAGAGAGAGAGAGAGACAGAGAGAGAAAACACAAATGTATTTCAAATATCAGCTCGGTGACGCAATGTTCGTCTCGTGATGTAAACTACGTATGGCTGCAGGGTTCTTTCTTTTCTCTCTGCAAACAACCAGAACGGAATTCAGTAACTAAGTGGTATGAACACCTATGCATTGCGCCAATTAAACACTCAGCCTTTCTGGTTATTTTGTTAATCGTTAACAATTGTCTGTAATGCAGTAAACATCCTTAATTACTGATTTGTTATTACTACCATTGTTATTGTTATTCGTCACCTCACAACAGCTTTCCTATCACTCGTTGCTGCTGATGCACTTAACGAATGGATCAGGATGAATGGAATGTGGGACGTTTCGTTACGGAGAATATACCCATTTATCTCGGCGTCTTGTGTTCAGGGTAATATGAAAGTCTCAGTAAGAGAAGACGATCCAGGCAATAATATACCATGATGACAGAGAAATTGGTGTTTCAGTGTATTTTGATTATAATCCGTTAGCCTTTTTGCGTCCTCGTTCTAATACCTCGTGGTAACAGGCATTAAATTTTGCTTTTTGAACACTGAGCAATAATAGACAAAGATAGTAGACGGAAGGATACAAAATAAAAAAAAAGCAATCAGACTCATGGGTGTGGATCCAGTTCGTCATTAGAAGAATAAACAAGAGCGAAACAACACGAAAGCAATGTAGTTTCTTCTATTCTGAATTTTCAAATGAATTGATTATTACGTGGCACAGAATAATTGGTTAACTGCGTTTCTTATAGCTTCCATTCGCACCAACATTTATCGACATTCTCGATCAATTTATGAAATTCTACTTGCATGGTCACAAGACTGCACATACATGATATCGATTTCGAAGTGCAAAGTGTTTGTTATCTTACTTTTCGTAACAGGTGGACAAAGATGATTTCCAAAGACTTTTTACTGTACTGAAATAATCTCTTGTTACAAAGTAACAAGGTAAGTGTTTTATTCGTAAATATTTTGTGGGAAACTGTAATCGTGATGGAAGGTAATCCACCTGAATGTTTGTCACAACTGGTAGGAGAAAACGCAGCATTTTAACCAAACCCCGCACCTCCTCTCCGTATCCTCCTATGACACGAGCACGGGATTCTCCTCGCATACCGCTACAGAGCTGTTCCTAGCACAGCTGAGAATTGGCAACATCGTCACAAATATTTGGCAACACTGTGACAGTGCAGTCACTTCCGCATATTGACTCGCTACATTCACTTAATATTCCATTTGAATGACTCGTGCTATACAAGGTGCGACAAGAAAGTAATGAGACTGATGTGAAAAACAATGTTGCTTACCCTTTTAGTCAAGTTTAGTGTTGTCTCTTCCAAAGTAGTACCTTCTGATTGCAGACACTTTTTCCAGCTCTTCTGCCATTGATGGTAATATTTCTGGAACTCATCTTCTGTAATATCCTTCAAAACCCTCGTCACAGCTTTTGGGAAATCTTGTGTTGTTTGAAAATGGTGTCCCTGGACTGCCATTTTGACTCCTGGAAATTGAAAAAAGTCGCACGGAGCGATTTCTGGTGAATAAGGTGGCTGTGGTAGTACTGAAATTTGTTTTGAGGTTAAAAATTGCTGTACTGACAGAGCAGTATGGGATGGCGCATTATCGTGATGCAGAATTCAATTGTCAGCAGTTTTGGCACAGATACAAAGAACTCTTTTACGAAGTCTTTCTAAAATTTCTTTATAGTAATATTGGTTAACTGTTAGTCCAGGAGGCACCCTCTCTTTATGAACAATTCCCTTTGGAATCGAAGACGCGCACAAGCATGCATTTCACCTTTGACTTTGTCATAAGAGCATTTTGGGTCTGGGTGATGTCTTTGAACACCATTGCGAACTTTGGCGATTTGTCTCTGGATCTTACTGAAAAAAAACTTTCATCACCAGTTTTAACATGGCTCAACAATTCTGGATTGATTTCCACTTGCTCTAACAGATCGGCTGTCACATTTTTCCGTGTTTCTTGGTGTTGTGGTGTGAGATTTTTGGGGATCATTTTTGCACAAATCTTTCTCATACCAAGATCTTCAGTTATTAGACGAACCGTTTCTCGATTGATATTCAGATATTCTGCAATCATTTTTACGGATAATCTTTGATCAGATCGTACGAGTTCACGCACCCTGGCCAAGTTGACATCCGTCCGTGAGGTTGATGGTCGTTCGCTGCGGTCTTAATCTTCAACATTCGTTCTGCCTTCACTAAACATTTTATGCCACCGAAAAACTTGAGCTCTTGACATAACCTCCTCTCCAAAAGTCTTCTGAAGCTTACCATAAGTTGTCGTCGCGGTTCCACCCAATTTATTGCAAAAAGAAATGGCTTACCGTTGCGCAATATTATGCAGTTCCATTTCCATGACGAGAGACACAAATATGGGTTAACTTATTACAGCACAACTCACGACAGAGCAGTTGCATGTGCTTGGACTAGAAGCAGCTTATAGACCAAGGTCAAAGATATTGTGCCTATGCAAGCCAGCAGGGTTGCCACATCTTGCAAAGAAAATCAGTCTCATTACTTTATTACCGCACCTCATATAATTCGCATGTAAACTAAGACACTGGGACAGAACATTCAATTTTTTGACTAAAGAAATGCTATTCTTCACATTACTGACAACTTTTATTGTCTTTAATTATGCGTTATGATAGTGAGCGACCAATACAATGAGGAGAGTGACATGCTGGCAGCAGTGTGTCCGTGGCCCCATGGTACCACCCGTGTCTCATGTCGCAACGGCTCAATGAGTCGTCAGTTCTAACCATGGTAGGGTCCAGCATGTGCGAGCTTTTTTCAAGAAAAAAATTTTGTAACGAAATCTGAAGAAAACCTTTACACGTCAAGTCCTTTTGGTAGCTCGACTCAGTAAATTGCGTTAACGGTCATAGATCTCGGCTTTCTGACTGCCAAGCTGCTTCACAATACAAGCATCTCTGAAGATATTCAAATCGACTGTCAATGATATGAATTTCATTATTGTTCTTCACATAAGACTCACATGCCAGGGTGATAAATATGAAGGCAATGAACCTCTTGATTATTATAAGGCCTCTATGCTAAATTTCCACTGATGCAATTAGAAACTCTCTGCAGACATTTGCTAACAGCGGCTATAGCAACTTAATTTTTTCTGGGTAGCTTCAAATATGGGCAATTTTGTAGCATTAAATCCAATTGAATATTTTAAATATCACTTTTGAACAGCGTTCACTTCTCCATTAATTAATGTACGGACCTCAAAACAAGAAATTTGCCTGAGTAGCTATAGAGCAGGTTCTGAAAGGTATTGACACAATGTTTCGCATTAATTTACCATAGGGAATCAAAGAAAGAAACCAAACACATTACATTGCATTTACTCTCTGTGTTTTGACTAACTCATATGAATCCATGACAAAAATAAGTTATTTGAAGGATCTCCTATGAAAGGAAAAAGAACAGGATGTGACGCTTTAATTATAGTGCACTGGATCAGAAGCAATTAAATTAATTCTGTGCCACATTGACGTATTGCATACTAGTGTAATAAAATACTCATCAAATAAAAACGGTTTTATGCCTCCATTGCTATCGAGTGTGAAACACAAATCGTAGACACATTTTATGGGTCACCACTCAACAACATTAAAGCATTTTACACCGTCGAGAGTGAGGATTGGAACAGACGTTGTTGGCATAAGGCGAGGCAGTGCAGTGCCTCAGCCCCCGCTGGTAGGCAGCAAAAGGGTCCCAGAGAACTCAGACGCATGTAGTGTTTAGAGGCAGATGGTTGGCCAAGAAATCTCATGCTAAAATATTGTTGAACCAAACTGTCATTACCAATGTGACATAAAGCGAAATATATTGTATATGCGCTTGAATTACACTCATAGCTTCAGCACCGAGAGGAAAGGGGCGATAAAGACTTTGTCCACGTGTGCTTTCGGCTGCCAGACGTCGTATCTACATCTACATCTATACTCCGCGAGCCACCTTACGGCGTGTGGCGGAGGGTACTTATTGTACCACTATCTGATCCCCCCTTCCCTGTTCCATTCACGAATTGTGCGTGGGAAGAACGACTGCTTGTAAGTCTCCATATTTGCTCTAATTTCTCGGATCTTTTCGTTGTGATCATTACGCGAGATATATGTGGGCGGTAGTAATATGTTGCCCATCTCTTTCCGGAATGTGCTCTCTCGTAATTTCGATAATAAACCTCTCCGTATTGCGTGACGCCTTTCTTGAAGTGTCCGCCACTGGAGCTTGTTCAGCATCTCCGTAACGCTCTCGCGCTGACTAAATGTCCCCATGACGAATCGCGCTGCTTTTCGCTGGATCATGTCTATCTCTTCTATTAATCCAACCTGGTAAGGGTCCCATACTGATGAGCAATACTCAAGAATCGGACGAACAAGCGTTTTGTAAGCTACTTCTTTCGTCGATGAGTCACATTTTCTTAGAATTCTTCCAATGAATCTCAACCTGGCGCCTGCTTTTCCCACTATTTGTTTTATGTGATCATTCCACTTCAGATCGCTCCGGATAGTAACTCCTAAGTATTTTACGGTCGTTACCGCTTCCAATGATTTACCACCTATGGCATAATCGTACTGGAATGGATTTCTGCCCCTGTGTATGCGCATTATATTACATTTATCTACGTTTAGGGAAAGCTGCCAGCTGTCGCACCATGCATTAATCCTCTGCAGGTCCTCCTGGAGTACGTACGAGTCTTCTGATGTTGCTACTTTCTTGTAGACAACCGTGTCATCTGCAAATAGCCTCACGGAGCTACCGATGTTGTCAACTAAGTCATTTATGTATATTGTAAACAATAAAGGTCCTATCACGCTTCCCTGCGGTACTCCCGAAATTACCTCTACATCTGCAGATTTTGAACCGTTAAGAATGACATGTTGTGTTCTTTCTTCTAGGAAATCCTGAATCCAATCACAAACCTGGTCCGATATTCCGTAAGCTCGTATTTTTTTCACTAAACGTAAGTGCGGAACCGTATCAAATGCCTTCCTGAAGTCCAGGAATACGGCATCAATCTGCTCGCCAGTGTCTACGGCACTGTGAATTTCTTGGGCAAATAGGGCGAGCTGAGTTTCACATGATCTCTGTTTGCGGAATCCATGTTGGTTATGATGAAGGAGATTTGTATTATCTAAGAACGTCATAATACGAGAACACAAAACATGTTCCATTATTCTACAACAGATTGACGTAAGCGAAATAGGCCTATAATTATTCGCATCTGATTTATGACCCTTCTTGAAAATGGGAACGACCTGCGCTTTCTTCCAGTCGCTAGGTACTTTACGTTCTTCCAGCGATCTACGATAAATTGCTGATAGAAAGGGGGCAAGTTCTTTAGCATAATCACTGTAGAATCTTAAGGGTATCTCGTCTGGTCCGGATGCTTTTCCGCTACTAAGTGAAAGCAGTTGTTTTTCAATTCCGATATCGTTTATTTCAATATTTTCCATTTTGGCGTCCGTGCGACGGCTGAAGTCAGGGACCGTGTTACGATTTTCCGCAGTGAAACAGTTTCGGAACACTGAATTCAGTATTTCTGCCTTTCTTCGGTCGTCCTCTGTTTCGGTGCCATCGTGGTCAACGAGTGACTGAATAGGGGATTTAGATCCGCTTACCGATTTTGCATATGACCAAAACTTTTTAGGGTTCTTGTTTAGATTGTTTGCCAATGTTTTATGTTCGAATTCGTTGAATGCTTCTCTCACGTTTAACCTCAAGACTATGGTCATAGTCAAGACTGATGCACTCAGACTGAAGTCATTACTTCCTCCGGGAAGTGCCGCAGTCTACAATGTTGCCAGATCGAGCATGTTGCCGGACATGAAATTCTGAGGGGAGCACGACTGTATTGTCCACCTTACGTGAACGACTCGGCGGTCAATTTTTTTGTCTAATACTGTATCTAAAACACATATTGCACGCTCAAGACCCAGAAGAATTTACAAAAAATCAATTTATGAGAGCAATATTAACTATAGCGTTCGAAGTATTCATAGTATTGTATACATGTGTGTAAACGCCTTCTAACGCCCAGTCAAGGAAGACAAGTATACACAGTCTAGCTTCGGTATTATAAATACGCCGCAGTTTGTGGACGAACTCAAACTTAGGTTGATAATCATTTTGAATATTTAGCAGTACTGTACCCATTGGTGTTAAACTCGTTTTCAACCAATGATTCCCACAGCTACAGGAACACTACTTGTGATATCTCTTAAACAAAATACTTAAGCAGTGCTATCAGACGAAAAGATCAACCTGACACAAACTGTGGGAAGTTTGTTTTACAACCTTCGTACCTGGGTAAAGAGCTTTTCCTATTTGAGGTATCTGTGAACGTTGCTGCATAAGACGATTTAAGAAGAAGCTAAATTCCTTCAGCTACGACAATGTTCAAAGAAATCCTCTAAACGGCACTAAATCGTGGCAAAAATCTTACTGACAAATTTCAAAGAAGGAAAAGAGGGACGAAATGTCTCCCACTGGAAGGTCGTGTTGTTTTATTTAAATGATTTCAGAATCAGGTAAAACGAACAGTGAGGTTGTCAGTATAAGCACATTACTGTTGTCTGTATGATGTTGCACCGCCCAGGCCCTGTAATGATAAAGGGCCAGTTTAGGACAGGCACACTGTATACAGAAGTGGAAGAGAGAGCACCACTAAATTCTACAATCCGTATGCATTGCATACACACAGAAAGTACTGTTACAGTGTACCTATGGAGCTCAATGAGTGAACTGCCTATTTTCCGGTGAGAAAGAGCACTGGCAAACAGTCTTCGCTACATAGATTACTTAAATTGGTGTCACTCTGAGCTACAATTTATGGTCAGCCACTAAGTGCAAGGTCAATTACTTTAGTTTTAATGTAATCTACGAGTAATTATTGATGTTTGATATTAACATGGAAATGATTCCATAGACAGGGAAAGAACCTGTTCTTGGGCAACTACTTCTATAATCACCAAAAAGCATTAAATAATTTTCAAGCACATGTGTTCCAGCAGTGGTGTGAAGAAAATGATAGTAATAGTGACGGTAATAATCGAATTATCCGGTAATTTAACACTTCACAATGGATTTTCTCGAACTAAGAAATTTCCTGAATCAGTGAAAATTTCAGAACGGTTTCACATCGAGGCTATGATGCCTAGAATGGTCTTTACATCTTGCTGACATGAGAGTAGCGTAATCTCCGCGTCAGAAGCTTGCTTCTACTTAACCATTCAATAGACTCGCATTTTTTCCATCGTGACTAATTTTGTAAGCTAAGCACATCATCCGTTACAGCACACTCCTGGGGCTGGGAAATGTGGCCACAATGGTCTGGTCGAACGAACTATCACAGGTGCAATGCGTGGGTTCAGGCATTTACTTTTAAGAGGCACAAACAGATTCACTTTACCTCTGGTAACATCAAGAGAAAGATATTATAATCCAGAATCCGCATTAAACATCACGTTCCTTCATTACCTTCTGGGTAAGCCGGTTTACGTTGGGAAAGGACATTGGTGGAAGTCATGGTAAACAGAAATACTGTTGGCAGTAAACTTACTTACATTAGAAAATTTTATTTCATTTGATGAACCGATAGCCATTTAAAGGAACGGGTTTCTCATTTTACTTGTAGTTGATTGAACTAGAGATGTTGAAATATTTGGTGCTGGACTGTGATTCGAATTCGTATCTCCTCTTCCGAGGATCTGAATCTTTCGGAACAGTATAGTTCAATTATTTCATTCCTTTCCCCAAGACTGCAGTCTTCTCTAGGTCTCCTCCAAAGGTAAGTATGTGGGTCCGAATCCTGATCCAGTACAAAAATATTCATAATTTCATTTTCACGTACACACCAGCCTGCTAGTGAAAATTAACGTGCATTTTTAATGTCTGTTCATGTGTTGTCAATAATCGCAATAGGCGTCGTTATTTCTGGCCAAACACGCACGCATCTTACTGTTGGTGACTAAGCAATTGATACTTAAGCTATATTCGTGGATGATAAAGAAGGACGGTAGGTGTGCGGTTCGATTGTCGTTCAGGCACAAAAATTTGTATCATTATTTTAGAGTCAAACACCTAGCAGCTGGCAAGAAAAGCGGATAAGTAACATTTGATTTTACTTAGTTAACAATCCGATTACGTGTTGGGTTCATGTCTCTGTCACAGAATTTCACATCATGCAGTTCATCTTTAAATGCATGCACACTTTGTTACTTCTGAATGGAGGTATATCAACATCTTTTGTGGTTATTTCACAGGGTCGAAAGGGTCTTGATAGGAGTGCCGGTTTATTACAAAAACTGTCGTCTTTTATTTTCAAGTTTAGATTTGGCTACTGATACTGGCGAATATTCCGGTAATTCATGACTCTTCACGTCTAGCCAGCGATATGATATGATTAGATTAGCTTACATTTGATTACATTAATACTTGTTCCATAGTTACTATTTGTTACTTCTGAATGGAGGTATATCAGACATCTTTCGTGTTTAGTTAACAGGGGTGAAAGGGTCTTGATAAGAGTCCCAGTTTATTACAAAAGCTGTGGTCTTTTATTTACTAGCTTAGATTTGTCTACTGATACTGGCGAAAATTTCGGTAATTCATGACTCTTCATGGCTAGTCAGCAATTTGATATGATTAGATTAGATTACATTACATTACATTAATACTTATTCCATAGATCATGAATACTAAATTTCGTAATGATGAGGAACTTATCATTTTCTACATCTACATGATTACTCTGCAATTCACATTTAAGTGCTTGGCAGAGGGTTCAATCATACTATCTCCCTACCATTCCACTCCCAGACTGCGCACGGGAAAAACGAACACCTAAACCTTTCTGTTCAAGCTCTGATTTGTCTCATTTTATTTTGATGATCATTCCTACCTATGTAGGTTGGGCTCAACAAAATATTTTCGCATTCGGAAGAGAAAGTTGGTGACTGAAATTTCGTAAATAGATCTCGCCGCGACGATAAACGTCTTTGCTTTAATGACTTCCATCCCAACTCGCGTATCATATCTGCCACACTCTCTTCCCTATTACGTGATAATACAAAACGAGCTGCCCTTTTTTGCACCCTTTCGATGTCCTCCGTCAATCCCACCTGGTAAGGATCCCACAGCGCGCAGCAATATTCTAACAGAGGACGAACGAGTGTAGCGTAAGCTGTCGCTTTAGTGGACTTGTTGCATCTTCTAAGTGTCCTGCCAATGAAACGCAACCTTTGGCTCACCTTCCCCACAATATTATTTATGTGGTCTTTCCAAGTGAAGTTGTTCGTAATTTTTACACCCAGGTAGTTAGTTGAATTGACAGCCTTGAGAATTGTACTATTTATCGAGTAATCGAATTCCAACGGATTTCTTTTGGAACTCATGTGGATCACCTCACACTTTTCGTTATTTAGCGTCAACTGCCACCTGCCACACCATACAGCAATCTTTTCTAAATCGCTTTGCAACTGATACTGGTCTTCGGATGACCTTACTAGACGGTAAATTACAGCGTCATCTGCGAACAACCTAAGAGAACTGCTCAGATTGTCACCCAGGTCATGTATATAGATCAGGAACAGTAGAGGTCCCAGGACGCTTCCCTGGGGAACAATTGATACCACTTCAATTTTACTTGATGATTTGCCGTCTATTACTACGAACTGCGACCTTCCTGACAGGAAATCACGAATCCAGTCGCACAACTGAGACGATACCCCATAGGCCCGCAGCTTGATTAGAAGCCGCTTGTGAGGAACGGTGTCAAAAGCTTTCCGGAAATCTAGAAATACGGAATCAACTTGAGATCCCCTGTCGATAGCGGCCATTACTTCGTGCGACTAAAGAGCTAGCTGCGTTGCACAATAACGATGTTTTCTGATACCATGCTGATTACGTATCAATAGATCGTTCCCTTCGAGGTGATTCATAATGTTTGAACACAATATATGCTCCAAAACCCTACTGCAAACCGACGTCTATGATATAGGTCTGTAATTCGATGAGTTACTTCTACTACCCTTCTTAAACACTGGTGCGACCTGCGCAATTTTCCAATCTGTAGGTACAGATCTATCGGTGAGCGAGCGGTTGTATATGATTGCTAAGTAGGGAGCTATTGTATCAGAGTAATCTGAAAGGAACCTAATCGGTATACAATCTGGACCTGAAGACTTGCCCGTATCAAGCGATTTGAGTTGCTTCGCAACCCCTAAGGTATCTACTTCTAAGAAACTCATGCTAGCAGATGTTCGTGTTTTAAATTCTGGAATATTCCATTCGTCTTCCCTGGTGAAGGAATTTCGGAAAACTGCGTTCAATAACTCCGCTTTAGCGGCACAGTTGTCGGTAACAGTACCATCGGCACTGCGCAGCGAAGGTATGGACTGCGTCTTGCCGCTTGTGTACTTTACATACGACCAGAATTTCTTCGGATTTTCTACCAAATTTCGAGACAATGTTTCGTTGTGGAACCTATTAAAGGCATCTCTCATTGAATTCCGTGCCAAATTTCGCGCGTCTGTAAATTTTAGCCAATCTTCGGGATTTCGCGTTCTTCTGAACTTCGCATGCTTTTTCTGTTGCCTCTGCAACAGCGTTCGGACCTTGTTTTGTGTACCATGGGGGATCAGTTCCATCTCTTACCAATTTATAAGGTATGAATCTCTCAATTGCTGTTGCTACTATATCCTTGAATTTGAGCCACAGCTCGTCTACATCTACATAGTCAGCTCGGAAGGAATGGAGATTGTCTCTTAGGAAAGCTTCTAATGACACTTTATCTGCTTTTTTAAATAAAATTATTTTGTGTTTATTTCTGGTGGATTTTAAAGAAACGGTATTGAGCCTAGCTACAACGACCTTGTGATCACTAATCCCTGTATCAGTCATGATGCTCTCTATTAGCTCTGGATTGTTTGTGGCTAAGAGGTCAAGTGTGCTTTCGCAACCATTTACAATTCGCGTGGGTTCGTGGACTAACGGCTCGAAATAATTTTCGGAGAAAGCATTTAGGACAATCTCGGAAGATATTTTCTGCCTACCACCGGTTTTGAACAAGTATTTTTGCCAACATATCGAGGGAAGGTTGAAGTCCCCACCAACTATAACTGTATGAGTGGGGTATTTATTTGTTACGAGACTCAAATGTTTTCTGAACTGTTCAGCAACTATATCATCGGAGTCTGGGGGTCGGTAGAAGGAGCCAATTATTAACTTAGTTCGGCTGTTAAGTATAACCTCCACCCATACCAATTCGCACTGAGTATCTACTTCGACTTCACTACAAGATAAACCACTTCTGACAGACACAAACACTTCACCACGAATTCTGCCTAATCCATCTTTCCTGAACACCGTCTGAGACATCGTAACAATTTCTGCAGAACTTCTTTCAGGCTTTAGCAAGCTTTCTGTACCTATAACGATTTCAGCCTCTGTGCTTTCTATTAGCGCTTGAAGCTCAGGGGCTTTCCCAGCACAAGTACAACAGTTTACAACTACAATTCCGACTGTTCCTTGATCCAAACACGTCCTGTATTTGCCATGCACCCTTTGAGATTGCAGCCCACCCCGTACTTTCCCGAGGCCTTCTAACCTAAAAAAACCGCCCAGTCCACGCCACACAGCCTCCGCTACCCGTGTAGCCGCCAGCTGAGTGTAGTGAACTCCTGACCTATTCAGCGGAACCCGAAACCCCACCACCCTATGGCGCAAGTCAAGGAATCTGCAGCCAACACTGTCGCAAAACCGTCTGAGCCTCTGATTCAGACCCTCCACCAGGCTCTGCACCAAAGGTCCGCAGTCGGTTCTGTCAACGATGCTGCAGATGGTGAGCTCTGCCTTCATCTCGTAAGCAAGACCGGCAGCCTTCACCAAATCAGATAGCCGCTGGAATCCAGAGAGAATTTCCTCAGATCCAAAGCGACACACGTCATTAGTGCCGACATGTGCCACCACCTGCAGCTGGCTGCACCCTGTACATTTTAATGAAAGATTTCTTTACATACCACAATTCAACTTCTTTACAACAAATTTTTACTCTCTCTTTCATTCTTCCTTATTTTTATCTCTCTCTCTCTCTTCTCTCTCTCTCCCTCTCTCTCTCTCTCTCTCACGCACACACATACACATTCTTTTTTTATTTTTATTAGTTTCTTGTGCTCGACTGTCAGTAAGGCACGAAAACGTCTGTGAATGAGTTTCTTAGTATTGAGTACACTTACGAAAGAAATATAAAAACAACTATGAGAGTTACTGATTTATGATGCTTGGTTTGCAGTGAGTTCTGAGTATTATTAGTAACTACGCTCCAGTCCCTAAACCTAGTTACAGAAATGCGAATCAGGCGCATTACGTATTCCAGGCCGTAGCAGCCGCGTCTTTGAGACACCAGCTATGGTCACTTCCCAGCCCGCTGCAGGATCACACCGGTTCGTCTTATTCCTGCTGGCACTGTAACTGAGATTTGGCAACAAGGCAAGGTATGTTTGGCAACTCTGTGATCGACGAGTTACTTCCTGGTGAGCACGGAATTAAGCCTCGAAGTTCACTTGATTTTTCCTGTCATTTCCATTGAATAATTTGAGTTATTATCGCCTGAGGTGTAACAAAAGACTGTAAATTTGCGGTTTTCAGCCGAGGAAAGTCGTTGCACGTGGAAATCGCAACTAACCTCGTCCTTTAAATAGTGGTTTATGAGTTCTAGCCGCTATTGGCCTCGTAAGAGGAAACTAAGACACATACCTATTCGCTAGCTATGTGATAACTTGCTGACCGATGGAAAAGCGTCTGTTATGGTTCGCGCTTCCAGTCTCGCTGAATATAACGGTTTTATCCCATCTGTGAAAGAGCTACAAGCAGTCAGATCAAACATCGATAAGGAGATCGCAAGAAAATAGTTTCAGCTCATAGTGCAATGGCGAAAAGCTTAGAATGCTGCACAACAGGTAACGCCTCTTTCCACTGCTGACAAGAAAATTTTGGGTTTCTACGAATACATAACTTTATTTATGAAATGCCACTTTTGCATACCTCTTGAGTATGACACAGGATACCAATTAAACACAGACCCAATCGAAATGCCGATAGATTCACACTTGTGTACAGATGCTCAGTTCTATTAATACAGACTTTCATCATAGGATTATCGTGGGTAGTTTAATTTCATTTCTTATACTACGTTGCACAATTTTCGTAAGGTTTCTTTTAGTGTTAGAAAATAATAGTAAACATGAGAGAGAAATTAGTCATCAACGATATATGCGAATTCTCTGATGTTATATATAACAGTCTGGCAATGCAAATGCAGTTTATTGATTACATGCATGTAGGAAACTTGTTCTGAGTTAAGGCTATCAAACAAGGTTTGAAGAAGAATAAAATGCCACTACCACACAACAGCTAACGTAAGAAGTACTTTTCTGATGCATCTGCTGCCTAACTGTCTATTAAAGCTCAAAAGAACAAAATGTCGCAGATGTTAGCCCTTTTTCCACATGCGACTATTTGGGTTGAGAAGTGAAGGGAAACCGAGCGAGGTGGCGCAGTGGTTAGACACTGGACTCGCATTCGGGAGGACGACGGTTCAATCCCGCGTCTGGCCATCCTGATTGTTCCTTTCAAAGGGCACGGCCGACATCCTTCCCCGTCCTTCCCTAATCCGACGAGACCGATGACCTCGCTGTCTGGTCTCCCTCCCCAAAACAACCCAACCCAACCCAAAGTGAAGGGAATTATGCACAAAGTTCCATTTGATTGATAACTTCAGCAGACAGCAGCATTGCGTTTTAAAGAGTGTAGCAGTGACTGCACTCGACCTCGTGATGTCTTATCTATGGTGCTTACGTTACACTACTAGCTGACAAGTAGCAACAACAGCTCCAGAAGTCAACAACAATTCCTTCAGAACTTCCACATTCCACAGTGCTGTGAGATAATGCATATGTCCAGACCCAGACTTCTGAGACACAGACAATTATAGCTTTTCTTTTGCACTGTGTAACGCCGGAAATGCATATCCTCCTATTTCCATCTATTGTACTATAATTTGTTTTCCTTAATTTTGCTACCTGAATATATGATATTCAGGTGTCTTCACATATTGTAATTGTTTTACTATTTGTATACATATATTTATGCATTTATGTCGATGTATAATTGGTTTGTTTCGTAAATATTATTTGTATTTTTGCGCTGGGTCTTGCCTAGGGAAAACTGCTATCGAACGATTACGTCGATAGGTCGTGTGAAGAATCAAAGTGTGTAGGATCTTTGGTAGTGTTAACTCTGCCGCGTGGAGCGCGGGCTGAGCAGTGGGAGTCTGGCGGGAGTAGCGAGTGGAGCAGGTGTTGTGTGACGCTCGCGCGAGTTGCCGCGCTTTCGGGGTTTGGCAGCATGTAATTGCGCTCGACTTGCGATGATAGTTTCTGACATGGTGTCGCGGACGGGAAACATTAACTAGCGCACATCAAGAGCCCGTTTCGTCTGGTGACCGTGTCGAGAAGAAGGCGCGCCAACATCCAGCTTCTGCAACAGCGACGGCCGACAATGAGTGACTGTCGCCACCTCCTCGACCGACGGCTTCAAACCTTCAATCAACCGACAAGGAAGACTGGACGCACGTAAAGTTTTAGAACTGTATGGCAGACCTCAGCTTTTAATCCTGTTCCATTTGCCTCGCAAAATTACAGCAACTTAGCATCAACCTTTGTTGCTCATTGTCCCAATTGCATTACCAAGCAGGGTCCCTTCCTTTTCCGAAATGAACCCGAGTGTCGTTGAAATTCAAACGCCAGCTAATTCCATTTCACTGCTTTAATTTCAAAGTTCAGTTAAAGTCTCAGAGCTGGCTACAATATTCAGATTACACAAGCACGAATTAAGAGTGCGAGCTTTGTTACCGTATTTTAGCTTACCTGTGACTGCAGCTCAGCTTGGTACGTACTACATTTTACTATTGTTAATTGTTCAGAATCATTTAATTCAAGATCAAAGTTAAATCTCTTATTTCTAAATTGCGTAGATTCAAGTAGCTTTTGAAATGATTGTTGAGGTAGTCCAAGACTAACTGTATTTTACTGAATTTCGATGTGCTTCAGAAAGAAAGCTCACTATTAACTTCAGTCACTAAATTAACTTTCGATTTTCCGGTTATTAATTCTTTTGCTAAATTAAGTCAGGGTGTAGCGAAATTTATTACTTCTGACAAACTTTCAGTTTTCACACTACACGTGTCAACCTTCAGTTGCCACGCTTCTAGTGCTAATTATATGTGTAATAACCTTTCTTTTTCAGTTACTATAGTAATTGTCCTTAGGACTGGCGACCGTGATTTCCCCCAAATCTCAAATACCTAATTACCGCTACTTAATTGTTAACGTAACGGCTGCACATTTACCTTCTTTATTAACTTTACCCCTTTTCAAAATTAATTTCCACCAGTTTCATTAGCACATTTCCTTTCATTTAGATGTAACCCTTTCCTCCCTCTTTACCGACAGGTTAACTTCGGTGACGATTGCTTTTCCAAAACTCCCATTAGGTACACGCGGTTTCATTTTTCACTGTCATTAAGGCCGGTAAGTGAGGGGGAGGTTACACGTGGCGACCTGGTGACAGGACAATCTTCGGTTTTGAGGTTGTTCTGGACACGAATTTGGCATTGTGCAAATCTCGTAACAAAGTACTGGTTACGTACAGGCCGTTACGTCAGCGAGAATAAATAGTGTGAGGAATCCTAATTAGATTTGAGATTTAGCATTTATATATAAAATTATTAAAATGAGTGAAGGCAACAATTACCAAAATTTGGTAGACTTGGATACGGAACAATCGGTCGAACAGTGGGAAACGCGCACGGCGGTTCCCATTGTTCAGGGGCAGGCGGCTAGCATGAAAGACGCGACCGCCGAAACGCAACAAAGAGCAGAAATGGAATTCCAAACTTTAGAAAATGTTTCGGAATCGGAAGCGAAAATCAAATCTGTACCCCTTGATGATGAATACGGGGGAACATGTATAGAGGAACCAGATACGGAAGTAAAACCGGTAGTCTCCGGGAATTCAACTGATTTATTGAATGTTTTGATTAATGAAATCAAGAGTCAATCGGCAGAAATTATAGCTCTGTCTGCCAAGCAAGAAGCTCAGTCTGAAAAGATTGAACGAAAGCTAGACAATCAGAACAAAGCTATTAATGTTGTTAACAACAATGTTGGAGTTGTTAATACAAAAGTTGATAAAATCAAAGAAGATATTGTTGTAATTAATACCGAAATCGGTAATCTTAAACAGGAAATGATAGGCGTTCAGGCGGAAATTGCGAGCATAAATACTCGTTTTGATTCCGTAATTAGCAGAATCGAGAAAAGTGTAGGAGAAGCAGTTGCTCCGATCATTGAGAATAAGGTGACGGAACAAATTCAATTAGTGAAAAAAGAGGATCAACAGAAGGTGGAAACTTTAAAGGCTTTAGTGTCCGAAGTAGACACTAAAGTGAGGGAGCAGGCTAATACCTGCGAAGAGAAAAAGAGGGAAGTGGAAACGCTTGCGACAATCACTTGCCAAGTAATTACGAGAGTGTCGGAATTAGAAAAGAAATTTGATGAAAAACAGAGCTATGTGCCAATCTGTGCACATAGTTCGGAATTGTTGACGAAAGAGGAGCGGTTCGACCCCTTGAAAAAAGGCGGTATACACGCGACGGATTTCATTAAGAATTGTGAAAGAGTTTTACCCAGATCATGGACTAATGAGAGAAAAATTAATGCGGTTATTGATGTGCTGGCTGGTGATGCCAAGCGTTGGGGCTTAAACCTCAACATTACGAACCTGACTTTTGACGAGTTTAAAAATTTGTTTCTGGCTGAATACTGGTCAGAGCAAAAGCAGCAAAGTGTCTGGCGCGAATTTGTCGTATCGAGGCCTTTCGATGCGAATTCGCGCGGCTCGATGAAGGAGTTTTGTGAGGGCTGGATCCGCAAGTTGGAATATTTGCGTGATCGCCGCACGGAATCCGAAATAGTCTGGGAACTCTACAAGAAGCTTCCAGATGATACAAAACGCTACGTAGGAAGCAATTACAGGACAATCAATGATTTCCTGGAAAGAGTTGAGGATGAGGACAATTGGCGCAATAATCGCGACAGTGGTAGAGGCCGTGGTAACAACAACGGGTACCACCCCAACCATAACAACGATAACCATGGGAATAATGCATACCGCAGCAATGACAATAATGGTTCGGACCGTAATAACAATCGGTACAATGCAAATAATAACCGGAATGACGGAAACCAGTATCATACTAGCGTGATACGGGCTGCGCAGAATAGTAATAACGCCAGAGGGTGTGACCAGCCGCCTCAGCAGTATCCGGGGAGCGTATCTGCTGGGACGAGACAGGGAAACCATTAGCCGCGCCGGTGAGGGGCCGACCGGGCGTGGAGAAATTTTGGCGGCCCAATAACAGGAGAAGACCCAGGTGTCGTCGTTATGAAAATTCCGTATGGAATAATCAACGGCGGGAGAGTGTGCCAGTGTTAGGAGAAAGGAGTGCGCCCACAAGTAGTAAATCAGCTGTATACATGGCAGCAGAAAATACATTCACTGTCAGTGAGAACAATTTAAGTAGTGTTCCGGAAATCGATTATAAAGTGGCAGCTGTAATACCCACAGCGGAACTGGAGATTGAGTTTAAGAATGATTCGCAATTGTTGAGAGAAGATCAGATGTCGGATAAAACGTCCGTCATCGAGCGAGGGGATGCAGAGAGGGATGAGGTCTGGTTAAGGCAGTTCGGTCGCTTATACGACGAACTAAGAGATTATAGGGGCCTGTACGGGAGGAGTGTTTATAGGGAGCGCGGGCAGGATTTGCCGCGTCTCGTCCCACAGGAAGATAGTATTTGTGAAGTGATGGAAAGTTCTGGCCCTAACCGGCAGACTTTACCAGAAATAGTTAATGTTAATGGGGAGCACGAGCAAGATTCGTCGTGTTTCGTCCCGCAGGAGTTAGATGTTGAAGTAGTAACGGAAAGTTCTGGCCCTAACCGGCAGACTTTACCGAAATTTATAGTGGTAGAAGTAGCCGACCCATCCGACGCAAACCTCCAGTTTAAACATTGCGAGAGTATTAAGGAGAAAGATTACGAAAATTTTAGTGATAGCCGGACACGATTGGTAGAAAAGCACATAGATTACAGCGTGTATGAGGTTAGAGCTGACATTATACAGTCAGACGATAGCAGTGTGGGTTGCGCAGATCCAGAGGAAGTAATTTCAGATGATACTGGGCACATTCCTCCAGGTAGATTGGCAGATGAGATCAATCTGACCAAAGTGGAATCAACGAAGGTGACAATTAGTGAATTGATAGCAAAGCAACACTCACTAGTTGACGAGTTACAGGAAAAGGTTTCGGTATTGGAGGCGAAGCTAGAGACTAAGCCTCAGGACAAACGTGTTGAAATTAAAACTGTATGTGAACAGAGACTGAAAAAGCCGCCAGATAAACCGGATTTAGGATCAAAGCCGGATGGTTTTTTCTGGAATGACCTGGATATAGACGAGGATTTACTGTGGGAAAATAAAGAAACAGTCGAGGACAAGTGTAGACAGATAGTAGTGTCTGTTAATATGCACGACCTACAACTAAACGTGTTGATTGACACCGGTGCAGAATTGAGTGCTGTATCTGGGAAAATATTTGAGTTACTGAAAGACAGACCTGGCATCGTAGTTATGCCAGTAACAGGAGTGAACATTATCGGTGCTACTGGGAAGGCCAGTAAACCGGTCACAAAACAGATTTTTGTCAACTTCGAGATATGTGGGGCACGATTTGAACAAGAGTTTGTCGTCTTGCCAGACTTAACTGCGGAAGTAATTATCGGGTTAGATTGGCTATTAAAGTACCGTGCAGTGATTAATTGCGAAAGCAAAACTTTGACATGTACGTCACAACTTAAAACAATAATAGTTAGCTTTGACGAGGCAGGAGACGGTGTGCATAGGCAATACCAGCCTATACACATTGTTAACTGGCCGGATGGTATTGATGTAGGTATGAATTTGAACTACTGTAATGTGAGGAATCTCGGCATTGACAATAATGTAGAAAGTGAATTGGAAAGTATTGTAGACGGTGTGTCAAACGTAACACACGAGCAAAGACGAGGCCGACTTTCCCGTACCTATTGCCATCACAACCATAGGGCATGGGGCAAATATGAAGCAGAATTTAAGAGAATTATGAACACCTTGAGACATGAATCGACTGGATTTTCTCCAGAGGACATCCTGTTGGATGACAGAAGTAAAAGTTTAGTGGAAGAGATAATCAAATTCCCTCCACGGATTAACATTAGTATTGGTGTGAAAAAAGATCGTTTGCGAGAAGTAATGAAGCTAAAAGCCGATGCTCGCATACGACGTCATGACGCTAAAGCGCGTTTTGCTAAGTTTGCAATCGGAGACTTAGTACTTGTAAAAGCTCTTGAGAAATCGAGCGAGATAGACAATGAAATCTCTAAATTTAAGTTTGATAAAGAAGTTGTAATTAATAAGTAATTAATTTTGACTAAATGATTTAAGAGAAAGTGATTATTTATCAATTGAAAAATCCAAGCTGCTAGTTTAAGTTTTCAGCTGAGTCACAGTAGATTAAGCAATGTAAATATGATTTTGTAACTAGCTGTAAGATTTCATGAATATGTGTTTTACTAGTCATTGCCGATGTACTTAGACGGTGTTTTAAGTTTCAGGCTAGTACATGCGTGTGATGATGGACAGTGTTGAGTTATCCACTGTGATAGTGTTAATGGACTCCTTGAGATTACTCGGGAGTGAGTTTTTCCCAAAGAATTCGGTGAAGCGGACGTTCTGGAAATGCCGTTAGACAGGCGAGTGAGATCAAGCGTGCCGCACAGGCGGGCGCAACAATAATGACGAGGCGGAGCCGCTGTCGGCTCTTGTGCCGCCGTAGGCTCTCCGTGCCGCTCTCGGCATTCTTTGCACTTGCGGGTACGAAAGGCGGAATAGTTTTTCTTCCCGGACAGCTGAAAGAATTCTACTGTCAATATTTATGTTTTTTTTTCGATCTGATGTGTGTTATTTTCTTGTTTAGCGTTTAATGGACTCCCATGACGAGAATATTAATTATGAAAGGGTTGTGTAAAAATGTGTATTCTATGTAATTAATTATGAATTTGCGTATTTTGATCTACCCGTTTTTATGACCATGTACTCTGATTAATTTTGTAAATAGTATTCCATTTCTTGATACTGTTGGGAATTTTGACAATTTTACAATAGCTAAACCATTTTCTATGTTTTCTATGAATTTTAATATGTTGTCAACCTGTTTTATTTTGTGCAAGATGACAGAGTGGAATAAGATTAGGAGTGTCTCCACTCAATTATTATTGTCTAAAAATTGGTTTATGGTTAATTAGACGAATGCTAAATTTTTTTCATGTTTTGAGCATATGCATTTCCGCTGTTTCTTTTTTGGGACATTTTCTGAGTCTGTTTACGTTACACGAACATCCTCAGACAATGTGGGGCACGTGTAACGCCGGAAATGCATATCCTCCTATTTCCATCTATTGTACTATAATTTGTTTTCCTTAATTTTGCTACCTGAATATATGATATTCAGGTGTCTTCACATATTGTAATTGTTTTACTATTTGTATATATATATTTATGCATTTATGTCGATGTATAATTGGTTTGTTTCGTAAATATTATTTGTATTTTTGCGCTGGGTCTTGCCTAGGGAAAACTGCTATCGAACGATTACGTCGACAGGTCGTCTGAAGAATCAAAGTGTGTAGGATCTTTGGTAGTGTTAACTCTGCCGCGTGGAGCGCGGGCTGAGCAGTGGGAGTCTGGCGGGAGTAGCGAGTGGAGCAGGTGTTGTGTGACGCTCCCGCGAGTTGCCGCGCTTTCGGGGTTTGGCAGCATGTAATTGCGCTCGACTTGCGATGATAGTTTCTGACATGGTGTCGCGGACGGGAAACATTAACTAGCGCACATCAAGAGCCCGTTTCGTCTGGTGACCGTGTCGAGAAGAAGGCGCGCCAACATCCAGCTTCTGCAACAGCGACGGCCGACAATGAGTGACTGTCGCCACCTCCTCGACCGACGGCTTCAAACCTTCAATCAACCGACAAGGAAGACTGGACGCACGTAAAGTTTTAGAACTGTATGGCAGACCTCAGCTTTTAATCCTGTTCCATTTGCCTCGCAAAATTACAGCAACTTAGCATCAACCTTTGTTGCTCATTGTCCCAATTGCATTACCAAGCAGGGTCCCTTCCTTTTCCGAAATGAACCCGAGTGTCGTTGAAATTCAAACGCCAGCTAATTCCATTTCACTGCTTTAATTTCAAAGTTCAGTTAAAGTCTCAGAGCTGGCTACAATATTCAGATTACACAAGCACGAATTAAGAGTGCGAGCTTTGTTACCGTATTTTAGCTTACCTGTGACTGCAGCTCAGCTTGGTACGTACTACATTTTACTATTGTTAATTGTTCAGAATCATTTAATTCAAGATCAAAGTTAAATCTCTTATTTCTAAATTGCGTAGATTCAAGTAGCTTTTGAAATGATTGTTGAGGTAGTCCAAGACTAACTGTATTTTACTGAATTTCGATGTGCTTCAGAAAGAAAGCTCACTATTAACTTCAGTCACTAAATTAACTTTCGATTTTCCGGTTATTAATTCTTTTGCTAAATTAAGTCAGGGTGTAGCGAAATTTATTACTTCTGACAAACTTTCAGTTTTCACACTACACGTGTCAACCTTCAGTTGCCACGCTTCTAGTGCTAATTATATGTGTAATAACCTTTCTTTTTCAGTTACTATAGTAATTGTCCTTAGGACTGGCGACCGTGATTTCCCCCAAATCTCAAATACCTAATTACCGCTACTTAATTGTTAACGTAACGGCTGCACATTTACCTTCTTTATTAACTTTACCCCTTTTCAAAATTAATTTCCACCAGTTTCATTAGCACATTTCCTTTCATTTAGATGTAACCCTTTCCTCCCTCTTTACCGACAGGTTAACTTCGGTGACGATTGCTTTTCCAAAACTCCCATTAGGTACACGCGGTTTCATTTTTCACTGTCATTAAGGCCGGTAAGTGAGGGGGAGGTTACAACTGCACGACGTTTTCAACAACAGATAGCGCAATAGAGTAGTTCAAATATAAAAGAAACAGCTCCTATTTAAATTTCTGCATCCTACACTGTTGGTAGTTCTGTGTAGGTGGCAATTACATGATTTTATTTCGGTGATTACAAAATAGAGTCAAACGTATGCAATGGGTAGCCGAGGCAGCAATTCATGGCGATTCGGTCAAACAAGTAAATGAATGTATTGAACATGCTACAAAACACTACAGAGAGCCTGTGTGTTAGAATTCTCATCCAGTGTGGCACAACGGCGTTACGATAGAGAAATGAGTCACAGAGAAGAGGACTTGGTGGTCTGTTCGATTGATGGTAGGTTCATATACTTATGGTCTGGGTTCCATGCTAACTTCTGCCGATGACTTTCGATACGGAGATACAGATTCTATTCTCTTCTGGCTATGCCAAGTGAAGATGGTGTAATGGCATTGTGAACTGGGATTCGTATTAAACATGATATTCCTTCTCTATCAAGTAGATGTTAATTTGAATCACAATAAAGTCAGGAGTGGCGACATATCGAATCTCTATCACCAGTAACCTTTCTTACAGTAGTTATTTATTTCTAGTTACGAAACAAACGCTATGTAGGGTCACAAGACACTTATTCCATCTTTTATTTGAGCTTCTGTATGTCGATAAAATTGATTTTGAACTGGGAATGCAACTCAGACCGCCCTTAACGCGGAATTTGATCCCTTCATGACAATACAGCTCGACTACAATTTGCTGTTTGTTCAAAACTGCAGATTCCTCAACATCTGCACATATTGCGCGTGAATGGATTCGAATCCTGGCCTGGCACTAAAGTTTTCATTACGTATTATCAAGCTCTAGCACGAGAACACCTATTTGCTGTTGGATAATAATTTTGATTTTTAATGGCTTTTCATTCGTTGTCAACACTAACGATATCTGACGTTTTTGACTCCCAGTGAGACACAGAACTATTCGAGAGATCAGTGTAAGTTCAAGGATGTTATTCCGAGCTGCTGGTGGAGAAAAAATTCGGTAGCTGACGTCTCTTTGTGTGTAGTCAACAACGATATGTGTGAAGTTCGATTCCCAGTGACCACCGAACTTTTCGTCATATTGTTTCTAGTTCAAAAATGCTCACATGTCGCTGCTGGTGTAACAAACCCATATTTAACGTTCGTTTTCTCTAGAATATAATAGCGATAGGTGCCGTGTTGGAGCCCTGGGAAGGAAACAATTAATGTTTCGTCTCGTCATTTCGGTTAAAACATCTAGCTACTGCCGAGAAAATCGGATATGTCACAGTTGATCGTGCTTCGATAACAGTTCGACTAGGTTCTGGGTTCGAATCCCTGTCCAACACAAAGCTTTATCTCACGGCATTTCAAGTAAGTTACTTGTGAAGAAGCAATATTTAACATCTCTCGTAGTTCGTTAACAGGGACAATAGATGCTGGGTAGGAATTCGCGTCCGTTAAAAATGTTCACGTTATGTAATTTAAAGTTGGTATTTGCTAGCTGATACTATCTAAAATCGAGGTATGTCACTCTCTGTATGCGTAGTCAGGAATGACTGTTAGTTTCCGTCAGTCACGAAATCTTAGTCTTCATGACCTGGGTTTGAATCCATATGCAGAACGAGGCGGTTAGTCGTGTCATTTGAAGTTCATACATAGTCCCAACTAGCTGCTCGTGAATAACTTAAATTTTTAGTGTCATTTTCAGTTAAATAATAAGAACGGTATGTTAGTCTGAAGAGGAACCTATCATCAATCCAACAGAAAACCAAATCCTCTTCTTTGAGACTCATTTTTCTATCATAACGCTGTTGCGGCACACTCAATGAGAATTCTGACACACAGGTTCCCTGTAGTGGCGTGCAGCATGTTCAGTACATTCATTTACTTGGTTGACCGAATCGCCCTGAACTAGATGCCTCGGCTACCCAGTGCATACATTCGACTCTATTTTGTAATCGCCGAAATAAAATCACGTGACTGCCACCTACGCAGAACTGCCAACAGTGTAGGATGCAGAAATTTATATGGGAACTGTTCCTTCTACATTTGAACTACTCTATTGCGCTATCTGTTGTTGAAAACGTCGTGCAGTGCAAAAGAAAAGCTGTAACTGTCTGTGTCTCAGAAGTTTAGATCTGGACATATGCTTTATCTCGCAGCACTGTGGATGCGAAAATTCTGGAGGAACTGTTGTTGACTTCTGGAGGTGCTAGATACATGGCAGCTAGTAGCGTAACGGTAAGCATCGCGCACCGTAGGTAAGACGTCGCGAATTCTTTTACATTCGCTGCTACGTCTTTTAAAAAAGCAATTCTGCTGTCTGCTGTAGTTGTCAATTCAATGGAACTTTGAACATAATTCCCTTCGCTTCTCAACCCAAAATAGTCCAATGTGGAAAAAGGGCTAACTTTCTAGGACTTTTTTTTCTTGACAGGTTTAATAGACGGTTAGGCAGCAGATGCATCTCGAAGCTTTTGTATTATGTATGGGGAGACCGCATCGCGCCATAATAGTCAGGAAAGTGTTTTCTACATTAGCTGTCGTCTGGCAGTGGCATTTTATTTTTCTTCAAACCTTGTTTGATAGCTGTAACTAAGATCAAGTTTCCTACATGCATGTGATCAATAAACTGCATGTGCATTGTCAGACTGTTATATGTAACATCAGAGAATTCGCATATATCGTTGATGATTAACTTGTCTCTCATGTTTAGTATTGTTTTAACAACACTAAAAGAAACCTTACGAATTTTGTGCACTGTATTATAAGAAATGAAATAAAACTACCCACGATAACCTTACGACGAAAGTCTGTTTTAATAAAACTGAGTATCTGTACACAAGCGTGACTCTATCGGCACGAATTAGTAAAATACTACTCACTTCGATTTCGATTGGGTCTGTGTTTAATTGGTATGCTGTGTCATACTCAACAGGTATGCAAATGTGGCATTTCATAAATAAATTTATGTATTCCTAGAAACCCAAAATTTGCTTATCAGCAGCGGAAAGAGGCGTTACCTGTTGTGAAGCATCGTAAGTTTTTCATCATTGCACTATGAGCTGAAAGTATTTCCTTGCGATTTCCTTATCGATGTTTGATCTGACTGCTTGTAGCTCTTTCACAGAAGGGATAAAAACATTGCAGTCTGCGAGACTGGAACGGCTAACCAAAACATACGATTTTTCACAGGTCAGCACGTCCCCACAAAACTATCAAAGAGGTATGTGTTGTGCCTTCCTCTTACGAGGCCAATAGTGGCTAGAACTCGTAAACCACTATTTAAAGGACGAGGTTAGTTGCGATTTCCACGTGCAACGACTTTCCTCGGCTGAAAACCGCAAATTTACAGTCTTTTGTTACACCTCAGGCGATAATAACTCAAATTATTCAATGGAAATGACAGGAAAAATCAAGTGAACTTCGAGGCTTAATTCCGTGCACACCAGGAAGTAACTCGTCGATCACAGAGTTGCCAAACGGACGTTGCCTTGTTGCCAAATCTCAGTTACAGTACCAGCAGGAAGAAGACGAACCGATGTCATCCTACAGCGGGCTGGGAGGTGACCATAGCTGGCATCTCAAAGACGCGGCTGGCACGGCCTGGAATACGTAATGCGTCTGATTCGCATTTCTGTAACTAAGTTTGGGGACTGGAGTGTAGTTTCTAATAATATTCAGAACTGACTGCAAACTAAAAATCATAAATCAGTAACTCTCATAGTTGTTTTTATATTTCTTTCGTAACTGTACTCAAAACTAAGAAACTCATTCACGGACGTTTTCGTGCCACGCCGATAGTCCAACACAGCAAACAAATAAAAATAAAAAAAGAATTTGTGTGTGTGTTAGTGAGTGAGAGAGAGAGCGAGAGAGAGAGATAAATAAAAAGGGATGCAAGAGAAGGTAACAAATTGTTGTAAAGAAATTGAATACTGGTATGTAAAGAGATCTTTCAATAAAATGACAAGTTCAACATCATTACGAAATGTCGTATTCATGATCTATGGACCAAGTACTAATCTAATCTAATCATATCATATTGCTGACTAGCCGCTAAGACTCATGAATTACCGAAATTTTCGCCAAAATCAGTAACCAAATCTAAACTTGGAAATAAAAGACGACAGTTTTTGTAATAAACCGAACCCCTATCAAGACCCTTTCATCCCTGTTCACTAACCACGAAAGATGTCTGATATGCCTCCATTCTGAAGCAACAAAGTGTGTATGCATTTAAAGATGAAGCGCATGATGTGAAGTTCTGTGACGGAGATACGAACCTAACACGTAACAGAATTGGTAACTAAGTAAAATCAAATGTTACTTATCGGTTTTTCTTACCAGCTGCTAGGTGTTTGAATCTAAAATAAGTATACTAATATCTGTGCCTGAGCGACAATCGAACCACACTCCTATCATTCTTCTTTATCGTCCACGAATATAGCTTAAGCATCAATTGCTTACTCACCAACAGTAAGATGTGTGCGTGTTTGACCAGAAATTGCGGTCTTGGAAAAAGGAACGAAATGATTGAACTATACTGTTCCGAGAGATTTAGACCCTCGAAAGCGGAGATACAAATTCTAATCACAGTGCAGCACCAAATTTTTCAGCATCTCTAGTTCAATTAAGTACAAGTAAACTAAGAGCCCTGTTCCTTTAAATGACTTTCCGTTCCAAAAAAAAAGAAAAAATAACAGTAGTTCTGTTTATCATGACCTCCGCCTATGTCATTTCCCAAAGTAAACCTGCTCCGTCCAGTTGGGAATGAAGGAACGTGATGTTTAACGCGGATTCTGGATTATAATGTCTTTCCCTTGAGGTTACCACAGGTAAAGTAAATCTGTTTGTGCCTCTAAATGCCTGAACCCACGCATTGCACTTCTGATATTTGGTTCCACCAGACCATTGTGACCACATCTCCCAGCCCCAGGAGTGTGCTGTAACGGATGATGTGCTTTGCTTGCAAAATTAGACATGGTGGAAAAATGCGAGTCTATTATTATGCTATTCTCAAGTCAGCAGGATGTAAAGACTCTTCTAGGCATCATAGCCTCGATGTGAAGCCATTTTGAAAGTGTCAGTAATTCAGGAAATTTCTTAGTTCGAGAAAATCCTCTGTGAAGTGTGAGGTTACCGGGTAATTCGATTATTACCGTCATTATTACTATCATTTTCTTCATACCATTGCTGGAACACATGTGCTTGAAGATCATTTAATGCCTTTTGGTCATTATAGAAGTAGTTGCCCAAGAACAGGTTCTTTCCCTGTCTACAGAATCCTTTTCATGTTAATATCAAACATCAGCAGTTATTCGTAGATTACATTAAAAGTAAAGTAATTGATGAAGACGTTACTTGATAATAAAAACACGCTGGCTTTCTTCATTTACTTGCCCCTAAAAATGGCTGTCGAATACTGCCAAACCAAAAGCCAAGGGATCTTACTGCCTACTACGTCGCCATCAGTTCTTCCATATGATTTGGTCGACGTGACCTGTTTCAGGTTCTGTACGACAGAGAATGTTTTAGAAAATCAATTGTTTTCCTTTGCAATAAACAGAAAGATGTTCGTTCTAAGCCATGCAAGTTCAAAATTTTCGCAATATTAATTGAAATTTAATATTCGTTTCTGTAATGTAGGAAAGTATTTCACAGTTGCAAAACCTGCATCCGACTCATTGACCTTACACTTAGTCGCTGACCATAAATTCTAGCTCAGAGTGACACCAGATTAAGTAACCTAATGTAGCGAAGACTGTTGGCCAGTGCTCTTTCTCACCGGAAAATAGGCAGTTCACTCATTGGGCTCTATAAATACACTATAACAGCAATTTCCGTGTGTATGCAATTATGCAATGCATACGGATTGTAGAATTTAGTGGTGCTCTCTCTTCCACTTCTGTATACAATATGCCTGACCTAAACGGGCCCTTTGTCATTACAGGCCCTGGGCAGTGCAACATCATACTGACAACAGTAATGTGCTTATACTAAGAACGTCACTGTTCGTTTTAAATGATTTTGTAATCATTTAAATAAAACATCAAGATCTTCCAGTGGGAGACATTTCCCCTTTTCCTTCTGTGAAATTTGTCAGTAAGCTTTTTGCCTTCCAACCAGCGAAATGCGGCAGAGTACGGCAGGTAAACGATTCAAAAACCGGGATTTAGTGCCGTTAACACGATTTCTTTAAACATTGGGATAACTGAAGGAATTTAGTATCTTCTTAAATCGTCTTATACAGCAACGTTCACAGCTATCTCAAATAGGAAAAGCTCTTTATCCAGGTACGAAGGTTTTAAAACAAACTTCCCGCAGTTTGTGTCAGTTTGATCTTTCCGTCTGATAGCACTGCCTAAGTATTTTGTCTAAGAGGTATCACAAGTAGTGTTCCTGTAGCTGTGGGAATCATTGGTTGAAAACGAGTTTAACACCAGTGGGTACAGTACTCCTAAATATTCCAAATAATTATCAACCTAAGTCTGAGCTCATCCACAAACTGAGGCTCATTTGTAATAGTGTAGTTACACTTTGTATCCTTGTCTTCCTTGAGTGGGCATCGGAAGGCGTTCACACACGTATACGAGGGTAATCCCAAAAGTAAGGTCTCACAAGGGACACGCAAGTGCCAAGGCAGGCACGAATGAGAGATCCTTAATTTTAATACCAAGCCAAATCCACAGTTGTAGATGCATTGTGGCAAAGTGATAAAGAGCAAGACTACGGATATGATGGTCTTAGGTTCAATCCCTCCTCAGTCTTACGATTTTTATCTGCTATTTTACACTTATTTCCTCTCGGGCAGTGTTTGATGATGTGAAAAATGTCAAGATGTACTGTGGTCCGAAAGCCACGTTAAATTGTAGGTTCCCCTATTAACTGGATAGTAAGTCAACTCAAAGGTTGGAGGAAAGCAACGGCATACCACCTCCAACAAGACCGTGCCTATTAAGGCACTGTGGTGTCCAAACCACTCTTCCGACTGATGACTGCTTTACATTCTATGGGTACCAAAGTTAATGATCTTCGGGTTATTAACATTTTTGTATTTTCATGCTGTAGCTCCGATGCCAGTAAATGTAAGTAACTGGCCGAGCACTGTCACCATTCGAGTTGTGAAGGTTATCACCTTACGACAATACTACCTTACGACAATACCACCTTACGACAATACTATCGACCTCAGTTTCCATCTTGGTAATGTCTATGTTTCAGCGAATACCTCCTCTATGTGACTTGCTGTGTATTTCAAGATATACTTTTATACAGTTGGTAAGCATCCAAATTGATATCTGATAGAGCTGTATTTAGCAATATGAATCAGATATGTTTTCCATGCAATAAATCGAACAACACGTCAGCGCAGCGAGATCTCGTTTGTGTGTCGCGCATGGCGCAAGAAATATTTCGAGGATCTGAATCTCTCGGAACACTATAGCTGAATCCTTTTTCTCAGACTGCAATCTTCTCTAAGCCTCGTCCAAAGGTAAGCATGTGGGTCCGATTGCTGATCCAGTACAAAAATAATTTCATTTCAAGCCCTATCACGTGCACACCGGCCTGCTAATGAAAATTAACTTGCATTTTTAATGTCTGTTCATGTGTTGCCAAAAATTTCCGCTCACACACGCACACATCTTACTGCTGGTGAGTAAGCAATTGATACTTAAGCTATATTCGTGGACGATAAAGAAGGATGATAGGAGTGCGGTTCGATTGTCGTTCAGGCACAGAAATTTGTATCCTTATTTTAGATTCAAACACCTAGCAGCTGTTAAGAAAAACCGATAAGTAACATTTGATTTTATTTCGTTAACAATCCGCCCGCAACTCGTGCTCGTGCGGTAGCGTTCGCGCTTCCCACGCCCGGGTTCCCGGGTTCGATTCCCGGCGGGGTCAGGGATTTTCTCTGCCTCGTGATGGCTGGGTGTTGTGTGATGTCCTTAGGTTAGTTAGGTTTAAGTAGTTCTAAGTCCTAGGGGACTGATGACCATAGATGTTAAGTCCCATAGTGCTCAGAGCCAGTTAACAATCCTATTACGTGTTGGGTTCCTATCTCCATCACAGACCTTCACAACATGCACACACACTTTGTTGCTTCAGAATGGAGGTATATCAAACATCTTTCGAGGTTAGTGAACAGGCAATCGAAATCTAAGTGAGTAGTATTTTACTAATTAGGTTCGATAGAGACACGCTTGTGTACAGATACTCAGTTTTATTAAATCACATTTTCGTTGTAAGGTTATCGTGGGTAGTTTTATTTCATTTCTTATAATACAGTGCACAATATTCGTAAGGTTTCTTTTAGTGTTGTTAAAAAAATACTAAACATGAGAGTGAAATTAATCATCAACGATATTCTCTGATGTTACATATAACAGTCTGACAATGCACATGCAATTTATTGATTACATGCATGTAGAAAACTAGATCTTAGTTAAAGCTGTCAAACAAAGATTGAAGAAGAATAAAATGCCACTACCAGACGACAGCTAATGTAGAAAATACTTTCCTGACTATTATGGCACGATGCGGTCTCCCCATACATAATACTAAAGCTTCGAGATGCATCTGCTGCCTGGCCGTCTATTAAACCTGTAAAGAACAAAATGTCGCAGAGCGTTAGCCCTTTTTCCACATTGGACTATTTTGGGTTGAGAAGTTAAGGGAATTATGTTCAAAGTTCCATTAAATTGACAACTACAGCAGACAGTAGAAATGCGTTTTAAAAGATGTAACAGCGAATGTAATAGTACTCGCGACGTCTTATCTACGGTGCGCGACGCTTACCGTTACGCTTCTAGCTGTCATGTAACTACAGCACCTCCAGAAGTCAACAACAGTTCCTCCAGGAGTGGCGAAATGTGGGAACTCTATCACCAGTAACCTTTCTTATAGTAGTTATTTATTTCTAGTTACGAAACAAACGCTATGTAGGGTCACAAGACACTTATTCCATCTTTTATTTGAGCTTCTGTATGTCGATAAAATTGGTTCTGAACTGGGAATGCAACTCAGACCGCCCTTAACGCGGAATTTGATCCCATCGTGACAATACGGCTCGATTACAACTTGTTGTTTGTTCAAAACTGCAGATTCCTCAACATCTCCACATATTGCGCGTGAATGGATTCGAATCCTGGCCTGGCACTAAAGTTTTCATTATGTATTATCAAGCTCTAGCATGAGAACACCTATTTGCTGTTGGATAATAATTTTGATTTTTAATGGATTTTCATTCGTTGTCAACACTAACGATATCTGACGTTTTTGACTCCCAGTGAGACACAGAACTATTCGAGAGATCACTGTAAGTTCAAGGGTGTTGTTCCGAGCTGCTGATGGAGAAAAATTCGGTAGCTGACGTCTCTTTGTGTGTAGTCAACAACGATATGTGTGAAGTTCGATTCCCAGTGACCACCGAACTTTTCGTCATATTATTTCTAGTTCAAAAATGCTCACATGTCGCTGCTGGTATAACAAACCCATATTTAACGTTCGTTTTCTCTAGAATATAATAGCGATAGGTGCCGTGTTGGAGCCCTGAGAAGGAAAAAATTAATGTTTCGTCTCGTCATTTCAGTTAAAACGTCTAGCTACTGCCGAGAAAATCCGATATGTCACAGTTGATCGTGCTTCGATAACAATTCGACTAGGTTCTGGGTTCGAATCCCTGTCCAACACAAAGCTTTATCTCACGGCTTTTCAAGTAAGTTACTTGTGAAGAAGCAATATTTAACATCTCTCGTAGTTCGTTAACAAGGACAATAGATGCTGTGTAGGAATTCGCGTCCGTTAAAAATGTTTACGTTATGTAATTTAAAGTTGGTATTTGCTAGCTGATACTATCTAAAATCGAGGTATATCACTCTCTGTATGCCTAGTCAGGAATGACTGTTAGTTTCCGTCAGTCACGAAATCTTAGTCTTCATGACCTGGGTTTGAATCCATATGCAGAACGAGGCGGTTCGTCGTGTCATTTGAAGTTCATACATATTCTCCAGTAGCTGCTAGTGGAAAACGTAAATCTTTAATGTCATTTTGTGTTAAATAACAAGTATGGTATGTTACATTGAAGAGGAAATCATGAATACGACGAACTTACTACGTGCATTACTTGTCTGACGTAATAATGAGAGTGTTAACATTTCAGGTATATCATTTATTGCAATAAATGTGAGCTTACAAGCCTAAAGGACAGTCTTATCTGTGGTAAGGGAAGGTGTTCCCTGATACGAGTAGTATTGTGGTATTACTTTACATCTTGAGTTATTGGGATACAGAGCAGAGTTTTCTAGTGGCGACTTGTTGGAACCATTTTCAATAGTCAAACGACTGTACTGAGGAGCGATTAGAGGACCTGCTAGACAGCTGTGTTATGCGGATTGCATGTGAGTCAGGTGAAATGCAATTCAGGTAGTTCGGATACTTTTGAGCACGACTGTACATTAGAAAATAATGACACCTGGAATTATATTATAAAAAAATCAGTACATGCTGAGAAGGTACATCGATACCACTAGAAGAACTTTTTGGTACGCTTTCATCCCCTCTTTGTGTTGTTTAGCACTGGATGCTTCTTTTTGTTGCTGTTGCGAGTTTGGTTCGATATGTGGTAGAGTGAAATAGTTTTTTTTTTGTCTCTTGTCCAAAAAACTGTTTACGTTGTTGAAGTATGCATATTTTTGATAAAATATTGTGTGGAACTCTAAAAACATTCCCCTAGAATTAGTTATTTTCAAAACAATCGTGATTTTCATTTCAAAAAGTTTGATTTTACACAACACTTACCATTAAATACTCAATGAGGCCATAAGTATTTGTCAGGTCACTGGAGCTGACACTTTGGCTCGACATCTACTTGTAGAACTCCAGATAGCCGCGAAATCTGCTGGTGTACAGGCTCCATTACAAGTAATCATGTATTTGAGCGGCTGATTTTCCTTGATAATCACAGCTCCTGTGAGCGGTCGTGTCGTGAAGACACTCTTTGTTCAACGGGAATGACTCTGCAAGGCCTTACAGGCGTTTACAGGGGTTTGCCTGACCTGCACGAACGTATCATGCATCCCTCTCAAAGTCTTTGCCTGACACACTGGAAGATGTCCCATTTCATGTTCGACAGAGGTTATAGTTTGAATACAATTACCGAACTATCAGTTTAATAAGTCACAGCTACAAAATACTAACGCGAATTCTTTACAGAACAATGCAAAAACTAGTAGAAGTCGACCTCGGGGAAGATCAGTTCGGATTCCGTAGAAGTGTTGGAACACGTGAGGCAATACTAACCCTACGTCTCATCTTAGAAGCTAGATTAAGGAAGGGCAAACCTACATTTCTAGCATTTGTAGACTTAGAGAAAGCTTTTGACAATGTTGACTGGAATACTCTGTTTCAGATTTTAAAGGTGGCAGGGGTAAAATACAGGGAGCGAAAGGCTATTTACAATTTGTACAGAAACCAGATGGCAGTTATAAGAGTCGAGGGACATGTAAGGGAAGCAGTGGTTGGGAAGGGAATGAGACAGGGCTATAGCCTATCCCCGATGTTATTCAATCTGTATATTGAGCAAGCAGTGAAGGAAACAAAAGAAAAGTTCGCAGTAGGTATTAAAATCCATGGAGAAGAAATAAAAACTCTGAGGTTGGCCGAGGACATTGTAATTCTGTCAGAGACAGCAAAGGACTTGGAAGAGCGTTTGAACGGAATGGATAGTGTCTTGAAAGGAGGATATAAGGTGAACATCAACAAAAGCAAAACGAGGATAATGGAATGTAGTCGATTTAAGTCGGGTGATGCTGAGGAAATTAGATTAGGAAATGAGACACTCAAAGTAGTAAAGGAGTTTTGCTATTTGGGGAGCAAAATAACTGATGATGGTCAAAGTAGAGAGGATATAAAATGTCGACTGGCAATGGCAAGGAAAGCGTTTCTGAAGAAGAGAAATTTGTTAACATCGTGTTAGATTTAAGTGTCAGGAAGTCATTTCTGAAAGTACTTGTATGGAGTGTAGCTATGTATGGAAGTGAAACATGGACGATAAATAGTTTGGACAAGAAGAGAATAGAAGCTTTTGAAATGTGGTGCTACAGAAGAATGCTGAACATTAAATGGGTAGATCACATAACTAAGGAGGAAGTATTGAATAGGATTGGGGAGAAGAGAAGTTTGTGTCACATGTTCTGAGGCATCAAGGAATCACCAATTTAGTATTGGAGGGCAGCGTGGAGGGTAAAAATCGTAGAGGGAGACCAAGAGATGAATACACTAAGCAGATTCAGAAGGATGTAGGCTGCAGTAGGTACTGGGAGATGAAGAAACTTGCACAGGATAGAGTAGCATGGAGAGCTGCTTCAAACCCGTCTCAGGACTGAAGACCACAACAACAACATGATGGTGCACCTTCACACTTTGGAATTAGTGTGCGACGGTATTAAGACAAACATTCCCAGGGAAGTGACTTGGGCGGGAAGGTTCAGCTGACCTAAATACCACGGATTTCTTCCAGTGGGGACACTCGGAGGAGCGCGTGTATCCTACTCCGCCGACACACGTGGAGGAACTGGTAGCGCCCGCTCATGCTGCTCTTGTATCTGTGGATGCAGCCACGTTCCGAAGAGTCCAGAGCTGAACGATCCTGCGGGTCGCGCAATGTTTGGACGTGCTGTGGTTCGCTTTGAGCATCACTCTGAGGACAACCTATTCTTTTGGAAACGTCATGCGGTCATTAATATGGAAATTTAATAATTGTCACTGGCTGCTAATGTGTTACATCTGGGCGAATGTATTGCATGTAGTATAAATAACTAGTAGATGTTATTTAAGTGTCCAGTGATCATTAGCATCTCGAAATTGTTTTTCTACTTATTCTATCCTGTGGAAGGTCATTTTTTCAACTGTCTGTTTTAGACTTGCCTGACCACGTTTTTTGTTATGTTCACCGTTACAAAAGACTGTGGTATATAAATGGCGGATAAGTATGGCCGAAGAAGTGGTGTACACTGCAGGATTTTATGGCAGAACGAAATAGTCATCTCGACCCCGAATGAAACACGCGACCGCCTGCATTCTGCATTCTGCACCAGCTGCACAGCATTACTGCTGTATTGCGATAGAAGTGGTCACGGTGCATACGATTACAGTGTTAACATATTGTCAATCTTTAACGTCTGCGGGAAATATGAGCAGGACGAAATTTTGCGAGAGACGTTTTTGTTTTGCTAGTACGTGAGGAACTGCGCTACGAAGTCCGAATGCGTCAAATTTTCTTCACGATGTATATACAGGGTGGTCCATTGATAGTGACCGGGCCAAATATCTCACGAAATAAGTATCAAACGAAGAAACTACAAAGGACGAAACTCGTCTAGCTTGAAGGGGGAAACCAATAGTGGTATGGTTGGCCCGCTAGGTGGCACTGCCATAGGTCAAACGGATATCAACTGCGTTTTTTTTAAATAGCAACCCCCATTTTTTATTACATATTCATGTAGTACGTAAAGAAATATGAATGTTTTAGTTGGACCACTTTTTTCGCTTTGTGATACATGGCGCTGTAATAGTCACAAACGTATAAGTACTTGGTATCACGTAACATTCCGCCAGTGCGGACGCTATTTGCTTCGTGATACATTACCCGTGTTAAAATGGACCGTTTACCAATTGCAGAAAGGTCGATATCGTGTTGACGTATGGCTACTGTGATCAAGATGGCCAACGGATGTGTGCTATGTACGCTGCTCGGTATCCTGGACGACATCATCCAAGTGTCCGGACCGTTCGCCGCATAGTTACGTTATTTAAGGAAACAGGAAGTGTTCAGCCACATGTGAAAAGTCAACCACGACCTGCAACATATGATGATGCCCAAGTAGGTGTTTTAGCTGCTGTAGCGGCTAATCCGCACGTCAGTAGCATACAAATTGCCAGAGAATCGGGAATCTCAAAAACGTCGGTGTTGAGAATGCTTCATCAACATCGATTGCACCCGTACCATATTTCTATACACCAGGAATTGCATGGCGACGACTTTGAACCTCGTGTACAGTTCTGCCACTGGGCACAAGAGAAATTACGGGACGATGACAGATTTTTTGCACGCGGTCTATTTAGCGACGAAGCGTCATTCACCAACAGTGGTAACGTAAAGCGGCATAATATGCACTATTGTGCAACGGAAAATCCACGATGGCTGCGACAAGTGGAACATCAGCGAACTTGGCGGGTTAATGTATGGTGAGGCATTATGGGAGGAAAGATAATTGGCCCCATTTTATCGATGGCAATCTAAATGGTGCAATGTATGCTGATTTCCTACGTAATGTTCTACCGATGTTAGTACAAGATGTTTCACTGCATGACAGAATGGCGATGTACTTCCAACATGATGGATGTCCGGCACATAGCTCGCTTGCTGTTGAAGCGGTATTGAATAGTATATTTCATGACAGGTGGATTGGTCGTCGAAGCACCATACCATGGCCCGCACTTTCACCGGATGTGACGTCCCCGGATTTCTTTCTGTGGGGAAAGTTGAAGGATATTTGCTATCGTGATCCACTGACAACGCCAGACAACATGCGTCTGCACATTGTGAATGCATGTGCGAACATTACGGAAGGCGAACTACTCGCTCTTGAGTGGAATGTCGTTACACTTATTGTCAAATGCACTGAGGTTGACGGACATCATTTTGAGCATTTATTGCATTAATGTGGTATTTACAGGTTATCACGCTGCAACAGCATGCGTTCTCATAAATGATAGGTTCACAAAGGTCCATGTATTACATTGGAACAACCGAAATAAAATGTTCAAACGTACCTACGTTCTATATTTTGATTTAAAAAACCTATCTGTTACCAACTGTTCGTCTAAAATTGTGAGCCATATGTTTGTTACTATTACAGCGCCATCTATCACAAAGCGAAAAAAGTGGTCCAACTAAAACACTCATATTTCTAGATGAATATGTAATAAAAAATGGGGGTTCCCATTTTTTAAAAAACGCAGTTGATATCCGTTTGACCTATGGCAGCGCCATCTAGCGGGTCAACCATAGCGCCATCTGGTTTGCCCCTTCAAGCTAGACAAGTTTCGTTCTTTGTAGTTTCTTCGTTTGGCGCTTATTTCGTGAAATGTTTGGCCCGGTCACGATCAATGGACCACCCTGCATAGATAATGAAGTTTGTGCGGAACCTTCATTGTGTGAGTTCTACTGGAATTCGTCGTCTTTCAGTCCGTAGACGCCTGGTCGTTCGGGACGCCCACCTCTGTGGCTTTTGCTGCCGGCCGACGCCTGCGTGTACAGTAAGTCTGGCCGAGGTCGCGGCTGACGAGTGGGCGCGGTCGCCTTGTGAGGCCCTCGCCTCGCTGGCCACGCCTGACGCCGGCGGCCCGGGCTTTTCTGCTGCCGCGGCAGGCGCTCAGCCGGCTCACACGCCGCAGACGCCGCCGCGGGCCGCCGTAAACCGAGCGCCACTCGTACGCTCCCCCCCCCCCCCCCCTGCCACCCACCCATCTGCGGGCGGCGGCGACACAGCGGGGCTCTTTAGTGCGGCGCCGTAATTGTGGCGTCGCCCGTCGGCCAGGCGGGCGCCTGCAGCGCGGCCGGCGCCGCGACGCCCCGCGTCTCGTCCACCAATCAGCGAGAGGTCGCCCTAACAAGCGAGCAGCGCCGGGTGGAGGTCACGCGCCCGCGAGCAGCCGCTACACTCCCTGCACACAGGGTGATTCTATCACGACGTCACAGACTTCCAGCGATGATGCGCGAGCGTAAATGTGTCGATTTGAGGTAGAGGGTCCTGGTCTGGAAGTCACGGAGTCTGCAAGATCCCCTCGCTTCTAAACTGATACTGTTACTACTCAGCTTAGCCGCGAGTCCGTAGAGGGTGATATACGAGGTTTGTCCGGAAAATACGTATAAAAGTTGAATAATGTCTTTATGTTACAAGTTGCAGTCACCGCCGGGTGGGACTACTGCTGTAATCAATCCCATCAACGCTCAGTTGGAGTCAGAGCACTCTGCGTGAAGGGGGGAATGTGCGGCAGCTTGTTGACAGTTACCCTCTTTCACCTGCCGTCGGCATGGAGCTCTCTCTGATTGAGGAACAGCGCGTCAACAACAAGTTTCTTGCAAAGCTAGGCAAGAATGGCAGTGTGATTTTTGGGTGTTGGAAACAGATTTACGGAGACAATTCTCTGAAGTAACCAACCGTGAACAAGTGGTTGAAAAGGTTCCGGGATGCCCGAGAAGAAGTGAACGATGACCCTCGCCCAGGACGCCCGTCGACATCGAGTTCCGATGCAAATGTTGAACGAATTCTGGCTTGTGTTCTTAAAGACCGTAGATTGACAGTCATAATGATTGCTGACGAGCTGTCAATCCCCAAAACAATCGTTGACGAAATCCTGACACGAAAACTTGAAATGAAGAAACTGTGTGCGAAAATCGTACCGAAGCTCTTGACGCCAGAACAGAAAGCAAAGAGGGTTGAGTGCTGTGAGGATTGGTTGGAAGCAGAGGATCGTGGGGACTTTCTCAACCGAGTCATCACTGGAGACGAGTCCTGGTTTTACGAATTCGATGTGGAGCTCAAATCTCAAAGCAAGGAATGGAAACTAACAGGAGAACCGAGAACAAAAAAGTCGCGAAAATCAAGCTCCAGTGTTAAGACAATGTTGATTGTTTTCTTTGATTCTAGGGGCATTGTACACAAGGAATGTGTCCCTCCCGGCGAGAGAGTGAACGGAAATTTTTACGTTGAAGTTCTGACGCGTCTCAGAGCTCGTGTGGCCCGAGTTCGACCGGAGTTGGCAAATGGGGGCAGGTGGATCCTTCATCACGACAATGCGCCCGCTCACACATCGCTCGTTGTGCGCGAGTTTTTGGCCCGAAGCTCAATCACCGTGACAGACTACCGGCCTTATTCACCCGATTTAGCCCCGTGTGACTTCATGTTCCCGAAATGCAAAATGGTGCTTCGGGGGCGGCACTTGGGAGATGTGGAAGCCATCAAGACGGAAACGACACGGCAACTGAACAACATCACAATTGAAGACTTTCAGCAACGTTATCAACAGTGGAAACGGCGTTGGCAGAAGTGTATCGCGACTCAGGGCGAGTACTTTGAAGGAGACCATATTGTAATACCTGAATAATTGTAAAATGAAGTTATTATTCAACTTTTATACGTATTTTCCGGACAAACCTCGTATGTGACGCACAGTATAACTGGGCAGCATTTGCACCCGGAATTTGCGAGTGTAAGTCGGACCTTCCTTGATCCGCCTTGGTGGGTCGTGTGGTCTGATTTCCTCCTACCTGTGGGCGGTGCAGCTCTCGTAAATGTCGACCCGTGCAGATTCTTCATTGGCACATTGGATGTCTCTATCGGTGGAAGCTAATTATCTGAAATTGCTGTCGATCAATTTTGGGATATCTATCTACTCGAAATTAACATTCAGAATGCTGTAATATCACTTGTTTTCCTATTAGATCAATAATGAAACACTCATGACACAAACTACTCGTAACCGAGAGCATGGCTACCATCGAACAAGACAGGAAGAGCTCTTAACGCCGACTGCCGACTTTGGCACGCAGTCCGTATCTCTTACTAGTTTCGTCACAGTTCGTGGATTTCCGATCAAGTTCGTACTTACTAAGATATGCATTTGTTAATGAACGGGTGTGAATTTTAACGAGGCAAAATTATCATAAATAGTTTTAAACATCCAGAGGCTCCTCCTAGTATTCATGTTGTCATAAATGACTTTAATTATTAAATATAAATAAACAAAATCGGTGACTCTGGCGCCAAGATGGCGGTACCTCCCGTCATGAGTATTTCCCAGGCTGACGCTAGTTGCTACGGTCCAGCGCCGAGCCCCGCCCCTCTACGCGCGACATGTGGTTGCTTCGTCACCTAGCCAGCCAGCGTGGGAAACGCTGGCAGGCTACAGACTAGAGCACTTCCTAACTATCGTGAATACATCATTGACAGACAATAATTTATTAAAACTGGTAAAAATGTCTTCCTCACGTAAGAGGCACCTTACAAGTCGTTCTCATACCTCTGATATCGGAGTACATGTATCGGCACTGGTGTTGCTAACAATGCAGGATAAGGTTCGTCGATGGCTCTGAAAAGCTGGTACAACAGTCGCATTTCTTATACCCAACACAATGCATCTTCAGTATACACACCATGGAGCTAGAACTCACAAACGCCACATGGGCTCAGGCATTAATCGAATTAAGTGCAATGGTTGCCACTCCCTCTACATCAGGCAGAAAGGGCGTAATTTTAACATCCGATTAGACGAACATCACGGCCTTAAAAATTCCAAGTCCAGCATCTCTAGTCATTTGAAAGTTAATGGGAACTCTGTTCGCGACATAAAAACTAACTTTTCGAGAATTCTTCATCGTTATCACAAATGCCACATCACTAATTAATTACAGGAAATAGAAATCATGCAGAGCTTAAACAATGACCTTCCGACAACCGTCAACGAGCAAACCACCCTGAATCACATGCATCTTTTAGACAATAATACCGTTTTCAAACGGCGCTCAGACCTCGGCGATATTCCCCTCAGACTTCTCCCCCAAAGGAATTGTAATTTGCTTTTCACCCCTTTAATTTTTACCGCCAATTGCTACTATTTCTCTATCAGATACTCAATTGTCACTATATTTATTTTATTTTCATCGAACGTTCCGCTGTTGGCTCGTTTGTGCCTTTTTAAATTTTACATTTTATCTTTTGTATAATTTTTAACAGTTGGTTGAGCACTTGTTTTCATATTTCTGCGATGTACATCTGACCATCTTGTATTCAGTTATCTCTTATATGTCCAATATTTGTTCACACTTTGGCTAGTCAATCAGCTCTTACACTATTCGCCGCTAGAAGCCTTCACTTTTACTTGTTATATGACGATTGCTATTTGAGCTGTTCGCAGATGTATCCTTCTTTCATGTAATTTTTCTTCACCTCCTGTGATTCTTGGCGCCTCCACATGGTGCTGACACTAAACTTTGAAAATGGGAAATAAATGTAAGATGTTGAGTGTTTGCTATTCAGTCCTGCAACCACTGAACATGCACCTAGCGTTCTCACACTATCGCGCGCGTACGTAACGCTATTCCAGTACAGCACCCCTTTTTGTACTCAAGAATAGCTCAAGCGAATGCATAATTCATGCTAGCATGAAAGAAAGACACTTAACAGCCTTTATTTAATGCCTACAAATAATTGATAGTGTGAGTACATTTTTAATATCAAGCTATCCACGAATTCGGAAACAGCAAATTTCAGGTACTGATGAAATGCCATCACAACACTGACAGGTACATGATTAAAACGGAGAACAGTAACTGTAGAAGCTCATAAACAAAACTGATGTAAGTGTGCATCTACGTCAGATTTATAATGCAAGTGGAATGTGATTAGTTTACTTCCAAAGAAAGCACGAATGGACACATATTTCAATCACCGCACCTTGCATCGAAGGTAGACGGTAAAGGAAAATTAAAACTGAGTTAGGGGCGTACAAGCTTGCAGGGGCAGTCGAGAAACGAGTTTAACATTGCAATTGCTAACAGAGGGCCCGCTGAGGAAACGCATGGAAACATACAGGGTGTTTCAAAAATGACCGGTATATTTGAAACGGCAATAAAAAATAAACGAGCAGCGATAGAAATACACCGTTCGTTGCAATATGCTTGGGACAACAGTACATTTTCCGGCGGACAAACTTTCGAAATTACAGTAGTTACAATTTTCAACAACAGATGGCGCTGCAAGTGATGTGAAAGATATAGAAGACAACGCAGTCTGTGGGTGCGCCATTCTGTACGTCGTCTTTCTGCTGTAAGCGTGTGCTGTTCACAACGTGCGAGTGTGCTGTAGACAACAGGGTTTATTCCTTAGAACAGAGGATTTTTCTGGTGTTTGAATTCCACCGCCTAGAACACAGTGTTGTTGCAACAAGACGAAGTTTTCAACGGAGGTTTAATGTAACCAAAGGACCGAAAAGCGATACAATAAAGGATCTGTTTGAAAAATTTCAACGGACTGGGAACGTGACGAATGAACATGCTGGAAAGGTAGGGCGACCGCGTACGGCAACCACAGAGGGCAACGCGCAGCTAGTGCAGCAGGTGATCCAACAGCGGCCTCGGGTTTCTGTTCGCCGTGTTGCAGCTGCGGTCCAAATGACGCCAACGTCCATGTATCGTCTCATGCGCCAGAGTTTACACCTCTATCCATACAAAATTCAAACGCGGCAACCCCTCAGCGCCGCTACCATTGCTGCACGAGAGACATTCGCTAACGATATAGTGCACAGGATTGATGACGGCGATATGCATGTGGGCAGCATTTGATTTACTGACGAAGCTTATTTTTACCTGGACGGCTTCGTTAATAAACAGAACTGGCGCATATGGGGAACCGAAAAGCCCCATGTTGCAGTCCCATCGTCCCTTCATCCTCAAAAAGTACTGGTCTGGGCCGCCATTTCTTCCAAAGGAATCATTGGCCCATTTTTCAGATCCGAAACGATTACTGCATCACGCTATCTGGACATTCTTCGTGAATTTGTGGCGGTACAAACTGCCTTAGACGACACTGCGAACACCTCGTGGTTTATGCAAGATGGTGCCCGGCCACATCGCACGGCCGACGTCTTTAATTTCCTGAATGAATATTTCGATGATCGTGTGATTGCTTTGGGCTATCCGAAACATACAGGAGGCGGCGTGGATTGGCCTCCCTATTCGCCAGACTTGAACCCCTGTGACTTCTTTCTGTGGGGACACTTGAAAGACCAGGTGTACCGCCAGAATCCAGAAACAATTGAATAGCTGAAGCAGTACATCTCATCTGCATGTGAAGCCATTGCGCCAGACACGTTGTCAAAGGTTTCGGGTAATTTCATTCAGAGACTACGCCATATTATTGCTACGCATGGTGGATATGTGGAAAATATCGTACTATAGAGTTTCCCAGACCGCAGCGCCATCTGTTGTTGAAAATTGTAACTACTGTAATTTCGAAAGTTTGTCTGCCTGAAAATGTACTGTTGTCCCAAGCATATTGCAACAAACGGTGTATTTCTATCGCTGCTCGTTTAGTTTTTATTGCCGTTTCAAATATACCGGTCATTTTTGAAACATCCTGTATATTGCATAGTAGATTTGGAGAAATCGGTTGATGATGTGGAATGGGAAAGAATTTTTCTCATTCTTAGGCAATGTGATACCAGCCGTAGGGATTGAAGGGCATTCCATTGTCTTTATGCGAAGCATATGCAATTGGTCAGCACTCACATAATGACACAGGAGGCCAGAATCAGAAATGGTGTAACAGAATGTTGGCCGGGGTCAGCACTGGTGTTTAATTTGTAAATTGCAAAGGTAACGAGGGAAGTGAATCTGCATATTGATGATGGTTGTTGGCCGTGAACAGCAAATCTACGTACCACAGTTTGCCGACGTAGTAGCGGTCACTAAAAGTGAACAGGAACCGAGTCGAATATTTGTTGAAATGGACCGATCTTTAGCCAACGGCTATGATATGCACATAAACCAAAATTCATTATCACTAAATCAACGGAGTGTGCAGCAGGTGCGCATACAAGATGGCTAAAAAAGAGTAAACAGCCGGCTGCTAAAGAAGTATATGAATTTTGACATCTCGGATATGCAATAGATAAGCAAGGAAGATGCAAGAAAAGGGTGGTTTGATCAGTTAAAAAAGCAAGATGAAAATGATCGCTTCGTAAACAGCTGACCTTACTTCTCGACCTAGCCTCCTTCGTGGGTTATACGCTTGCTCCATCGACCCTTCAGTGTTTTCGTCCCATCGTAAACATAGGTTCTGTCAAACTCTGCAAATAACACTTCCTCGCTTGCCGAAATTTCTTCCCAGAAAGCCTCAGTTCCAAGTTAGAGAACAGGAAGACTGGAGAATAAAGTAGACATGGAACAAATTCAAAGCACATTCCGTGCACTTTCTCCATTGTTATCGCTAACGTCTGGGATGGTGCAGTATCCTGGTAAAAGAGCGCTGTTTTACGTGCCAACTTTGCTAACTTTTCAACCAAGGCAAGTTTCAAAGACAACTACTCTTTATTCTCATGAAGTAATGAGTGCTATCGACAGGGGACGTCAGATTGTTTCCATATGTTTAAATTTTCAGAAGGGTTTTCACATAGTTCCTCACAAGCGACTTCTAATCAAACTGCGAGCCCTGGAATGTCAGTTGTTTGACTGGCTTTGTGATTTCGTATCAGTAAACATTGAGTAAAGCGGAAGTAATATCTGGCGCTCCTCAAGGAAGTGTTATAGGTCCTCCGCTGTACCTAATGTATGTAAACGATTTTAGGAGACAATCTGAGCAGCGCTCATAGATTGTTTGCCGATGATTTGACGTGTTGTAAAGAAATCAGATGATCAAAAGGAATTCCAAACCGGCTTACACAAGGTGTATGCACGATGCAAAAAGTGACAATTGACTATAAATAATAAAAAGTGTGAAGTCACCCATTCTAAACGGAATGGGCCAAATTTCGCTTACACCATAAATCAGACGAATCTAAACGCTGTAAACTCAACTAAATATTACTATTTCTTCTTCTTCTTCACTTCACATGTTAGGCAAATTGCCTATTTCGGTACTTCATCTCTGTTTGGTCTTCCTGTATTTCTTCTTCCACTACGTTTATAATTGCGTCTTTCTTCACACATATGGTCTACATGTTACTTCCATTTTCTCTTATTTTCCTTTATTTTTTCTTTTAGGTTACATAGTCCTAAATCTTTCCTTATATTTTCATTTCTTTTCTTATCTTCCCTTATAAATCCTTTCGCTCTTGCTAGAAATTTCATCTCTTGAGTCTGTATTGTACTTGTTTGGCGTCTTGTCGTCAGCCATGCTTCATTTCCATAAGTAAGGGTTAGTACGGATATTGTTTTATAAAAAGTCTGCAGGGTTTCTTTCCAGGCTTTATTCTGCAAACCTTTTACGATGGTTCCACATATGGAAGTAAATTTATTTAATTTTTGGTCAACGTCATCGTTATATCCGTAACTTATCTCGCACCATAGGTACTTGAAACGTTTTACTTGGTCCAAGACTTTATTATTCATGACTATTTTAGATCTCATAGGCAGTCTACCATGAAGTGCACCACTTTCGATTTATCTATCGACAATGTTAGGTTGCAATCTGAGGCTACCCACTGCAACAATTTCGGTGTTTGTGTATAGAATCTTAATAGCATTTATGAGGTGAGATGGATCAGCTCGTTCAGCTATAAATTCCACAGTATTTTCCTATTCACACTTTCGAATGATTTCTCAAGATCCATGAGAACAAGATAAGTTTTCCTATTATTTTCTTTTGTCTCTTTACTATGACATGTTGTAGTGTAAAATCATTGTCAATAGTTGATTATCCTTTTCTAAAATCCAGTTAGTCTTCAGATATTAGTTTTTCCATGATTTTGTTAAAGTCTTACGGCCAAAATTTTGGCATATAATTTATAGGCTGCATCCATGAGGCTTATACCTCAGTAGTTACTACAATTATTTTTTCACTTTTTTTAAGATTGCTGTTGCTTTGGCACCTAGCTAGTTTTTTGGTAACTTCTTATTTCTGCAACAGTAATAAAAAACTCGAAGAAGTATTGGATGGAGGAATAATCCCCCACATTTCAGCAGTTCCGTATTGACACCATCCAAACCATTGACTTTCCTGTTTTTCGTAGCTTCTAGAACTTCAGTCAGTTCTTTCATATCAGTGTCGTCCAAGTCTTTTGTGTCATTCACTTCAGGTAATGATGAATAAAAGTGTCATCACACCGCAATTTTTTATGATGAGTTAGCCATCGTCCTCTCCCATATTATTAACGCATATGCGATCATTTTCTTGTCTGTCAGAGATTTCAAATGGTTCAAATGGCACTAGGGGACTTAACATATGAGGTCATCAGCCCCCTAGAACTTAGAACTACTTAAACCTAACTAACCTAAGGATATCACACACGTCCATGCCCTAGGCACGATTCGAACCTGCGACCGTAGCGGTCTCGCGGTTCCAGACTGTTGCGCATAGAACCGCTACGCCACACCGGCCGGCTGTGAGAGATTTCCTCAATTTGGGAGCGATACTTTGTCTGCCATGAAAATGATGTTCTAAATTGCTTATAAAACATTCCAATGATTCTGCGTGTGGTTTCCGAGTTTCGCATTATATCTCTTGGCTTTGTATTCATTTTACTTTTCATTAGTGGGATTATTTATAACGATCTTGAAAGTTTCTTGTTCCTCTTTAATTGCCGTTTCCATCTCTGATATCCAAATCCTTACTCTTCTACGTTTCCTGTATTTCTTGTTACACTTCCTCTTCAAGTGTATTTATAACTGAGAGATTTTACCAGGAGTGTTTCTACACACATACGGTCTACATATTTCTTCCACTTTCCCTTATTTTACCTATGTTCGACATTGCTGTTTTTACGTTTATCCGTAACTTCTTATAAGTCTTCTATCGTTTCTAAATTTGCTAGTGTTTCTGTCACCCACTTTAGAAAAGATCTCTTATGTTGCTATGTTCTAAATGGTAAACTTTAAGAACCTGTTCTTTGACCCTTAATTGATTTATTCTGTTGTCTCGATTTTGCATGTCAATTATTGACACTATTCAGAAGTCACCTCATTCAATACTCACTCCCAGATAAACTTTGGTATCTCTAACCTGTCCAGGAAATCCCTCACTTATGATTTTGTAATCTATGATAGATCTCTGTTGTATTACTGACCAGATAAATTTGCGTATATCTCTCTTCCTAAAGACACTATTGGTAATTTTTAAATGATTATAGGCAGCGAAATCTCAGAGTAATTTTACGTTTTCAGTACATGCGTTTTCTCCAAATGTGCCTACTATTTTTGATATTGGTATATTTCCAGTTCTAGCATTGAGATCTCCCATAAGCAAAATTTGATTTTTATTGTATCTGTTTAAGATCGCTTTTAATTTTTGTTAAAGGCCTTGGACTCCTCAATTTTTCCTTCTTCTGGAGCAGAAGTGGACGTTATTCTTAGGATTGTTCTGGAACCTTAAATTCCTATAAGTACAATGCGTTCATTTACACGTTCATAGTCCAGTAGTTCATCTTCCTATTTTCTATGAATGTAAATGGCAACTGTGGTGTCACCGCCAGACACCACACTTGCTAGGTGGTAGCCTTTAAATCGGCCGCGGACCGTTAGTATATGTCGGACCCGCGCGTCGCCACTATCAGTGATTGCAGACCGAGCGCCGCCACACGGCAGGTCTATAGAGACTTCCTAGCACTCGCCCCAGTTGTACAGCCGACTTTGCTAGCGATGGTTCGCTGACAAATTACGCTCTCATTTGCCGAGACGATAGTTAGCATAGCCTTCAGCTACGTCATTTGCTACGACCTAGCAAGGCGCCATTACCAGTTACTATTGATACTGTAATAATGTACCGTCAAGAACGACGTTCTTCATTAACGGATTAAAGTTAAGTATGCCACCATCTACGTCCGTTTTTCTAAATTCTAATTTCCTTGTCCTGTTCCAGACCCCACGCCAGCCTGTGTGAGCTAAAACGCGTGCCTTTCGGCTTCCTCTAGTAACACGGATGGCTCTCCTGCCAACCCACAACGAGGCCAATCCGCGTTCTTATCGATATTGCCCTGATTTACTTGTGTCATGGCTTCGCCACAATCTCCAGATGTACTGTCCGAATTTTATCGCTTACAGAATCAGCAGACGCAGGCCTTACTGGATGCCCTTGGACAGCTCGTCCAGGGTCAACGGGCAATGCAAAACGATGCGGCAGCCGCCTCTCCACCGCTAACGCAGCCACATCACGCTGTTGCACCAACTTTTTGGCCTTTTGATGCTGCACTGGAAAGCTGGACGGAGTGGTCACGCCAATTTGGATTCCATCTCGCCGCCTACAGAATTCAAGGTAACGAGCGGCAGCCTTTTTTGTTGTCCTCAGTAGGGATGACCACGTACCGTGTGATAGTCAAATTATTTCCCCGACGCGACGTAGCAACTCTGTCCTACGACGAAATTTTGTCTGAATTAGATGCATATTTCAAAGAATCAGTCAATATAGTTGCGAAAAGCTATACCTTCTTTCGTACAAAACGTACAGCAGGTCAGACTAATCGGGAGTGGGTTGCAAGGCCTTACTAGGGATTGTGCTTTTGAGTGTCAATGTGGACTCCCTTATTCAGATACTATGATACGTGATGCAATTGCACAGGACGTTTCTGATGTTCGTATAAGGGAACAGATTTTGAAACTAGTCAATCCCTCCCTTCAACAAGTGATGGACATATTGGATCGGTAGGACACACTTGACTTTGCTCAGGAAGCATCTGAAACTTCGCCCCCCGTGTGTCAGATTAACCGGCCCGCCAGGCGAGCTGCACGGAACAGTAAATGGCCCTCGCGCCCGGCCGCGAAACTGCCGCCAGGCTCTCAGCCATGTGTACCTCGCCGGCAAGCAAATGCAGTGCTAAAATCGTGGCCGTGGTGTGCTACTAGACATTCGCGTGAGAATTGCCCGTCACGCTAGGCTATTTGCATTTTCTGTAATGAAAAAGGACATGTTCAAAGTGTTTGCCAGAAAAAGTTCAGATCGGAAACTCAAAATCATTCCAAGCCCTTTGCTTTGCCCTGGAATCGGAATCGAACCAAGGATACTCAGGCTCGTGAAACTTTGCCCATGGAAATTCATGAACTTCATTCCACTCCGCCCAGTGCCACTCTCTCTACCAGTGACTGTGTTCGTCCCACAAATCGTGTGTGTCAACATCGCCGGAACTCCCGTCAGGTCGCCAGTGATTTTATACCAGTGTCAGTTCACGTTGCACGAGACAGTCGCTCCTGTCGTCAGCAGGATAATAAACTTTTTGTAGACTTGGACATTAACGGCAAAGTGATACCATTCCAGCTTGATACCGGAGCTGCAGTTTCACTGATCAATCAAGACACTTACAAACTGCTGGGCACACCTCCGTTGCGTGCCGCAAATGTTAAGTTAAGTAGTTATTCAGGACAAGCGATCCCTGTGTTAGGACAGTGCAGCCTTTGTTCTTCTTCTGCAGTGAACTTGTTTGGTTTCGATTTATTTCAGTTGTTTAACTTGTCTATAGTAAATCAGGTCCTATCAGTGAACCAGACTGTGCCTTCGGACAGTGTTTCTTGTCTATGTGAAGACTTTGCAGACATTTTTGCACCAGGCCTCGGTTGCGCTAAGAACTATAAAGCACATTTGGAACTGAAAGTAAACGCGCAACCGAAATTTTTCAGAGCGTGCAATGTTCCCCACGCATTGCGTGATGAGGTCGCAAAAACATTACACGATTTGGAATCACATGGTGTAATTGAACATGTGCAGGCTTCTCTCTGGGCATCACCCTTAGTAATTTTGCCAAAACCTTCGGGAAAATTGAGACTTTGTGTGGACTTCAAGGCAACAGTGAATCCACAACTAGTGATTGCCACTTTTCCTTTACCCCGCCCAGAAGATCTTTTTGATAAACTGTGCCCGGGTAAATATTTTTCGAAGTTGGACCTAGCAGATGCGTACTTGCAAATACCGGTGGACGAAGAATCCCAGTGCGTTTTGGTGGTTAACACGCATCTTGGTTTGTATCGATTCAAACGACTGCCATTCGGGTGTGCATCCGCCCCAGCATTGTTTCAGCAATATCTACAAACTGTTTGTGCGTCGGTCCCTACTGCAGCAAACTATCTGGACGATATTGTCATCTCCGGAAAGATGGAAGAAGAACATTTAGCCAATCTCAGAACATTATTTCAGGTATTGCGACAAAATGGTCTTCGATTGCGGAAGGACAAATGGTTCAAATGGCTCTGAGCACTATGCGACTTAACTTCTGAGGTCATCAGTCGCCTAGAACGTAGAACTAATTAAACCTAACTAACCTAAGGACATCACTCACATCCGTGCCCGAGACAGGATTCGAACCTGCGACCGGAGCGGTCGCTCGGCTCCAGACTGTAGCGCCTAGAACAGCACGGCCACTCCGGCCGGCGCGGAAGGACAAATGTGTGTTTTTTGCTCGTGACTTGCCCTACCTGGGACATGTACTCAATGCCCAAGGCATACATCCTAGTCCCGAGCACCTCCGTGCCATACAAGACTTGCCCTCGCCGCAGAATTTGAAGCAGCTACAGAGTGTGCTGGGAAAAATCAACTATTGTCATAACTATGTGCCGCACGCCTCTTCGATTTCAGCTCCGCTTCATCGCTTATGCCGTAAAGGTGTTCCGTTCGTCTGGACGACGGAATGCGAACGCGCCTTTCGCCAGTTGAAATCGGCGTTGCTTTCCAATACTTGCCTTACGCCATTCGATCCCCGGAAACCCCTTTTGTTGATGGTGGATGCATCGGATTTCGGGATCGGTGCTGTGCTTGCGCACAAAGATAGATCGCACGATCGCCCTATTGCCTTTGCGTCCAAATTGCTCTGGTCGGCGCAAAGAAATTATTCACAGATCGAGAAAGAAGCATTGACTCTCGTATTTGGCGTTACAAAGTTTCATGATTTCTTGTATGGTCGTCACTTTACCATAATCACAGACCACAAACCTTTGACATCGCTTTTTCATCCGACCAAGCCTGTACCTCCATGTACAGCGCAGAAATTCATTCGCTGGTCTATTTTCCTCTGTCTTACAGCTTCTCCACCAAGGACATTGGGGTATAGTGAGAACGAAACAGCTAGCTCATCAGCACTGTACTCGGTTCGGAATCGATGCCGCGACTGCGAATATGTGCTCTTCTTGCATTGTGAGTGCCGAACAACAATCAGCCCCACCGCGGAAATTCTTTGCATGGCCAAAAGCCACTTCCCCTTGGCAACGCTTACACATCGATTTTGCTGGTCCATTCTGGAATGCTCGATGGTTGGTTGTGGCAGATTCCTTCAGTAATTTTCCTTTTGTTGTCCGGATGTCTTCCATGACGTCATCTGCCACCATCAAAGCGTTATCTGCTATTTTTTGCATTGAAGGTCTTCCACAGACTATTGCTTCCGACAATGGCCCACAATTCATGTCCGCAGAATTTCAGTCATTCTGCAAGGCCAATGGCATTCAACATCTGACGTCCGTGCCGTTTTCGCCACAGTCAAACGGTGCCGCTGAACGATTGGTCAGGACTTTCAAGTCACAGATGTTGAAGTTAAAAGAGTCGCATTCTCGGGAGGACGCGTTATTGCTCTTTTTGTCCTCGTATCGTTCTCAGCCCCGAGATGGTCGCTCGCCGGCTGAGTTGCTCCACGGTCGTCATCATCGAACCTTGATGTCTTTGCTACATCCACCGCATTAGGTTCCTATGCGACATTGTCTACTATCGCAACTACCGAGGTTCACGGCGTTGGCTCGCAGGGCGCATTCTTCGGTGCCTCGGACGCGCTATGTATCTGGTTTTGGGGGCCTCTGGTGAGGTGCGTTGGCATCTCACTCAGCTGCGCCTCTGTCGTCGCACGGGATCTGCCGCTCCCCGTCTGCTTTCAGCGACGGTGCCGTCCGGTCAGCACCCTGGGGACGCATCTACTGGCTCGCGTCAGCCCCATGTGTTACCGACGCTGCCTTCCATTTTGCCCCATGGCGACGCGACGCCGCCACCGCCGCCGCCGCCTGTTCTCCCGCCGGCGACGCCCGCAGTGGACGCTTCGCTGCAGTAGCCGGGCGCCTCCCTGGGTCACGCGTCGCCGATCGCTTCCCGTGTCCGGATGTCCTCCGACATGGTACTCTTGCCCACTCCGGACCATATGTCGTCTTCGCCCGTCGGGTGCCCCGACCCGATGGAGGTCGACCCTTCGGCCCCTCCTGTCTCTCTGCGGTCGCATACACCGCATGTTGGCGTGCACCCTGGAGCAGGTTTTCAGGCGTTTCCTCGCTCCCCGCGGTCCGAGGGGCAGGGTGCGGGTGGCACAGCCTCGCCTGTTGTTAGGCTCTCCACCTCGTCGCATACGTCAACATGGGGTCCTCCCCACGGCGGGCGGAAGCCTTATAATACGACCGTACGCCGATCTGCGGGGGAGGAATGTGATGTCACCGCCAGACACCACACTTGCTAGGTGGTAGCCTTTAAATCGGCCGCGGTCCGTTAGTATATGTCGGACCTGCGTGTCGCCACTATCAGTGATTGCAGACCAAGCGCCGCCACACGGCAGGTCTAGAGAGACTTCCTAGCACTCGCTCTAGTTGTTCAACCGACTTTTGCTAGCGATGGTTCACTGACAAAGTACGCTCTCATTTGCCGAGACGATAGTTAGCATAGCCTTCAGCTACGTCATTTGCTACGACCTAGCAAGGCGCCAGTACTAGTTACTATTGATACTGTAATAATGTACCGTCAAGACCGACGTTCTTCATTAACGGATTAAAGTTAAGTATTCCACTATCTACGTCCGTTTTTCTAAATTCTAATTTCCTTGTCCTGTTCCAGACCTCACGCCAGGCTGCGTGAGCTAAAACGCGTGCCTTTCGGCTTCCTCTAGTAACACGGTTGGCTCTCCTCCCAACCCACAAGAGCAAAACTGTTAGTTAGCATTTGTTCCTGCTTTACTCTGTTGCGGATCATAATATAGTCGTCTACTTATTTAGTTCCAGACGTTTTCTTCTTTCTTTTTGTAATTGCTGAAAACTTTGTTTCTTTTCTTTCAAATGATTAGCTAATTCAACTTCTTTTGAATAACTCCTCTATCGTTCCAAGCTCCATTGAACCATTTTCTCTTGTTGCTATTCTCGCCCATGTGGTATCCCGGAAATCCGTCCTGTTTCCGAGGCTAGACTGAGTGCTGCAAGTACGGTTGTTGAGTCCCTGAATGTGGTGCTGGCCGACTGCAGGGAAAGCTGGTATCGGGATTGCCGTCTCTGAGCTTCGCCAGCCACAGTTCGCAAAGTCATGTAGGTGAGAATGGCACACCATTTTCTTTGTTCTCGATGTTATGGCCATACCGCCAATGCTTACAGCAGGTCTTGCAGTTACGAGTGACGTGCAATGATCACACAGAAAATGTTGTGGGGAAAGCAAACCAAAGGCTGCATTGTACTGCGGAACAGGTAGGGAATGTAATAGGTCGTCTACTGGTGAGACTGCTTACTCTACGCTTGTTCGTCCTCTTCTGGAGTATTGCTGTGCGGTGTGGGATCTGCATCAGAGAGGATTGACGGAGGTGATGGAAAAAGTTCACATAAGTGCAGCTCGTTTCGAATTACTGCGGAATAGGGAAGAGAATGTCACGGATATGATACACAAATTGGGGTAGCAGACATCAAACAAAAGGCGTTTTTCGCTGCAACGGTACCTTCTCATGAAATTTCGAACACGAGCTTTCTCCAAACAGTGGGCAAATACTTTGTTAGGCCCGCCAACATATGAAGAAATGATCATCATAATGAAATGAGATAAAGAAGAGCTCGCACAGAAATATTTAAGTGTTCCTTTTCCCTGCGCGCTATTCAAGAGTGGAACGGTAGAGAAGTAACTTGAAGGTGGTTCGACAAACCCTCTGACAGGCACTTAATTGTGAATTGCAGAGAAAACATGCAGATGTAGTCGTAGATGTAGATATAGATGAAGATGTACGGTTCGTTCACTTGCATCAAAAACTGTCGTAGCTGATGGTGTGATAAACGAAGCGACTTCAGAAATTTACTGTTCGTACCACCAGTTTCATAATGTGCTCCGTGTCTAGGAATTTAGTACAAAATGGTTCATGATGCATGCGACAACGCATGCCATACAAATAGTCTGTTGATCGTTCTAATCTTTTGCTCTTTCATTGTCTACTGAATTCTTTACGTTCCCTAGACGTTGTAACGGCACTGCATAGTAAACTTGCAGTTTCTGTCGACTATACGATTGTGTAATAGATATTGAGATTTTTGAACCTTCGACAAAGTATTGTGGATCCGGCTCGCTTTTAAAGGCTGGTAAAGATCTATTGCTAGAAAGCCTCTTCCTGGGCGACGACCTCTGGAGCTGTGAACTTCCTTTATACCGCTAGCAAATAAATGAGGGTAAACAGGACTGCCGCTGCAGTTCTGCCGAACTAAAGCGAGTCGTGCCGAGCGAAACGCTCCACACCAAATGCTGGAAGACACTGCGACGCATCACTAAATCAACTTTCGGCGCTGTAGTGGATGGTTACCGAGAGCAAAGCTCACAACCAAGGCGGGTCTAACGAAGTCGAGATGTACCGAGTGGCGGCCAGAGGGGACGAGTCTCGGACCGCACGCGTCCACCACATTAAGCACGCGTGACGTTTAGCACGCCACACCTGTCTCTGGATAATACTGATAAATTTTTAAAAACTGATGAGGTTTCAAAACTTTTAGGTCATAATCACTTGTTGAAGTTAAACTGAAACGGCCGCGTGGGATTAGCCGAGCGGTCTAGGCGCTGCAGTCATGGACTGTGCGGCTGATCTCGGCGGAGGTTCGAGTCCTCCCTCGGGCATGGGTGTTTGTGTTTGTCCTTAGGATAATTTAGGTTAAGTAGTGTGTAAGCTTAGGGACTGATGACCTTAGCAGTTAAGTCCCATAAGATTTCACACACATTTGAACATTTTTCATAAACTGAAACGTGACACTAGCGATGGTAAACTCGATGTCTCTCTGTATTATGCTTTATTCGTGGATAAACAACAGGACTTTGCGTATGCAAATTGTAATACGAAACAAACCCCCCACGAGGTATACGTCGATCTAAAATGATGAACCAGTTGCTAATAATAAATACTGGGTATATCGTCGGATCAAGTGGACGCGCACTGTACAAGACGTGACAAGAGACATGTTTAGCGTCAGGGCGCTGCCAGAAGCGTTATACGAAATGTAGGATGCTGCCCACTCGTGTAACGTACGGTGTCTAGGAAGCTGCTTTCTCGTAAAGCTAAACAACAATTCAAGCAAATCTTTCTGAGCCGTGCGTCGGCTCTCAACATATATCGCGCTGTTAAGATTGTTCTGAGTCCTTCCATTCCATCGTTAACTGATTCTTTCATATTTATCGTTATGCTGCGTACGATTCTGTTGAGATTCCCCTCTGGCGGCGTGTCTGGTCTTATCGATCTTCGAGTCGTTGCTTCCTGTTAGCCTTGTGTAAGGGAATAAGATCTTTTGGGAGATGGCCAGTTGGTTGCCTAGCGGTGACGAGTCGGTCGGTCGGTTTTTAAAATCGGGAATTAGAGCATGTCGTACGATGAGACCGCGGCATGGCGTGGCGGTGGAGAGTTGCCTGTTGTTCCTGGACGCCGCGTGGTCTATCCTGGCGGTGCGAGACGTGTGGGACGAGTGAAGGGGACAAGGCTGTAAGCTCTTGCTGTGAACACCCGGGGGCCACGCCTGTGGTTCCGAGTCACTACTTGGTGGGAGCGGCAGCGGATGTCTTTAAATTTTCCGTCCGGAGGCGGGAATGATGGACTATTAACTCGCCTAACCTAGTATTTCGCCGCCGTGGGTGCAGAGAAGGCGAGGGCTCCGGTGACAGAGGGCGTGGCTGCGTGACTGTGCCCAGTTGGGCACGCTGGCGACGTGTACACTGTCGGGTGTGAGGGACCTTTGCATCGGAGTTCACCTGCTGTTTCTCTGATAAACTGCAAGTCAAGTTGGTTAAAGGTTTAGATGTCAATTGAAGAATTTTGGTTTGTGCAACCAGCGTCTTTTCTGCCTTGTGGCCTCCTGCGTTCGGGTTTCCTGTCCCTGTCGCCGGTGTATTTATAGACAGTGGTCTTTTCCTCTTCTTATTAGTACTGCCCGGTAGGAAGTGTATTTTTGGACATGGATTATTGTTTTTGATTACATTTTTTCTGCCTTGTGGCCTCCTGCGTTCGGATTTCCTGTCCCTGTCGCCAGTGTAATTATAGACAGTGATCTTTTGAATTCTTATTAGTACTGTCTGGGAGGAAGTGTATTTTTCGGCAGGGATTATTGTTCCTGGTTTGATTCCTCCTCCTCCCCTGGTCTCGCATGAGGACGATGTGATTGCTGAATGTGAGGCGTTGTGGGTGTGATAGTCCTCTTCTAGCCTGAGCATCCTTCGGGAGACAATTGTGGCCGCCCTCACACCCGGTCGGTTGATCATTCCTATCCCAGGACATTCTGGTGGCAGGACATGGTGTTAAAGTTGTTAGTTATTGTAAAATGTTAAATGGTTGTATTTTACTCTGATTATTTTTTGGCCACTGTTTAAAAAGGTTTAGTTTGCCTTTCATTGATGGTTTTTTAAAAATTACGTCGCTTTAAAATTGTTAGTTATTGTGAAACGTGAGTGACTGTACCTTTACTTTGATTGTTTTAATCTACTTGGCATCCTTTGAAAATGCTAGTTCTGCCTCCCTGTTAGCGAGCCCTTGTAATTTAATATCTTGTTGTGCCAAAATTTAAAGAAGTGGCTCCCTACATGTTCGGTAGCGAAAATGTATGTAAATTGGTGTTTTTGTTTCATTACTTGGAAAGTTCTAATTTGGTTATTAAATGCGTTATCAAAGTCTGTTTTAAGTAAAATGGCTTGGCTATTAACAGTAAAGTAAAGTTCGTAATTTCATTACTTGGAAAATTTTGATTTGTTATCAAATGTTTCATCAAAGGGAGTTTTAAGTAAAATGGCTTGGCCGTTAACTGTAAAGCAAATTGTTTTGAAAAGGCACTCATGCCTGCTAGCTTTTTTGGATGTGTTCCTGGTCAAGTGGTAAAGAAGTGACTTTTAATGGTTGAAGTAATCAGTAAAGAAATAGTAAATTGCAACTCGACAGTAACCAACTAATTTTGGCCCCATTTCCCAACTGGGGGTTTTCCTTGATTAATCGTAAAACCGGTCTCACTTTCTAATGGAGTTTACTACAATATGATAACTGAAAATACTTAAGTGACGTTTCTACAAAGATGGGCTGCAAGCAAATGGCGACATGCAAATAATCAGTGTCCTTCGATGCATATAATTTCCATGCATGAAACTCACACAAGTTCATAAGTCACTGCTATAGAGTTTATACCACAGCTCGTCTTCTAGAGCGCCTCTTCTAGTGCGGTCAAGGCTAGCTGGAGCGGCGCTTATAATCTCTACATACAAATGCCTCTCCTGTCGTACTGTCGTCCTATCCAGCGTTCTATTGGCTGACGTCGTCCACAGCCTTCTCCGCTGTTACGTTCCAGGCCAACGTGCCGGAGCTTGGCGTTACGCCGGAGCACGAAAGATGTACACAACATCCAAGGGACGACGCCGAGTACGGCGGTCATCATCGGCAGACGTCAGATCCGGGCAGCCGCGACAGCAGCGCTCGCTTCGGCCGACATGGTCGAACAGTGGATGCAGCGGTTTGGGAGGAGTTAATTTGATCTGAATGGGTTAGCTGGCAGGCGGAAGGCAGCCAGAGGAAAAGTGCTCGTATCGGACTACAAAGAATGCGAATACTTCATTACCATTAAAAATTATCCCAAAAATGTTGGCTTGTGAGCATATTCGCGCTCTTTGTAACATGGTGCTCATGTGAAAACCCCAAAAATTCTCCTAACTATATCTCACTCACACCCACTACTTCATCGTTGCAAGTCACTCGACCTGTCTACTCCCAATTGCCCACTCTCACTCATTCATTCAGTCCAGCTCACTGACATTTCACTTTGTGTTTGTCACTGTCTCCTGTATCACACCCACAGCCCACTTTGTTATGTCCTGCTACTACCGTTTCCCCTCACTGCCACTGTCTCCCTCTTGCTCCCTCTTTCTGCTAGTATCCCATCCCTTCCTCCCTACTGCTGGTGTCTGTTCTCACTGTCACACTGTCACTATCTCTCTCTCTTCTCTTCCTCGTTGTCATAGTCATTTGCCCTGTCTCTCACTATTACTGCCTCTCACCCACTTCCACTTTCTCTTTCTCTTCAATCCTCTCCCACTGGCACTATCTCCTTCACTCTTTTTCCTAGCACTGTTATGTCACTATCAATTACATTACACTGTCACAGTGTCCCTCCCGTCCTGCCGCACTGTCATTGCCTTCTTCACTCTTTCTATAACAGAACCACTGTCTACTATCTACCAGTGCTTATTACTTTTCTGTCTCTTTGCCACTGCCACTGTCCTGTCACTCAGCATAAAAAGCACGAATGTGACTGTGTGCCAAAATTTTTGAGAAAAATTTGAAGGTGCTAAGGATCCAGAATCAGTCACCTGGTACCCAACTTTTCAGTCAGAGTGTTGTAAATAAACAAGAACATATTCACATTTTTCGTGCTCCGACAGGAGTATTTTTATGCTGGTTTCTGTAGAGTCCGCAAGGAAGCAAGGGAGAGGATGTTGTTATGGGTGGCCAGTATCCACTTTCTTCAACACAAAGGCATTCGTGGATTATTGCAGTTCTTTATATACATGAACTCTTGCTTCACTTGAATAGAGTCCATGTGTTTTGGTACAAGCTCATAAGTAATAGTCCTCTTGCAGGCAGTATCGGTAACCTTGCTATTACAAACTTTAATCTCACTGCTGGTGGCGCTATAGTCACTGATTTGGCCGCTATGTACTGTTGTAGCCTGTGATGAATTACACTTGCTCTGCAAACTGGATGAATGAGTTAGTAAGGCACTCCAGTCAGCAGCAGCGGCCTAAGTACATGCTGAGAACGTTGGCGGCACGTTGCTTGTTGATGTGTCTTTGGCCTCTCTCGTCATAGGTGCACTTGATGCAACGCCTACTAATAATCCATCTTCGCTTCATTTCTGCAGACCAGTGTGTTGGCGACAGCTTAGGCCAGCACATTCCTCCCACAAGCCACACTGTTGTCATGTAGGGAGGGCGTGAACGACAATCGGAGTGAGGGAGGATGCTGGACTTACCTCTAACCATACCACGCCATCTGGCTTGCGAGGTAACTACACTACTGGCCATTAAAATTGCTACACCTAGAAGAAATGCAGATGATGAACGGCCATTCATTGGACGAATACACCTCTGGCAGTAATAACGGCCTTGATACACCTGGGCATTAAGTCAAACAGAGCTTGGATGGCGTGTACAGGCAGAGCTGCCCATGCAGCTTCAACACGATACCACAGTTCATCAAGAGTAGTGACTGGCGTATTGTGACGAATCAGTTGCTCGGCTACCATTGACCAGACGTTTTCAATTGGTGAGAGATCTGCAGAATGTGCTGGATAGGGCAGCAGTCGAACATTTTCTGTATCCAGAAACGTCCGTGCAGGACCTGCAACATGCGGTCGTGCATTATCCTGCTGAAATGTAGGGTCTCGCAGGGATCGAATGAAGGGTAGAGCCACATCCAAATGTAACGTCCACTGTTCAAAGTGCCGTCAATGCGAACAAGAGGTGACCGAGACGTGTAACCAATGCCACCCCATACCATCACGCCCGGCGATACGCCACTATGGCGATGACGAATACACGCTTCCAATGTGCGTTCACCGCGATGTCGTCAAACACGGATGCGACCATCATGATGCTGTAAACAGAACCTGGATTCATCCCGAAAAATGACGTTTTGCCATTCGTGCATCCAGGTTTGTCATTGAGTATACCATCGCAGGCGCTCCTGTCGGTGATGCAGTGTCAAGGGTAACCGCAGCCATGGTCCCCGAGCTGATAGTCCATGCTGCTGCAAACGTCGTCGAACTGTTCGTGCAGATGGTTGTTGTCCTGCAAATGTCTCCATCTGTTGACTCAGGGATCGAGACGTGACTGCACGATCAGTTACAGCCGTGCGGATAAGATGCCTGTCATCTCGACTGCTAGTGATACGAGGCCGTTGGGATCCAGCACGGCTTTCCGTATTACCGTCCTGAACCCACCGATTCCATATTCTGATAACAGTCATTGGATCTCGACCAACTCGAGCAGCAATATCGCGATATGATAAACCACAATCGCGACAGGCTACAATCCGACCTTTATCAAAGTCAGAAACGTGATGGTACGCATTTCCCCTCCTTACACGAGGCATCACAACAACGTTTCACCAGGCAACGCCGGTCAACTGCTTTTTTGTGTATGAGAAATCGGTTGCAAACTTTCCTGATGTCAGCACGTTGTAGGTGTCGCCACCGGCTCCAACCTTGTGTGAATGGTCTGAAAAGGTAATCATTTGCACATCACAGCATCTTCTTCCTGTCGGTTAAATTTCGCGTCTGTAGAACGTCATCTTCCTGGTGTAGCAATTTCAATGGCCAGTAGTGTAGAACATCCTCAAGCAAACTGGCAGGGTGCACGTGCTGGCCGGAGGGTGTGGCCTGGGGAGATGACGGCGACGGCGACGCGGGGGCGACGACAGGCCCACGTGCATCGGGTTGTCGAGCGGGGCCGGCGGGGGGAGGGCGCATCGCCTACCGGCTCCTCCTGTGGTACCAGCAGGCGGCCGTGAAGGCTGCGTGGTCCGGTGAAGCCGTGAATCTGGGGCAGAGTCTCGGAGCAAATGACCCACAGAAATTGGGTTCTGGTTGCGGCGCTGCAAAGCATCGGGACCTGCAATCAAGTACCTAAAAGAGCCAATACATTCCTTGATCACGCCTCTTTTCCAGTGCCCACGGTTGCCATAAACCCTGAAAAGAACAAGATCGCTTGGCGCAATGCCATACTTGCGGACCGTTGACGGCCCCCGATGCTGCGTCGGGTGTAACAGCGTCCGATGGCGACGGCCATGGAGAAGTTCCACCAATGATGGTCCGTCTCTTGGGTGGATGCGATATGAGGCCACAAAGAGTTGCAGCGCCTGTTCCTGTGTGTGGGTTGTGCGAAGCTTGGCCATCTGTTGTTTAAAAGTGCGTATGAAGCATTCTGCTTCTCCGTTGGACTGGGGGTGAAATGAAGCACTTGCTAGATAACGAACGCCGTTGCGTTCACAACACTGTTCATAATCACGTGATGTGAACTGTGGTCCGTTCTATGGCACAAGCACTTCTGGCGAATCTATGCAAAATAAGGAGGACGACAGTTCAATGGTGCTACGTCATGTAGTAGAAGCCATAGGCACTGCAAATGGGAACTTGATAAAAGTTTTCCACTGTGAGCCAATGAGTGTTCGAAAATGGTCCTGCAAAGTCAATGTGCACTCGTTGCCATGGGGACTGAGTTTGAGGCCAAGCTGAGAATGTGTGTGGCGGAGTGGATTGGTCCTCCGAGCATGCGCAACACTATGACGTCATATGTTCAGTGTGGACGTCCATGCACTGCCAAGTACACCGCCATAGCCCTAACTGTTAAGTGCGAACAGTTCCCGAACGTCCTTGGTAGAGCAATCGCAACACATCATTTGCAACACTTTGCGAATAATCACGCGAGATTGTCCGCTGTCATTTTCAACTAGAATCACACCTGTTCAACTGAAGGGTTATGCCGACTTGCAGAATATCGGCGCTCAACTGAGTTGTGGATACTGTTCATTGAACGACGCCAAGACGTGCGAATGTAATGCAACAAAATCTTAAAGTCCGGATCCGCTTCCGTGGCCTGTGCAATTTTTCTGTAGTGCAAGGGAAAGATGCCAGCAGTTCAGAGTACTGCGAATAGATTTGGCGACAAGATATGGCACATGCATCAAAATCAGCGTCGGGTGAAATCGGAAGGCGAGATATGGAGTCTGCAGCGCTATGCCTTGCTGTAGTTCTGTACACAATTTCATACTAACACTGCGAAAGCAACAAAGCCCACCGCTGCAATTTTTGAGCAATGCGTGTAGGAACCGGCTTTGATGGATGAAACAATGACTGCAAAGGCTTGCGTTCTGTCACTTCAAACAACATGCGACCATACAAATAGTGATGGAATTTTGTCACACCATACACAATAGCGAGGGCCTCTTTTTCTATTTGAGAATAATTGCACTGAGTTTACGTTAGCAACTTTGAATGAAAAGCTAACATCTGTCTTTTGCACAAATTCTGTGCGAAAGCACACCGGTGATTCCGTAGGAAGAAGCGTAGACTTGCAAAACTACTCTGGCTTGGCAGGATCAAAGTATACTAAACATCTATCACTGAGCAAGGCATTTTAGAGTTTCTGAAATGCGAAATGCGTCTTGGCAGTCTTTTGTCTACACAAAAAGTAAATTTCTGCGACGCAAGCGATGCAATGGAGCCGCGATCTGAGCGGCATTCGGTATGAACCGAGTGTTGTACGTCATCTTGCCCGGTACTGACTGCAGTTCAGACACATTGGGAGGAACAGGCAGGTCACGGTTTGCAAACAAATGAGATTGGAGGCGGTGCGAACCTTGACTGCTTATCACATGTGATAAATACATCTGAGATTCTTCATCCAATGGAATTTGCAAGTTGGCTTCCCACAAATCTATCTTAGAAAAGTAACGTCGTGCACCAATTCTGTCCTTGAACTCCTCAGGGCGAGGTAAGGGGTAAGTGTCGACTACTGCCTGTGACTTGACGTCAACACAAACGCGAATGCGACCAGAAGGCTTAGGCAACAGAACGAGAGGACTTTCCCACTGACTAACTTGAATGGAAGCAATTCTTTCAGTTCATTACTACCTTTTCTCTTAAAGCAATTGGAATGGGGTGGGCCCGGAGAAACTTAGGCTGTGCATTGTCTTTCAATGTAACATACGCTAAAAAGTTATTAGCTTTTCCCATTCCTTCTGAAAATAGTTCAAGAAATTCTTTAAGCATTGTATTTTGGGTGAAAAGCAGACAGTGAAAGTACATTGTCGTAGATGCTAATTATAAACACATATAAGGCATGTAAACCAAAAATGTTCTCACTATCTCTTGATTTCAACACAGTAAAATTCACTGTCCTAGTGTGAGATTTGTTAGTGGCAGGCAAACTACACTGTCAATGCACTGGGATTCCCTGTTCGTTGTAACCAGTGAGGTGGCTGTTAAATTTAGAAAAGCGCGGTGAGCCTAACTTTTCGCACGTGGCACAATTGACCTTCCTGTGGGTGCGCCTGTGAAACTCGCACGAGCGGCCGCGTGCAGCACGGAGTGCTGCCTGCAGAAAATCGGCTCTTTCGCTCATGTAGCAGCCCTGTTTTCGATGTAACGTAGATAAAATCATTAGAAACAAATCGCGATATCGAACTGAATTATATATTTGGCTCTTGAGCATGATTCAAACATCTTTACTATAATTTATCACATACACATCAACGTGGTAGCACGGAGTACTCCCATGCGCCCACCGGAGGGTAAAGCAAAGTTACGGAGGCAGCTGTGTATCACTAGATGTTCACACGAAGGCCAGCAATTCGTAACGTAACAATTTTTTTGTTAGAACGTCGTTGCACAGCGCTATGGAGACAAGGAGGCGCAACCTTAATCTTACTTTTGTCAGAACCTGTTGTAGGTTTTGAAAACACGGCGTTCACTACATGTGCACGAACCTGTTCTTTCTGGGAGCGGGCAAAATTGGCGTTTTTGTGCCGTTGCAAAGAAACTGCTTGGACTTCGCCTTTTTTTCTACGCGTGAAACACGTTGCGTTACGTGATGGGCAATCCTGTCTTTTATGACCGGAACATGTACGGCAAGACTTCATTAAATTCACAGACCTGTTTAGCTGCCTACGTGGCTGTCCGCGCGGCCGTGTAGGCGCTCGTCGTTGTGGCTGCTTGGGGCGGTCGCGAGTAAGGGGCGACTCGAACCGACAAGTCGGGTCTTGGTCAGACTTATCGGCCGCTATGGCACCCTAATCATATTGCTCTAAGATTTGGAATACTTGGGGAAGTGATGGATCAGAGTACTTTAAGTTCTGTTCCCGTATTCTACTATCTGGGACACTGAATGTTATTGTATCCCGTATCATTAAACCACTGTAAAAGTTTCCACAACTACACTTAAATTTACACTTCCTAGTCAAGCCCGTTACTTTTGTGTACCACTATCGGTACGGCTGTTACGGCTATTTCTAAAAGCGAAAGAACTGATATCTACCTGCAGCTACTTGGACTCGCTGGTCATAGTATTCAGTTAATGTTGCGATTACTTGGTCATAGCTGAGTTCGTCGGGAGAAACGATTGGGAATAGTTTTGTATGAACCTTAACATTGGGACCCCGCAATTGAAAGGAAGTGTTGTAACTTCAGGGTACCGTACATTGAACATGATGAACTTGACAATGTCTTTGGAACTGACGGCCATCCTGATTTAGGTTTTCCGTGATTTCCCTAAATCGCTCCAGGCAAATGCCGGGATGGTTCCTTTGAAAGGGCACGGCCGACTTCCCACCCCGTCCTTCCCTAATCCGATGAGACCGATGACCTCGCAATTTGGTCTCTTCCCTCAAAACAACCCAACCCTTGGAACTGAGTCAGGTATTCAATCCACTCCTCTTCTGTTTCCTGAAACTACCAGAGCGAGTCATACTGGATGGCGTCACTTGTTGTACTGGTTGGTTGGCTGTTTGTGGTTGTGCAGCCGACGCAGCTTCTGCAGCCAGTACTTGTTGTACTGTCGTCAGTGGGGTACCAATTTGTTGGTTCTGAAACTGAAAAGCTTGTGTTAAATGCATCACATTGGCTGTCAGCGGCTGAGGCGCGGGGGCAGGGGGTGGAGGGGACGGGGAATTCATGGTTGACACATATACGTTATATCAACAAGTAAGCAAAGCCCCTGAAAACAGAAATTTGATTAGTTCTGCGGTTCCCCTCCTGGAATACATGCAAGAGCACAACAACAAATCAGCAAATAGAAACAGTTGAACACTATCACCCCTGCGAGCTAAAACACAAAAGAAGCATGGAAACTCTTCGTCCAAGTTGATTATCTTCAATCGTCGCTGAATTACTCTCGTTCGCCAGTTTAGTATCCTAGTTGCCACTGTAGCATCACCGTTGCCACTGTAGAGTCTTGTACCGCAAAGAAGCAAGGGAGAGGATGTTGTTATGGGTAGCCGGCATCGTCTTTCTTCGGCAAAAATCCACACATGGGTTAATACGTTTCTTTGTTTACATGGCCATGTACTTCACGTGAGTAGAGTACATGTGTTGTGGTACAAGCTCCTCAGTAATAGTCCTCCTGCAGACAATATTGGTAATCTTGCTATTACAAAATTTAAGCTCACTGCTGGTTCTTATGTAGTCACTAATCTGGACGCTATGTACTGTCGTCGCCTTTGATGAACTACACCCGCTCTGCCAACTGGATGAATCAGTCACTGAGGCCCTCCGGTCAGCAGCGGCGGCTGTCGAGAGGGCGTTGGCGGCGTACTGCTTGTCATTTGGTCTCTGGCCTCTGTCGTGATAGGTGTGCTTGATCCAGCGCCTACTAATCGATCTTCGCGCTTCATCTTCGCTGACTGGTGTACTGGCGACAGCTTAACGCTAGCACAATTCTATTCTTTTCCTTGCTGCAATAAGGTGCATACTTCATATGAAAAGAAATTTGTTGGTCAGTAAAATTTAGATAGTTTACTTATGTGAAACTGAAATTAGGCAAACTAATTTTACACCTCAGACCAGATTTAGCGTGCAAAAATATTATGCATGTGTTTCACTACTATAACATGGGATCCCCAGATGATAACGGAGACACTTTACAGCATATTTCTCCGTCCTCCATCACTTACAAAATACTTGTTCGCCTGACATCAGATTTTATGCGCGTATTTCACAGATACAATTAAGATAACTTTGAACACCTGTATCTTGGAAACGAAGAATGATACGTAGAAAATTTTCAAGACTGTTCGAGATCGTGATCTTAGCAATACATCGTAAAAATTACTGCTGTTTTCTGTGCATAGCCGTTTGGGAATCAGAGGAAGGGTTTTGCAACCCAAAAAGGAAGGTTTTGGGTTGTTTCTCAATAACGGATAAAGATTTTCGAAAACTGGGAGATGTCTCTTCTAGATAAATGGCTAGAGAGTACACAAATAGAATTTGAGCAGTTTGATACGATTATTTATTGTTTAAATTTCGCCTCATGCCGGATTTTACGTGTAGAAGTAAGTTAATTTCGAACCACTGTATCTTGGAAACGGATAAAGTTATCATAAAATTTTTCAGAGCTGTTAAAGATCTGGATCTGAGGAATATATCGTTAAAATTTCAGCCATTAGTTATGCATAACCGTCTTGGAAACCTCGGCTACGTTTTGGTCCGCTAGCGACGAGAAAATACAGTCAACATTTTTAGCTGGTTCTTCCGAGGATGAAGTAATAGTGCTCATACGTCCCATCAAGACACCGTTGTCGACATCATTTGCTCCATTGATATAGCTATGGTGGTTGGGTTTCGGGTTCCGCTAAATAGGTCAAGAGTCCACTACACGTAACAGGCGACTGCACATGTTGCAGGGGCTGTGTGGCGAGGACCGGGCGCATTTTTTCGTTAGAGGGTCTCGGGAAAACACAAAAAGATCCTCACTCTCAAAGGGTGCAGCCAGAACACAGGAAGAACGTAGATACAGAAACCATCGACATCCATGCATTACGTTTTCAGGTCACAAGTGGCTCATCAGGACCATCCGACCGCCGTGTCATCCTCAGATGAGGATGCAGATAGGAGGGGCGTGTGGTCAGCACACCACTCTCCCGGTCGTTATGATGGTTTTCTTTGACCGGAGCCGCTACCATTCGGTCGAGCAGCTCCTCAATTGGCACCACGAAAAATGGCAACAGCCCATAGCAGCCTAGATGGTCACCCGTCCAAGTGCCGGCCACGCCCGACAGCGCTTAACTTCGGTGATATGACGGGATCCGATGTATCCACTGCGGCAAGGCCTTTGCCTAACCATCGACATAATAGTTATAAATTGTCATAGCTGGACTGGGACGGTACCAGAGCTCCAAGCGCTAAGAGAAACCACAGATGCTCAAATCACAGTAGACACTGAAAGCTGGCTAACGCCGGAGGTAAGTTCAACAGAAATTTTTGCGAAGCCTCTAACAGTGTTCAGAAAGGGTAGGCTAAACACAGTTGGCGGTGGCGTGTTTGTTGCTGTTAGAAGTAGTTTATCTTGCAGCGAAACTGATAGTCCCTGTGAGTTAGTACGGGTAGAGGTCATTCTTGGCAATTAGGATAAAATAATAATTTAATCCTTTTACCGACCTCCCAACTCAGACGATATGGGTCCTGAAAGCCTCAAAGAAAACTTAAGTCTAATTTCAAACACTAGCCAACTCATACAATTACAGTCGGTGGTGACTTCAATTTGCTCGCGATACGTTAGCAAAAATAAATGATTATATCCGGCGTTATCGATAAAACATCATTAGGAATTGTGCGAAACGCATTCTTTAAAAATTATTTCGAGCAGTTAGTTAATGAAACCACTCACATAGTAAACGGTTGTGAAAACACATTTGACCTCTTAATAACAAATTATCCTTAGTTAATAACGGACATGAAAACGGATACAGCATTTAGTGAACACATGGTTGTCTTAGCGAGACTAAATATTAGAACTCCCAAATCGTCCAATAATAAACAAAAAATATACCTATTCCAAAAAGCAGATCAAAATTCCTTTGACACCCTCATAATAGACACTCTCCACTCCTTCCAAATTAAAAATGTACCGGCAATTGTAGACCAGATGTGGTTTGAATTCAAAGAAATAGTATCGAAAGCAACTGAGAGATTTATGCTAAATAATTTAACAAGTAACAGAGCTGATTCCCCTTGGTACACGAAATGGGTCATAACACTTTCGCAGAAACAACAAAAAAAGCATGCGAAATTGAAATGAATGCAAAATCTCCAAGACTGGCGATCTTTTACACAAGATCGAAATTTAGTTCGGGCTTCAATGCGAGATGTTTATAATACGAGTAGTTTCCACAACCAAAATTTGTCTCGAAACTTGGCAGAAAATCCAAAGGGATTCTCGTCGTACGTAATTATTCAAGACAAAATCAATGCCTTTTCTGCGCCATATCAATGGAAATACTATCGATGACAGTGCTACTAAAGCAGAGTTACTAAATATACCCTACCGAAATTCCTTCACCAAAGAAGACGAAGTAAATATTCCAAAATTAGAATCAAGAGCAGCTTCCAGCATGAGTAACTTAGAAGTAGATATCCTCGGAGTAGTGAAGCAATTTAAACCATTTAATAGAAGGAAGTCTTCTGGTCCAGACTGTATACCAACTAGGTTCCTTTCAGAGTATGCTGGTCCAATAACTCCAAACATACAAACATATACAACCATTTGCTCGGCGAAAGATCCGTATCCAAAGGCTGGAAAGTTGTGCAGGTTACACCAATATTCAAGAAAGGCAGTAGGAATAACACACTAAATTACTGGCTCATATCATTAACGTCAATATGCAGCAGTAGTTTGGAACATATATTGTGTTCGAACATTATGAATTACCTCAAAGAGAACAGTCCATTGACACACAGACAACACGGATTTACAAAACATCATTCATGGGGCATGGATGTGTGTGATGTCCTTAGGTTAGTTAGGTTTAAGTAGTTCTAAGTTCTAGGGGACTTATGACCACAGTAGTTAAGTCCCATAGTGCTCAGAGCCATTTGAACCATCATTCATGTGAAACACAGCTAGCTCTTTACTCACACGAAGAGTTGGGTGCTGATTCCATGTTTCTAGGTTTCCATAAGGCTTTTGACGCTGAACAACTCGAGCGGCTTATAGTGCAATTGCGTGCTCATGGAATATCGTCTCAGATATATGACTGGATTAGTGATGTCCTGTGAGAGAGGCCACAGTTCCTAGTACTTGATGGAAAGTCATCGAGCACAACAGAAATGATTTCTGGCGTTCCGCAATGTAGTGTTATAGGCCCTATGCTGTTCCTTATCTATATAAATGATTTAGAACACAAATTGAGCAGCCGTCATAGGTTTGTAACGTAGCGTTGCAGTAAGGCATGCAGCCGTTAGGTACGGTGGCTCAAGGACGGCAAGTTGCGTTTTTTTTTTTTTTTTTGTTTTTTTTTGCTGCCGTGAGAACTGCGTAGAGTTCAGTCGGTACGAAAATTCATACCCTCTACGAATCTAAATAATCTATATTAGCAATTATTCTATTTTGTTCAAATTTTTTACACAGCCTTTTGATATTACTGGAATGATGATGTAAAAATGTCAGATTTTTATTTATGACAGTTCTGGAACCATGGACCTTGCCGTTGGTGGGAAGGCTTGCGTGCCTCAGCGATACAGATAGCCGTACAGCCGTACCGTCGGTGCAACCACAACGGAGGGGTATCTGTTGAGAGGCCAGACAAACGTGTGGTTCCTGAAGACGGGTGGCAGCCTTTTCAGTAGTTGCAGGGACAATAGTGTGGATGATTGACTAATCTGTCCTTGTAATGTTAACGAAAACGACCTTGCTGTGCTGGTACTGTGAACGGCTGAAAGCAAGGGGAAACTACAGCCGTAACTTTTCCCGAGGGCATGCAGCTCTACTGTATCGTTAAATGATGATGGCGTCCTCTTGGGTAAAATATTCCGGAGGTAAAATAGTCCCCCATTTGGATCTCGGGGCGGGGACTACTCAGGAGGACGTCGTTATCAGGAGAAACAAAACTCGCGTTCTACGGATCGGAATGTGGAATGTCAGATCCCTCAATCGGGCAGGTAAATTAGAAAATTTAAAAAGGGAAATGGATAGGTTAAAGTTAGATATACTGCGAATTAGTGAAGTTCGGTGGCAGGAGGAACAAGACTTCTGGTCAGGTGAATAGAGGATTGTAAATACAAAATCAAATAGGAGTAATGCAGGAGTAGGTTTAATAATAAATAAAAAAATAGGAGTGCGGGTAAGCTACTACACACAGCTAGTGAACGCATTATTGTGGCCAAGATAGACACGAAGCCCACGCCTACCACAGTAGTACAAGTTTATATGGCAACTAGCTCCGCAGATGACGAAAAGATTGATGAAATGAATGATGAGATAAAAGAAACTATTCAGATAGTGAAGGGAGACGAAAATTTAGTAGTCATGGGTGACTGGAATTTGATAGTAGCATAAGGAAGAGAAGGAAGCGTAGTAGGTGAATATTGAATGGGGGTAAGGAATGAAAGAGGAAGCCGCCTGGTAGAATTTTGTACAGAGCATAACTTAATCACAGCTAACACTTGGTTCAAGAATCACGAAAGAAGGTTGTATTCATGGAAGAGGGCTGGAGATGCTGGAAGATTTCAGATAGATTATATAATGATAAAACAGAGATTTAGGAACCAAGCTTTAAATTGTAAGACATTTCCAGGGGCAGATGTGGACACTGACCATAATTTATTGGCTATGAACTGTAGATTAAAACTAAGAAACTGCAAAAGGTGGGAACTTATGGAGATGGGACCTGGATAAACCGACAGAGCCGGACGTCGTAGAGAGTTTCAGGGAGAGCATTAGGGAACGATTGACAAGAATGGGGGAAATAAATACAGTAGAAGAAGAATGGGTAGCTTTGAGAGATGAAATAGTGAAGGCACCAGAGGATCAAGTAAGTAAAAAGACGAGGGCTAGTAGAAATCTTTGGGTAACAGAAGAAATTTTGAATTTAACTGATGAAAGGAGAAAATATAAAACTGCAGTAAATGAAGCAGGCAAAAATGAATACAAACGTGTCAAAAATGAGATCGACAGGAAATGCAACATGGCTAAGCCGGGATGACTAGAGGATAAATGTAAGGATGTAGAGGCATACATCACTAGGGGTAAGACAGATACTGCCTACAGGAAAATTAAAGAGACCTTTGGAGAAAAGAGAACCACTGTATGAATATCAAGAGCTCAGATGGAAACCCAGTTCTATGCAAAGAAGGGAAAGCAGAAAGGTAGATGGAGTATATGGAGGGTGTATACAAGGGCGATGTACTTGAGACAATATAATGGAAATGGAAGAGGACGTAAATGAAGATGAAATGGGAGATATGATACTGCGTGAAGATTTTGACAGAGCACTGAAAAACCTAATTCGAAACAAGGCCCCGGGAGTAGACAACATTCCATTAGAATTACTGATAGCCTTGGGAGAGCCAGCCCAGACAAAACTCTACCATCTGGTGAGAAACATGCATGAGACAGGCGAAAGACCCTCAAACTTCAAGGAGAATATAATCATTCCAATCCGAAAGAAAGCAGGTGTTGACAGATGTGAAAATTACCGAACTAGCAGTTTAATAAGTCACGGCTGCAAAACACGAATTCTTTACAGACGAATGGAAAAACTGGTAAAAGCCGACCTCGGGGAAGATCAGTTTGGATTCCGTAGAAATGTCGGAATGCGAGAGGCAATACTGACCCTACTACTTATCTTATAAGATAAATTAAGAACGGCAAACCTACGTTTTGGCATTTGTAGACTTGGAGAAGGCTTTTGAAAATGTTGACTGGAATACTCTATTTCAAAATTTGAAGGTGGCAGGAGTAAAATACATGGAGCGAAAGGCTATTTACAATTTGTACAGAAACCAGATGGCAGTTATAAGAGTCAGTCGAGGGACATGAAAGGGAAGCAGTGGTTGGGAAGGGAGTGAGACAGGATTGTAGCCAATCACCGATGATATTTAATCTGTAGATTGGACAAGCAGTAAAGGAAATAAAAGAAAAATTCGGAGTAGGAATTGAAGTCCATGGAGAAGAAATAAAAACTCTGAGATTCGCCGATGACATTGTAGTTTTGTCAGAGACAGCAAAGGACCTGTAAGAGCAGCTGAACGGAATGGACAGTATCTTGAAAGGAGGAACATCAGCAAAATCAGAACGAGGATAATGGAATGTAATCGAATTAAATCGGGTGATGCTGCGGGAATTAGATTAGGAAATGAGACGCTTAAACTAGTAAATGAGTTTTGCTGTCTGGGGGGCAAAATAACTGATGATGGTCGAAGTAGAGAGGGTATAAAATGTAGACTGGCAATGGCAAGGAAAGCGTTTCTGAGGAATAGAAATTTGTTAACATCGAGTATAGATTTAAGTGTCAGGAAGTCGTTTCTGAATGTAATTGTATGGAGTGTAGCCATGTATGGAAGTGAAACGTTGACGATACATAGTTTAGACACGATGAGAGTAGAAGCATTTGAAATGTGGTGCTACAGAAGAATGCTGAACGTTAAATGGGTAGATCACATAACTAATGACGAGATATTGAACAGAATTGGGGAGAAGAGAAATTTGTGGCGCAAGTTGACTAGAAGAAGGGATCGGTTGGTAAGACATGTTCTGAGGCATCAAGGGATCACTAATTTAGCATTGGAGGGCTGCGTGGAAGGTAAAAATCGTAGAGGTAGACCAAGAGATGAATTCACTAAGGATATTCAGAAGGATGTAGGTTGCAGTACGCACTGGGAGATGAAGAAGCTTGCACGGGATAGAGTAGCATAGAGAGCCGCATCAAACCAGTCTCTGGACTGAAGACCACAACAACAACAACAGTTCTGGAGATAATGAAAATTACCTAAAAGTCCTAAAACCGACGCGTATGTTTTAAATTCCAGTTAGGAACAATAACAAATTTACTTGCATTATCATTTGAAGCCATTACCAATTTATCGGCGCATGGAATCAATTAATTAGAATTTTCTTTTCAAAACTTTAGTTACTTGTATTACGTAGTACAAAAATCACTCAAAATTATTATTTGCTTATAATTTTGCTGTGTGAGTGCATGAGATTGACTGAGAGAGTGTATGTGGGACATGCGTTAAAACTTAATATATCATTTTATGTAAGATCTTGTACAAATGAACTGTGGGAAAGTTATGGTACAAGCACGATTCAGATGTCGGTGTGAGCTTGCTTTTGTATAAAAGCAGCCAGAATGAAAGTTATTTATCAATTTGGTGAATATTTTGCACTTCGTTTATTTTGATTAAACAGCATACTATAAACTGAAGTTTTAATGACATTAATTGCAGGCCCCGTTGGTCGAGCGGTTCTAGGCACTTCAGTCCGGAACCGCGGGACTGCTACGGTCGCAGGATCGAATCCTGCCTCGGGCATGGATGTGTGTGATGTCCTTAGGTTAGCTGCCGGCCGAAGTGGCCGTGCGGTTAAAGGCGCTGCAGTCTGGAACCGCAAGACCGCTACGGTCGCAGGTTCGAATCCTGCCTCGGGCATGGATGTTTGTGATGTCCTTAGGTTAGTTAGGTTTAACTAGTTCTAAGTTCTAGGGGCCTAATGACCTCAGCAGTTGAGTCCCATAGTGCTCAGACCCATTTGAACCATTTTTTTCCTTAGGTTAGTTAGGTTCAAGTAGCTCTAAGTTCTAGGGGACTGATGACCTGCGATGTTAAGTCCCATAGTGCTCAGAGCCACTTGAAGCATATTGACATTAATTAGTATCATATTAATGATTGTATAAGGCAAGTTTTGCAGCGAGAATAATATGGAAGGAACATTCTGATTGGTCGTTCACATCAACAGCCAATCAGAATTAAGCTGCTCCCGCGCGAATGTATTGAGGTGGGCACAGAGTAGAGCAGCTCCAGATAGTCGCTAGCTAATCGGCGTACGGGTAACACCATGTTAGATAGCTCCGTAAAAATAGTCCCTAGCTCAAGGACTATCCAAAACATTTTACCTTACTTTTTGTGGTGTCAGCGCCAGACACCACACTTGCTAGGTGGTAGCCTTTAAATCGGCCGCGGTCCGTTAGTATACGTCGGACCCGCGTGTCGCCCTGTCAGTGATTGCAGACAGAGCGCCGCCACACGGCAGGTCTAGTCTAGAGAGACTCACTAGCACTCGCCCCAGTTGTACAGCTGACTTTGCCAGCGATGGTTCACTGCCTACATACGCTCTCATTTGCAGAGACGACAGTTTAGCATAGCCTTCAGCTACGTCATTTGCTACGACCTAGCAAGGCGCCATATTCAGTTACTATGAATGTATTCTGAACAGATAATATGGTGAATCATGTACCGTTAAGATCGACGTTCATCATTAATGGATTAAAGTTAAGTATCAAACTAATTACGTCCGCTTTCTGAATTCTAATTCCTTGTCATGTTCCAGACCTCAAGTCAGTATAGTGCTTCCCTCCTTACGCCAGTCTGCGTGAGCTAAAACGCGTGCATTTCGGCCTCCACTAGTAACACGGTGTTGGCTCTTCTGCCAACACAACACTTTTTTATGGCCAGTAGAACCGGAGGTATGTAGGTATGTGCACCAGAAAATTCTGTTTTTATGCGTGGCGTTTTGGAACATATCAGATAAGCCGAACTGTCCCATGCAGACTGCTATACGTAGATTGTAAGAAGGAACTGATGTGTGACCAATTTTATTTTGATTAAGTCACCGAAAATGATCTAGCGAGGTAAAACGGTGTCTGGTTACAGTGTGTGTTACAACTACAGTGAATTCTGAATTATAGTAATAAAAGAAATTCACTATAATTACTTTTTTATTTTTCAAGCTAGTCCACTGCTAACTAATTTTCGTACAGATAGAAACGACGAAAGCGATCACAACGCTAAGTTATCACACAGTAACAAAAAGACAAAGTAATAACATTACAGGTATTGCCACAGACTTCTCCAGACGAAGAAGACAATGCTCCACAATTGTCTGATTATACCTTAGTTGTCTGCCTGGCGCAGGCACTGTAAGTAACTTTCATTTGCCGTTAAAGTCAGTGCTGAATTGCTGTCAGATTTCATATTAAGCACAGGCAGATTAAATGATACAAACAATTATAAAATTTCTGTTGCGATAAGACATTAATAGTTCTCAGACAGGGGGAATTAGAAGAAGCAGATAGATAGTTCAAAGTGAAATATAATAAAGATGTGAGCGTGGGGTTGGTCTGAGATTCTGTTATTCTGTGCAACAGATTAATCTGAGTTGTACCCTTTACCCTGTGGCTCCTGAAAAACTTTCAGCAATAAATAGCTTCTGGAGTCGTCAGCTGTAAGGAAATGACACAAAAATTCACAAAATTTCTTACGTAACTAATGGGATACTTGGGTACTGGAGTAGTGCTAGTTAGTGTAAGAAAAACATGAAACTAACGAAAGGTATTATTTATTTTGCAAATATTCTGAGAAATCACAATGGCACTTTTAGTTATCAATTGAACAAGTTATATCCTGGTTCTTTTCGGAATGTGAAGTTACCTCTCAACGACAGGATTCGCTAATGACATTTCTATCAAAAGTTTAAGATGGTTGTTGGCTTGGCAGAATGGCTGAGAGGCGCGCCTACTCAACTTCAGTAATTATCCTTTAGAATGTTGCTAGGTACGGTCGAGGCTGTCGCGTGTGAAATGCAGTGAAGTGTACTGTTGTGGAGGAAATATGGGGCTCGCAAGAACTGTAGCGCACAATACCGTAAGCTGCGATGACTGCTGTCTGCGCCACTCGCTGCTGACAAATAAGATAACTCTCGTTCTATCTGGATTTACCTTCGCCAATCAAACTCTCCCTACGACTCGATTAAGTCAAGGATTCCTATTCACCCCTAGTCTAACTATTGGTGTGGTACATCGGTCAGATAACCAGTCCACCATGTTGCCACTCAAAAATTCGCTCGCAGGAGTTTATCTACAACTCTGTCCATTCACACCGCACAATAAGTGTGTCAGCCAACACAGTGAACAATGCTTAACCGCAAGGACTCAATACAGAGTCGCCCTTCGATTCGCTCTCGACAGAGATGCTCTCCCAGTGAAGTACTCGGGAGAGACTTGTTCCTCGCTCCAAGAGTGACAACAGAACGGCCCCTCTCCATGCCAGACATGAAGGGGTATATCTTTCAGGCTCTTCCATTACTCCTTCAGCTCAAGGCGTCATAAATATCGCCTGCCAATCAGCATTGCTCTTCTAAAACGGGAGAATAACGTTTCGTTTAAGGCGACCAATCCAGAAATCTGTAGTGCCGGCTTTTGGCGTTTGCTGTCTCCCTGTGAAAATCTCTGAAACTGCGTGCTATGTATAAAGAATGCATAGGCTGGCCGCTCCTACACAATGTAGCGGAATTTGCTTTTAAGCCGAACACGGGGTCGTTCTTCCTTTCCCTCGGGTGAACGCTGTCCGCTCCACGGGCGGCCACCGGCTGACATAGGCTGGGTCGTCCTCTAAAGGGACCAGCATCCCGTTGTGCGGTTTCTCTCCCAAACTAAAAGCTCCTGTGACCGTCGCGTCTGGAATGTGTTTGTGTACACCAGCCTCGAGTATTTCAACCATGGTACAGTTATTTGTTATCTGCATATCTTTTACATGAATTCATACAACACTGACTTTATCTTATAGGGTTTGGCTTCGAATGAAGCGTCTTGATGTGCGGAATATGATTGCGAGGGCGGAATATTTAAACAATGAAGGTCAGAAGACCATGACATCTTACAAAGGTAGCAGCAAGAATGTTATACATTCGTTGTCAAAGTGAAATATAATGAAGGTAGTTGTAAGCGTATTATATTTGCGTCGTCAATTCCAAGATGAAGTAACGATATGGTTTGTAGTATTTGCCACAGAAGACAGCATAAGTAATAACAAGTGCGTTAGCCTAAGACGCCCTTGCCAGAATCAACAATTATCCAAGTGCAACTACATTACAGTACGCGACTCAGCAAGGATAGACAGTTATTGAAAACAAGTAGCCCTACGTTATACTTGGCTTCCCACGCCATGATTCAGAACAATTCTGTGGAAACTGCGCCACGCGGAGTGGCCGCGCGGTTAGAGGCGCCTTGTCAGGGATTGCGTGGCCCCTACCGCCGCAGGTTCGAGTCCTCCCTCGGGCATGGGTGTGTGCGTTGTTCTTAGCATAAGTTAAGATAAGTTAGTGTAAGTAGTGTGTAAGTCTAGGAACCGATAAGCTCAGCAGTTTGTTCCCTTAGGGATTCACATACATTTGAGCATATGGAAACTGCGTATGCAAACATTTGGGACATTGGTAAGAGCAATGTCGGTAAGACGATGATAGTAAATTAGAATATTAATATTGTGTAAAATGTATGACATTCATGAACAAGAATTGTATTCTGGTCATGTAAACGGCATTTCGACTGAACAGCTTCGAAGTTGGACAAATAGTATGAATTGAACAAAGTAAGAGCGTATGGACTGTCAGACCAACTGTGTGATTTGATTGAAGGGATCCTAGATAACAGAACGCAACATGTCATTCTCAATGGAGAGAAGTCTTCCGAAGTAAGAGTGATATCAGGGGTGCCGCAGGGAAGTGTCGTAGGACCGTTGCTACTCACAATATACATAAATGACCTTGTGGATAACATCGGAAGTTCACTGAGGCTTTTTGCGGATGATGCTGTGGCATATCGAGAGGTTGTAACAATGGAAAATTGTACTGAAATGCAGGAGGATCTGCAGCGAATTGACGCATGATGCAGGGAATGGCAATTCAATCTCAATGTAGAGAAGTGCAACGTGCTGCGAATACATAGAAAGAAAGATCCCTTATCATTTAGCTACAACATAGCAGGTCAGCAACTGGAAGCAGTTAATTCCATAAATTATCTGGGAGTACGCATTAGGAGTGATTTAAAATGGAATGATCATATAAAGTTGATCGTCGGTAAAGCAGATGCCAGACTGAGATTCATTGGAAGAATCCTAAGGAAATGCAATCCGAAAACAAAGGAAGTAGGTTACAGTACACTTGATCGCCCACTGCTTGAATATTGCTCACCAGTGTGGGATCCGTATGAGATAGGGTTAGAGCCCACACAGAAGCATACCGGCAATCCTTCTTTCCACGAACAACTGAAATAGATGGGATGGGAGAACCGATAGAGGTACTCAAAGTACTCTCCGCCACACACCGTCAGGTGGTTTGCGGAGTATGGATGTAGATGTAGATGTAGAAACGGTGAACGTATATGAGGTAATCACTGTGGATGCCGCGTGATGGCGTCGCGGGCACGTGACGCAGTAACAAAATTATGTAATCGGAGCAGCCTCTGAGGGGGCATCACCCTATGAAAGATATATGCTGCAAATGGGGAAATTCATTGAGATAAGCGACTTTGACAAACGGCAGATTTTTATTACGCATAGCCTGTGAACTAATATTCTGAAATCGGCAAAGCTGGCCAAATGTTCAAGTGCTACACTCGTGAGCATCTACGGAAAGAGGAAGAACGACTGTCGAACTACCACTAGGTGTTAAATGGTTGGCCGGCCACTGTGACCGAGCGGTTCCAAGCACTTCAGTCCGGAACCGCGCTGCTGCTACGGTCGCATGTTCGAATCCTGCCTCGGGCATGGATGTGTGTGATGTCCTTAGGTTAGGTAAGTTTTAAGTAGTTCTAAGTTCCATGGGACTGATGACCTCAGATGTTAAGTCCCATAGTGCTTAGAGCCATTTGAACCATTTTTTGTTAAATGGTTGGTCGTCCACGACTCTTCACCTAACGTGACGTTCGGAGGCTTGTCTTCTCTGTTGAGTAGGCTAGGTGGTGATCTGTGGCATCTCTGCCGAAGGGGCAGAAGTCTAGTGCAGGCACAAGTATTTCGGAGCACACCGCTCACCACACGTTGTTGAACATTGAGCTCTGCACCACACCACCCCTACGTGTTCACATGTTCACATTGCAGTGGGAATGGGACCATCGAGATCTGACCGTCAACCAATGGAAACGTTTTGGCTCTTTGGGTGGAACACATTTTTGCTGCACTAAGTCTGCACAAACGCTGTCATCGAGGTGAACGGCGTCTCGAAACGTGCAATGCGCCACGGACGCAGGCTGGTGGCAGCTGTATTATTCCATCAGAGACATTCTCCTACGCTTACTTGGAACCTGTCCTAGTACTCGAAGAGACGCTGACAGCTGCGAATGGTCTGCATCCCTTGATGCCTGATGTCTTCCCCGACAGCGATGTCATCTTTCACCAGCTTAATTCTCCATGGCTCGGAGCCAGAACCGTCCTAGAGTGGTTTGAGAAGCATTATAGCGAACTCACGTTCATGTCTCGGTGACCAAATTCGCCTGCCGTAACTCCTATGGAACGCATCTGGGTTGCTATAGGGCGTCATTACCGTGTACGCCTCTCAGCGGCTCGTTATATACGCTAATTACACCATACAGATGGCGCTGGACAGCAAAAGGTCAGTGACAGCGCACGACAATCGTGTATAAAAGGAGCTGTAATGAGAGAGAGAATCAGATGCTCCAGCAGTCGCAGCATGTTGACGTTACTGAAAAGGCGCTTTTAGTGAAGCTGTATTATCATAATGGGGAATGCGCTAGTTCAGCGTTACGATCCTATCGCCATAGGAAGGGGATTCGAACGGGTAAAGGTCCGTTGACAAATGCAGCTGTGGCGAGAATGATTTCGAAGTTGGAAGCCACGGCTTGTTTAGACGATAGACCCCATAGTGGCCGATCGAGCACAAGGCGTAATGCTGCTGAGACAGTTCAGGAAGAAACGGAGACTGTAGCGGGTTCGTCTATGCACGGGGAAGTCAGCGCTCGCGCATTCCCACGTCGCACCGGCATTCCATACACTATGGTTGGCACTGAGGCGTACCCTCCGATGCTATCCGTACAAAACCCATCCGCATCGTGAACTGTTACCTGGCGATTTAGTGAAGCGGAGGGTATTTGCGGTGTGGGCGTTTCAAAAGATGGCGGAAGATGACGATTGGTTGAGTAACGTGTTGTGGACCGACGCAGCTCATTTCACGCTCGGAGGGTCTGTCAACGCCCACAACGGCAGAATTTGGGCTACCGAAAATCCTAGAACTGTCGTGGAAACTCCATTGCACGACGAGAAAGTCTCGGTATGGGTTTGATTTACCACATCTACCGTTATCGGTTCTTTTTTCTTCGAGGAAATGCGTGATTCTGCTTTTGTAACTGCTACCGTGACTTGAGAGATACGCCGATATTTTAGAGAATCGCATACTCCCCAGCCTGGCTGATAAACACCTGCTGGAACGTACGATGTTTATGCAGGATGGCGCTCCACCCCAATATGGGGAGGAGCGCCATATTGCTAGACGCGTGAAATATCTCTTGCGCGCGCCGTTTGGTGATGATCGTGTGCTCAGCCGCCACTTTCGTCATGCTTGGCCTCCCAGGTCCCCAGACCTCAGTCCGTGCGATTATTGGCTTTGGGGTTACCCGAAGTCGCAAGTGTATCGTGATCGACCGACATCTCTAGGGATGCTGAAAGACAACATCCGACGCCAATGCCTCACCATAACTCCGGACATGCTTTACAGTGCTGTTGAAAACATTATTCCTCGACTACAGCTATTGTTGAGGAGTGATGGTGGACATATTGAGCATTTCATGTAAAGAACATGATCTTTGCTTTGTGTTACATTGTTATGCTAATTATTGCTATTCTGAACAGATGAAGCGCCATCTGTAGGACATTTTGAACTTTTGTATTTTTTTAGTTCTAATAAAACCCCATGTCATTCCAAGCATGTGTGTCAATTTGTACCTCTCTATCTACATTATTCCGTGGTTTATTAAGTTTTCAAATTTATACTGACTTTTTCATCACCCAGTATATGGTCTCATGAACACAATTACAGAAATAAGATGCTGTATGGCATCTGTTTTGAGTTATTTCTTTGTTTCGCTGACCATTCAAACAGAGAGAGAGAGGTTTTTCTTTTCACTTTTTCAGTATTGTAGTACTTCGAGTTACAGGAGCTATCGGAATTGCAACACAACTAGCGACTTAGTTTCCTAAAACGCGTGAAAGGGAGGAATCGACGGACTGCGAGACAGCAGAGCGTGCCTCGAGGCGGGCATTACACCGGTTCAAGATCATGCGATAAGTGGCTACTTTGCCTTAGAAACAGAGCAACAAGCATTCAATGCTAGCGACAAAGCGACCTTCGACGCAAATAATAAACGCCTGTTGCGTACGCCAGAAAACTACGAACAGAAGCAACCGCAGGAGAGCAGATCAAAACGTGAACAAAACGAGCGTCGGAAGGAACTTGGGAACATCGCTGGCAGCAGGGAGGACTCGAGCGAGCGATGGGCTCACGTCGCGCAAGGCGCCGGGGCGTGGCCGCCGAGGCAGGTTCATCATTAAAAATGAGTTGGCTGCATGGGCTATTGTCAATGCCAAACTTGAAGGCCGCGTCGAGGAACGGGAAAACGAAAATGACAGACTGAGGAGGCAACCATCTAAGACCTGGGCGGGAGTGGTTGCGCAAGCGCCAATCAAGCCACAAACCACGAAGGATACAATTGCAAAGGTTACCAAGCGGCCAGACACGGCGCTCTTCCTTAGGACCCTGCCTGGCCAAGACACGAGCGTTAAAAAGATACAAGAACTTCTGACAACCAGTATCGATCATGTAAAAGATAAGATTAAAATCAATAGGGTTAAACCAAGTAGAAACTCGGTGATTGTAGACGTTGCCACCGAGGAGGACAAGGAAAAATTGTTAAACAATTAAAAGTTGAATTCGGTAGTCAAGTGTGAACCACCTAGAAAAAGAAACTCCCTAATCATTCTATATGATGTTCCTACGGTAATGACGAAACTATATGAAACAATAAGGGAACAGGACTTTGAGGACATGAATGATGGGGAGTTTAAAAATTGTTTCAAGCTGAGATTCAAAACGGGGCCTCGGAACCATTATGTTGTACAACACGTTGCCGAGGTTACGGCACCAATGTAGAGAAAAGTTATGACAATGGGCAGATTATACGTAGGTTTTTAAGCGGTCAACGCTAGGGATTATCTCGTGGTACCTCGTTCAAAAAGGTTCACCAGTACCACTAGTGTGAGAGAGCTGCAGTATGCCGATGACAATGCTTCTCCAGCTCATTCACCTGCAGAGTTGCAGCTGTCAGTTGATTCCTTCAGCAGGGCGTACGAACGATTTGGTCTCTCCATCAATATTCCAAAGACAAAGGTGATGGCGCAGCCAACTCCTGGCTCCTCCGTTCCTGATTTCAGCATATCGATTTATGATACACCCTTGGAACAAGTGGACCATTTCCTCTACCTAGGAAGCATACTGTCATCTAACTGCTCATCTGGAAAAGATGTGGAGAATAGATTACGTACTGCCCGTGTAGCATTTGGACGTCTTACAAAGCGTGTCTTCCTGAATAAAGACCTAACACTGTACACCAAACTGATAGTGTAGAAAGCTTTAGTCATTTCCACCCTGCTATATGGTTGCGAAACCTGGACGTTATATTGCTTTGACCTGAAGAAACTAGAACGCTTCAACCAACAGAAGCTAAGATATATCATGAACCTGAAATTGGATGACTTCATATCCAACACGGCTGTTCTTGAGAAAGCAAAAATGTATAGCATGGAAGCTCTTATTATTGGGCATCAACTCAGATGGGTCGGACATGTCCAGCGGATGAAAAATGACACACTTCCACGCCAAATGCTGTACAGCGAAGTGAGCACAAGTAAAAGCCCACGAGGTGCCCCTCTCAAACGTTATAAGGATCACTACAAGAAAAATCTCAAAAACTTGAACATCGATCCGAGTAACTGGTCCACAATAGCAGAAGATCGAAGTCGCTGGCGCTCAGTTACCTCAAATTCTCTTCAAAACTTTGAGCTGGAACGTCGGAGAATGGAGAATGATAAACGCCGGAGACGTAAACTCCTCCAGGCTCAGTCACGTCCTCCACCTTCCATCAGCTGTAATGTCTGTGGCCGCCTGTTCCACGCTGGGATTGGATTGCTAAGCCATCAACGACACTTCCACGCCTGAACCGTGACAAAGGAAGAGAAATGAAAACTCGGATACGAGTATCAGCCGACGACGACGACGTCGTTGCCACAACTGTGGTGACTTGGACCACATTCTGAGGCACTACACCAGGGGGTCGGCGTGCTCCAAGTGTCGTGAAGACGGTCACACCCGAAAAGATTGCAAGGCAGCGGTAGTCTGTATCCCGTGCAAAAGACGTGGCAAGAAATATTGTGGCTTGCCCAGTGTCAGGGGCACGCTCACCGGGATTAGCTCGATGAGCAAGGCTCCACTGCTGACACACCTGTGACGCTGCAGGCAGTAGAGATTAGTTACAGATAGGTTCTCTAAAGAAAATATTAATAATAAATCAGTTGCCATTGTTAATTTAGTTCTGGCTGTAGCTCACTTAGTAATATTGTAATTAGCTGCAATCAATGTTTGTATAAAGTTTACGACCCATTAATCACGTAAGGAAGTGGGTTAAGATTGTATAATTATAAAGTTTTGTGAATAAAGAATTATTTAAAAAAAGAAAGCTTTGGGTTACACGAGCTATCGGAATTGGAACACAAGTAGCGATTTAGTTTCCTCAAACGCGCGACGAAATTTTACTCAGGAAATCGTCAACTGTGGTAACTAGATTTCGGATTGTAGGTAAAAACCTATTTTATTCCGCATTAAACAGAGGCAATGAAAGTTGTACATACTCGATGAGCCGTGAGTGGCTCGTGTTCGGGCCATCTCTCTCTTCTTACAGTCTGTTTTCACTGTACTACCACCTCGTTTTGTTGGTTCAGTTACTGGTGTTACTGAGTTGCTGCCTTGCCTGCCCGTGAGCGGCAGCAGCAGCGCTTATCGATATATGCTCCGCCGTATTATCTTTGATGGACTGCTATTACTTCCCGGTTGTCGTGTGGTTGGAAGGGGGTTGGAATCTGGAAAGTGAGTTGCAACGTGCCAGCAGTTAGTTCGGACCTGGCGTTGTTGGAGTTGACACGCGGCACAAGTTCAGTCGGGGCGCGCCAGCAGTGAGGTCCGGACCGCCACGAGTCGCCCTACGGTTGCCGACGCACGTGGTTGGAGCGGCGACGACTGCGGTTGGTCGTCGGTCGGTCGCCTTGCCGGACGACGTGTATTCTGCCGGCGATCGCGTGTGGGTTGGCTGTGTGTGCCGACTCGTGATTCGTCCCTGTTGTTGTACAGTCACTGCCGTTAGCATGGTCTGGTTCTTCGTGCAAGTGTTCGTCAAACTGTGTGTAGTTTGTGTGATTTTGACTGACAAGTTATTTCAAATGTTGTCGGCGTACTGGCTCTGAGGAGTCGGTCGGTTGGCGTGGAGCAGTGAGGAGTTCTCGGCGGAGCGCAGTTTGGCCGGGGCCCGCTGGCGGTCTCTACGCGGTGTCGGAGTGTGTGGCGCTGTTCCCATTGCTGCGAGAACCGTGGCTCACCGACCCTCGACACAAAAGTTGAGTTTTGATTAACCTACAAGCAAATCAGGACTGTTCACATTGTGTCGTTTGGAGTTCGTTGTCGGCTTTTGGGATATTCCCGCGAACAACAACGTGGTTTTCAAGTTGGAAAATTCTAGCCACCGTCCGCTGAAGTTTCGCTGTATTTGGTTATTTGAATTGAAGTGCACCGGCGGAATCTTCTGCCTTGTGGCCGTTAACGTTCCGGTTACCTGCCCTGGCCGTTGACGTAAATTTCAGGCAGTGTAGTTTCCTCATGGTGTTGTTGCTGTCCAGCACGATGTGTAGTTTGACAGCTCCGTGTATGACTGCTTGTGGGCGCCAATATCTCCTACGCTGTTCCGTTGAGCCGGCCGGAGTGCCCGAGCGGTTCTAGTTGCTATAGTCTGGAACCGCACGTGATCGCTACGGCCACAGGTTCGAATCCTGCCTCGGGCATGGACGTGTGTGTTGTCCTTAGGTTAGTTAGGTTTAAGTAGTTCTAGGGGATTGATGACCACAGCAGTTAAGTCCCATAGTGCCCAGAGCCATTTGAAGCATTTTTTGGTTCCGTTGAACTCCCTGTTGCGCCCTGGTTGGGTGAAGTGCAAGTTATCTTGTCGGTGGGTCCGGTGACTGTCGGTCGGTTGCGTTGTCGGCGGATTGTGAATGGTTGGCCCTACTGCCTGTCTCACCTAAGAGAGCGTTAGGTCGACCCTCGAACATCTGGGCGCCATTGTGTGTACTGCCTTATTTTTTTTAAATTTGTTCTTGTTGTTGCTACTTATATGGCTTCTAGCCGGTTTTGTGTTTTAAATTAGAGTAGTTTTACTTTTAATGCCTTCAGCCTAGTTTAAAGTACTGTTTCGCGTAAGCCCTTTGCCATTTTAAAAAAAAATTTGAATTTTTAAGTCTTCGGCCTTCAGTCGGTTTGAGTTTCTGTTGTTTGTTCTTAAGGTCTTCAGCCTAAATTAAAGAACTGTTTCACGTAAGGTATTTAAAAAGAAATTTAATGTTTTTGGAGTTTTAAGTGTTCGGCCTTCAGCCGATTTGAATTTAACTAGTTTACTGCAGCCTGACTAAAGAACTGTTTAATATAAGGCTTGCGTTTTGAATTTGTGATTATGCTTACGTTTTAAGTTATTGGCCTTGAGCCGTTTTTAAATTTAAGTGGCTTTCAGCCGGTAATTAAGTCCCAAACATTAAAGCTGTGTGTTTTTAAAAAAATTTTATGCTCTTGTAATGTTTGATCAAATAATAAAGTTGCCTGTTCGAGTGTAACTGACAGCCCCTTATTTTGGCCCCTTTCCACAATTTATTCTATGTGACCTGTCCTGCAGGTTAAGCAGGGCATTTCACTCGAATTACGCCAATTTATGATCGAAAACGCTAGTTTTATAGCGCCTAAAAATACCTGATTGTACCTAAATTTTAAAAATCCTATTAAATAAAAATATCTTAAGACTAACATTCTGTCGTGGTCTTCTCAGCTAACAATTACGCAAATATTTTATAAAAAATTGTAATTTTATGGTACGTAAAATATCTAATTTCGTGTTAGAACCAGATTGTACCTTATTTTTAAAAAGCCTAAAAATACCTAATTTCACGTTAGAACCTGACAGTATTTGATTTATAAAAATCCAGTCAAATAAAATTTGTATGAGTGAAACTACTCTATTCGTCTTCCCGGATTCTAAGAAAACAGTAGTTCAATGATAACTGCTTTGTTTGCATGCGTGGACGCCGGCCAGTCGTGAGTCAGACGAAGGCAGCACACGCCAGGCTGTTCCATCCCTCACTGCTCCGCAGAGCGCTGTCGCTCGCTGCGAGCCGCCAAGTGGGCCGGCAGGGCACGCAGTGACCTCGTGGTGTGCCTCCGGCGCCTTCCTGCCCTGTCTGAACGGCCTGCTTGAAAAACCTGCCCTGCCTTCACTCAGTCGGTCAGCGTGCTGCTTGGACGTGGTGACACATTTCACAGCGACAGTGTGTCTGAAGGGAGTGAAGCATGCCGAATATAGCCTGCTCCAAATCATCTCTGATTCGTCAGTGGTTACAAGAATTTCCTGATTTCTCTGCAGACGGAAGAGTTATTCACTGAAATGTGTGCAACAAAGAGTTGAGCAAAATGTTAACCTTTTATCTGCTACGCCCACTCAGAGAACACTGATGCCACTGTTTTACCCGAGTTAAATTGGACCAGACATATGCGAATGCAAAAATATTGTTTCTAAACCTTTAATGTAGGTTAATTTCATTAAATAGATCTCGCACGTAAATTCTTCCACAATGCATTTCTCATTTCTTTTTGCTTTAAAGTATGTTCTGAACAGAGGTCGCTTTAAGTCAGCATGTTGCAAGGAGTAAACATCAGGCAAATTTAAAACATAAATCGAACTTGAAACACACGTTTGTAACTAAACCAAATGCAACAAACAAAAACGTATTTGATCTTGACCTGTATCGAGCCATTGTTGCAGCAAACACCATTCAATGCAGTTGAAAACAGCCAGGTCAGAAGTTTTCTAGAGAAATACTGTCATTACACCATTCCATCGGAATCCACACCAAGAAAGACCTATTTAGATTATATGAAAATTCATTGAGCACGACAAGGGAAGATATAGGCGATTCATGCATGTGGATCTCTGTCGATGAGACAACTGACAGACGAGGTCGATACGTGGCTAATTTGATTGTTGGAAAGTTAGATCCTGACACTCGCTCTGTACCTCATCTGATCTGCAGCAAGGAGCTAAAAAAGGCTAACCAAGATACAATTGCTCATTTTGCTAGTAAAGCTCTCAAATTACTTTTCCCCAACAGTTTAGATGAAAATAAAGTCCTTATAATCTACACTGATGCAGCTGCATACACGATTGAGGCTGTTAAATTGTTGAAACTATTTTACCCAACCTCGCTCCGTAACACACGTCTTGCCCAGGCCATGAATCGTGTAGCTGAGACGATACGTATCGAATTCTCGCATGTAAATAAGCTAGTTTCAACCATCAAAAAGGTTTTCATTAAAACACCTACAAGAATCCAGTTGTTTCGAGAGGAACTTCCCAACCTACCACTTCCACCAAAACCCATACTTACTCGTTGCGGAGGGTGTGTAGAAGCCGTGGAACATTACAGCGAGAATTTGAAAGACATTAAGAACATTGTTCCTAAATTGCGGGAGGAGGTAGTGAATATTACTTCAGCTAAAGATCTTCTAAAGGACCCGACAATTTACAACGACACTGCATACATAAAATCTCATTATGGATTTAAGGTCCCTATTATTAAAGCTCTCGAGTCTTCAGAGAAACCAGTCTACACGCAACTGCGATTGATAGAAGAGGTGGCAGAGAAAATCAACGTGGCGCTGGTTTTATTGGTATGAAAGTTAGTGAGAAACTAAAGACAGTGCTACCAAAAAAAAAACAGAACTACCACCCTCTGCACAGTGGCTGACGTCTGGCGTCAGGTAAATCAACAGAACATTAGTGTGCGGTCCCATTACGCCCAATACCGTCATTTAAATATGCTCCGGTGACATCCGTTGATGTGGAACGTTTATTCTCGGCATATAAGATGCTATAAACAGACAAGAGATGCAGTTTCTCAACGGAAAATCTGGAGAAAGTGTTAGTTATTTACTGTGACTGCAATTATGGACATGGACAATAATATAATGTGTATTTTTGGAAAATAATATAATGTGGATTTTAGTCAATGTATTTCTCTTTCTAGTCAGTAAAATGTCAGATTTTGGTCACCTATTTTCTGATTTTTATAACCAATTTTTGTAAGTGATAGAACCTATTTTAGGTACCTAATTTAAGATTATTAGAACCTGAAAGTCCGAGGTCTAGTGATAACCTTTCAGAAAGTCTCGTTTTGTTGGAATGTTACGATTTGCTAAATTTTTTCTGTTTTTTTTTTTTTTTTATTGGTTTCAGATACAGTCCATTCACCTGATTATAGCACAGGACATTGGTCTGATTTCGTGAGAGAATATAAATTAAGAAAGATAAGGAGTCCAAAAGGTATATTACTCTGACTGCGCCACTACAATAAATGGCAAGATATTTTGACATAAAATCGAATTATATACATAAATAACAAATCTTTAAACGTATCCTCAAATTTTAAAGTCACCTTTTACAAAATCGAGTGAAATGGAAAATGTATTTGGCAACAGACCTATTTATGGAACTAACAGCTACTCTAAGAGAAAAATACATATTTTTAAAATATTGTACTGTGTAGTTGCTCCTCGATGACGGTGTTACTCGCACTCTGTTAATATATGTGCAATGTCCTCGTCAAGGAGGCAGCAGTCACAGCCGGAGAAGGAATTAATTTCAACAAATGTCTCGCTTCATTGGTATTCGTATGACCTGCTCTCAGTCTGTCAAGAGTAACAATTTCTCTTTTCGTGAGCGCCAAATTCAGAAACGAAGAGTGGCGTGGAATGTGTTGCCGAATCGTCCAGTATCACGTGTCTTTGATGTTATGAAGTAAGCCTGCAAACTCTGTCCATTCCGTTTTTGCCTTGCTGTCGAGTCTGCTACGAAAATCACTGTATGTTATGCGGATGTCGACGGGAAGCAGATGTCGCTCCGTTTACGCCAGTATGTCTGCACGTTCGTGGCCCCCAAATGGATCTTGCTTCTTCTGAGACAACTTGGATGAAAGACTAATTCAGTTGCAATTATTCTGGAATGCAGTAACTAGTTTTTTTTTAATATACGAAAATAATCAATTATCAGATTTCTGAAGTATTCCTTGTGCGATTGATCGATGAGTGGATATCGGGATACATGTCTACTGTACTTACGGTTGATATAAAACTAAATGTATAACTTTTTAATTATTTCATTGTAACCATACACAACGGCAATGAACCGATGAAGCGTACACTAAGGTGTGGTAAAGGATACTGTTTCCACGCCCGTTTTCGGCAGTAATGGTATCGACTCTTTTGCATCGTATTAACTAAACCACACGATCGCCTGTGACAGTTACTTTATTGTCAGGAATGATATATAATTTACAGGTACACCAACCGAAAATAACAATAAAATTACCAAAATGGTACTTCTAAAGGGAAATGCATATGACAGCTCATATTCTGTCTTGCCTAAGACCTCACATTTACAGGCAACATTTCCATTGAACCTATAGCCTCATTTCCTGTCTTGCTTCTGTAATGCGTTTCTGAGAAAGTGAAGTAATCCATCAAAGTTTTAGAAATACATTTGGAGATGGTTGAAATATTTCGATCCGTCTTCTCGTAGCTTGTTAAACAAAACACAAGTTTCTTCTAGTAACCGACTACTTTCACTAATGGATGCACGTGGTACATATGTTTTTTTTTCTTTTTTTCAAAACTTTCAGCCCTACTGACGCTCCTGCTGAATACTGTCAATGATTCACCTCGACTACCATCTAAAAGAGAGAAGGAAAAAACCTAACTCAGTCTGCTTGCGTGGACTCCTCGCAGCTGCGAGGAGAACAATGACGCTAGAACATTTCTCGCTGTACTAGAATGAACAGTGCATACTTTTTTTCGTGTTCTGAATTTCTTTGTCATTTAGTTGCCAGATACATACTTTTTTTAAAAAAACTATGTTAACGCTGAATGTTTCGTGAATAAAACTGTTAGTATAGGCTAGAAAAATGACACGTGCATTGTTTGCCAGATGTATCAAAGATGGCGGCAAAGTCATTCAAGATGGCGTCGTCTAAACTTGGCAACAGCACATGACATTATCCAATATGGCGACGAAGACGTCATTCAAGACGGCGGATTTTGGCGGTAAGTCTGAATTTTGGTGAGAAAGTGCCACACCCCCTCCCCTCAAGCAGAAAAATGGCGGGAAGTTCAAATTCCAAGAGGATAATGCACCACACAATGGTTATCTCTACTAAGCAAAGAAAATCGCGGGAAGATACGTCACTTGCGCTACCTCCACTAACCTAAGCCACCTGACCACCACTTCCCCTTATGAACTGGCTCCAAGTTTGAATTTTGGTGGTAAACAAAAAGGTCACTTCGGGTTTCGCTGCTAAGGTAAGGAATGGCGCGAAGAAAGGACACTTTTACTAACCTCAGTCACCCGACTGCCACCTTTTCCTAAGGATTCGTGGTAAAAAATGACTTGGACATAAGTCTTTATTTAAATAATTTCATGCAGGTGTGTTCATCACAAAGTCAGGACTGAAACTGCCTTAGTACAAATCGCCACCATCAGAGGGCGCTCTCATCTGTGACGTAATCCAATATGGCGACACCCGGTGTGTCCACGACGAGGTCCAGAGCCCAACTGCCTTAGTACACATCGCCACAACCAGAGGGTGCTCTCATCTGTGACATAATACAAGATGGTGGCAACCAATGTGTTCACCACAAGATCCGGACTCCAACTGACTTAGTACATATTGCCACCACCAGAGGGCGCTACCGTAACATCAGGTCATGATGCAAGTACAGTTATCCAAGATGGCGACAAACAGTGCAAGTAACTTTAGGTCAACGGTTCTCTGTCCTCCTGAAAGCATTAAATGCAGTAGTCAACTTCCGTATATCATTGTTATCTCAATACACATACAAAATGATATTGCTTCAACGGGAAAAAACTGACTACCTCACAGATTCCCCTCGTTTCGATGTCGATGTTTTCTTGTATTCCTCATGTTGCACCATATTTATTCCCATGTACAAACTGTTCAGCGCTAACCAGAAGATACACATGCACTTCCTCAATTTCCCTGCATTTTGGTGTATATTTGGTCAATTTATATCAATTCCCCCATCATTTTCGCAATTCTATCGATTTTATGTCAGATCTGTCCATGCGATCATGACATAACCTCTCGTTCTGTGATCTAAAACTGCTTGTAAATGTAGCACAGCTGCCAACACCGAGCCAAAATGCACTGATTGGGAGGCGTAATACAGCAGTGTACTCGAGTGTACCCAGTCACCTCCACAATCGGAGAACATTTGCTCTGTTTTCTGTATGTCTGCCTACATGCACACCTCGCAGATGGCTCCCAGGACTCAGTCCCCTCTGCAGATGTGGTGGATCCGCCTCCAAACATAGGTCTGTATATATAGTCAGCAGCAGATCCACATTCGAATGCTAACTCGGATGTGGTATATTGCGGATCTGCACTCCAACACCGCTTCGTACATTGCGCATGCCGGATCCACCTTCAAACCCTTTTCCATGCGCGGCATATTGTGGGTCCACATTTCGACACCGCTCTGGATATAATGTGTGGCAGATGCACATTCAAACACTAACTCGGGTCTACTGCCGGTCCAGAGAGGCTCAGGACATATACGTCACCGGTTTTCTGGAATGATTCCGTGTATGCATTCCCTGTGATGGAAATGATTCTCGTTTCCCATTAACGACAGCAGCTGTCTGAATGCATAGGCCTGTTGGAGTGCAGGAATGTATCTCAGTTAACTTTACCATCCTGTAGAAGACCGAATAGCGAACTAATACTTAGTGTGTGTTGGTTGGCTTTCGTGATCAAGTGGAAATTTGAGAAGATTGTGTATGGAGGTGCGTTTGCACTGGAGCGTTATTCCCTCCCATGTAAATTGTTCACTTGACTGCTTCTGCACATTCCGCGCCTTTATTTAATTGAGAGAAGATCGATTGGTGGTGTGTGCATCTAGCATCTGAAAGACATGTTTACATGTTCTCTAGACATGGGAAAGACTTAAGTTGGCTTGTAAATTATAGGGATGATGTGTCATCTATTACATCAGTGACACCTGTGTATGAGAGACGAAATATCAGTTTCCCCTATTTGTTTCTAGTTGTGCATGCTGCACATCGCTAAAGTTTGGAGTTTGTAGAGAAATAATTTCCATTCTATATCTTGGGAATTACGTTATGCTAGCGATCGTTAGGATCGTGCCTGGTGCTTGATATCGAGAAGTACCACGAAAATGGTATAATATAATGGCATAAATACATGTGTTCTTGTAATACCCGAGTCTGGAGATGTGTGTAAAAAAGCGAGCAAGCAAGGAAGCAGAAACAGTAACGCGTTTGTGCCGAGAGGAAACGATCCCAAATTTGTAGAACAGTTCTGAGGTGTTGTGGGCACCCACCGGGCGTAGATGCCCCAGTGCTGAGAGGAGTATATATGTTGTACTGCCCGTCTTCGTGGTATATGTATGAATGATGTAAAAGGGATGATTTTGTATGGAGGAGGATATGAATTGTATGTTTACTGAATCGACACGGTAGGCGGTGATATATTCCCTGGTTGGAGCTCCTGTCCTCAGTGGGATAACAGTGTAAATGAGTAAGAGTCTTCCCGTATTTGACAATAAGTATGGCACTTTGGGAGGTTTAGTTATCGGTGCAATATGGTGATCAGTGTAAAATAGTTTATTACCACTGAATGTCGAGTCTGTAGAAACGAAGAAAAGGCTGACTGCGCTTCCCTAGGACTGCGGAGCACCGTGACATATAGCCGGTGTGAGTGTAGGCATACCAAAATTTTTATGGTTGCTGTAGAGATATAAAAGATAACTGCATTATTTGTGTAAAATGTGTATTGTAAAGTTCCTGTGGTTTATGTCGAATAAAATGTGTATATATTTCATTGTAGAGTTACTATTTTTTATGTTATGGTATGACTAGAAAGTGTGACTGTGTGTCCTATCGTGAGGAATGTGTAGATTCAGCACACCGATAACCGCAAGGGTATGAGAGAGGTTTTTTACATGGAAAATTACGTGTGCTATAGGTATTGAGATTAGTTCCAGAAGCACAGTCATGAAGAGGAGCATTGCCTGTACATTGATCAGTGTCAGACTATAGCAGCAATCATAATTTTAAATTGTAGTTACACTAGTAAATATCTTCCTGGCTTCCAATATTCTTGTGAGTTCCGTATGTATTGGATAATCTGTAGGCGACTTTGTGGGCTTAACTGTCAATGCAATTTAGCGATCTGTTCAAATTAATTTTACCTCTGAAAGCCCCAGAAAGAAAAAGTGAATGGTGCTTCAATATGAGCGGCATCAGTAATTCGGCGGGTAAATTTAGATAGCAATTTCTCAGGTACCAAGTATGAATGAGATGTCGCCGCCTCATGCTTGCGGGGCCCGAGCGGACGCCTGTGAGTGGTTTGACATCTGACGGCTGCGTCACTTCATTGGGGTTGCCTGTGTGCTCTACTGGACAGGTGGCAGTGAAGGGTGCTTGCGAAAACTGACTGCATTATTTTGTGAGCAGGTCTGTAGGCTGTGCTATGCATTGTTTGGACAGTTTATGAGTACTATACATCACTGTGCTGCATTATTTATGAGTCTGCAAGTGTGTACTGAAATTATTTTGGTAAATTAGGAGTTGTTTGAGTATCTGGCGAGTGTTATTTAGAAGTAATTTACAAGTCTGTGCGCTGTGTGAGATGGCCCCAAGCATGTCAGAGCGTGTGTGTTGTGTCAGCGTGATAAATATACTCCGTCCCTAAATAAATTGTTTCAAAATAAATAGAGTGCACTCCTTGCTTACTCTATACAGCGGCCCAGACCAGGCTGAGTCATTTTCACGTCATTTTTCCCCTCCAGATCACCATCTTTGGCTACGTCACATGAGGGAAGACAGCAGTATCTGGAGGCAGTGCTGTGCACTAGGTCAGTTGGACTCTAAATCTAGTGGTGGAGAGGCTGCCTGCAAAATAAAGACGTGTCTAGAGTCGTTTTCCTGACATTTCCCTCCCGCCATCTTGGATTACGTCACGAAACGGACGACAGCGCCCTCTGCTGGTGGTATTGAGTACTACTTCCAGAATTTGTGGTGAACATACTGTTTGTCGCCATCTTGTATAACTGTACTTGCGTCATCACCTGACACCACAGTAGCGCCTTGTGGCAGTGGCGATATGTACAAAGTCAGTTGGAGACCAGATCTCATGGTGAATATATGTGTACTAAGTCAGTTGGGCTCTGGAACTCGTGGTGAACACACTGCATGCCGCCATCTTGGATTACGTCACAGATGAGAGCGCCCTCTGGTGGTGGCGAAGTGTACTAAGTCAGTTGGAGTCCTAACCTTGTGGTGAACACACCTGCATAAAATTACTTAAATAAAGACTTATGTCCATGTCCATTTTTCCCATGAATCCTTAGGAGGAGGTGGCGGCCCAGCGACTGATGTTAGTACAAGTGTCCTTTCTTTTGCACCATTTTCTTAGCTTAGCAGCGAAACCCCTTTTTGTTTACTGCCAAAATTCAAACTTGGCGCCAGTTCATAGGAGGAAGTGGCGATTGGGTGACTTAGGTTAGTGGAGGTAGCCCAGGTGACCTATCTTCCCGCGATTTTCTTTGCTTAGTAGAGATAACGGAAGTGTGGTGCATTATCCTCATGGAATTTGAACTTTTTCTGGTGGAGAGTAGGGGGTGTGGCCCTTTCCCATCAGAATTCAAACTTACTGCCAAAATCCGCCATCTTGGATGACGTAATCGCCGCCATCTTGGATACATGCGGCAACAATGCATTGTGTCGCCGTACACAGGTTGTCCCAGTACTAAAGGGTGGATCTAGCAGCCAAGGAAGCGTGTCGTGATAGTCAGTTATTTCAGTCTGCCATCCCCCTGCATGCTGTCGCCTCGCTGTTGAGATCCAGAGTCTTGCGTTGGTGGGAAGATGAGTGGCTGGAAGTGATAGACAATCAGCTCCACTTAGTAAAGTCCAGAATGCGACCATGGCGTACCTCGTTGCAGCCACGTCGATGGGACGAGGTCCTGCCTACTCGTCTTCATGTAGGCGGCAGCCCTAGGATGCGTGGCTTCTTGATCCAGCGAGAGGACCCTCCAATGTGTGTGGTGCTTGGGTTGTGTAGATCACTGTGGACCACATTTTATTGGACGTGTTTCATATTCCATGCAGTGAGCTATGGCGGATTTGCCAACCGCTGTCCTCTATTTTGAGGAAAGTTCAAACGAATTTGGTTGGAGTTTTAAAGTTTTGTGAATTGTTCAACGTTTCTCCCAAGAGTTTAGGGAGACTGTTTTAGCGTGTTAACAGGGTGACTGACTCACCCTTGTCTTACGTAAGTGGTCAGCCGGTGACATATGCCAGTGCCTTTCTTTTAGCTCCTTTGTAGTTTCATATGCGATAATTTCATGTATAGCTACTTCTATTCTTTTTCCGTTATTTTAACACCAGTGAGACAGAGTGATAGTATTATCAAAGTTTAGAGATTTCATCAACATTCGTTTGATTTAGTGAGTGTAAGGGCGCTGATAACCACGGCGTGGAGCGCCCATAAGCTCCAAACACACACACACACACACACACACACACACACACACACACTGATACGTGGGGAGGCGCTGGCGCCAGTCGCTTTCTCCGTTCGATTCACCCGGATCGATTGTTTCCGTCTGGCGTTGCTTATCTTTGCCTCGTTGGCCGGTGGTGGTGCTGATGGGCTGGTGGGCAGACTGAGTTTTGTATTCGGATCGGCCGGTACATGTCGCTGCTCAGAGAGTGAAACTTGTGTTTGCATGGAGGTAGCTGGATTTGACCGGTGTACGTGGCTCGGAGTGCGGAAACGGGCCTGTTATTGCAAGTTCTTGAGGCGTGACTGGGCCATGGTCTTCTACACAGGACGCTGAGCAATGCGTTATTCATTTTGGCTAGTGGAATAGAACTATGTACCACGCAGCTGTCTATTGCAGAAGTAGACATTCAAGCTTTCTAGTTTTGCATTCGGGCCTACCCATGTTATCACTAGCTTCTACTTTTTCTTATGAGTGCCAATATTGTATTGGAACTGCGACGTACTGGTGTAATAATATTATGTTTTGTCTTATCGCTGCCCTTTTAAAACTAGTCTGTTTGTGCTGGGCTTTTTACATATTTTGAAATTTGAGGTCTACAGTCAATTCTTTTAACCATTTTTAATTTGCCTTTGTCTTGATGTGATCTATCTTCGCAGAATTTCATCTTACTATGTTCTGGGGCTGTTAACATTGTTTCTATTGGCTGTGGCTGTGTGTGTGTGTTTTTCTGTTGCAGCACTGCAGCGGTTACCTAGTCCATGTCTAAATCGATGTCCGGAGTACGACGCCTCGGCCGACCAGTACCAGAGGGAACGGAGGTTCTTTTGGCTTCGGGTTGCAGTGAGTGGGGATCCTGCACTAAGTCAAGTTTCCTCTGCATTGGGACGCCAAGGCGTCTGTTCCGTTTGCTATACTACTTACATATTTACCTTCAAAACCATAAAGGAAGGAAACTAGTGTTCTGAATTATATAGCCGGCCGGAGTGGCCGTGCGGTTCTGAGCGCTACAGTCTGGAGCCGAGCGACCGCTACGGTCGCAGGTTCGAATCCTGCCTCGGGCATGGATGTGTGTGATGTCCTTAGGTTAGTTAGGTTTAATTAGTTCTAAGTTCTAGGGGACTGATGACCTCAGCAGTTAAGTCGCATAGTGTTCAGAGCCATTTGAACCATTACGTGCAGCGGGAGTTGAACTTATGTATACGTTAAAGAGAAATACTTGATGGGTAGCGGAAATTGGAAATTATGTGAATTGTCCTAATGCGCTTGCCCAGGTGACTTATTTAAAAGAAACTTATTTCACTATTATTATTAAAGTGCCCTTTGTTAAATGACACTGATTTTACCTTTTATTATTGAAGTGCTTACAGTTATTATAGAAGTTATAAGAAGTTCTTGTTTGCACCTAATTCAACTATAAAGGTATTGTGTAATGTTTTTTTTCTTACTTGTGAATAAGAGACACTTGTAGAAAATGTTTGGTAAATACTGTGGCCTTTGGGTTAAACTGTTGATCAGTAATAAATTAGTTGTATCTTGCAAGTCCTCTGTACTTGTTATTACTTCACTTGTCACCGGTTTGCACGTGAACCCCACGTTCCACACATAAACAGACATTCTGACGCGATTCCTTTCGTGGAACTTGGTTCGTTGTGTGAAAATTTCAAAGAATTGTTTTGAACCTACCTTAAGTTTCGCTACGAAGTTTTAGGCACTCGGCAGCGCCCAAGTTCCTTACAGATCGTCTGTACCTTTCGCCATTTGCAAACAAGTTAAGGCAAAATTAGACAGACTGCAGACTCTGGGTGTTACCTCCCCCGTCTTGTTTAGGCAGTGGACGATGTCTATGATTGTTGTGCAAAAGGCTAATGGGTGACTTCCGATCTGTGATGATTTTAAGTCTACCATTAATTCCCAGGCAAATATTTATTTGCAACAAATGCCTAGGCTAGAGGAATTGTTAGCTAAATTGGTTGGAGATGAGTATTTTTCGTAAGTTAACTTCACTGACGCATATTTTGAGTTACCCGTTGATGAGTTCACAAAACAATTTCTTGTGATTTATACGGCATTCGGCATTTATAGATATAACAGATTGCCATTTGGGTTGCTAGTACTTCCACAATTTTTCAGAGGTATCGAAAACAACTCATGCAGTGTATCCTTAGTGTGTCAATTATTTGGATGGTTTGCTAATTTCTGGAGCCACGTGGGAACAGCACTTGCGCAATTTACAACTATTGTTTGATTGGTAGCAAAACAATGGCTTACATTGTCGTCTCTCGAAGTATAGATTCTTTCAGCCTGTATGGGACACACATTAAGTAGAGAAGGGACTACGCCCGCATAAGACCATGTGACCACCATTATTAATTTACTGGTGCTTAAGAATCTTAAAGAATTCCCATCTTTTCTTCGCAAAGTCAGTTATTTTGCCAAGTTAATTCCAAATGCGGCTCATATTTCTTACCCACTTAACCAGTTACGTAGAAAGTGTGCTCCGTTTGTGTGGACAGAAGCATGCCAATGGCTATTTGCGTAACTTAAAAAGTTTCTGTTGGCCTCTTGTTTGTGGCGTTCCAGCATGGTGAACGGTTAACGTTAGCCACAGATGCGTCCCACTGTGGTGTTGATGCTGCCGTGTCACATAAATTTGCAGTACAAGCTATCGTGTTTGCTTCTAAGACGTTGAACTTAGCACAACAAAATTATTCACAGACGGAAAAAGAGACGTTGTCCACTATTTAATGTGTTCAGAAGGTCCACGTCTACCTCTGTAGTACGAAGTTTCATATGGTTACGGACCACAAGCCCCTGCTGTCATTGTTTGGCCCCCATGCAAGAGTCTGGACAAAGTGACGCAATGGCTGCAGTGATGTACATTGTTTTTTTAGTAACTACACTTACAACATCCATTACAGAACTGCCACACAGCACGCTAATGGTGATACCCTGTCTCGTTTTGCTGTGGTCCTGATGACGGTTTTGACCGACATGAAACGCTGTGTTTTGTCTTTGACACGAACCAGGGGCGCACCCTTGACGCGTTTACCACTACGATGGGCGATGTAGTGGCCAACACGAGCTGGGGCTCGCTGCTTTGCACTGTATTGTCTGTGGTACTGTGGGGCTGGCCTCGAGATTCTTTATAAACATGCGAATCCACAGTAGCGCACTTATTTTTCCACAGGCACAGACTTAATGTTATGGTAGGAGTCATTTTGTGAGCCACGGATGATGCAGAATGTCAGGTAATTGTCCTGCCTGAGCTACACCGTCGCATATGCACTGTATACTGCCCATTTGGGAATGTGGCGAATGAAAGTAATGGAGCGGTGTCATATATATTGGCCAGACGTAGACGCCGCCATTGAATATGCCAGCCTCAATTGCTATGCCTGTGTGTGTGAGCTGTCGGCCGCAGCACAGCATTTTAACTCACGGACCCACCCTGACCACCAATCAAGAAGAGTGCACATATATTTCGCTGACCCTTTCGAGGGAACATTTTGATTGTTGTAAAAATTTGGTCATTTGTGATGAGGTGTTATGGGAGCAAACTGCTGAGGTCATCGGTCCCTAAGCTTACGCACTACTTAATGTAACTTAAACTAACTTACACCTTTGCCCGAGGGAGGATTCAAACCTCCAACAGTGGGAGCCGCCCAGACTCTGACAAGACACCCTAGACCGCGCGGCTACCCCGCACGGCTTGGCTGTTGTCGTTGGTCCCTTTTCAAACTTCCCATTTCGGGTACAGACGTCTTTAACATCCTCCAGGGCCATGATTCACGACTTATCTACAAGATTTGCTACAGAAGGAGCTCCAGGCTCTCAACTTACATTTTTGGCGTTAGAAATTTTTGTAGAATTAATGGTGTTGACCAGCTGACACCACCCCATTTCACCTAGCACCCAGTCCATAACACAAGTGGTTGGACAGGGCATTCAAGATGCAGATGAAGAAAATCTTGATATTGGCGAACTCAAGGGATCCCCTCACCAGCTTCCTCGCTGTGTACCTGTTCGCCCCTGTCAGTAGATGTAGCTACGTATTCTGTTTGACTTTCTGCATCCAGCAGCACGGCCTCTGTGTCTCTATATCCTGCCATTTATCCCACCGGTTCTCACGTTTGGGGCCTGCACATTCGACTAAAATCTTGGATGGACCGAGGGCGTCATAATTGGCAACAGGGTGCTACAAATGTCTGAGGTGGCGGTTGGCCAGAAGGAGCTGGTCAGTCACCAAAATCAACTCCACGTTCAGCATGACATGGCACTCCATGAATGATCCTCGGGCATCGATGGGGCACCACCACTGGACTCATCCCAAACCAGTGGCAGCCTCTGGGTCTACTCTTTCCCCCTCCACACTTTGCCTTAGTGGAAGGTGTCGATGGGAAATAGATACAGAGAAGCGATGGGAGTCTATAGAGACTGATCCCCTCCCTCTCATCATTTGGTGCATGACTGATTCCCCTAACGCCAGTGTCATGCATTTGGACTGGTCATGGGACTTTGCACCCTCTTGGAACGTGAAGCTGATGGAGGATGACCAGTTGATGCCTCGTCATATTCAACGGCTACTTCCCCACCTGTCGACCTGAGTCCTCTGGACCACAACCCTCACAGATGGTGGCACCTCCCACTGTAGCTGTGCAGAACTTGCTGCCCAAACCATTGGTGGAGATTCCAGCCTCGCCGTAGTCAGCATACGTTGGGCTACTTCTGGCTCTACGAGCCGATTAAAAGGTGGAGGGGTTTTGTATCCGACAGTGATTCAGAATACCCACCTTGCACAGACGTGTAAATGTTAGAAATACTGTGAGCCGTTGCTGCGGGCCGACGTCGTGGGGGAAGCCACTGCCGAGGTACGACACATCACGTGGCGCCTCCCAGTGGCGACGGTTCGCCGCCGAGCCTGTGGCTCAGGCTCGTGGAACGGATCACTGCTCACTCTACTTTGCAGCTGCTCATATTGTGCCACTGCACAACCAGGGTGACTCAATTTGTTTTCGTGTCTCGAGTGCTTACTGATTTGGAACTGTTGTATTTCTACTCCGACTTCATTTCGGCCTGGACTTGTTAGTGCTTCATTCACTTTTTGAACTCAGTCTATTGGGACCTATAGAAACATGTGTTCGTTTCCCTGTAGTTTGATGTACCAAACGGAGCAAGTGACGATAAAAAGTCTACATACGCCAAGCATAATAGAAAACCAGTCGCATTCGCTATGCTTTATTTCAGTATCTGCTTCTCTCAAATTTTCACAAAGTATTGTAGAACTGTCTGAAAAAACCAGGCAGATTATTAAATCCATTTGATTTCCTCTTAGACTTAATTGTTCAGCTATGTCATTTGTTTTAGCTGCTTGAAATTTCTTTAATTCTTGTTGCAATTGCAACTCATACATTTTCTCACTCTTCCTATAGAACCTTCGAAAGAGTTTAACTACCTTGCTTATGGGCTATGTTGAAACAATTGCAGTGATATTGACTACAAAATGGAATGATTCTCTAATCTATGTGGCACAGACGGTGAACGTTAGATGACAAAGCCAGTATTGAGTCAACGATAAAACATCACAGAACCGCGGTGTGTATGTTGTCTGTGTGTTGCTTGTCTTTATTTTCATTCATTTGTTGTTGTGATTTCTGCGTCATTTGTTGATTGTTTCTGACGAAGAATGGCGTTCTGTTAACGTGTAGGATGGTAGATTATTTGAGGCTCATGTATGTTACAGTAGATTTGGATTGTTTTTATTTGATATGCGTTGTCAGGGATTAGGATTAGCGGCTTGGTAGAGCAAATCTCAGGGTAAAATTTTGTAGTATTGCAGTGAAGAGCATTTGAAACGTGTCGGGTGTACTAACCTGCTTATCGGAGACAAGGCACATTTTCTCCAAAGTAGTGAGAACATTCGAATCTCGTCACAGAGGGATTAATGTCAGACTGGTAGCAGTGATGAAGAGAGAGTTGTGGAGAGTCCTCGGTCAAATATAGCAGCTGGCCTTGCGGATACGTCGAACGTATAATTTTCTGTAAATGACAAGGTAATTCAGGCAGACGAGAGCGGAAGTGAAACCGCAGCAGAATGCCAGGTAGACTGTCCAGGCACGGCGTAGCGTTAGTGGGAGTGGCGGTGCAGACTCACGAACGAAACGTCACAGAGCTATGGAACCGCGATCGCCTAGTTCTGGAGTTATTAGCTGAGGATGTAAATATGATGCCTTCATGCGATTCGTGCAGGAAGCGGAGCGGAAGAGACAGGAAGCGGAGAAGAAGATGCGAGAAGCAGGGAGGAAGAGGCAGGAGATAGAGAGCCACGAAGGTGATGCGGGAATTAGTCACTTAGGAGACGAAGGGGATACGGATGGTAGTTGAACAGCTTATTGAATATAAAGAACAGCTTAAGAAGGAAGTCGCGGGTGTTGAAGAAGATGTAGAAAGAGTCAAGAAAATAACAACAGAGAGGTCGCGAAAGAGGCAAAGCGCGATGCCAGGGTGGCGAGATTAGTAGACCAAAGTGCACGCAAGAACGCTTTGTTAGCTAAAGAACAAGTAAAACAGGCCTAAAGCAAAATGTGCAAAACCGAAAAGGTTCTTGCCACGCTCCAAAAACGGAAAAGAAAGATTATCCAGCAAACGCAAGGAAAAATTAGCGAGAACGAACAACGCATCGAACACAGAGAGCAAACAGGCAGACATACCAGAGGTTACGTAAGAGCAGACCCGGATCACCTCACAGCAAAACGAGCTAACTAAAGACGTCCAGCAAGCACGTCGGCTGGTTGCGCAATTAGAATCACCGTCTGGTACGGCAACGTTCCCCTGTGACCTTGGTAGCACAGAAGGTCATTTATTACATTTCAATAAGCAATATGAGGCTACGTCACCCACACAAGGGCGAGTGCCGCAGGAGAACACACCAGCCGCCAGGGGGGCGCACGTCAGAGTGCGCCGCCGGCGCCGCAAAGTACGCCCGAAACCGAACCAGAACACAGGTGCGTACGTCCTCGACGGACAGAAACATTACTCCGGTGAATCTGACGGCACAAGAGGAGGCCTTAACGGTGCACAAGGATCGTTTCGATGCCGATTTATGGAAGCACGTGCTACAGAAACAAGAGAAAATTCGTTCGCAGGAAATGTGGAACCATTCGACCACAAACATTTCTTATCCATTCAAAATTTCCAGATGTACAAAGAAAGTAATAATACATTGCTATCAAAGAATTGGGTAGCTCAGTAGGATAAAGTGCTACGGGAACCGTAGCCACTGAAATACAAGGTGGGATTTATCTGCGGATTCTTAGACGGGTCGATCGCGGAACATATGTGCAGTGTTGCTGAGTGCTGTCGCTCATACAGAGTGTTGAGGGATGCGTTCCTTAACACATACTGGTCGCAGGACATTCAAGAAAGAATCAATCAGTAGAATATTTTGGGCAAAGACCTAGAAACGTCAAGATTCCGTAGTCTGTTGAAGTCCTTTGAGTCGCTATTCAAGAAGGTTAGGTTTTTGGACCAGCCGTACGGTTCCGAGGAAATTATGAGGCACTGTTACGTTACATTACCCCTGCACTACCGTCAGCTACTTATCGGATTGTACGACGATTCAAGAGCGCGTTGCGCGAATTGGAGTATGTCAACGAAATAGAAAACGCAAGAGAAATGAACAGAAATATTGATCGCAATTGGCAGGGCTTGTCAGAAGGGAACGCCGACAAAGGAAATGGGGCATCGATCACAGGGTAACAACAATTCCAACTATAGAGGGAATAACCAACCATCGTGGGAGAATAGAAGTAGACGCGGCAATTACAACAATAATTACAGCGAACGGCAAAACGGAAACTGGAGAGAACAACAAAATCCAAAACAGTTCCAGCGAGGTACTGGAGAACCACAGTAGCAAAGAAACGACTGGGAGAACATCAAACAATGTCAGCAAAATAACCAACAAAATCATAATATCCGGATTAGGCTACCCAAACCGTCACAGCGGAAACGCAGTAGAAGTCTAAATAGAATGAGAAGCTCGACTGCTGTGAACACACCTCAAAACAAGGCCGCAGGAACTATCGGAACAAGCAACATGAACACGCTGGAATATCAAGACAACAAGAGAGCTTTTCCGCGAGGAAAAAGAAGTCATGACACGGCCGGATCTACATTCCGTCATTCACGTCACCTCAGGCAGCATCGATCTGACCGGGAATGGGAACACAGGAAGCCAGGTTACGGCGATAACGGAATCTGCGTTCAAGAGATGTATTGCGAATCACCCGTGACCAGCACTCACGCTGAAGGAAAACGAAAATCACTGGCGCACTGGGAGAAAAGCATACGCATATAAAGCCGGTTAATGTTCAGCTGCCAGGGACTCATCTTGGAAGCGAAATTTCTGGTCTTCCCTTTGCTGGCAACTGAAATAATATTCGGCATGGATTTCCTGAACCAATATCAGGTCGTATTGGACTCGGGACGAGGAGAGCTCACACTTCAAAAAAATGGTGTCAGAAAAATTCCATTTGCTGATCACGCAATACTTACGCAAATGCCTGGCGAATGCCTCAACCTAAATTACGCCTCAAAACGGAAGGAAGAGAGAAATCAGTCGTGGCGTCAGGAGCGTAAACGCACCGCGCGGCAAGATGAACAAACTCGACGTGAGATGCGCTACGCTATTGATAATGTTTCAGGGAACTTAGAAAACATTCCACCGAATGACAAGGAGGATCTGGAGGAAATCTTACTTCAAAATGCTGATGTATTTCTACCGAAAACTGGAGCAATCCGTAATTTCGACTACGCATTCCGAGTGCGCGAGCACACAAAATTTTTCGTGCCACCTTACGAGATGCCCGTGGACCACCGTCACAAAGTTTTCTTAGAGGCAAGAGGATGCTGGACGACGACATCATTGAACGTGCAGCCTCAACATACAGCAACCCCCTCACAATAATAGAAGAGTCCGGTGTTCAATCCGTTTAGTGCTGGATTCACGCCAAATTAATACCATCATAGAGCCAGAAACAGATCGTCCCGAGAAGCTAGAGGAAGTCTTACAAGACTTCCATGGTATAACAATATTCTCGTCCCTCGACCTGAGATCCCCTTTCTGGAAAATCACATTCCACCCGCTCTACAGAAGACACGAGTACACTACGTTCATCGCCTTTGGTAGATGTTACCGATTCAAACCGCTACCATTCGAGTTAAACGTGTTCTCAGCTGTCTTCGTTAGCTGACTCGATAGTATCTTAAAGGATTTCTATTTTCCTTCGGCATAATGTGTGTCTCGTAACCTTTGATACTGCTTGATGGTTCGGTAAAAAATATCACTCTATATTTGCAACAGGTGATTTAACTTTCCAATCGGAATGTCAGTATGAATTTCACTCACTGCATGGTCAATAGTGAAGCCCAAAGGATTGAAGACATTCACTCCTAGTAAATTCGTTCCCTTATTTGAATTGACATCCACGGGTGTAGCAAGTTTCGTAAATAGTTTATAAGTGTCATCTGTTGTAAATTGGTCTTTTATTGGAATCTCCTGATTGCTGTAACTGAACCGCGGGCTTTGAAGGTTTTTTAACGTCGGCGATCCTAATTTTCGGTACGCCTGTAGATTAACGCCTGAAGTTTACGGCTCTGTGTCAATCGGGAAATAGATCGGCACTTTGTTAACTCGAAGAGATTCAGATAGCGACTTGTTACTGACAGATGAGATGGCATTCATTTGACGTTTCTTCCGTGTAACTTTTCGAATTTGCACATGTTAGTTATGAACGCTGCTTGTCTTTTTATGATTAACCGTTGTAGTACGTTTGAGTGTACGTTTGAGTCTGTGGTCGCCAATTGCTTGTTTAATCGCACTCTCTCTCAGAATTCTGTAGCAACAGCTGCTGCAAAATGAATTTGTACAAATTCTACTGTGTTTTGGCAGAAAAAGCACAATTAAACTCGTCAGCAAGTGAAATATGGCGGTTACTCATGATGGGGCTGCTTCTTCGAATAAGAAAACGCTAACTACACTACTGGCCATTAAAATTGCTACACCAAGAAGAAATGCAGATGATAAACGGGTATTCATTGGACAAATATATTACACTAAAAATGACATGTGATTACATTTTCACGCAATTTGGGTGCATAGATCATGAGAAAACAGTACTCAGAACAACCACCTCTGGGCGTAATAACGGCCTTGATACGCCTGGGCATTGAGTCAAACAGAGCTCGGATGGCATGTACGGGTACAGCTGCCCATGCACCTTCAACACGACAGCACAGTTCATGAAGAGTAGTGACTGGCGTATTGTGACGAGCCAGTTGCTCGGCCACCATTGACCACACGTTTTCAGTAGGTGAGAGATCTGGAGAATGTGCTGGCCAGGACAGCAGTCGAACATTTTCCGTATCCAGAAAGGCCCGTACAGAACCTGCCGCATGCGGTCGTGCATTATCCTTCTGAAATGTACGGTTTCGCAGGGGTCGAATGAAGGGTAGAGCCACGGGTCGTAAACACAGCTAAAATGTAACGTCCACTGTTCAAAGTGCCGTCAATGCGAACAAGAGGTGACCGAGACGTGGAACCAATGGCAACCCATATCATCACGCCGGATGATACGCCAGTATGGCGATGACGAATACACGCTTCCAATGTGCGTTCACCGCGATGTCGCCAAACACGGATGCGACCATCATGATGCTGTAAACAGAACCTGGATTCATACGAAAAAATGACGTTTCGCTATTCGTGCACGCAGGATCGTCGCTGAGTACACCATTGCAGGCGCTCCAGTCTGTGAGGCAGCGTCAAGGGTAACCACAGCCATGGTCTCCGAGCTGATAGTCCATGCTGCTGCAAACGTCGTCGAGCTGTTCGTGCAGATGGTTGTTGTCTTTCAAACATCCCCATCTGTTCACTCAGGCATCGAGACGTGGTTGCACGATCCGTTACAACCATGCGGATAAGATGCCTGTCATCTCGACTGCTAGTGATACGAGGCCGTTGGGATCGAGCACGGCGTTCCGTATTACCCTCCTGAACCCACCGATTCCATATTCTGCTTACAGTCATTGGATCTCGACCAACGCGAGCAGCAATGTCGCGATACGTTAACCCGCAATCGCGATAGGCTACAAACCGACCTTTATCAAAGTCGGAAACGTGATGGTACGCATTTCTCCTCCTTATACGAGGCATCAGAACAACGTTTCACCAGGCAACGCCGGTCAACTGCTGTTTGTGTATGAGAAATCGGTTGGAAGCTTTGCTCATGTCAGCACGTTGTAGGTGTCGCCACCGGTGCCAACCTTGTGTGAATGCTCTGGAAAGCTAATGATTTGCATATCACAGCATCATCTTCCTGTCGGTTAAATTTCGCGTCTGTAGCACGTGATTTTCGTGGAGTAGTAGTTTTAATGGCCAGTAGTACATTTACACAAAAATAAACCACCAGGTTTGTTGCAATTTTGGTTGACTCCCCGTAATCCATCGCATTCTTAACACTGAGCGACTGGAGTGGAAGCTTTCGAAAGAATTTCGTTTCTTTTCTTAACCTGAGCAGAATTGAAATAACGACGAGCCCACGCTTGAGGCGGAACGACGCACACATGCCAAGTGCTGCCTGCTCACCTACGGCTTGCCAAACTGACAACGTGAGATTCGCGAATAAAACAGATCTTAAGAAATGTAAGCAATTGATCCGGCGCACAACGCAATGGTCAGTGTATTGTCAGTAGTTGAAAACAATGCGCGCGGCAAGAATACGGAGGCTTGCCAGATGTTGCTCGTGGGCAGAAGAGTTCACATCGTTCGAAAAACATTGTCACGAATGAAGGTATACCTTTGTTAGCAGTCCATTTCGACATCTTCAGTATATGGAATCACCACACCCTTTCAGGGCATTCATGCTTTCGGAGTAATACCGACCACTTCTTCACTTGTGTAGCCTGTTTTGCGATTACTTAATTAATGCTGACACTGTGTATTCAACTATTGAAATGTGAGCCAATTAAAACACTGTCATTCGCAGGGGTTTCTCGACTGTTTCTAACTCACAGTGGAAATTTGATATCCACACGCATGTAGTATACCGTCTCCTATTACATCTACATCCAAGTAATCACGTTGAAAGTTATATACTTCAGATCTTGGACGCTTGTTACTAGGAGCCCAAAGGGGTCACATACGCGGAAATGACTTCTTTTCGAATTTTTTCAACAGATTGTACAGGTGCACCAGCATAGTAGACAGCATGTAGATAACACTGTTTTACATTCCTGCCTTGCTTCTTGATCACATGATTTTATAATATTCCCTACTTCCTTATTCACTACCTTCACGATGAATGGTCTGCTGGTCTGCCCTTCTTATGATATGGAAAAGTCGTGGAGGCAGAAGATATAGCCCCAGTGGCTAATGGCTCACCAGTTATTGAACTGTACATTGTTCCTGACAAAAGAAAAAACAAAACAAAAAACTATACAGGTATAAGACACTCAGAAATGTTATGTTGAGAGGTGGCATGAGCCCCCTCTCATATTTCTATCTTACTCTGAGTAATTCGATTTTCCTCTCTAATTGCATATGGTGAAAAGTTGCTATTGCTTCACACACGGACTTCCTACACAGCGTCTCTCGTCACCCGGGTGGTCCGGTGGCAGGCGGGTACTGCTGATCTTGATAGGGTTAAGTCGACGGGTGTGAGGGAATCCTCTGGATGCTTTGCAGACGCCGACATTCACATAAGAGCGGCGGCGACACGCCCACAGGGGTCTGACGGAGATGCTGGGCTAGAGATTCCGTTACTTCGCAGAAACTTAGTGAAAACACTTTCTGGCGGGCTACCAGCGAGGCGCGGGAATGACTTGTGTTTCCAGGCAGTCTTGGCGGTCAAATTCTCGCGTTTTCTGCAAAATCATAACTGTGATTGGCTTTCTCAGGGGATAGCTCCGTGACGTAGCAAAATCGGCACAGAAATTGGCGTCAAGTATCTCCATTGGTGGAATAGTAGTGCGTCAGCAATAGAGTGGAATTTTCCGTCGGTTTTCGAGTTGCTGATTGGAACGTTTAACCACGGCCACTGTCGTGGGGGCGTGAATGTTCTGTGTTCGGCTTGTACAGGTGCTCTTGAGAGAGTGGGCTCTCGCCTTTCGGTCGGGGTAGGTTACAAGACTGAGCTCTCGCTGCTCTGGACAGCCTGCCTTCCATTGGCTGTCTAATATACTTTCATTTAATTGTAACTGTTTGACGAAGTTGTTGAAGTTTCGACTTCAACGTAACTTCCTGAGTACAGTTGGCTATTGAGCGTTCTGTGTTGTCCATCTTGAGCAGTTTTGGCTAAAGTTGACTGTATCGGAGTTACTGTGTGACTTCGCTTGTTAAAATCAATCACTGTACCGTCAGTGATTGTGTGGCGAGCCTTCTTCGTCTCCCTCAGAGGGGCATTTGTGTTGATAGGAAGCCTTTAGTCTGGAACAACCAGACCAGGATAATTTGTTTCGGGCTATACTCGCGACAATATCAACACCACGACGGGACGCCAAAGCAACCAGCCATCGCCTCCGGTACGCCAGATAGTGTCCTTGCAGTTAAGAAGACAGGTTGGTAATGTATGTCTGGATAACCGGCAGATTAGGGAATTTTGCTCTGTGATAATCAGAGCTCAGCAGAGTGCGCCTGTTCCCATCTTTTCTTACGTGGTTCTGTCTTGGATGCTCATTGTCTGAGTTCTCAAAACTGTAGCAGCAATTAATGTTGGGTTGGCTAGGTGTTTCTCTTAAGAATTGATTTGCAAGGAATTGGCACCACTTACCACTTGGTCATAAACGTCACAAGCTAGTTTATGGACAACTTCATCTTCACAACATTTATTTGAGTATCCAATTAGACGTATTGTAAATGGTTCATGTGTTTTGTTTAATATTTTGAGTTTAGTCATAATAAATCAAATTGTTATTTTGGACAGAATTTTCACTCTGTGGATCGGTAAAGCGACCCTTTCATTTCTCACTATGTTGATGAAACTTTCCTTTATCAAATTAATTTCTATCAAATTAAATTATTGCAGGTGTGAAACTCTTTTCTACTCCACTTGCAGGGTCGATTACAGTCAGTTCGCGTTTCTTCTTAATCCATGTGCAACAGCAAATTTCATAGTTGAAAAAGGGGGGGGGGGGGCTTAGAGCATCATTTCCATATGAAGGTTCTAGAAGAATGTAGTGTTAAATACGCTGCTAGCCCCGACACCTCGCAATGTAATAATGAAAAATTATGGAGCGCACAAATGGCGATAAATGAAACACTACTCGGCGATAATAACATTCAGCATACCGGATGGCCAGTACTACGGCTGTGCACGTGCGCGGTGCTGGAGGTAGCGGCATGTCGCAAGATTGCCCCTCCCCCACCCCCCGCCCCCCAGCCCCTCCCACCCTCAGCCATCCTGCAGACGACCAGTGCAGACGTGCCTGGCTTCATGCGCGCTCCTGAGGACAAAGTTTCAGCGTCGGTCTTCCGCGGACAAACAGAGCCCCGGCGTGGAAAAACAGTGCACATCGGCGGTGAAGTGTACTGCGATCACAGCGAGAAAAAATTTTCTCGTGTGATTTTATTGAAAACAGGGCTTCTTCACATGACGTCGCAACCTCACAGCTTGCAAATTTTTTAGACCTCATCAAAGGTATTTGTCATCAACTTACAAATAAGAAATATTACTAACGCTTCTATGAACAATTAACAAAACTAACTCTGACTCATGAAGTGTTAAAACTGATTCTTGAAGTGTTAAAATCGAGAAAGAACACATTTCTCGTGTGGTGACACAGAGGTGGTAACATGCGGTACGTGTTCTGTCGTAAAGGGTTGGCGAAATCTAAACGAAATCGGTGTTAAAACAACTTACATAGTATAGGGAACTGGCCGTAAAAGTTTCGGATCGAAAGCTTCAATTGTGGCCACTTTATAGGTACAAGTGATAAACATCAAAAAGTGCAAAAACCCTTAAAAACGTTTAAATTGGTATTAGTAAATAGTGCAGAAGGTTGTTCTAAACAGTTTCATAGTTCGTAGAACTAAAAGGGATCGCGTGAAGACGATAGAGTAAAAGTCCAAAATTCCGAAAAAAGACAAACCGGTACGCAGTGAGAAGTGAGGAAGTATAATACTGCGTACGCAGTGGCAGCGACAGCGGTCGCCAGACCCCGTCGCCAGGGGGCGCCCGATGGCTTCGGCCGACTGCTTGGTCACGGTGCGTACGATCACTTCGTCAGTTTGCGGCAGGGTCAAGGAGGTTAGGTTAGGTTAGAATCTATTCTATGTATGAAGTATAGGTTCGATTTAACCTCCAAAGGTGGGATGGATACCACGACGCATTTATGCTTGGAGACTAGAGTTGCAGTGCTGCGGTTGCTACTAAAAAGATACCGAATCCATGTAAATAATCAATACCTGTCTCTAAAAGAACGTGGCGAGTACTCTACACTCTATCCTCAGTTATTGGAGTTATGCAACAAGTCTCAAGAACATTAGGTGAAGGGAAAAGTGCCATGCTCAAAAAAGTTAAAAATGCTTTAACTTTGTCACAACATTTTTCTTCTCCCACCACCAATTAGCGTCAAAAGGAGCCGCTACCTTTGAATCTAAAATGCCATTCTTGATGTGTTTCATATTTATACGTGTATATTACCAAAACATGTAGTTCCAATTGTACACCGCATTATGGCTTATAACGGTATAAAATGGGGGATAAATAGATTTTATTTTGGAAGAATTAAAAAGGGGAAAGTAATACGAAACTTTAATAACTGCGCAGTATTACTAAGAAGCAATATAATGAAAAGTAATAAAATGCAAAGTAGCAAAGACAAAGCGGGACAGAAAGATATAGGGGCGCGTTTGTTTTTTAATACATATAAAAGAACATGTAACACATTATAGAGCTCTCTGCCTTCAGTTGTCGCGATCGGGCTAGTCGATGAAAAAGTGGTACTCGACTGCGAAATTCGCTAAGAAGATTATTTAAAGACTCATCAAGCACGTTTAAAATACATTACGTGTGACGAAGTGATCAGAGACGTTTATTGTCGGGTGGAGTGAAAATGAATCCGACAACATAATTCGAACTTTGTGTTATCTGTGAGTAAGAAAGAGTTATTTGGTTAATGAAAGAGAAATTTGTTGTTTCACAGTGCCTCACCTTACCTAAAAAAAATGGCTAAAATTAATGCAATGGTGGCAGGGTATTCAGGTAATCATATTCTAATACGAGAAACTTCAATGTTCTTTAAACACTTGCTCAGTGGATTTGAAATAGGGGTAACAATGTTTCTGATAACAGTATTATTTCGGATTGAGTGCAGCTTTTAGTTAAGGAAATCATCTATAATTTGTCACAGTGTCTTTTTAGTGCACTTGCACAAAGCATAGCATCAGAAACTGGTATACAAGAAATTTAACATTTCGCAGTATTTGGGGTGCAAGATATTAGCTTTCAAATTAGTATTTAGGGCATCGTAAATAGCATCCTAGACGTGAAACAAAAACTCTGAAATTGTAATTTTCACAACGTGGTATAGGCTTGAATAATGGAAAGATGTAATCGTCACATGTCAAATACCGAAGTGTCATGCCTACTTTTAGTTGAACCAGGACTGCATCTTCTAAGTGAGTTCGAATCACACTTCTACGAGTACTCGAAATTAACTTTCGTTATGCGAAAGTTTTTCACATCTAAGTCTTCAGCTTTACATATTAAATGTGCTTCGTGATGAAAGCAAGATTATGAACACTATGTTTTGTAGAATTTAATTGAAGTTGTGTAGGCATACGTTAGTGAACTTCAATGACTATCATTTAGCAAATGTGTGAAAGACAAATAAAGCTTAGAACAAGAAACTATGAACACGTAAAGCACTGAAAGCTGAACGCACATAACACCACATTTGCAAACCATTCCATGTAACAGAATTCTTCCGCCCCCCCCCCCCCCCACACTAGAAGAAAAACGTCAGTGACAGGTAACAATAATTTGTAGACAGCTCACAACACAAAAAACATCCACTACACTAGTAGTACAGCTACAGTGGTGCCACCCCACATTCCATTGTTGCCAAATTTATTCAAGATGGCGGCAATGACGTAATCCAAGATGGCGCATTTTGGCGGGAAGTTGGAATTTTGGCAGGAAGATAGGTCAATCGGGCTACCTCTGCTCACCTAATCATCCAGGAAAAACTTGGTGGAAATTCAAATTCCAGCAGGATAATGTGTCACACCACGAAAATGGCGGGAAAGTAGACGAACTGATCTATGTCCACTAACCTAACCCCCCAACCCCCTAGAAAATGATGGCAAGTTCAAATTCCAAAGGAATAATGCACCACACCACTCTCATCTCTACTTAACAAAGAAAATCGCAGGAAAATAGCTCACTTGGCCTACCTCCACTAATCTAAGTCACCCGACCGCCACCTCTTCCTACGAACTGGCACCAACATTCAATTTTTTCCTTAAACAAAATTCAGTTCCCATATATCTACTAAGCTAACAAAATGGCGCGAAAGAAAAGACCCTTTACTAACCTCAGTCGACAGGCTGCCACCACCTGATAAGGATTCGTGGGAAAAGGACTTGGACATAATACTTTACTTAAACAATTCCATGCAGGTGTGTTCACCACAGGGTCAGGACTCCAACTGACTTAGTACACATCGATACCAGCAGAGGGCGGTCTCATCTGTGACATAATCCAAGATGGCGACAAACAGTGTATTCACCACGAGGTCTGGATTCCAACTGACTTAGTACACAGCACCGCGGCTAGAGGACGCCACTGTGACGTCAGATCATGACGCAAGTACCATTATTCAAGACGGCTGCACCATGAGGTGTAAGATTGTACACTTGGCCTACCTCCACTAACCTAGCTCCTTCCCCAATAAAAATCACGCGAAGTTCAAATTCCAACATGATAAGTGCGGGAAAAACGGACTTGTCTTTATTATTATTTAAACAATATCATGCAGGTGTGTTCACCACGCAGTACGGGCTCCAACTGGCTTACTTCATATTCTCGTCAGCAGAAGGGTGCCACCCTTATGTCAGAACATGACACATGTACTGTTATTCAATATGGCTGCACCCACTGCATCCACCACGAGCTCCAGAGCTCAAATGGCTTAGTTCATATCGTGACCACCAGAGGATGCTACCGTGACATTGCGTGTTGAAACTAGGTCATCTGCTCTCTCTTGCACGCACATGTTATAACCGGACATGCACCGCATCGCCAGCCCACGGGCCTCCGACCACTTACGTCACACACACTAGGCAGCCACCTCCATACACGCGCCAGACATAGTCTTCTGTAAATATGCTAACACCCACCTGGCGCATCTAACCTATCAATTACCTGAGTACGTAATTGCATTTCAATTTTAATCTCATTAATTAATTCAATTTACAATTTCATATATAAGTATGAAAAGGTGTTCAAGTATCTAATTTCAACTACATTTCAAGGTCCAGACTGCCACCTCTCCTAGGAACCGGTGCCGAGTTTGAATTCTGGCAGTAAAGAAAGGTCACTTTCGCTTTCTCTACCAACCTAAGAAAATTGTGGGAAAGAAAGGACACTTGTACTAACCTCAGCCACCCGACCGCCACTTCCTCCTAGGAACTGGCGCCAAGTTTCAATTCTGCCAGTAAACAAAGCTCACTTGCGTTTTCGCTACCAACGTAAGGAAATTGCAGCAAACGAAGCTCACTGCCACCACTAACCTAAGTCGCCAGACCGCCAGATTTTCCTAGGGGTGGGTGGTAGAAGGACTCACCCCCCACTAGGCCGATGGAGAGAGGAAGGAGTGCACTTTATTTATTTGGGATCAATTTATGTAGGTATGGAGTATATCTATCACAGAACACACGCTCTGACATGCTCCACAGCATACAGACCTGCAAACTACTCCTACATTACTCATGTATAAGGCTCTACACACACTCTTGCTAGTTGTAAACCATCAAAAATAACACATTGCACAACCTACACACATGCAAACCACTCGTAAATAATGCAATACATTTACGTCCAGATAGCAAAACAACTCGTAATTTCTCAAAATAATAATGCAACTAAAAGACACTGTTTGCTAATCGTCAACTATCGAAATCATACACCAGCCTTTATTTAAACAATTAGAGGCAGCACCACCACCAAGTGTATTCGCCACTGAGTCCATAGCCCAACTGATTTAGTTCATATCGATGCCACTAGAGGATGCTGTAGTGACGCTAGTACCGTAATCTAAGATGGCGCCACCTAGTGGTTTCACCATAAGCTCCAGACCCCAACTGGCTTAGTACAGTTTGTCGCCATCAGACAACGCCACCTTGACACCAACTGATGACGCAAGTACAGTTATCCATGATGGCGGCAAATAGTATGTTCTCCACGAGGCCTAGTAGTCAGTACCACCAGCAGAGGACGCAGTTGTCCCTCTCCTGACATAAACCAAGATGGTTAGGGAAAACGACTCAGCCTGCTGCTGGGGAGAGTAAGGAATGACTGCACTCTGTTTATTTTCGAACATCTTATTTAGGCATCGATTATATTTATCACACTGTCACAAAACACATACCCAGATGTGCCTGGGATCATGTTGCACAGCCCACAGACGAGTGAACAACTCCTAATTTCAGTACACAATAGCAAACTGCTCCTCAATAGTGCTGTACACATATCTGCAAACACGCTCAGTACTCGTAAAGTGTCCAAATAACGGATGGCACAGCCTACAGAGCCGCTTGCAATGTAACGCAACACGCCGGCCGAAGTGGCCGTGCGGTTCTAGGCGCTGCAGTCTGGAACCACGAGACCGCTACGATCGCAGGTTCGAATCCTGCCTCGGGCATGGATGTGTGTGATGTCCTTAGGCTAGTGAGGTTTAAGTAGTTCTAAGTTCTAGGGGACTAATGACCTCAGAAGTTGAGTCCCATAGTGCTCAGAGCCATTTGAACCATTTTGAACCAAAGTAACGCAACAGACGCACATGAGCACCCATCACCACACCCTCTCCCCCGTGAAGTTACACGCCCGACAGCAGTCAAACCGTGCGTGGGTCCCCGCTCGGCTTCCGCAAACAGGAGGTGGTGACAGCCACATTCATACTCCACACCCTCAAAATTCCTATCCAAATACGTGTTCACCTAGACACAGCTTCTGGCGGACCTTCCAGGTATGTGCACACTGCCGCATCCGCCAGCCACTGACACCAAACACCGGTGAAAGTTGAATTCCTGTATACAGCCACAGTTATAATGTCATAACACTCCAAAGCGAGTTCACACCAGTCTCATATTTGGGGCATTTCCATGCGCCACTTGTCTTTACCATTAAATGCTGGACAGCACAGAGCATGTTGACACATGTGCTCTACCACACGTATCCCCCCCCCCCCCCCAGCATGACCGACGCAAAACCGCTAAGTGCAACTTTCCCAATCTTAATCTTACGTCACATAGTTTGGTAAAAAAATAAGAGCCAAGTCGATCTCTCAGGAATGGTATAGTGTCCCAGAAATAGTTAACGCTTGCTTTCTTCATGCCTCAGCTTGTATGCACGGAAAATCTCACAATAACAGAACCTGATTACCAAAATATCGCCTCATCCAGTCTTCCTCCCGGACATAACGTGATAGCCTTCCTGCTCTCAACATTTGCATATGTTCTCACCGCTCCTATATCCCACCACATTCAATCAAGCATTCTCATTTGCTCTTATCGAACGTACCAGTCGAATTACTAATGCCGCAGGTATCGGAACACGATCCACCTTTTCTTTCTCGAACTTCCAATGCCCTGACAGTTGCACATCTTTAATAACAAACAATCAAAATCAGCATAAATAACAAATGGCATTTTCGTGTATATGGATAATTTTTAAAATGAACGTATGAACCTTTAGAATTTCTACTTTCAATGGTCTTTTAACTAAACAGCTTTATGTCTGATTATCTAATTTTTCTTTACTAGTGAAATGGAGTCTTTTTTTTTCTTTTTTTTTCTTTTGTCATCAGTCTACTGACTGGTTTGATGCGGCCCGCCACGAATTCCTTTCCTGTGCTAACCTCTTCATCTCAGAGTAGCACTTGCAACCTACGTCCTCAATTATTTGCTTGACGTATTCCAATCTCTGTCTTCCTCTACAGTTTTTGCCCTCTACAGCTCCCTCTAGTACCATGGAAGTCATTCCCTCATCTCTTAGCAGATGTCCTATCATCCTGTCCCTTCTCCTTATCAGTGTTTTCCACATATTCCTTTCCTCTCCGATTCTGCGTAGAACAACCTCATTCCTTACCTTATCAGTCCACCTAATTTTCAACATTCGTCTATAGCACCACATCCCAAATGCTTCGATTCTCTTCTGTTCTGGTTTTCCCACAGTCCATGTTTCACTACCATACAATGCTGTATTCCAGACGTACATCCTCAGAAATGTCTTCCTCAAATTAAGGCCGGTATTTGATATTAGTAGACTTCTCATGGCCAGAAATGCCTTTTTTGCCATAGCGAGTTTGCTTTTGATGTCCTCCTTGCTCCGACCGTCATTGGTTATTTTACTACCTAGGTAGCAGAATTCCTTAACTTCATTGACTTCGTGACCATCAATCCTGATGTTATGTTTCTCGCTGTTCTCATTTCTACTACTTCTCATTACCTTCGTCTTTCTCCGATTTACTCTCAAACCATACTGTATACTCATTAGACTGTTCATTCCGTTCAGCAGATCATTTAATTCTTCTTCACTTTCACTCAGGATAGCAATGTCATCAGCGAATCGTATCATTGATATCCTTTCACCTTGTATTTTAATTCCACTCCTGAACCTTTCTTTTATTTCCATCATTGCTTCCTCGATGTACAGATTGAAGAGTAGGGGCGAAAGGCTACAGCCTTGTCTTACACCCTTCTTAATACGAGCACTTCGTTCTTGATCGTCCACTCTTATTATTCCCTCTTGGTTGTTTTATATATTGTATATGACCCGTCTCTCCCTATAGCTTACCCCAACTTTTTTCAGAATCTCGAACAGCTTGCACCATTTTATATTGTCGAACGCTTTTTCCAGGTCGACAAATCCTATAAAAGTGTCTTGATTTTTCTTTAGCCTTCCTTCCACTATTAGCCGTAACGTCAGAATTGCCTCTCTAGTCCCTTTACTTTTCCTAAAGCCAAACTAATCGTCACCAAGCGCATTCTCAATTTTCTTTTCCATTCTTCTGTATATTATTCTTGCAAGCAGCTTCGATGCATGAGCTGTCAAGCCGATTGTGCGATAATTCTCGTACTTGTCAGCTCTTGCCGTCTTCGGAATTGTGTGGATGATGCTTTTCCGAAAGTCAGATGGTATATCGCCAGACTCATATATTCTACACACCAACGTGAATAGTCGTTTTGTTGCCACTTCCCCCAACGATTTTAGAAATTCTGATGGAATGTTATCTATCACTTCTGCCTTATTTGACCGTAAGGCCTCCAAAGCTCTTTTAAATTCCGATTCTAATACTGGATCCCCTATCTCTTCTAAATCGACTCCTGTTTCTTCTTCTATCACATCATACAAATCTTCACCCTCATAGAGGCTTTCAATGTATTCTTTCCACCTATCTGCTCTCTCCTCTGCATTTAACAGTGGAATTCCCGTTGCACTCTTAACGTTACCACCGTTGCTTTTGATGTCACAAAAGATTGTTTTGACTTTCCTGCATGCTGAGTCTGTCCTTCCGACAATCATATCTTTTTCAATGTCTTCACATTTTTCCTGCAGCCATTTCGTCTTAGCTTCCCTGCACTTCCTATTTATTTCATTCCTCAGCGACTTGTATTTCTGTATTCCTGATTTTCCCGGAACATGTTTGTACTTCCTCCTTTCATCAATCAACTGAAGTATTTCTAAAAATTGCTCTGAGCACTATGGGACTCAACATCTTAGGTCATAAGTCCCCTAGAACTTAGAACTACTTAAACCTAACCAACCTAAGGACATCACACACACCCATGCCCGAGGCAGGATTCGAACTTGCGACCGTAGCAGTCCCGCGGTTCCGGAATGCAGCACCAGAACCGCTAGACCACCGTGCCGGCTGAAGTATTTCTTCTGTTAGCCATGGTTTCTTCACAGCTACCTTCTTTGTACCTATGTTTTCCTACCCAACTTCTGTGATGGCCCTTTTTAGGGATGTCCATTCCTCTTCAACTGTACTGCCTACTGCGCTATTCCTTATTGCTGTATCTATAGCGTTAGAGAACTTCAAACGTATCTCGTCATTCCTTAGTACTTCCGTATCCCACTTCTTTGCGTATTGATTCTTCCTTACTAATGTCTTGAACTTCAGCCTACTCTTCATCACTACTATATTGTGATATGGGTCTATATCTGCTCCTGGGTACGCCTTACAATCCAGTATCTGATTTCGGAATCTCTGTCTGACCATGACGTAATCTAATTGAAATCTTCCCGTATCTCCCGGCCTTTTCCAAGTGTACCTCCTCCTCTTATGATTCTTGAAAAGGGTATTCGGTATTACTAGCTGAAACTTGTTATAGAACTCAGTTAATCTTTCTCCTCTTTCATTCCTTATCCCAAGCCCATATTCTCCTGTGACCTTTTCTTCTACTCCTTCCCCTACAACTGCATTCCAGTCGCCCATGACTATTAGATTTTCGTCCCCCTTTACATACTGCATTACCCTTTCAATATCCTCATACACTTTCTCTATCTGTTCATCTTCAGCTTGCGACGTCGGCATGTATACCTGAACTATCGTTGTCGGTGTTGGTCTGCTGTCGATTCTGATTAGAACAACCGGGTCACTGAACTGTTCACAGTAACACACCCTCTGCCCTACCTTCCTATTCATAACGAATCCTACACCTGTTATACTATTTTCTGCTGCTGTTGATATTACCCGATACTCATCTGATCAGAAATCCTTGTCTTCCTTCCACTTCACTTCACTGATCCCTACTATATCTAGATTGAGCCTTTGCATTTCCCTTTTCAGATTTTCTAGTTTCCCTACCACGTTCAAGCTTCTGACATTCCACGCCCCGACTCGTAGAACGTTATCCTTTCGTAGATTATTCAATCTTTTTCTCATGGTAACCTCCCCCTTGGCAGTCCCCTCCCGGAGATCCGAATGGGGGACTATTCCGGAATCTTTTGCCAATGGAGAGATCATCATGACACTTCTTCAATTACAGGCCACATGTCCTGTGGATACACGTTACGTGTCTTTAATGCAGTGGTTTCCATTGCCTTCTGCATCCTCATGTCGTTGATCATTGCTGATTTTTCCGCCTTTAGGGGCAATTTCCCACCCCTAGGACAAGAGAGTGCCCTGAACCTCTATCCGCTCCTCCACCCTCTTTGACAAGGCCGTTGGCAGAATGAGGCTGACTTCTTATGCCGGAAGGCTTCGGCCGCCAATGGTGATTATTTATCAAAATTTGGGCAGTGGCGGGGATCGAACCCGGGACCGAAGACGTTTCGATTATGAATCAAAGACGCTACCCCTAGACCACGGGATCCAGACTAAATATAAATCAGAAATAAATTTTCCTTCTTCATGTTTGATAATTTGACTTTACACAAATCTAGATAAATGTTTCATATAACAATAATATGATAATTCCATCCTTTAAAAAAAGGAGATTTACATGTTTCTCTTTGTTACGTTTCATAATCTTTAATGGATATATTTGATAGTTTCCATTACTCAAATAAACATTAATAGATACATTAATTTTAGAATATTGTCAAGCACTACAGGAAATTCAAAATTTTCAGGTTTCTGATCAAGATGAAGACCAACATTTTTATATTTTGTAACACCTGCTGAATTTTTATCTACAGGATATAATGCATATTTTATAGACCACAGAAAACATTTTTGATGTTTATTTTGTACATTAATACATGCTTTTTTACATTTTATTTTATGTACTATTTAAGTGTAGGACGATTCAGTGGAACATATTTGTTAATTCCTGGTTGTAAACCAATAATTCCCATAATGATGCCCATCCTGATCCTTGTGCTTGAAAATTAGCTTATATCGATTTGGACTAAGCATTAATTTTACTGATCAACTTGCTCAAGAAATCGTTTGTATTGCGATATATTACTGGTTTTGACTGTAACTCTGGTTCTTTCTTAATGATGTGCTCGTATGCGTCTTCAATGGATTCGGTTTTGATTTTTATTCCGAATTCCATAGCATTTCCAAATGCCAGGAATTTCATTTCTGTCAGTTCCTGTGTGTCAGTGGTAGCGTCTGCGATGCTAGTCGCCGGTTCCTCGACAATGGATTCCGCCTCCAGCGTTCCCCATTGTTTTATCGATTGTTCCCCAATAAGTGAAAACAAATTTTCAGTTTCATTTATGTTCAGCATCTAGCCTGTTTCACTGATTAATGGATACTAAAATTTTGCGTCTTATTTCTACCACTAACAACTGCCGCGCGTGAGCGATTTTATTCATAGCGAAAGGGTTTAATTCGCTACTAATCTGCACAATGTGAAATCTGTGAGAAAAGGCAATGCCAAACAGGTACTGTCCTGTCACTACCGTCGCCACGTCTGGCCTTCCCCCTCCTAATCGTCCTACTGGACTGCAGTATAGATGGCAGTGACTGTGAATGCCTAGTGAAATTCTACCGTGAGTAGGGCTATCGTTACCGAAGGAAAATAACACCGGTTAGTAGGAGGAAAGTGTACAACAGATACTTCTCAACCTAACCTAACCTAAATACTGATAATAATTTTGAAATGAGTGGAATTTAGTGCAATCGCTCATGAACAACAAAGGAAGGGGGGGGGGGGGGGGGGGAGGGAAGAGTAATACGTAACATTTAATACAAAATGTACTGGCTGGAAAAAAAGGGATAATTAAACGGTCGCCTGCCCACTGGGGCAATGAATATCCAAAATCCTAAGAAAGGTAATGGCAAAGAAAATTAGGCAAATAATCTCTGGCGTGTCAACAGAAGGTTGTTATGCTTTTCCGCAACCCAACAGTTCATTTCATGAGAAAATGAATGAGTCAGCAAGCACTGAGTGTGCATTTACTTATTCTGAAATATTAAATTTTGAAAGCAAAGTTAAATGAAGTTGCAGGTTAAATAAATGACGGACTGCAGCTGAAACTTTATTATGTAAAACACGACTTTCAGTAACCTCACCATAACGTAATGCAAAATTTGAAAAAAAGAAAGCAATTTACAATTGATTACTGGACGACAGAACTGAATTTTCTTTAAGCAGAGGAGCACCTGATTTACTTCTTTTAACGTAAGAACAATAAAATATATAGCAAGCCAGCAGAAGTCACTCGCTAAGCTGAATACAGAACAAATGAAATTGCGAACTCTTTATACTGTGCAGTATCTTTAGTTATTAGTTTTGCCAGTGAAATTTTATGTTACTTTAAGCGAGTGGAGTTAATACTCAAAATTGCAAATTAATTAAACCTCTGTTATGCAATGCCAGAATGAACAGCTACTGAGGCAGCAAAATTTAGACTGAAACTGGTCCTTAGCAAACAAACAAAACTAGCAGTAAATATTTAACCAGTTTTAGTATTTTACAACACTCTCTGTGGAAGGGAAAGGGACGCTGTTTGGAGATCATGTCTGAGGACAATGACAACACAGGTGCCCTACAAGTTTTAACTATTGCAGGTTATTTTTCACGGAAGTTAGTCATTAAAGTTCGTTATGGAAATGCCACTAGGTATTGCCTGTACGATATTAGTTATACTCTGTCAGTTAACAGTCTTACGATGTTGTAGCTAAAACGCGGACGACGAAGAATGTAGCCGGCGACAGTGCAGAGCTACTGCTGTTGCTGCTGGTTGAGAACCACGAGTCGTCTCCAGAGCCACGGGTAACTATGGGACAGGCAACAGTTAGAATTGCAGCTTCCTCTGCCTGTCCACTCCTACCGTGCTCTCAGTAGTCACTGATTAATAAAGTAGGTCCGCCTGCATTGTGGCCATCGTAACTGTAAACCGTGTCTACGAGAGCTCCCAACAAACACTTCCACGACTCAAGCTGCTGTCTCTTGCCTGTGCTCGCAGAGCGAAGGAGACTCTCCATGTTGTTGTTGTGGTCTTCAGTCCTGAGACTGGTTTGATCCAGCTCTCCATGCTACTCTATCCTGTGCAAGCTTCTCATATCCCAGTACCTACTGCAGCCTACATCCTTCTGAATCTGCATTGTGTATTCATCTCTTGGTCTCCCTCTACGATTTTTACGATTTTTACCCTCCACGCTGCCCTCCAGTACTAAATTGGTGATCCCTTGATGCCTCAGAACATGACCTACCAACCGATCTCCATACGGAAAGATAAACAACGCGGCGCAGCTACTGCCATTACGTCGTTACTGTTGATACATTTAGACAAAGCTCTCTTGGCGATTACCCAGCAATTTACATTTATTTACATTGCAATAACAACAGTTATATGCGTTCACAAATAAATTCACTACTACATCCATTACATATGAAATATAGTTACCGTAATAAAGCCACAGATTCAGAAACAGCAGTATATTGCAAGTTATCAACAGATATTAAACGGCGAAAAATTTTGGATGGCGCAGAAGGATTTTTATTTTTTATTCTTTTTTTACACCTTCTACATGGGGAAGCCGGAATCGGCATAGTCTGAGACTCACGCCACTGCACCCAGTAACGACCAAATCCAGAACTACGTGCCTCGAAATTTGCCAGCAGCATTAAGTGAAATCCCCCTCGAATGTTTTAATCTGCTATGGCAGACAGCCCTCTTTCGTAACTCAGAGAAGTAATATTGATACCTCTTGTCAAACCAGGAAAGGAGCGCACATGTCCCAGTAGTTACTGGAGTGGTTTCTTAACGAGCTCTGTAGGAAAGAGCCTGAAGCGAAGGGTTAACCGCCGTGTGGCCTGGTTGTTAGAGATCAAGTAGTTCCTTAGCTTCTCACAATGAGGATTCTGAAAATGGGTTTTCAGTTTTTTGCAGGTAAGTGTGTGTGTATGTGTGTGTGTGTGTGTGCGCTCCTTTTAATCGTTCTTGTCATATTTCTGAGGGACACCGTTTTACGTTTTAAAGCCTCTCTGGTGCTTGTGGACCTCGTTTTTTACTCCAAATTGGCATGGTTGCCACACCTGAGCAGCCTGAAAGCCAAAACTCGAAGGCACTGATTATCATAAAGTGCCGCAGCCAGAGATGTTTGGGAGCAGAGAGGGCGCGTCTGCTACAGTTTTATGGGGCTTTCGTTCCTTCACAGCTACACTATGGGGGCACACTGTTTGGATCGGCGATCCTGTCTTATCTGAAAACGCTATCCACAATGAGAGGACTCGGCTGGCCACGGGATCATGTAGGACCAGTCCCACACCCTGTGTCTGTACTGAGGCTGGGTAAGCCCTACTTACAATCGAAGAGCAATTCCTGACGGTGCTTCTGGCATGTAAGTTCCTCCCAGCTCCAAATTCACGAGCACGTAGCCTATCCATCTCTCTAATGTCTTTTCTCGAATCATCCAAGAGCAACAAGCCAGTTTGGGATCTGCATTTGTCGTATGCTAGAGTCACTTGATTTGGAGCAAGTACAGCCTCAAACCAGGCTTTTAACCATGCGCCACCCAGGTTACTGCAGAGACTCAGAGTCATTTCAGCTTTAGTGCGCTACATGAGACGTTACACTCCAGCACATGTTTTTAAAACTTTTTAAGGACATTTCAAGTGGATATCACAACTCTAAGCCTGTCTCTGCAGATGGATTAAAACGGGGACACTCTGTTCGTTGCTTTGTTTTTTCCCCTGATGGTGTACCAAAGGTTCGTCTGCCTCAGGATTTTACTGTCTTCGAGGAGAAATTATATGCGATGTTGCGAGCAGTGGAGCAGATGAGACGTGATTCCAGTCCTAAATTCCTTGTCATTTCCTCTTCTCCGAGGACCCCTCATTCTGTATAACTCTTGTACCCAGCAGACAAAATAGTGCACGATTTCTAGGCCGCCGTCATTCAACTACAACGGCTGGGGAACGAAGTGTCTTTCTGCTGTGTACCAGGACAGAAGGGCATTGTGGGGAATGAATGGGCGGATGAAGCAGCTAAGGAGGCTTGTCGCGATGCCCACTTAGTGCACCTAAGTTGTAGTTGAATGACGGCGGCCTAGAAATTGTGCACTAGTTTGTCTGCTGGGTACAAGATTTGCCATCCCCATACACGCTGTAGCCTCGCTGTTGTGCCACAGAATCTGGGGTCAATGGGAGGATTGGTGGTCGGAGGTGCCAATCAGCTCCGTCTAGTAAAGCCCACAACTCGGCGCACCTTCCAGCCACATCGATGGGGCGAATTTCTCCTCACTCTTCTTCGCATAGGTTACAGCCCTATTGCGCATGACTTCTTGCTTAGGCGCGATGACCCTCCAATATGTGGTGCTTGTGGCGTACGGATCATCACCGTGAGCCACATTTTATTACACTGTATCTTATTTTCAGACCATATGACGGCGGCGTATTTGTCGCCGGACCTACCCTCTAATTTTAGTGACTTTCCAATGAATTTTTTGTGAACTGCCCAACATTTCTCCCAAGATTTTGGAGAGATGATCGCAGTGTGTTGTCAGGGTGACTGGCTCACCCGTGTATTTATAAGTTGACAACCGGTCACATTTGCCTTCTCCGTTGTTTTAGCTCCTCTGTTGTCTTAGTTGTGTTAAATTTCTAGTATAGCAGCTTTCGCTCTTTCTCTGTTGTCGTGTGAGATAGAGTGATTGCGAGCGATGTGGTAGTGACTTCATTAGTGTCATTGTGTAGGTTTTATCCTCTCTGTGATTTCATCCATATTCGTTCATTTTAAAAGTGTCAAGGCGCTGATAACCACACCGTTAAGCGCCCCTAAAGTCAGAACACACAGACCTGCAAACCTGCTTTTAATTTGAAGATTCAGAGTATTGTCTGTAATATATCATCACAAATATGTCACTTTTCATCGACTCAACCTAATATTGATAACTATTAACAATATTTGTAAACTATATAAGACTTGTTGAAAGTTATAATTTTTAACAGCAGGCTGACTCCAGTGGATTCGCCAAAACCCCTCCGGCCCCCAAATAAAGATTAGGTGCCCTAGAGATTATATGAGAAATTAAGCTGCCAGTAGCCGCCTAACACAGTTTTACATGCTTTTCTGGAAACTTGTTTAATATATATCCGTAACGAAAGACCCTAACATGAGACTTTCAGATATCTAAAGTTTCCATTTCCACTGTCATTTCTTTATACAACGTAATATTAATTCTGTTTAATTCAATACCAATTAAGTTTTCGTCAAAAATGCGCTGCTTTGAAGATAAGTTATGGAATCAACGCAACAACTCGTATCTACCTTCCAGGATATCGCTAGCTTTTTTCCTCTCTTTCGTGTACTTTGCTTAGATTACCAGAGAGACTATTATTCATAAGTTTGAAAATCTTCCCAAAATATTTGTGTGCATTAATCTCAATGTATGGCTTCCTCCAGGGGGCTTTCCTGAATTACAAATTGTTATGAATCTTTTTAATAGCAATATTTTTATGCAAATATTGTTTTAGCTTTCTAAAGTGAATATCATAGTTTTATTTATCATACAATTTAATTTTATTGACTTGTTACTATTAGATAGGCGTTCCATTTTTTTATAAGATAAGGGCAAACGTGAATGACAATCACGAATATTCATAGAATATTCGAGAACTACTTCTAAAATATATTATATGTTGGAATAAAATGGCACATTTTTCACAAAAAATAGTTCCGCTTCTGCATCTACGTCTACGGACATACTCCACAAGCCACCGTATGGTGCGTAGCGGAGGGTGCCTTGCCTAGCCGCTAGTCATTTCCTTTCATGTTCCACTCGCAAACAGAGCATGGGAGAAACGACTGTCTGTACTCCTCCGTACAAGCCCTAATCTCTCTGACCTTATGTACGTGGTCCTTACGCGAAACGGACTTTGGCGGCACCAGAATCGTTCTGCTGCCAGTACTCTTTTGGGATATCCATACAAACCTGGACACTGGAAGGTATTGCATAACTTCCCAGTTGTTAAGGCTATCCACATCAAGATATATCGTAAAACTTCATCAGTTTCATCATCATAAGTACCCATGAAACTATGGTTTGCAAAAGCGTGCCTACAAAAACGGTGAGCGGTACTGCATGTAACGTCTCTTTTACAGAGCTGAAGTTTTTCAGTATCAGTAATAGGACGAAAATGTGCTCTCTTAATTTTCAGTAGAATATTCCACTGCGGACAGCTGGTGAGGTGACCACCTACACGTCGGTCCATACAGTGGTGACAAAAGACGACGTCATTGCGTGCCCTGTAGATTTCCTAAGCTCGTTACAGCTGTCTGGGGCGCCGTCCCACAAGCTGGAGCTGAATGTGGGTGTGACTGTGACTGCAGTGCGCTATGTGGGAGCACTATGGTTGCGCTGTGGCACAGGATTACGCATCACGGAGCAAAAGAGATGTTATTGATACCACAAATTACTGTCATCCCAACAAACTTGACTTCCCACTTCAAGCGCTCGCAGTTTTTTTCAAAGTGGCCTTCTCTATCATTATAAATATGAGTCAACTGTTAAACATTCAAAGTGGCAGGTATTCATCTGCGCACACCATGCTTTGCTTACAGACTTCTCTAGGTTGGTTGCTCGCTTGAATTGAGAACCAGAAATCTTTACATATGTGCAGAAGATACGAAACCTCGGAACGTTTTTCACAGAGGCGTGCTACGGCAATATTTTTGGCTCTCCGTTCTCACCGACACAATTATGACCTTTTTCGTGGTATGTGTGCCGCAAACCGTCGTGAAATTTTAGGTATATAGAATGAAGAGGCGAGTGAACATTCGTGCCAAGGCCGAGAACCGAACTCGCGTCTCCTGCAGTGGGGAGACGCGCTGTGCCAGGCTGGCTTGGCAGCCAACGCTCCTGCCCGCAGTCGGCCTTGGTCTCGCCTCTCGCCTTGGCCGCTCCGCGTCACGTTTCTTGGTCTGTTGTACACTACTGGCCATTAAAATTGCTACACCGAGACGAAATGCAGATGATAAACGGGTATTCATTGGACAAATATATTATACTAGAACTGACATGTGAATACACTTTCACGCAATTTGGGTGCATAGATCCTGAGAAATCAGTGCCCAGAACAACCACCTCTGGCCGTAATAACGGCCATGATGCGCCTGGGCATTGAGTCAAACAGAGCTTGAATGGCGTGTACAGGTACAGCTGACCATGCAGCTTCGATACCACACTTCATCAAGAGTAGTGACTGGCGCATTGTGACGAACCAGTTGCTCGGCCACCATTGACCAGATGTTTTCAGTTGATGAGAGATCTGCAGAATGTGCTGGACCAGGGCAGCAGTCGAACATTTTCTGTATCCAGAAAGGTCCGTACAGGACCTGTAACATGTGGTCCTGAATTATTCTGCTGAAATGTAGTGTTTCACAGGGATCGAATGAAGGGTACAGCCACGGGTCGTAACGCATCTGAAATGTAACGTCCACTGTTCAAACTGCTGTCAATGCGAACAAGAGGTGACCGAGACGCGTAACCAGTGGTACCCCATACCATCACGCTGGTTGATACGCCAGTACGGCGTTGACGAACACACGCTTCCAATGTGCGTTCACCGCGATGTCCCAAACACGGATGCGACCGTCATGATGCTGTAAACAGAACCTGTATTCACCCGAAAAAATGACGTTTTGCCATTCGTGCACCCAGGTTCGTCGCTGAGTACACCATCGCAGGCGCTCCAGTCTGTGATGCAGCGTCAAGTGTAACCGCAGCCATGGTCTCCGAGCCGATAGTCCATGTTGCTGCAAAACGTCGTCGAACTGTTCGTGCAGATGGTTGTTGTCTTGCAAACGTCCCCATCTGTTGACCCAGGGATCGAGACGTGGCTGCACGATCCGTTACAGCCATGCGGATAAGATGCCTGTCATCTCGACTGCCAGTGATACGAGGCCGTTGGGATCCAGCACGGCGTTCCGTATTACCCTCCTGAACCCACCGATTCCATATTCTGCTAACAGTCATTGGATCTCGACCAACGCGAGCAGCAATGTCGCGATGCGATAAACCGCAATCGCGATAGGCTACAATCCGATCTTTACCAAAGTCGGAAACGTGATGGTACGCATTTCTCCTCCTTATACGAGGCATCACAACAGCGTTTCACCAGGCAACGCCGGTCAACTGCTGTTTGTGTATGAGAAATCGGTTGGCAACTTTCCTCATGTGAGCATGTTGTAGGTGTCGCCACCGGCCCCAACCTTGTGTGAATGCTCTGAAAAGCTAATGATTTGCATATCACAGCATCTTCTTCCTGTCGGTTAAATTTCGCGTCTCTATTACTTCATCTTCGTGGTGTACCAATTTTAATGGCCAGTAGTGTAGTTTACCGCACCGCCTCGCTAGTAGCGGCTGTCCCAGCTACACTGTGTGATCAAAAGTATCCGGACACCTAACCGAAAATGACTTACAAGCTCGTGGCGCCCTCCATCGGTAATGCTGGAATTCAATATGATGTTGGCCCACCATTTGCCTTGATGACAGCTTCCACTCTCGCAGGTATACGTTCAGTCAGGTGCTGGAAGGCTTCTTGGGAAATGGCAGCCCATTCTTCACGGACTGCTGCACTGAGGAGAGGTTTCGATGTTGGTCGTCACGTCTGGCACGAAGTCGGCTTTCCAAAACATCCCAAAGTGTTCTATAGCGTTCAGATCAGGACTCTGTGCAGGCTAGTCCATTACAGCGATGTTATTGTCGTGTAACCACTCCTCCACAGACCGTGCATTATGAACAGGTGCTCGATTGTGTTGACAGCTGCAATCGCCATCTCTGCATTGCTCTTCAACAGTGGGAAGCAAGAAGATGCTTAAAGCATCAATGTAAGTCTGTGCTGTGATAGTGCCACGCAAATCAACAAGGGGTGTAAGCCCCCCTCCATGAAAAACACGACCACACCGTAGCACCACCGCCTCCGAATTTTACTGTGGGCACTACACACGCTGGCAGATGACGTTCACCAGGCATTTGCCACACCCACACCCTGCCATCGGATCGCCACGTTGTTTACCGTGATTCGCCACTCCACACAACGTTTTTCCACTGTTCAATCGTCCAATGTTTACGCTCCTTACACCAAGCGGGGCGTCATTTGGCATTTACCGGTGTGATATGTGGCTTATCAGCAGCTGTTCTGCCGTAAAATCCAAGTTTTCTCACGTCCCGCCTAACTGTCATAGTACTTGTTGTGGATCCTGAGGCAGTATCGAATTCCTCTGTGATCTGGATAGATGTCTACCTATTACACATTACGACCCTCTTCAACTGTCGGCGGTCTATATCAATCAACAGACGAGGTCGACCTGTACGCCTTTGTGGCAAATGTGCCCCTTCACGTTTCCGCTTTGCTATCATATCTGGAACAGTGGACCTAGGTATGATTAGCAGTGTGGAAATCACGCATACAGACGTATGACACATGTGACACCCAATCATCTGACCACGTTCGAACTCCGTGAGTTCCGCGGAGCAGCCCATTATGCTCTCTCACTATGTCTAATGAGTATTGAGGTTGCTGTAATGGAGTACCTGGCAGTAGGTGGCAGCAGAATGCACCTATTATGAAAAACGTTTGTTTCTCGGGGTGTGAGGATACTTTTGATCACATACTGTACGTTCCTGACATCCGATGGGTCTCTCCTACCGGAAAGCCACGATCTAGCTGTAGTTTGTCACAACGTACCCCAGATACAAAGCCCTCGAAGTAGGGAGATTTTGACGAGTCGTGATACTCATTGATCGGAAAGAGCTGTCGTTTCCAGCAGTGTATGTCACAAGTTCACTGACGATGAGGTCTGTGACAAACTTCTCAGCCGCTCGACGGAAGGGTACCGATTCTCCCACTCTGACCAGGACGTGGGTGTGGCAACACCCGAATGTGCTGAACTGGGAATACAAAATGTGCGCGTGTTTCAGCTACGACTGAAGTTCCAGCGAATATAGTCACCCTTCATCTTCGACCCTATGGCGCAGTCCTCACCGAGCGAGGTGGCGCAGTGGTTAGCACCCTGGACTCACATTCGGGAGGACGACGGTTCAATCCCGCGTCCGGTCATCCCTTTTTCCGTGATTTCCCTAAATCGCTTAAGTCCAGTGTCGGGATGGTTCCTTTGAAATGGCACGGTCGAATTCCTTTCCCATACTTCCCTAACCCGATGAGGCCGGTGACCTTGCAGTTTTGTCACCTCCCCTCACATCAACTCAACCGAACGCTCAGTCCTCGGCCTAAAAATGGAAGACCTTCGAAACTTAACCCGTCTGTAACGGGGAGTGACGGGTCCACATGAGCTGCGCTGCCATATGTCTTCCTACCTCACGATCACTGGTTGTCGGTCGATAATTATTTACGACCGTCAACCGAGGACCAGCTCCGGGTGTGGACAGGTAGGCCACGAAAGCGGTGCCATGCTGTTCCGTGCAGACTCCTTCTGACGGTCGGTTTCAACCGTCGGTAGTAAGCCCCGTGCCGATTACGTACACTCTTTGACATAAAACTCGACCGGCGGCCGGCCGCTTCAGAGGCTAAGTCCGCGCCGATCGCGACATGGGACAATAAAACAGGCCAACTCGCTAATTTTCTAAGTCCGGTTATTTGCACAATCTGGCAACACTGCAGACTGCGGCACTTCCTGGAGGAAAACTTGTCCCATGATAGAGAAACACTAGGCTGATTACCTCCTGTGGTCTAGCGGTAGCGTGCATAGTTTCTGTTCGTAATGTCAGTAGATCGAGAGCAGCTGGCATAAAATATTTTTATAGCCTCTTCTGTCTGAATGCTGAAGACGTGAATGTAATGGAAGCGCAGATTCAATCTATTTCGCTTTCTGACACACCGATATCAAAATTTTATCCAGTAAAGATTTTGCGGCAGATTTCCTGCAGACTGTCCTCCTCTGGACGCCGTATGCGGCAAAGCTCCGGGATCCATTTGCTGGCTACCGTCAGCGGCCGTGGCGATAGCAGCGGCGCTGCACTCCCCCGTTCTTTATCGAAAGCGCCTGCTCCCGCTCATCGCTTTTGATAATTTAAAACGCTTTATTATTAAATGTTGCTCCACAGAAAATTTCTACGATTTCCATTCACGCTCAAAAGCAACGGAGACAGACGCCCTGATTAGTAGGCGGGTGATATATTACATCAATCGGCAAGAGCTGAGTATGGCCCGAAATTAATTTTATAGACTGGGACGAAATTAAACCACCTCGCTACATTCGATGAATTTATAAATGCTTCATACCTCGTTTCTTTTCCTTTCCAACTCAATTATTTGTGCAACTTTTGGTCAATGTTCGGATGTTTCGTCAAGCCGGGGTGAGCGTCTGTGGTGTAAAGTGTATTACAGTTCTTGTTTCATTCCTTATGGTAACTCTATGCGATAAACTGTGTGAATACCTTGCAATGCATGCTCTGTAGCAGTGCAGGAACACTGCACATTTGGAGTTCCATGTATGGGTTCTTGAAGTATTTAATGTTGATCGGAAGTGATAGTTAAGGTCATCAGATTTAGACCAGAAAAATTTGTCGTTTTGGAGGTTTCAGAGAACGGAAAGGAATTGCTAACGCCGGTGTTAGAAAACGTCTACAGTTAAATGCTATTGCAAAAATTTAGAAGAGGGGAACTATATTAATCAACATGTGCACTTCATAAACAACCTTCTGACATGTTAGACCTATATGACGAACAAAACTCAAATTTATATCGTTGACAGTCGCTTTGAATCTTTTCAGGATCTATTTTACAGTGAAGCACCTTGGCATTTGCAAAGCACACATCCATGATATTAACTTAATTTACTAAGTCGAATCGGACGAAGATTGATGTTTAAAGGCATTCTTCAGATTTCGTATAAAGAATTTTTAATAGCAGTTTGCAACTCCATTAATTAAAATGGAAAATAAAAGGTTATAGTCAGCGGCTTCCACCGACATTGGAACTGCTATGTCATACAGTACGACCACCGCAACGCACAAGGGAACCTCTTTTTTTTAATTTTGCTTTTTTTCTTTTACTTTTTTTGACGATTACCCCTTTTTTTCTCTCGCATTTTAAAGCCCCTTAGGAAAATGGCAATAAAAAAAGAAACTAAGTGCCACCGCCACTTTTCATCCTATAACAAAAAATAAATAAAAAAATCTGGTCCAATTCAGGCGTTGGCTCCTGACTAAACCTACCCCAAGAGCTGCCTATATACCAGGGGAAATATGGGAATTCAAGGTTAGGGCTATCATTACAAACAAAACAAAATCTTCCTTTTTCTGAATTTTATATTTATTTTGATTTTTGTTTTGTTTATATTTGTTGTGTAATTGTCTGTATTTTGGGTGGCGGACAACGACATAATGACGGTCGTTGAGGTATGTCCAAAAATCGAGTACAGAGTCTACAGTTTGTCCAACTAGGTAGTGAATGGCATGTCCGCGAATCCAATTCACAGCATTGGTCTTGGTCCGAGGAAAATAGTCACGTCCCGGAACTAATAATGAAAGGGGAGTATTCCGATTCAGAATGTCCCGCGTTAGAAAAGCCACAATATGACGAATAACCTCTGAGCTAACGACACACTGGCGACCACAGACGGACTATAGTCACTGCGATGTTGCCTGAGCCGCAAAACGCAACCTTAAAACACACAAACAGGTGTTACTTATGTGAAGAGCGCCGTTCTTGGAGTCCAGAAATTAATTATACTTTATAAGTGTCTCATCTTACAGTGGATTCTACCGTACGAGTCTTCGATGTGGAAAACGAATGTCAAGTGAATTTAGCGAGGTAACGCCGGCCTACACCCGGAAGTAAATGCACTATCAGAGTGTTGACAAACACTTGCAACGACGCTGCCATTTCTCGGTTCTCTTACGAGGCAGCTCTTCAGCGAAATGCTTGCCGTGATTCTCCGATACGGTCCTTCAGAGTGGAGACGCGCGCCCACGTTTGGTTTTTATGCGGCGTTCTCCCCTGATGGTTTCTGACGTCGCCTTGTGGGCTATGTGTACATTTGAGACATTCAATTATCATTAATCCAGAATGATACAAGTTTCAGCTTCCGGCGTGGAAGAAGGCTGTTGACGCCGACATTATATCATTTAACGTAGGGAAAGCAAAACGGGTCATTCAATGTTTCTCATTCAACATAAAGCATGTGAGATAATTTTCCGTAACGTTCATAATCATCTAAAAATGCAAACGAAGTAAAAATACATCTGAAACTTATTCGAATTGAATATAATATAAGATACCAAACGCTTTGCACCTCGTTGTCGAATTTGTCCACGTGCAATCTTTTGCAGCATACAAAAAGAATGAAGAAATATGTTGGTACGGATGGAAGCAAGGAGAGACGCAGTCAACAAATATTCGGTTCCTCATGGCATTCATTTCATTTGAGACGTAAGAAGAGTTAAAGCAGGATATTACTTTCGTTAACACAAAAGATATGCCGCACATATTGATAACGAGGAAGTCTGCGTCTTCATACGTTTCCTCCTTGAAATCTGTATGCTCTCTTATATACTAAGTAGCCTGATCATTGTTTCAGTAATGTTACCCTCTTGTGTGACCCCGTAACAATGAACAGATTCCAAATGCATGTCTCTGCATGAAAGTAGCTGTTCGAACCCTTCCTGGGTTGCTTTTTGTGTTTTATTGCTTGGAATTCCTGAAGCAGACCACTGTGCCTTCTCCCTTTGTGGGTTAGGTCTCAAAACTAAACCGCTTTTTATCCAATGGCATAATTTATTCAGACAGCATGAGAACCAGCAACTACCCTTTCCTTAGAACACGACTCAAGCAGGTCCCCAAGTAGGTACCAAGGCACTGCTGCATTCTGTTCCCTGACATTGCTCTGATGACGGGTAATGCAGATAGTTCCGATTATGAAATACAAAACGTATTGCAGGTTAGTTCCTAGGATAGTAACATTAAATTTGCGTTGTAGACGGCACATGAACGTGACGACTATCCATATTACTCATCAATATAAAAAGACAATATTATGGGAATTTAGCAGGATTACTCAACATGAATTCTGAAATTGGTTGACTGACCGCACAGGTGCTAAACGTCGTCAAGTGTATACGATGTCCTAATCGCATTAGGAATATGAAGATCATCTTCGACAGCTCGCAACTTTCACATTGCTATATCCACCCTACTCCAGACAGCCCTCGGTGGAGTTGCACTAAGTTGCCGATGGAATGTAAGGCCGTCAAACCGACAACAGACCACATATTGAAAAATACAAGCGAGTTCTCTTGCAGCGTAAGCTTATTGTAACTAATCTAAAAATTATTGGACAGGAACATTATCCTATTCAAATAAAGCTGTCCAGCAGGTCCTCTAATCGCTCCTTGGTACAGTCGTTTGACTATTGAAAATGGTTCCAACAAGTCACCACTAGAAAACACTGCTCTGTACCGCAGTAACTCAAGATGTAAAGTAATACCACGATACTACAAATATCAGGGAACACCTTATCACAGATAAGACTGTCCTTAAGGCTTGTAAGCTCACATTTATTACAATAAATGACATACCTGAAATGTTACCACTCTCATTATTACGTCATATTGGTAATGCACGAAGTAAGTTCGTCGTATCCATGATTTCCTCTTCAAAGTAACATACCGTACTTATTATTTAACACAAAATGACATTAAAAATTTAAGTTATTCACGAGCAGCTAGTTGAGAATATGTATGAACTTCAAATGACACGACGAACAGTCTTGTTCCGCATATGGATTCAAACCCAGCTCACGAAGACTAAGCAAAGATTTCGTTACTGACGGAAACTAACAGTCATTCCTGATTAAGCATACAGAGAGTGATATACCTCGATTTTAGACAGTATCAGTTAGCAAATATCAACTTTAAATTGCATAATGCAAAGATGTTTAACAGACGCGAATTCCTACCCATCATCTATTGTCCCTGTTAACGAACTACGAGAGATGTTAAATATTGCTTCTTCACAAGTAACTTACTTGAAATGCCGTGAGGTAAAGCTTTGTGTTGGACAGGGATTCGAACCCAGAACCTAATCGGATTGCTATCGAAGCACAGTCAAATGTGACATATCGGATTTTCGCGGCAGTAGCTAGATGTTTTAACTGAAATGACGAGACGAAACATTAATTTTTTCCTTCCCAGGACTCCTACCCGGCACCTATCGCTGTTATATTCTAGAGAAAACGAACGTTAAATATGGGTTTGTTGCGCCAGCAGTGATATGTGAGCATGTTTGAACTAGAAATAATATGACGAAGAGTTCAGCGCTCACTGGGAATAGAGCCCCACATATATCGTTGTTGACTACACACAAAGAGACGTCAGCTACCGAATTTTTCTCCACCAGCTGCTCAGAATAACATCTTGAACTTACAGTCATCTCGCAAATAGTTCTGTGTCTCACTGGGAGTTAAAAACGTCAGATATCGTTAGTGTTGACAACGAATGAAAATACATTAAAAATCAAAATTCTTATTCACCAGCAGATAGGTGTTCTCATGCTAGAGCTTGATAATACATAATTAAATCTTTAGTCCCGGGCCAGGATTCGATCCCATTCACGCGTAATATGTGGAGATGTTGAGGAATCTGCAGTTTTGAACAAACAACAAATTGTAGCCGAGCTGTATTGTGACGAAGGGATCAAATTCCGCGTTAAGGGCGGTCTGAGTTGCATTCCCAGTTCAGAACCAATCTTATCGACATACAGAAGCTCAGATAAAAGATGGAATAAGTGTCCTGTGACCATACATAGCGTTTGTTTCGTCACTTGAAATAAATAACTAGTATAAGAAAGGTTACTGGTGATAGAGTTTCTACATGTCGCCACTCCAGACTTTATTGTGGTTCAACCTACCGTCTACTTGGTAGAGAAGGAAAATCATCTTTAATGTGAATTTTCAGACCACACTGCCATTACACCTTCTTCACTTGGTGTAGCCAGGAGAGAATGGACTCTGTCTCTCCCTATCTAAAATCATTGACAGAAGTGGGAATCCAACCCAGACCATAGGTATAACAATCTACCATTCGTACAACAGACCACGAAATCCTCTTCTCTCATTTTTCTGTCGTAACGCCGTAGCGTCACACTGGATGAGAATTCTGACACACAGGCGTCCTGTAGTAATTTGCACCATGTTCAGTAAATTCATTTACTTGGTTGACCGAATCACCATGAACTAGCTGCCTCGGCTACCCAGTGCATACATTCCACTCTATATTTTGTAATCACCGAAATAAAATCACGTAACTGCCACCTACACAGAACTGCCAACAGTGTAGGATGCAGAAGTTTAAATAGGAAGTGTTCCTTTCCACTTGAGCTATTCTATTGCGCTATCTGTTTGTAGAAAACGTCGTTCAGTAAAATAAAAGAAAAGCTGTAACTGTTTGTCTCTCAGAAGTCAAGACCTGGCCATATGCATAATCTCACAGTGCTGTGGAACCAAAAGTTCTGGAGGAATAGTTGTCGAGCTCTCGAGCTGTTGTAGCTACGTGTCAGCTAGTAGCGTAGATAAGATATCGCGAGTTCGAATACATTCAGTGCTACATTTTTTAAAACGCAATTCTGCTGAAGTTGTCAATCTAATGGACCTTTGAACATACTTCCCTTCACTTCTCAACCCAAAGTAGTCGCATGTGGAAAAAGGGCTAACTACTGTGACATTTTGTTCTGTTCAGGTTTAATAGACAGCAGGCAGCAGATGCATCTCGAAGATGTGTAGGGAGAGCGCAACGTGCCAAAATATGTCAGAAAAGTATTTTCTACATTAGATGTCGTGTGGTAGTGAGATTTTATTCTTCTTCACTCTTTGTTTGACAGCTTTAACTCAGAACAAGTTTTCTACATGCATGTAATCAATAAACTGCACGTGCATTGTCATACTGTCATAGATAACATCAGAGAATTCGCATATATCGTTGATGATTAATTTCTCTCTCATGTTTACTATTGTTTTAACAACACTAAAGGAAACCTTACGAAAATTGTCCACTGTATTATAAGAAATGAAATAAAACTACCCACGATAACCTTACGACGAAAGTCTGTTTTAATAAAACTGAGTATCTGTACACAAGCGTGATTCTATCGGCACTAATTAGTAAAATACTACTCACTTAGATTTTGATTGGGTCTGTGTTTCATTGGTATGCTGTGTCATACTCAAGAGGTATGCAAATGTGGCATTTCATAAATATAGTTACGTATTCCTAGAAACCCAAAATTCGCTTGTCAGCAGCGGAAAGAGGCGTTACCTGTTGAGCAGCATTGTAAGTTTTTCAACATTGCACTATGAGCCGAAAGTATTTTCTTGCGATTTCCTTATTGATGTTTGATCCGACTCCTTGTAGCTCTTTCACAGAAGGGATAAAAACGTTGAGTCAGTGAGACTGGAACTGCGAACCATAACAGACGCTTTTCCACAGGTCAGCACGTTACCACAGAGCTGGCGAAGAGGTATGGACCTGGGCGCCCTCTTACGACGGCAATAGTGCCTAGAACTCGTAAACCGCTATTTAAAGGTCGAGATTAGTTGCGATTTCCACCTGCAACGACTTTCCTGGGCTGAAAACCGTAAATTTACAATCTTTTGTTACCCTTCAAGCGATAATAACTCAGATTATTCAATGGAAATGACAGGTAAAATCAAGTGAACTTTGAGGCTTAATTCCGTGCACACCAGGAAGTAACTCGTCGATCACAGAGTTGCCAAACGTACGTTGCCTTGTTGCCAAATCTCAGTTACAGTACCAGCAGGAAGAAGACGAACCGATGTGATCCTACAGCGGGCTGGGAAGTGACCATTGCTGGTGTCTCCAAGTCGCGGCTGCTACGGCCTGGAATACGTAATGCGTCTGACTCGCTTACTGTAACTAGGTTTAGGGACTGGAGCGTAGTTACTAATAATACTCAGAACTGACTGCAAACTAAGCATCATAAATCAGTAACTCTCATTGTTGTTTTTATATTTCTTTAGTAAGTGTACTCAAAACTAAGAAACTCATTCACAGGCGTTTTCGTGCCTCGCCGATAGTCGAGCACAACAAACAAATAAAAATAAAAAAGAATGTTTATATGTGTGTGTGTGTGTGTGCGTGTGTGTGTGTGTGTGTGTGTGTGTGTGTGTGTGTGTGAGAGAGAGAGAGAGAGAGAGAGAGAGAGAGAGAGAGAGAGAGAGAGAGAGAGAGAGATAAAAAAGAATGAGAGAGAGTGTAAAAAATTGTTGTAAAGAAATTGAATCATGGTATTTAAAGAAATCTTTCATTGTAATGACACGTTCCACATCATTACGAAATGTCGTATTCATGATCTATGGAACAAGAAGTAATCTAATGTAATGTAATGTAATCTAATCACATCATATTGACGACGAGCCATAAAGAGTCATGAATTACCAAAATTTTTGCCAATACCAGTAACAAAATCTAAACGTGAAAATAAAAGACGACAAGTTTTGTAATAGACCGTGACTCCTATCAAGACCCTTTCGTCCCTGTTATCTAACCACGAAAGATGTCTGATATACCTCCATTCTGAAGTAACAAAGTGTGCATGCATTTAAAGATGAAGTGCATGATGTGAAGTTCTGTGACGGAGATACAAACCCAACACGTAATCGGATTGTTAACTAAGAAAAATCAAATGTTACGTATCGGTTTTTCTTACGAGCCGCTAGGTGTCTGAATCTAAAATAAGGATACAAACTTTTGTGCCTAAGAGACAATCGAACTGCACACCTACCGTGCATCCACGAACAGTAAGATGTGTGCGTGTTTGACCAGAAATAACGACACCTGTTGCGGTTGTTGGCAACACATGAACAGACATTAAAAATGCGCGTTAATTTTCACTAGCAGGTGGGTGTGCACTTGATAGAGCTGGAAATGAAATTATGAATATTTTTGTGCTGGATCAGGATTCGGACCCACATATTTACCTTTGGAGGAGACCTAGAGAAGACTGCAGTCTTGGGAAAAGGAACGAAATGATTGAACTATACTGTTCCGAGAGATTCAGATCCTCGAAAGAGGAGATACGAATGCGAATCACAGTCCAGCACCAAATTTTTCAACGTCCCTAGTTCAATCAAGTACAAGTAAACTAAGAGCCCTGTCCCTTTAAATGGCTATCGGTTCATCAAATAAAATAAAATTTGCTAATGTAAGTAAGCTTACTGGGGACTGTATTTCTGTTTACAATTACTTCCGCTATGTCATTTCCCAACGTAAACTGGCTCTGCCCAGTTGGTAAAGAAGGAACGTGATGCTTAATGCTGATTCTGGATTATAACGTCTTTCTCTTGAGGTTACCAGAGGTAAAATAAATCTGTTTGTGCCTCTTAAAAGCAAATGCGTGAACCCACGCATTGCACCTGTGATAGTTCGTTCCACCAGACCATTGTGGCCACATTTCCCAGCCCCTGGAGTGTGCTGTAACGGATGATGTGCTTAGCTTACAAAATTAATCACGGTGGAAAAAATGCGAGTCTATTAAATGGTTAAGTAGAAGCAAGCTTCTGACGCAGAGATTATGCTAGTCTCATGTCAGCAGGATGTAAAGACTCTTCTAGGCATCATAGGCTGGATGTGAGGCCCTTTTTGATTTTTCACAAATTCAGCAAATTTCTTAGTTCGAGAAAATCCACTATGAAGTGTGAAGTTGACGGATAATTCGATTATTACTGTTATTATTACTATCATTTTATTCATACCGCTGCTGGAACACGACCGTAGTCTTGAGGTAAAACGCGAGACAAGCTAATATGACGTCTGGCGACCGAAAGCACATATCGACAAAATTTTTATCGCCCATTTCCTCTCGGTGCTGAAGCTATGAGTGTAATTCTAGCGAATCTACTATATAATATTAGCTGGTCTCGCGTTTTACCTCAAGACTACGGTCGTAGTGAAGGGTAATGTACTAAGACTGGAGTCAAGACTTCCTCTGGGAAGTGCCGCAGTCTACATGTTGCCAGATCGAGCATATTGCCAGACATAGAATTCTGAGAGGAGCACGACTGTATTGTCCACCTTACGTGAACGACTCGGCGGTCAATTTTTTAGTCTAAGACTGTATCTACAACACACATTGCACGCTGAAGACCCAGAAGAATTAAAAAAACAAAAGTAGTTTATGAGAGCAACGTTAACCATAGCGTTCGAAGTATTCATAGTATTGTATACGTGTGTGTAAACGCCTTCCAATGACCATTCAAGGAAGACAAGGATACACAGTCTAGCTTCAATATTATAAATACGCCTCAGCTTGTGGATGAACTCAGACTTAGGTTGATAATAATTTTGAATATTTAGCAGCACTGTACCAATTGGTGTTAAACTCGTTTTCAACCAATGATTCCCATAGCTACAGGAACACTACTTGTGATACCTCTTAGACAAAATACTTAAGCAGTGTTATCAGACGAAAAGATCAACCTGACACAAACTGTGGGAAGTTTGTTTCACAACCTTCGTACCTGGATAATGAGCTTTTTCCTATTTGAGATATCTGTGAATGTTGCTGCTTAAGACGACTTAAGCAGAAACTAAATTCCCTCAGCTTCGATAATGTTTAAAGAAATCGTCTTATCGGCACTAGCTCGTGATTTGTGATTTGTATACCGGCCGCACTCTGCCGTATTTCGCCAGTTGGAAGGCAAAAGCTTACTGACAAATTTCAGACAGAAATTACTGTTACAGTGTACTTATGGAGCCAAGTGAGTGGATTGCGTATTTTCCGGTGAGAAAGAGCACTGGCAAACAGTCTTCGCTACATGAGGTTATTTAAACTGGTGTCACTCTGAGCTAGAATTTATGGTCAGGTCAATGTTTCGGATGTGAGTTTTGCAACTGTGAAATACTTTCCTACATTATAGAAGCGAATATTAAATTTGAACTAATATTGCGAAAATTTTGTACTTGGACAGCTTAGAATGAAAATACTTCTGTTTATTTCGAAGGGAAATAATAGATTTTCTAAAACATTGCCTGTCATACACAACTTGAAACAGGTCATGTCGACCAAATCATGTGGAAGAACTGACAGCGACGTATATCGGAAGGCAGTAAGATCTCTTGCCTTTTGGTTTGTCAGTACTCGATAGCCATTTTTAGGTGCAAGTAAATGACGAAAGGCAGCGCTTTTTTGTCATCAAGTAACGTCTTCGTCAATTTCTTTAGTTTTAATGTAATCTAAGAGTAATTGCTGATGTTTGATATTAACATGAATAGGATTCAGTAGACAGGGAAAGAACCTGTTCTTGGGAAACTACTTCTATAGTAACCAAAAGGCATTAACTGATCTTCAAGCACTTGTGTTCCAGCAGCGGTATGAATAAAATGATAGTAATAATAACAGTAATAATCGAATTATCCGTCAACTTCACACTTCATAGTGGATTTTCTCGAACTAAGAAATTTGCTGAATTTGTGAAAAATCAAAAAGGGCCTCACATCCAGCCTATGATGCCTAGAAGAGTCTTTACATCCTGCTGACATGAGACTAGCATAATCTCTGCGTCAGAAGCTTGCTTCTACTTAACCATTTAATAGACTCGCATTTTTTCCACCGTGATTAATTTTGTAAGCTAAGCACATCATCCGTTACAGCACACTCCAGGGGCTGGGAAATGTGGCCACAATGGTCTGGTGGAACGAACTATCACAGGTGCAATGCGTGGGTTCACGCATTTGCTTTTAAGAGGCACAAACAGATTTATTTTACCTCTGGTAACCTCAAGAGAAAGACGTTATAATCCAGAATCAGCATTAAGCATCACGTTCCTTCTTTACCAACTGGGCAGAGCCAGTTTACGTTGGGAAATGACATAGCGGAAGTAATTGTAAACAGAAATACAGTCCCCAGTAAGCTTACTTACATTAGCAAATTTTATTTTATTTGATGAACCGATAGCCATTTAAAGGGACAGGGCTCTTAGTTTACTTGTACTTGATTGAACTAGGGACGTTGAAAAATTTGGTGCTGGACTGTGATTCGCATTCGTATCTCCTCTTTCGAGGATCTGAATCTCTCGGAACAGTATAGTTCAATCATTTCGTTCCTTTTCCCAAGACTGCAGTCTTCTCTAGGTCTCCTCCAAAGGTAAATATGTGGGTCCGAATCCTGATCCAGCACAAAAATATTCATAATTTCATTTCCAGCTCTATCAAGTGCACACCCACCTGCTAGTGAAAATTAACGCGCATTTTTAATGTCTGTTCATGTGTTGCCAACAACCGCAACAGGTGTCGTTATTTCTGGTCAAACACGCACACATCTTACTGTTCGTGGATGCACGGTAGGTGTGCAGTTCGATTGTCTCTTAGGCACAAAAGTTTGTATCCTTATTTTAGATTCAGACACCTAGCGGCTCGTAAGAAAAACCGATACGTAACATTTGATTTTTCTTAGTTAACAATCCGATTACGTGTTGGGTTTGTATCTCCGTCACAGAACTTCACATCATGCACTTCATCTTTAAATGCATGCACACTTTGTTACTTCAGAATGGAGGTATATCAGACATCTTTCGTGGTTAGATAACAGGGACGAAAGGGTCTTGCTAGGAGTCACGGTCTATTACAAAACTTGTCGTCTTTTATTTTCACGTTTAGATTTTGTTACTGGTATTGGCAAAAATTTTGGTAATTCATGACTCTTTACGGCTCGTCGTCAATATGATGTGATTAGATTACATTACATTACATTAGATTACTTCTTGTTCCATAGATCATGAATACGACATTTCGTAATGATGTGGAACGTGTCATTACAATGAAAGATTTCTTTAAATACCATGATTCAATTTCTTTACAACAATTTTTTACACTCTCTCTCATTCTTTTTTATCTCTCTATCTCTCTCTCTCTCTCTCTCTCTCTCTCTCTCTCTCTCTCTCTCTCTCTCTCACACACACACACACACACACACACACACACACGCACACACACACACACACATATAAACATTCTTTTTTATTTTTATTTGTTTGTTGTGCTCGACTATCGGCGAGGCACGAAAACGCCTGTGAATGAGTTTCTTAGTTTTGAGTACACTTACTAAAGAAATATAAAAACAACAATGAGAGTTACTGATTTATGATGCTTAGTTTGCAGTCAGTTCTGAGTATTATTAGTAACTACGCTCCAGTCCCTAAACCTAGTTACAGTAAGCGAGTCAGACGCATTACGTATTCCAGGCCGTAGCAGCCGCGACTTGGAGACACCAGCAATGGTCACTTCCCAGCCCGCTGTAGGATCACATCGGTTCGTCTTCTTCCTGCTGGTACTGTAACTGAGATTTGGCAACAAGGCAACGTACGTTTGGCAACTCTGTGATCGACGAGTTACTTCCTGGTGTGCACGGAATTAAGCCTCAAAGTTCACTTGATTTTACCTGTCATTTCCATTGAATAATCTGAGTTATTATCGCTTGAAGGGTAACAAAAGATTGTAAATTTACGGTTTTCAGCCCAGGAAAGTCGTTGCAGGTGGAAATCGCAACTAATCTCGACCTTTAAATAGCGGTTTACGAGTTCTAGGCACTATTGCCGTCGTAAGACGGCGCCCAGATCCATACCTCTTCGCCAGCTCTGTGGTAACGTGCTGACCTGTGGAAAAGCGTCTGTTATGGTTCGCAGTTCCAGTCTCACTGACTCAACGTTTTTATCCCTTCTGTGAAAGAGCTACAAGGAGTCGGATCAAACATCAATAAGGAAATCGCAAGAAAATACTTTCGGCTCATAGTGCAATGTTGAAAAACTTACAATGCTGCTCAACAGGTAACGCCTCTTTCCGCTGCTGACAAGCGAATTTTGGGTTTCTAGGAATACGTAACTATATTTATGAAATGCCACATTTGCATACCTCTTGAGTATGACACAGCATACCAATGAAACACAGACCCAATCAAAATCTAAGTGAGTAGTATTTTACTAATTAGTGTCGATAGAGGCACATTTGTGTACAGATACTCGGTTTTATTAAAACATACTTTCGTCGTAAGGTTATCGTGGTTAGTTTTATTTCATTTCTTATAATACAGTGCACAATTTTCGTAAGGTTTCCTTTAGTGTTGTTAAAACAATAGTAAACATGAGAGAGAAATTAATCATCAACGATATATGCGAATTCTCTGATGTTATCTATGACAGTATGACAATGCACGTGCAGTTTATTGATTACATGCATGTAGAAAACTTGTTCTGAGTTAAAGCTGTCAAACAAAGAGTGAAGAAGAATAAAATCTCACTACCACACGACATCTAATGTAGAAAATACTTTTCTGACATATTATGGCACGTTGCGCTCTCCCTACACATCTTCGAGATGCATCTGCTGCCTGCTGTCTATTAAACCTGAACAGAACAAAATGTCACAGTAGTTAGCCCTTTTTCCACATGCGACTACTTTGGGTTGAGAAGTGAAGGGAAGTATGTTCAAAGGTCCATTAGATTGACAACTTCAGCAGAATTGCGTTCTAAAAAATGTAGCACTGAATGTATTCGAACTCGCGACATCTTATCTACGCTACTAGCTGACACGTAGCTACAACAGCTCGAGAGCTCGACAACTATTCCTCCAGAACTTTTGGTTCCACAGCACTGTGAGATTATGCATATGGCCAGGTCTTGACTTCTGAGAGACAAACAGTTACAGCTTTTCTTTTATTTTACTGAACGACGTTTTCTACAAACAGATAGCGCAATAGAATAGCTCAAGTGGAAAGGAACACTTCCTATTTAAACTTCTGCATCCTACACTGTTGGCAGTTCTGTGTAGGTGGCAGTTACGTGATTTTATTTCGGTGATTACAAAATATAGAGTGGAATGTATGCACTGGGTAGCCGAGGCAGCTAGTTCATGGTGATTCGGTCAACCAAGTAAATGAATTTACTGAACATGGTGCAAATTACTATAGGACGCCTGTGTGTCAGAATTCTCATCCAGTGTGACGCTACGGCGTTACGACAGAAAAATGAGAGAAGAGGATTTCGTGGTCTGTTGTACGAATGGTAGATTGTTATACCTATGGTCTGGGTTGGATTCCCACTTCTGTCAATGATTTTAGATAGGGAGAGACAGAGTCCATTCTCTCCTGGCTACACCAAGTGAAGAAGGTGTAATGGCAGTGTGGTCTGAAAATTCACATTAAAGATGATTTTCCTTCTCTACCAAGTAGACGGTAGGTTGAACCACAATAAAGTCTGGAGTGGCGACATGTAGAAACTCTATCACCAGTAACCTTTCTTATACTAGTTATTTATTTCAAGTGACGAAACAAACGCTATGTATGGTCACAGGACACTTATTCCATCTTTTATCTGAGCTTCTGTATGTCGATAAGATTGGTTCTGAACTGGGAATGCAACTCAGACCGCCCTTAACGCGGAATTTGATCCCTTCGTCACAATACAGCTCGGCTACAATTTGTTGTTTGTTCAAAACTGCAGATTCCTCAACATCTCCACATATTACGCGTGAATGGGATCGAATCCTGGCCCGGGACTAAAGATTTAATTATGTATTATCAAGCTCTAGCATGAGAACACCTATCTGCTGGTGAATAAGAATTTTGATTTTTAATGTATTTTCATTCGTTGTCAACACTAACGATATCTGACGTTTTTAACTCCCAGTGAGACACAGAACTATTTGCGAGATGACTGTAAGTTCAAGATGTTATTCTGAGCAGCTGGTGGAGAAAAATTCGGTAGCTGACGTCTCTTTGTGTGTAGTCAACAACGATATATGTGGGGCTCTATTCCCAGTGAGCGCTGAACTCTTCGTCATATTATTTCTAGTTCAAACATGCTCACATATCACTGCTGGCGCAACAAACCCATATTTAACGTTCGTTTTCTCTAGAATATAACAGCGATAGGTGCCGGGTAGGAGTCCTGGGAAGGAAAAAATTAATGTTTCGTCTCGTCATTTCAGTTAAAACATCTAGCTACTGCCGCGAAAATCCGATATGTCACATTTGACTGTGCTTCGATAGCAATCCGATTAGGTTCTGGGTTCGAATCCCTGTCCAACACAAAGCTTTACCTCACGGCATTTCAAGTAAGTTACTTGTGAAGAAGCAATATTTAACATCTCTCGTAGTTCGTTAACAGGGACAATAGATGATGGGTAGGAATTCGCGTCTGTTAAACATCTTTGCATTATGCAATTTAAAGTTGATATTTGCTAACTGATACTGTCTAAAATCGAGGTATATCACTCTCTGTATGCTTAATCAGGAATGACTGTTAGTTTCCGTCAGTAACGAAATCTTTGCTTAGTCTTCGTGAGCTGGGTTTGAATCCATATGCGGAACAAGACTGTTCGTCGTGTCATTTGAAGTTCATACATATTCTCAACTAGCTGCTCGTGAATAACTTAAATTTTTAATGTCATTTTGTGTTAAATAATAAGTACGGTATGTTACTTTGAAGAGGAAATCATGGATACGACGAACTTACTTCGTGCATTACCAATATGACGTAATAATGAGAGTGGTAACATTTCAGGTATGTCATTTATTGTAATAAATGTGAGCTTACAAGCCTTAAGGACAGTCTTATCTGTGATAAGGTGTTCCCTGATATTTGTAGTATCGTGGTATTACTTTACATCTTGAGTTACTGCGGTACAGAGCAGTGTTTTCTAGTGGTGACTTGTTGGAACCATTTTCAATAGTCAAACGACTGTACCAAGGCGCGATTAGAGGACCTGCTGGACAGCTTTATTTGAATAGGATAATGTTCCTGTCCAATAATTTTTAGATTAGTTACAATAAGCTTACGCTGCAAGAGAACTCGCTTGTATTTTTCAATATGTGGTCTGTTGTCGGTTTGAAGGCCTTACATTCCATCGGCAACTTAGTGCAACTCCACCGAGGGCTGTCTGGAGTAGGGTGGATATAGCAATGTGAAAGTTGCGAGCTGTCGAAGATGATCTTCATATTCCTAATGCGATTAGGACATCGTATACACTTGACGACGTTTAGCACCTGTGCGGTCAGTCAACCAATTTCAGAATTCATGTTGAGTAATCCTGCTAAATTCCCATAATATTGTCTTTTTATATTGATGAGTAATATGGATAGTCGTCACGTTCATGTGCCGTCTACAACGCAAATTTAATGTTACTATCCTAGGAACTAACCTGCAATACGTTTTGTATTTCATAATCGGAACTATCTGCATTACCCGTCATCAGAGCAATGTCAGGGAACAGAATGCAGCAGTGCCTTGGTACCTACTTGGGGACCTGCTTGAGTCGTGTTCTAAGGAAAGGGTAGTTGCTGGTTCTCATGCTGTCTGAATAAATTATGCCATTGGATAAAAAGCGGTTTAGTTTTGAGACCTAACCCACAAAGGGAGAAGGCACAGTGGTCTGCTTCAGGAATTCCAAGCAATAAAACACAAAAAGCAACCCAGGAAGGGTTCGAACAGCTACTTTCATGCAGAGACATGCATTTGGAATCTGTTCATTGTTACGGGGTCACACAAGAGGGTAACATTACTGAAACAATGATCAGGCTACTTAGTATATAAGAGAGCATACAGATTTCAAGGAGGAAACGTATGAAGACGCAGACTTCCTCGTTATCAATATGTGCGGCATATCTTTTGTGTTAACGAAAGTAATATCCTGCTTTAACTCTTCTTACGTCTCAAATGAAATGAATGCCATGAGGAACCGAATATTTGTTGACTGCGTCTCTCCTTGCTTCCATCCGTACCAACATATTTCTTCATTCTTTTTGTATGCTGCAAAAGATTGCACGTGGACAAATTCGACAACGAGGTGCAAAGCGTTTGGTATCTTATATTATATTCAATTCGAATAAGTTTCAGATGTATTTTTACTTCGTTTGCATTTTTAGATGATTATGAACGTTACGGAAAATTATCTCACATGCTTTATGTTGAATGAGAAACATTGAATGACCCGTTTTGCTTTCCCTACGTTAAATGATATAATGTCGGCGTCAACAGCCTTCTTCCACGCCGGAAGCTGAAACTTGTATCATTCTGGATTAATGATAATTGAATGTCTCAAATGTACACATAGCCCACAAGGCGACGTCAGAAACCATCAGGGGAGAACGCCGCATAAAAACCAAACGTGGGCGCGCGTCTCCACTCTGAAGGACCGTATCGGAGAATCACGGCAAGCATTTCGCTGAAGAGCTGCCTCGTAAGAGAACCGAGAAATGGCAGCGTCGTTGCAAGTGTTTGTCAACACTCTGATAGTGCATTTACTTCCGGGTGTAGGCCGGCGTTACCTCGCTAAATTCACTTGACATTCGTTTTCCACATCGAAGACTCGTACGGTAGAATCCACTGTAAGATGAGACACTTATAAAGTATAATTAATTTCTGGACTCCAAGAACGGCGCTCTTCACATAAGTAACACCTGTTTGTGTGTTTTAAGGTTGCGTTTTGCGGCTCAGGCAACATCGCAGTGACTATAGTCCGTCTGTGGTCGCCAGTGTGTCGTTAGCTCAGAGGTTATTCGTCATATTGTGGCTTTTCTAACGCGGGACATTCTGAATCGGAATACTCCCCTTTCATTATTAGTTCCGGGACGTGACTATTTTCCTCGGACCAAGACCAATGCTGTGAATTGGATTCGCGGACATGCCATTCACTACCTAGTTGGACAAACTGTAGACTCTGTACTCGATTTTTGGACATACCTCAACGACCGTCATTATGTCGTTGTCCGCCACCCAAAATACAGACAATTACACAACAAATATAAACAAAACAAAAATCAAAATAAATATAAAATTCAGAAAAAGGAAGATTTTGTTTTGTTTGTAATGATAGCCCTAACCTTGAATTCCCATATTTCCCCTGGTATATAGGCAGCTCTTGGGGTAAGTTTAGTCAGGAGCCAACGCCTGAAGTGGACCAGATTTTTTTATTTATTTTTTGTTATAGGATGAAAAGTGGCGGTGGCACTTAGTTTCTTTTTTTATTGCCATTTTCCTAAGGGGCTTTAAAATGCGAGAGAAAAAAAGGGGTAATCGTCAAAAAAAGTAAAAGAAAAAAAGAAAAATTAAAAAAAAGAGGTTCCCTTGTGCGTTGCGGTGGTCGTACTGTATGACATAGCAGTTCCAATGTCGGTGGAAGCCGCTGACTATAACCTTTTATTTTCCATTTTAATTAATGGAGTTGCAAACTGCTATTAAAAATTCTTTATACGAAATCTGAAGAATGCCTTTAAACATCAATCTTCGTCCGATTCGACTTAGTAAATTAAGTTAATATCATGGATGTGTGCTTTGCAAATGCCAAGGTGCTTCACTGTAAAATAGATCCTGAAAAGATTCAAAGCGACTGTCAACGATATAAATTTGAGTTTTGTTCGTCATATAGGTCTAACATGTCAGAAGGTTGTTTATGAAGTGCACATGTTGATTAATATAGTTCCCCTCTTCTAAATTTTTGCAATAGCATTTAACTGTAGACGTTTTCTAACACCGGCGTTAGCAATTCCTTTCCGTTCTCTGAAACCTCCAAAACGACAAATTTTTCTGGTCTAAATCTGATGACCTTAACTATCACTTCCGATCAACATTAAATACTTCAAGAACCCATACATGGAACTCCAAATGTGCAGTGTTCCTGCACTGCTACAGAGCATGCATTGCAAGGTATTCACACAGTTTATCGCATAGAGTTACCATAAGGAATGAAACAAGAACTGTAATACACTTTACACCACAGACGCTCACCCCGGCTTGACGAAACATCCGAACATTGACCAAAAGTTGCACAAATAATTGAGTTGGAAAGGAAAAGAAACGAGGTATGAAGCATTTATAAATTCATCGAATGTAGCGAGGTGGTTTAATTTCGTCCCAGTCTATAAAATTAATTTCGGGCCATACTCAGCTCTTGCCGATTGATGTAATATATCACCCGCCTACTAATCAGGGCGTCTGTCTCCGTTGCTTTTGAGCGTGAATGGAAATCGTAGAAATTTTCTGTGGAGCAACATTTAATAATAAAGCGTTTTAAATTATCAAAAGCGATGAGCGGGAGCAGGCGCTTTCGATAAAGAACGGGGGAGTGCAGCGCCGCTGCTATCGCCACGGCCGCTGACGGTAGCCAGCAAATGGATCCCGGAGCTTTGCCGCATACGGCGTCCAGAGGAGGACAGTCTGCAGGAAATCTGCCGCAAAATCTTTACTGGATAAAATTTTGATATCGGTGTGTCAGAAAGCGAAATAGATTGAATCTGCGCTACCATTACATTCACGTCTTCAGCATTCAGACAGAAGAGGCTATAAAAATATTTTATGCCAGCTGCTCTCGATCTACTGACATTACGAACAGAAACTATGCACGCTACCGCTAGACCACAGGAGGTAATCAGCCTAGTGTTTCTCTATCATGGGACAAGTTTTCCTCCAGGAAGTGCCGCAGTCTGCAGTGTTGCCAGATTGTGCAAATAACCGGACTTAGAAAATTAGCGAGTTGGCCAGTTTTATTGTCCCATGTCGCGATCGGCGCGGACTTAGCCTCTGAAGCGGCCGGCCGCCGGTCGAGTTTTATGTCAAAGAGTGTACGTTGCGGCGGCCAGACGGGAGATGCCAGCTGTCTACGACGACCGTGGAGCAGTTAGAGGAGCCCGCAGCGTCTTCTCACGCCGATGCGACTGTTGCACTCTCGTCGAGCTAGGCGGCACACCTGCACCGCTGGAACGACAAGACGACAGTTCGGTGGAAGTTGAAGAACGGGATGCCGTGTCCACTCCCTGCCCTGTGCCGGACGCGAAGGCGAAACAACGTAAACAGAGATCGCAGAAGCGACATAATAACAGGCGCGTAACGACCGAGGCAGTAGAACTGCCCGAGGAAGCAACGACTGCTGATGGGGTGCGTCAACCGATTCACCGGCCCGACGCGATCGATCCTAGCGTACCAGCTGATTCCATGTCTTCACCTGCTACCGACGAGACCGTGCATTTGAGAGGCACCCACATGCCTTGCTCATACTGTGGCATCAAGCAGTCAGGCCTGCAAGATGAGTGGTCTGCCAAGCGAGTGGGTTCATTCTTATTTATCGAGTAACATGAGCTCTAGTACTCACAGTTAAGTTACAAATTATTCTCCTGTTAGAATATTACGCAACGGAAACGGATAACGCACATCTGACTATTAGTAATTTACACAACTCTGACTGTTCACTAAGCACTGGCAATACCACATTTTCTTTCTTATTTAACGGCTTTGATCAACACGTGGCCATCGCACTGAATATGAATGGCGCACACATTATAAATCCTGGGTATCATGACAACATACTATTCGAAGGAAAAGGCCACCAATCTTTTTCTTTTCACTATCTTATTTATTCCGATAAATTCTATAACCTAAACACACAAATTCTATAACCTACAACAATAACACATGAGAAATTCCGCCCAGTGGGCATGGCTTTACATTGGTGATTCTCCATCTTATGGTCTCGTAATTATTTAACGCTACAGTGCACTTTCTGGATAGGATGGAGGATCTTTTTCTATATCTCACACTTCGACTCTCACACCCATCATCACGAAAATTTCCTCCAGACCGAGTGGTACAACAAGGAACATGCATAACCCACTGCCTCTGAAACTATCTTGTTACTCTCCCATGCCAACCACACATACTTAAATTTCATGAAATACATCACACTGGCAACATACAATACAAAGAATAGTCACAACGATATAATCACATCACTTTCAGCTCTCCCACTTCAATTAGTATTTATCCCAGTTTCACACGACACTGCCCCACTTCGTTACTTTTTTTTCCTACTATGAACTCTGGAGGATTTATGCACGTCTTCCTGTGCAATGCAAGCCAAGTGGCGTTGCTGGATAGACGGCTGACTCACCTTGCTTCTCTCTCAGAGTATTATGGTTTGAATCAAGCGTCACACGGAAACATAACACGCAAAGTAATATTAAGAACATATTCATCATACACGCGAGTCCTCAACTGATACCATGGACGAGAACTTCTCTTTATCCTGTGTCTCATGCACAGATTGAGACTCACACAGTACTCACCACGTGGAAGTACTCGTCTCTAATTTCAAGTCCTGCACACGCCATTTCTTAAATATTTCCAACTTATAGTACACACGCTAGTAATTCAGCTTAACTTAAGCACTCGGAAGTATTTCAACTTATTGCTACACGTGGTTTCATTGTGACTGTTGGTCACTTCCGAAGATTACTACGATCCCTTTAATATTACCTGCCTGACATTTAATTCTCCCCACAAAAGTTCCTGAAATAGAGAAATTATTATTCCAAACTACTCTTAAGTATTTCACATGCATACCATGTCTCCACTCTTGTCTTTACGGAGCACACCTAAGACAGGTCTTACCAACACTAGATCCAGCGGCAGAGTGCCGAAACATGGCCGTTCTTCAGGTCATCTTGCACCTCTGTCGAGGTGGGGGAAGACCATGCTACCCATTGGTCAGCCACATTTCAGGCGCTCAGAGCTCAGGTAAATCTCATCTCTTTGGTTCCACCAAAGGTGACCAAAGGACCGTTTCAATGATGATCATATATTGCACATTCACTATCTGTGGTTAGCAGACGACCATACATTCATACATTTTGCAGATCTCACCAAATTGGATGTAGGGATTTATTTTGTGGGAGTTCACATGTGATCAATTAAATAAATAATTTGTCATTCTTTCCTACACTGGTATCCGGCTTCGGTGTATTAACTGAACTTGAGTTATTATTACAAAAAATATGTTGTTCTGACAACAATAACGAAGAATGTTGTACCTATTTTCAATGTCTGGCGGTTCTGTAGCCTTTCACATTGTGGGGATGAAGGAGATCACCGAAGCCCTGTCTCCAGGGATACACCCACGACTACGTATGCCTCCCGAGGTGCAGTGTTATCGACCTCCCTGGGAGACTGGTGCAGGAGATGTAGATGCAGGATGCGTTTCAGGTCCCGGATCATACACCGATGCAGTTGGCCGCGTCCTCGTTGACGACGACAGACGCCTAGGCCGGGATGACCTACACTCGCCGCTTCTTATCTCTTGGTCCTGAAGACACTCCACGCCACGAATAATTTCCATCTGTAATACCAAGGACAGCCATCATGATTTGATGGGACAGGCATACCGCCTCGCCACAATCAGTGTCAACGGCATTACTATTACTCTCAAAACACGTTTTCTTGAGGATACATTATGAGCTGCGGATCTGGATGTTGTTTTCCTTCAAGAAGTCCGACCAGGACTCTGTCTCGATATTTACGGATATGGCGCCTACACCCTGTCTTCAGTTGTGGGCGGAGGAGGGAAGGGACTATGGCAACTGATGTATCCCATTTACCATCGGCCTGCGGAGTCGCACTCACTATTCATACACTTCGTCTGGTGAGCCTGTAGGCTCCTTTCGCAACCGACAAATGAAGTAAACGCCACATCTTTCGTCCCGAAGAAATAGCAATGCTCTTCCAGGCCAATGCCGACCACTTGGTAGTGGGCGGAGATTTCAGTTGCGCGCTTAGGCCGTCCAACCAGATGCCGCACCAGATCACCTGCCCGGCACTTCAGGCGCTTGTAACGGACTTCGCTTCACTGGACACATGGGTCATACAATACGGCGATCGACATGAATACACATACTTTACTAGCCATTCCGCGAGCCGTTTGGATAGAGTTTACATCACACGGGACCTGCTATCGGCAGTTGTCGACGCTGAGGTGTGGCAGCGCTCAGGGGCCATCTTTAAGGGGCGTTTGAAAAGAAACGAGCCGGAGGCATAATTACGGAAACCTGTACCTGTATGTTAGAAATATTGACCCTGGCTGTTGAGACACTTGTCCCACTGTGATACAAGGTGGTTAATGGCTGTCTCATAAAATTCCCAGAGTTGCGATGTTAGCCATTTCTGCACTTACTGGTGGACGTCACGGTTCTTCTTTGACCAAGATGGCCCCATTCTGATGGCCGGCCGGTGTGGCCGTGCCGTTCTAGGTCCTTCAATTTGGAACCGCGTGACCGCTACGGTCGCAGGTTCGAATCCTGCCTCGGGCATGGATGTGTGTGATGTCCTCAGGATAGTTAGGTTTAAGTACTTCTAAGTTCTAGGGGACTGATGACCTCAGATGTTGAGTCCCATAGTGCTCAGAGCCAGTTGAACTACTTGAAACCCTTCTGATTCACTTCCTGCAGCACTGGACAAAAGTGAATGCCCAGCGTTACTCGCAAATCTTGACCACCCTTCGCAAAGCGATCAATCAAAACGAACACACAGTTTCACGCCTGAGGTCATTCTGCTCCACGACAATGCAAAGCCTCATACGGCCAACGAAGTCGCTGCACTCCTGGAGAAATTCAAATGGGAGGTTCTCGGCCATCCTCCAAACAATCCGGACCCCTCTCCCTGTGATTACGCCATTTTTGGTCCCCTTAAACAGGCTCTGAGGAGCAAACGATTCACCTCGGACGACGACGTCCAGCTGTACGTGTGGAACTGGTTAACATTGCAGCCGCGGGAATTTTATGAAACAGCCATGCACCGTCATGTGTTACAGTGGGACAAGTGTCACAACAGCCAGGGTCAATACTTCTAACATACAGGTACTGGCCTCTGTAATCATGCCTCCGACTCGTTTCCTTTTTAACGCTCCTTATAGCATACGTCTGCACTGTCACCACCTCCACCACCGCGTCCCATGAAAAAGGGGTCTATGGCACCCCAATGTGGCACTTCTTGATGAGTTAAATTGCAGACGCGAAGTTGAGTCCAGTTGGAGCAGATGTCAACGGCTTTTACCCGCCTACGATTCCACACTTCTGTGGCCGTTATGGTGTGACAAACCCGCCATTGTGCACCTATCGACGTGACAGAGATCGCTGGTATACCAAGACCACTGATTTCTACTACATTGTTCTCTGTGAACTGGCTGTGCAACCGCCGTCGCCGGAACGGCAATGGCAGAACACCACGTCGAAGCACACTTGCTACGTATCACTGTGGTATGACTCGTGGGTTTGCAGGTGCATGCGAGGCCAACTAATGATATACTGATGAGGGACATTCCCTCCACCATATCACAAATGCAAGGTATGGTGACCTGTATGTATCACAAGGTCTTACAACGACTCCGAACATATGGTCGCCTCAACAAATTTAGATCATTGGACCTTACGCAACGAACTTGGTACGTCAGTGTGTACATAGCTTCTCAGCGTAAGCATTACGCACACATATTATCAATGACAGACGTAATGGTCGGGGATGGGGGCAGTGTTCGGACATGTGGTGAACGCTGGTGTAGCTTTTAACAGCCATTTTGTTACTCTTCCCCAAAGGAGGAGTTGGGCTCACTTACGTCAAGCACAGAGAACTGGCACTGTACCATCACTCAATGTGGCAAATTTGGCTTTCACGAACAGATAGCCCGATGGCACAGGTGGTCCCACACAAATTGTGCCCACTGGTACCTGTTGGACGTTTGTGGCCCCGGCTATCTCATATTAGGATGTTTCTCGTGCTATATACCGGGAATTATACCGGAGACACGGAATCCGACAGAGAAGATTTGTTATAGTGGCCGTCAGCGCTGGAATCCAGCTAACAACAGTGTTTGACGATACTCCACAGTCGACTGGATGCAAGTTTGGCTTGCCACCCACGGACTCTTCTTGTCCATTTTTTGTGTGGTTGACGTGGTATGTGTTCACTAACGAGAAATTTACGATCTGACACCTAACTGGCCTAAGTGTTGCGCGATGGTAGATACGGACAAGCACAGACTTAACTGTGGCTCTACACGCTAGTGCTGAAAACTGCTCCGCCATATACTGGATTTCCTCCTACGCTGGTCCTTTACTTAGACTGTGCCTATGGACGTCTTTCATCCCGAGACCGTCTATTTCCCGATGACAGGGATGGATGCGATCAATTTGGTAAATGGAATGGCTATACATTATATGTACCGCGACGGTGAAAAGAAAGTCCTCGAATTGTGACAATCAGAGGATGAAATAAGAGGAAAGATATATGAAGTTTTGGGTTGGACTGCAGTACCAAATGTTACACTGAAAACGAACCCTGTCCTTTCCTATTGGTGTTATCCCACTATGTGTTTGTGTACCCTTGAGTATTTGTTTTCTTCCTGTCTCTGTGTACTGTTTCATAGAATTTTTTTTCTCTTCTAATACTAAGCTATATTCACTATGAGGAGGAATACTGTTATCCTCAAATATAAGTTGCATTAATAATATGTTATTTTCTTTGTAAAGTTGTTTACAATTCTGTTCTGTTCTGTTTCAATGTTCATGTGAGAAATTAATGTTTCGAAAACTATTCTCATTATTTTATGTATGTACTTATGTCACTATTTTTGTAACACTGATGTATATGTTTATTTCTATTCTTTTGTAACGCCTGTTTTACTACAAATGTTATCTCTATTGTTATGTTTTTAATGATGTATTTTGTACCTTTGTAATTGTATTCTTATGTTATAAAATTGTAATTGTCACCAGTTCATGACATTATTAACTTGTTAGTTACATTTCACTGCACACGTTTCTGTTGGTCATAGTATGTGGACAATATGTGAGAAGTAGGGACTGTTAGTGTTTGCACGTGTGTTAATAACTCAGCAAGGGATTGGATAACAGCATTGCTGGTTCTAAGGACAATTTCAAAAACTTTGTGAGTGCACAAGTGGTGCTTTATGGACTTGCTATATTATCCGCAAGACTCTTCAATGGTGATTGTGCACCTGCACAGTCACAACAGATGGCTGCTGGCCATCTCTTCAAGGACTACAGTGGGTCTACATCTTTGATGATCCACCATGCCATTATTTCTACAAGGACTGCAGTGGGTCTGCACCTCCGGTGGCCCACCAATACCGTAATCTCTACCAGGACTACAGTGGGTCTGCTCTGTGATGACTTACCTACCAATACTCTTCAAAACTTCGAATGACTCTGCTGTGGGTTTGCTCCATTGTGGCCCATTACCTGTCAGCATGTCAAGAGCCAGCACTGTCTTTCCGTTGGAAGGACAACACTACTTCTTCAAGACTGCATGGAAATCCACTACTTCTGTGTGCAATTTCTTTTACTAATGAGACTTTGTGAAAAAAACCTGTGATTACCGTAATGAATGATCAGGACTGTCTTTATGGACTGTGAGAAATTTTTAGCTTTTGACCAACATTGTATCAATAAGTGTGTGCATTTGATTTCTTTGTTATTGTAATTATGAAAAATTTTATCAAATCATTATTGGCCACTGCCCAAAAAAAATTTTGTAAAATTTTTTGTGGGGAGCATGGGGGCTATGTAAGTAGGCTGTTTATGTTTTCTTATTGGCAACGTTACGTAGCGCTCAATATGAAAATCACTGGCTGTGCTGTGTGCAGTCTGTGGCTAGTTTGCATTGTTGTCTGCCATTGTAGTGTTGGGCAGCGGCAGCTGGCTGTGAACAGCGCGTAGCGTTGCGCAGTTGGAGGTGAGCCGCCAGCAGTGGTGGATGTGGGGAGAGAGATGGCGGAGGTTTGTAATTTGTCATGAACTGATATATATATTATGACTTGTGATGATATCAAGGTAAATACATTGTTCGTTCTCTATTAATATCTTTCATTTGCTAACTATCCCTATCAGTAGTTAGTGCCTTCCATAGTTTGAATCTTTTATTTAGCTGGCAGTAGTGGCGCTCGCTGTATTGCAGTAGCTTGAGCAGCGAAGATTTTTGTGAGGTAAGTGATTTGTGAAAGGTATAGTTTAATGTTTGTCAGGGCCATTCTTTAGTAGGGAATTTTGAAAGTCAGATTGCGTTGCGCTAAAAATATTGTGTGTCAGGTTAAGCACAGTCATGTATAAATTTTTCTAAGGGGACGTTTCAAGAGGACATGTCAACAACGCTCGTATACTGGCGTCTTGTGGTTTGTTAATCACCACGGTGTTAATGATACAGCTGTGCCGGAAATTTATTTGCGTTTCGCCAGAGAAGATTAACCAGCGGAACTGCCTGTATCCTGCTCTCATCATCGTAACCCGCCGACATCATGCTGCCCAACGCAACGCTTCGTATGCAACAAAAAGTTAAGAGATTTCGCCGAATGCTATCCCCTGACCTAGAAACTTTCTTTTCTCTATTAAAAGTATAAGAATTACAGACTCTATTTAATTAAATTCTTTGTTTAGTTTATGTTTGCTTTCTGCGAACTAAAATAAAATTACAATCAGTGAATTAAAAGTTGCCTGGTAGTCATTGTTGAAACACCAGCAAATATAACCTTCTTCCTCTCATTAGAACTAATTCTCCTTGCATGTCAAAACTATTGTTGTTATTTTATGTAGTTTTATATATTGTTATGGGACTAGATATGACAGTGGCTAATAAGAGTATTTTGTTGCGAAATATGGCTTCGCGCGAAAATTACGGCGACCGCCATAATTGCTTGCGTTCTGACCAATAACGTAAAAGCTGCTATTCTCGTATTGGTGCATTTCCTGGCATGTCAGCTGTCAAATCACGTAGGGACTGTTTACACACTAACAAAAGTTTTTGATATTGTATTGCTACGAGTCATAGTATTAAGATACACTGGTTATACTCAAAAGTGGGTAGATGTATGGTGAAACCCCCCAGTGTTCATGCGATTATTAACAGCATTGTGTGTGATTCACGAAATTTTGTCACTTTGTCTAATTCCTTTCAGATATTGTCTTAGATGTCTTTGAAGTTTCAGAATATATATATACAATTTTGTCGGTTCAGGTTAATTTCAGAGCGGTTTCTCGTGAATATTAGAGTTTTCAGTTCATAAACAAAGTGGGATTGTGACAAATTGAGAAGTATAACAAAGAGTGTGGTTTTCCAACTAGAATTTTGGATGACTTCACAGTTCAGATTTTGATAATTATTTTTCCTGTGGGTTGAGGTCATCACATACTCAACAACGATCCTGGGTGCACGAATGGCAAAAAGTCATTTTTTCGGATGAATCCAGGTTCTGTTTACAGCATCATGATGGTCGCATCCGTGTTTGGCGACATCGCGGTGAACGCACATTGGAAGCGTGCATTCGTCATCGCCATACTGGCGTATCACCCGGCGTGATGGTATGGGGTGCCATTGGTTACAAGTCTCGGTCACCTCTTGTTCGCATTGACGGCACTTTGAACAGTGGACGTTACATTTCAGATGTGTTACGATCCGTGGTTCTACCCTTCATTCGATCCCTGCGAAACCCTAGATTTCAGCAGGATAATGCACGACCGCATGTTGCAGGTCCTGTACGGGCCTTTCTGGATACAGAAAATGTTCCGACTGCTGCCCTGGCCAGCACATTCTCCAGATCTCTCACGAAATGAAAACGCCTGGTCAATTGTGGCCGAGCAACTGGCTCGTCACAATACGCCAGTCACTACTCTTAATGAACTGTGGTATCGTGTTGAAGCTGCATGGGCAGCTGTACCTGTACACGCCATCCAAGCTCTGTTTGACTCAATGCCCAGGCGTATCAAGGCCGTTATTACGGCCAGAGGTGGTTGTTCTGGGCACTGATTTCTCAGGATCTATGCACCCAAATTGCGTGAAAATGTAATCACATGTCAGTTCTAGTATAATATATTTGACGAATGAATACCCGTTTATTATCTGCATTTCTTCTTGGTGTAGCAATTTTAATGGCCAGTAGTGTATTTGCCGTAGTCGTTCATGAACCTCACCGACCAGTTGGTGTGTGCTGGGTATGAGAAGAAGTTGAATAAGAGACGTGATGTTTCCACGATCCCCATAGGATAACAGAAACAGACTCTGACTGTGTGCAAAGGCGTCAGACACTACGACGGTTGACGACTGGTGATGTCCGTTGAAATGACAACCGCCTCTTACCGGCCACCAGCTTGGATAAGGTGATCACAAGGGGCAAAATAGTTGTTTTTAGTTCCCGTGGTGTCATAATTTTTGTCTATGGATCCCTTGTATAGCTGATTTGTAATTTAAAGAAAAACATTGCCATGGTGCGCCTCGGTGGTAGGAGGGGGAGACATCGTTGCCAGTGCTCGGCATTCGACCCTGCCCGCCTTTCCTCCTCCAGCCTGCTGCTGGTATTGCTCCTTTATAAGTCGTGAAACTATTTTTTCCCTTTCCTGGCACATTCTGTTATTCGCTACTCGCACACTTAAAATTTTTTCCTTAAGTAAAAGAGTGAGTTGTGAGCGACACGTACAACGTCAGGTTGTCCCTTCGTCTCAGAATTAGTCTTTTCTTTTCCCGCGTGTTTTGCTGAGCTGCAAGTGGCTCGCTTCTCAATAGCTCCAAGTGATAACTTTCTTAATGTCGCATGGCGCGGCTAGTGAGTTTCGGCATTAATACAGGGCGAGTCAAAATTCCTTGGACACCTTCATAAGTTGGAAGATCAAAGGGAAAATTGAAATGTGATGATGGGAACATAGGTTTGACGTGGGGCGCAACTTTTGAAGTGAATGTCATTCATGGACGCCATCTAGAAATCCGCCATTTTGGATTCAAATCTTTTTTTTTAATGGGAAGGGGGCTGTATGACACATCAAATAACACTCGCTTGAGCTCTAGAATTGAGTGGTGTAATTTGTTTTTGTCTATCTTGTACAGTTTAGAAGTTATTAATGTTCAAAGTTACCTTGATACCAACTCATGTCTCTCTTTGTTCCAAGTGATCTAAAATGGGTCTGACACGTGAACAGAAGATCGAAATCATCCTTATATCAGGGGAACGCAGCTACCGAACAATAGCAGCTGACTACAACAGACGGCACAGACAGAGAACCGGTATCGGACAGCACGGTGGCTCACGTAATCACCAAATTCCGGGAGACGGGCTCTGTTCACGATAGGGCACGTAGTGGGCGACCAAGGACTGCCACCAATGAGGAAACTGCAACTGCGGTTGTTGTGTCGTTTGTGAAAAGTCCTAAACGAAGTACCCGTCGTGTGGCCCAAGCATGTGGAATAAGGCCAACCCTCCATTGTCCAGATACTGCACACCAATAAGTGGCATCCTTACTAGATGCAACATCGACTTAACGAGGATGACCCTGATCGCCGGTTGGAGTTCTGCCAGTGGGCTACTGAACAACACGAACTGGATCCTTTGTTTGCCAAGGGCATACCGTTCAGCGACGAGGCGTATTTCACTTTGAACGGGGAGGTTAATCGACATAATTGTCGATACTGGAGTGACGCAAATCCGAACTGGGCTGCTCCCAATTCGAGAACACAGTCCAGCGAAGGTGATGGTGTGGTGTGGTGCGGCATATGTGACACCCGCATCATTGGGCCATTTTTCATTTACAACACCTTAACTGCACGACAGTATCTGATGCTGCTACAGGACCTTGTGTTCCCTTCCACACTGAACGCTGACGGCATTTTCCCATCTTATTTTCGGCACGATGGAGCCCCTCCACATTATGGCATTGGCGTCCGTGAATGGTTGGAGGAACAACTGCCAGGGAAGTGGATTGGTTGCCGTGGTCCCGTGGAGTGGCCGCCGAGATCCGCTGACTTAACGCCCCTTGATTTTTATCTATGCGGACATCTTAAGCAGATAGTGTACGCTGAGAGCATCCGTGATTTGAGAGACCTGGAGGAACGCACACAGCACGCCTGTGACCAAATTGCAGGAGACACTCTCCTTCGTGTGCAGTCAGAATGGTTGCGGTGACTACAGTTGAGCATCGCACGCGATGGACAACACGTAGAACATGTGTTGTAGCAGTCGGTATCAAGGTAATTTGCCAACTTTCATCATTAATAACCTCTAAACTGTACAAGATAGACGAAAACAAATTACACCACTCAATTCCAGAGCTCAAGCGAGTGTTATTTGGTGTCATACACTCCTCTTGCCATAAAAAAAATGACTTGAATCCAAAATGGCGGATTTAAAGATGGCGGTCCTGAATGACATTCACTCCAAAAGTTGCGGCCCGACGTCAAATCTATGTTCCGATCATCACATTTCAATATTCCCTTTTATCATCCAACTTAATAAGGTGTCGAAGGACCTTTGACTCGTTCTTTATAAATAACTGTTTGGCCGCGGGTAACTTAGCGGGCTGCAGCTAGTACCTAATAACTCATAGACACTTACTGACGAAGCTATGATATAAAAAACATACGACTGCTGTCGTGAAAGCTCTACCCATTTCTGGAAATTCATCAGTTGCTCTTGTGTTAAGTCACGTCTCCGGCAATCCTAGTGGCGCCTACGATGAAATCTCGCGCACCGCTCTTAACGGATACTCTCCACGTTCTCGAAAAAGGCAACTATCGATTCTGAGGCGGGCAGCTGTGCAATAGTACGCTCACACAGCTGTCACCTGAGAAATAATCTGAGAAACTGTGGAGGTGAAAATGTACTTCCCGAAAGGTCAGGACTGTTGACAAGGGTGGACAATTTTCGCTGTCGCTTTGTTCTCTGCTCACACTGAGGCTGACTTTGATCTCTGTCCGGCAGGGCCCACCGCAGACCAGAGGGGATGGAGCCCGCCAGCCTGGTGTCCGCCGCCGCCTCGCTGCTGCTGGCCGCGCTCAACCTCACCTCCCCTCCTCCACCCGGCAGCCAACCACCGGCAGACCCGGCGGTCTACGCCGCCATGGTGAGCCTCCGGTGACGCCTCCGCGTCACGCGAGGTGTGTTCCATCCATTAGCACAGAATCAGGGGAAGAGCTGCGACATTTGCCGATTGCAATTATTGTGCTACTGCTAGGGCTCTCTGAAAAGTTTACAGACAGTTTCTGTTTACATTTTCAAACTCGACTACTAAAGAACACCAAAACCAGACTCCAAGATGAGATTTATAGGTTGCTGCGGGCCTCATATTTCGTGATACTTTAGCATAACTCAACGCACAGTAGTGTGTGCACAAAAGAAGCTGCCCGTTTCTGGGACAGTGGCGCTGGAAGTATGGCGAAGGGGGGAGGGCCTAAATTACATGCTGTAGCTGTTCAATCTGCAGTAGATCGTACAGGTTATATTAGTGTTAACAACGATCTGACAACTGCAGATGTTTATTGACACTAGTGTGTCACTCGAACACCAATCCTGACATATTATAAAAATGGATGGATGTGCATACTGTATGTTACTGACAAGGGAACCTCCCCATCGAACCCCCCTCAGATTTAGTTATAAGTTGGCACAGTGGATAGGCCTGGAAAGACTCAACACAGATCAATCGAGAAAACAGGAAGAAGTTGTGTGGAACTATGAAAAAAATAAGCAAAATATACAAACTGAATAGTCCATGCGTAAGATAGGCAACATCAAGGATAACGTGAGCTCAGAAGCGCTGTGGTCCCGTGGTTAGCGTGAGCAGCTGGCGAACGAGAAGTCCTTGGTTCAAATCTTCTCTCAAGTGAAAAGTTTACTTTTTTTATTTTCGGACAATTATTATCTGTCCGTCCGTCCGTCCGATGCGAGGTAATTGCGCCATAGTATGGGGACGCTACACCTAAACAAACATCGAAACACACGACGTCAGTCGACTACAGCGCACGGAAGAGAGAGTATTCCTGCTAACGAGGCTCCCTGTCTAGCAGTTAACTGTTCGCTACTTTTGACGAGAGTGCATTAAGTACGTGAGATGTATTCCGTGGGCAATATGAATCCAGAAAATATAGCTCGCGACTTCAATAACAATCGCACGGTTTTGCGGTGCGGTCGCAAAACACAGACACTAAACATATTACAGTGAACAGAGACGTCAATGAACGAACGGCCAGATCATAACTTTGCAAAAATAAAAAGTAAACTTTTCACTCGAGGGAAGAATTGAACCAAGGACCTCTCGTGCCGCAGCTGCTCACGCTAACCAACAGGACCACGGCGCTCCTGAGGTCATACGATCCTTGATGTTGCCTATCTTGCGCATGGACTACTCAGTTTGTATATTTTGCTTATTTTTTTCATAGTTCCACTCAACTTCCTCCTGTTTTCTCGATTGACTTGCGTTCAGTTTGTCAAGGCCTATCCACTGTGCCAACTTATAACTAAATCTGAGGGGGGTGCGATGGGGAGGTTCCCTTGTGAGTATGGGTGTATATTCCACATCTCCTCCTAAGCCGCAGAACATATTTCAACCAAACATGGTACACCCACCAGCCACTCAACAGAACCCATGTATCAAAGGATTGAGGGTGGGGGTGAGAGACTTGCAACAAACTTTACACATAATTTCACACGTTTGCAAATCTTTTTCTCCCTGACAACCCCCAAAAAATGATGAAGAGAAAAAATTTATCGCTTACTATACTTTTGCTGTTCATACGGTAAAAGAGTCGCATAAACCATGGCCTGAGTTATTACTTATTTGCGGGACCCCTCAGGGGCTCAGCATTCGTTTGCTTGGTACAGGCTTGGCGACCCCAGGGTTCCTGAGCTGGGGACTGGGGAGCACCACCAGTCCTCTCTCACTGTAAGCTCTGGGCATGTTTCAGCGACTAGTGTGCAGTGCGGCGGTGGCAAGTCCTGTGTCACAGGGAATAGGGGTCTTGCCTTCATTGACCGGTTAGCGAGGACAGTAAAAACCTCTATAAGAAACCTCAAGGTACGCTGTGCACTAATGAAATGGATGGCTGTTGAGATGGAACAGTCGTTAATGGACAATCTCTGGAGAACCAATCACAACTCAGTTGTGTATGGCTTCCTCAGGCATGTAAGGCTCTGTCTAGGTGGACTTGTACATCCACAGCTACTCGTGGAAACAGAATGGATCCCTCCAAATTTTCGCTTCCTCCTCCCAGCGGAAAGGAGGGCCCCAGAAAGGTACCAATACCCAGTCAAATAATAGGGCTCATCTAACCAGTCCTCCCAACTCAGAGCTGTTTCAGTATTCCAGTTTGAATAGTAACAGGATTCGTGCTGCTTGTCACAGCAAGTTTTTGTTAGTTAAAAGGAAATAGGGAAGCTTTGAAAAATTCTCACCCTTTTACAATTGAAAGGGTTCAGAGTGAATTGCAGGTACGCTAAAATCGGTTAAGCAGTTGTGAAATGGGATACTGTTGGTGGAAACCTCAAGTTTCTAAGAAGGGACAAACCTGCAGAAGGCCAAATATCTTGACTAATATACCACTGAGACAGAGCTGCATTCCATATTAAACTATAGCGAAACTGTTCCGACATATAGTGACCTGGTGGACTGAAGACTAAAGATCTCGTGGATATGATGGAGTGCCTAGCAGAATATTAAAGTACTGTGCTGCACATGTTAGCCCTGTATTTGTAATTTTTGTTTTTAGAATGGTCAGTTTCCCGAACGATTAAAGTACGCAGTAGTAAAGCAGAAAGGTGTGCAGTATACTGCTGTATCCATTTTCAGTAAGCTACCTCAAGAAGTAGTAAAGAAGTTTTGCTATTTGCGGAGCAAAATAACTGATGATAATCGAAGTAGAGAGGATATAAAATGTAGACTGGCAATGGCAAGGAAACCGTTTCTAAAGAGAGAAATTTGTTAACATCGAGTAGAGATTTAAGTGTCAGGAAGTCGTTTCTGAAAGTATTTGTATGGGGTGTAGCCATGTATGGAAGTGAAACATGGACGATAAATAGTTTGGACAAGAATAGAATAGAAGCTTTCGAAATGTGGTGCTACAGAAGAATGCTGAAGATTAGATGGGTACATCACATAACTAATGAGGAGGTATTGAATAGAATTGGGGAGAAGAGGAGTTTGTGGCACAACTTGACTAGAAGAAGGGATCGGTTGGTAGGACATGTTCTGAGGCATCAAGGGATCACCAATTTAGTATTGGAGAGCAGCGTGGAGGGTAAAAATCGTAGAGGGAGACCAAGAGATGAATACACTAAGCAGATTCAGAGAGATGTAGGTTGCAGTAGGTACTGGGAGATGAAGAAGCCTGCACAGGATAGAGTAGCGTGGAGAGCTGCATCAAACCAGTCTCAGGACTGAAGACCACAACAACAACAACCACAAGAATTAAAAAATCTTAGCAGTAATCCACGCGCTTTCAAATCGAAACTGAAGAGTTTCCTCATGGGTCACTCCTTCTATTCTGTTGAGGATTTCCTAGAGAAATTAAGCTGATTCTTGTATCATATTCATGATTACGTTTACTTAAACTTATGGCTTGGCTTTTTTGGGTTCATAAACATTATATTTTATCTGTTATTACTTTTATGTTGTAATTTCATGTACTGACACGTTCCATGACCTGCTCAATTTGGTCCTAAGGAAGTACACGTGTAAATAAATAAATCGCCAAAGAAGACCTGAAAGTTGAGTGGGCCCAAGAAAGCTATGTAGACGTGCAGAATATTATGAAAAGGATGGAAGTAGACCTGACTAGTCGACTCGTTCATCTGCACATTTAATAGCACTGAGCTCCCAGAACATATTTAGGTTGATTTTCACGAATCAGGCATATGGCACTATTTCTTCAACTCAGTTCATTGTTTTAAATGTCAGTGCTTTGGGCCCCACACCACTCTTGGATGTGAGAAGCCACTTCCGGCAAATGCGGTAAGGCTGCCCAGTATGTAGTCGGATGTTCATCTCCAAAGTGTGTGAATTGCTCTGGGGCTTACCCTGTCTTGAGTAGGGACTGCTGCCTCTGCCTTGAAGAATGGAAGTTACAAGAGATCAAAACCATAAGGCGGATCCACTGTAGTGAGACCAAAAAAGATTCATAAAGCTGTGCAGCTTCAGTTGTCAAACAGTGATATCAGAAAACTGATGCTGCTACACAAATGGAGGTGACAAGTGTGAGCACTAGCACCTGCGTTTGACAGCGTAGTTCTGCTGCTGCTGCTGTTGTTACTTCACTTCCTTTCAAGACACCAGACAAGCCCGTGATAGCTGACGTTGTGGACTTCCTTGCTCCTCCAAAGATGCTCTGGTCCACTGTCCAGCGCTCCCACTACTACTGCCGTGGTTGTCGCTCTGAAGCCCACCCAGGGAAAAAAGCGAGAGGCCAAGGATCCCTGACGGAATCATGAAGTAAACAGTCTAACGATATCGACATCATCCTCTCTAACGTCTGTTATGATTTTTCCGTAGAACTAATGACCTTACATCAGACAGGGAAAAACATTTTGACCCAACATCGAGCCTCCACCTATACAGGCTCTTCTCCCTGGTAGAAAGACAGAGTGAAAGTGCAACAGCCATGATACATGGCTCACAGTGGAAAATAATTGGGATCAGGACGCTTGTTGAGAAACTGAACGTGCTAGCAGAGGAACTCCCATTGTGCCTATGTTTAGAATAAACGCATTTTAAAGCCACTGATGCCTCTGTAATATAGGGCTATAACCTCCACAAAAAAGATGACCTGACTGAGGACAGAGCCAAGGGATGGGTTGTTGCTTTCATCAGTGACACACACCACTCCTCTGTTCTTTCCTTGGTTACTGACCTACAAGCAGTGGTCATTGCAGTTCATGTGGGCCAGAAGATCAGCATGTGTTCACTGTACTCAACTTCACAAGATGTGATAGACTCTGAGGCTCTCATGGGCATTATTGAACAATTCCTCCGTCTATTTCTCTTACTGGGTGATTTCAACGCCCATAATGTATTACGGAGCTCGAGCTATACTTGCTCTAGCAGGCGGATCTTGGAGAACCTTATGATGTCTTCAGAACTGAGCATCCTCAATATGGGTAGCCCCCCACTAATTTCTCAGCTACTTCTGGATAGCCATCGACATCTATTTCTGCTCTCCCACCGTTGCAGACTCAGGTCAGTGGAAGCAACAGATGACCTGCATTCCAATGATCACTTCCCACAATGGATCCACTTACTAGATGTAGCATTGCTAGAGCACAACCCATCGAAATGGGTGGTTATCAGGGCTAACTGGACGCTGTGCAGCCAGATGGAGACAGCTAGTTCCGTGACTGACCAGGGAGTGTAGCTCAGCAATTCGAGACAGGCGTGCGGCTCTTTCCTCGTTTAAATGCCGCCCAACAACAGACGGCCTCATAGTCTTTCAGATCACGAGAGCGAAGATTCGACACGTATTTAAAGAGAGCAAGAAAAAGTCATAGCAAGCGTTCCTGGACTCCATCAAACATTTAACTTGTTGCATAAAACTATGGGAAGCCACCAGGAGGATTTCCAGTAAACACAGGCCTTTACCTATAGCAGCAGTGCTGAAACAGGGGTGTCTCCTGACAACACCCGGAGACATCGCTCAGACTATGGCAGAGCATCTGGCAGCTTTTATTGCTAATGTCGGCCTGCATCTGGCGTTTGGCCGCAGCCGTGTGACTACAGAGACAGGCAAGTTGGAGTTTAGAGCTAACAATTCTGATTCTTAAAGTTGTCCTTTCACCATGTAAGAACTGGAATCAGCACTGTCTGAAACTCGTGATATTGCACCCGGTCACGGCGAAATCTGGTACTGCAAGGTTCGACATTTGCCAGCAGCGTTAAAGGAAACCCTCCGCGAATGTTTTAATCTTATATGGCAGGTAGGCCACTTTCGCAGTTCGTGGAAGAGGTAATTCTATTACCTCCCCTCAGACCACGAAAGTACCGCACATGTCCCTGTAGTTACTGGAGTGTCGCCTTTACGAGCTGCGTAGGAAAGACACTGGAGCCGATGGTGAACCGTCACCTGACCTGGTTGTTGGAGACCAGAAAACTCCTTAGCTATTCCCAGTGTGGACTGCGGAGGTCTTGGTGCACTGTCAGAACCTGACAGTACTACAGGCGGTTTTTTTAGCAGACTTACCTACGTAAAAATCACTGTCTCGGCGTGTTCTTGGATATCACTAAGGCATTCGACACTACAACATCCTCATGCAACTCCTTCAGTGTTGCTTTCTTGGCCACCTGTACCGACTAAGCGGTTTTTTAGGTCTTGGATTGGTGATGTGCTGCCAGTCAATTTTTAACAGGAGAATGGTGATCCTTAGAACAGTGTTTTGGGCGTTACACTGTTTGATATAGCCATAAACAGATTCACGTCTACGATAAGAGATCCTGTACAGTGCTCTTTATTTGTGGACGATTTTACTGTTTCCTGTTCCTTCTCAGTACTGCAACAACGACTTGTCAGTTACAGTTTGCCTGAAAAAGAGGAATTTTCATTTTCCTACAGGTAAGTGTGTGTGTTAATTTTAAATGTTGCCGTCATATTTCTAATTTGCATTTGAGGCACCTGTTCTATATTTTAAACGCTGAGTGACATTTTTGTGCCTCATTTTTGTCTTCAATGTATTGTGTTTACCACGACCGAGAGACCTAAATTCCAGAACCAAGAAGGCACTGAATACCGTAAAGTGCCTTAACCACAGGTCATTGGGAGCGGACAGGGGCGCCTTCTCCAGTTTTATAGGGCTTTTGTGCGTTCACAGCTAGACTGTGGCTGCACAGTGTGTGGGTCAGCGAGCCTTTGTTACGTGGAGATTATTGACGCTCTCCACGATGAGGGGTTTGGAGTGGCCGCAGTTACTGGCAGGACCAGCCCCATTCCCAGCCTCTGTGCTGAGGCTGGGGAACCGCCACTCACCATCCGGCGGCAGTTCCCCATGGAGCGTCAAGCACGTGAGTTCCTCACGGCTCTTACTTCACCTGCATGCCATACTGGGGCTGGACCACCTCTGGAACGTCTTTTATCCAATCGTACACGAGCAAGAAGGCCATTTCCGATCTGCGTGCAGCATATGCTGGAGCCACGTGGTGTGGAGCAAATACAGTCGCAAATACAGTGTTTTAACCATCTGCTATCTTGCTTCCTGTAGATGATTCAAATGGCTCTGAGCACTATGGGACTTAACATCTGATGTCATCAGTCCCCTAGACTTAGAACTACTTAAACCTAACCTAAGGACATGACACACACCCATGGACGAGGCAGGATTCGAACCTGCGACCGTAGCAGCAGCGCCGTTCCAGACTGAAGCTCCTAGAACCGCCCGGTCACATCGGCCGGCGCTTACTGCAGGGGCCCAGAGTAATTTTAGATTTAGTGCAGCACAGAAGAGGCTGCACTCATTACTCAAGGACATTTTAACTGAGCTCCACACCATTAGAGCTGTCTTCACGGATGGGTCGAAAAAGAGGGACGCTTTGGTCACTCTGCTGTTTTATCTGATCGTGTCCTCAAGGTCCGACTGCCTCAAGAACAACGTCCGACATCGCAGGCCCTGAAGCAGATGAGGCACAATTCGACTATTAAATTTCTTGTATCTTCCGAGTCTCCGAGTGTCTTTCACACTCTACAACGCTTGTATCCAGCAGATGAAGTAGTCCGAACTATCCACGACCCCCTCCTCCAGCTACAACGTCTGGGGAAGGAGGTGTCACACTGCTTGGTACCAGGACACATGGACACTGCGGGGAACGAAAGGGCAGAACTAGCGGCCAAGGAGGCGTGTCACGATTATCGGTTAGAGCGGTGCGCCATCCCACTGCGTGTTGTCGCCTCGCTGTTGAGATACAGAGTCTCCGGCTTGAAAAGCCCACTACGCGGCCGTCGCGTACCTCCTTCCAGCCGCTGCGATGGAATGTGGTTCTCCTTAGACGTCTTCTCATAGCACTCAGCCCTACGAGGCATGGCTTCTTGCTTCGGTGGGAGAACCCTCCAATGTGTGGTAGTTGTGGCATACAGACCTCCGTGCGCCACATTTTGTTAGATTGTGTTTTATTTTCCTACTAGCGGGCAGCGCCAGATTTGCCGCCAGATCTGCTCTCTATTTTGAGGAATTTTCAAACGAATATGGTGACAGGTTTCAGGTTTTGTATTTCGTCTGACACATTTTTGAAAATTTTATGGAGATGCTTTCAATGTGTTAGCAGTCTGACTGGATCACCGACGTTTTTGTTAGTGATCAGGCAGTCACGTTTCCATGTGCCTCTGTTTTAGCTCCCCTGTTGTTTTATTTTAGTTTTAATCCCAGGTACAGGACGTTTCATTTTTTGTCCGTTGTCTTAAGGCGTGTGAGATAGTGTGACTGTGTGGTCAAGGCGAGTGAGGTGGCAGTTTATACGTACGGCGCTGATAACTTGGCCGTTGAGCGCCCCTAAGCTCCAAACACACCCGCATACACGCACACAAGGACTCACCCACAACACGTCACAAAAAGCAGTTTGCCAGTAGTGCCCGTTATCGCGCCCCTCAGTGGCTGCCACCGCACGTTCACCCACTGCCCCTACCACCACCAGAGCTCGTTCCTGGGCGTTCCCATACCATCAGGCATAGACCATCCGCTCTGCCATGTTGCTTCATCTGCGTCATTCTTCTCCAGAAGGGCGTCAAGCAGAGACCTCCCACGACAGAGTAAGGGCCCACTGGAGGGGACTCATGCCTACCGGTCACAACCAACTGTGGGGACCCATCGCATACCGCGGGAGGCAACCGACGGGACGTGGCTGACTGTGAACTCGGTTCGTTCTGTCGTGCAACAATCTCCCGCTGACACACAATGTCGTCGTGCATTAAATAATTGCCAACAGTTTTCGTCTTAGATAAGATTTATTCTTAAAACTTAGAACTTGATGACTGAACCGTAAAATTACTACCGGTTCACCAAAAGGTTACTAATCACATTTAATATGCAAAATGTAAAGTGGAAGTAGGTGCCAAGGAATAACTGGTGAAATTACACACAATTTTCAGTAACACTCTTTATTCAAATTTGGTGCAACGCTTTACGATATTTAAAAAAAAAACAATCATTTAACGAATAAGTCACAATTCACAATAGGAAAGGACTTTTAAATTATTAAATTATTATAAAAAATTTCACGCCAGTAAAAGGCAAGTACAGGCAAGCAATTTAACGTATGCAACGCGACGCTGTATAATATTTCAAGCTCAGCTAAATTACAGGTTAATTTCACTCCATTAATAAATGAATACAATTTGAATATATGACTTCACTTTTGGGCAGACAAATTTTCCGCCCACAACAGCCTCACTCAGGCTCATTAAATGGCGCAGAATCTAACTTGTCTGCAACATATAAAGACAATCCTGTTTACAAAAGTTCTTAAAATAGAAAAACCAAAACGCATGAGCCACGCACACCGGTGGAGGGGGGGGGGGGGGGGGGGGGGGAGCGAACACTCACAGTTAATAACATTAACATTTCCAAAATATATTAAAAAAAAACAAATTTTACAAATTGCTGCCAGTTAACTTACGGCAAACACACACGCTCACAAGGTAGGACTTGCGAACCTTTACATAAGTTACAGCTCCCACATGAGCAGGAATTCGTTATGCAATTGACTAGTTCTTACTACGAGGCAAAAGGAATTTTTCTTCTTTCTTAGAGTACCTTTTACACGTGATTCTAGTAATACTAGTTATGGCAGGCGAGAGAATGGATCAGGTCTTAGTGCCTTGCATTTAAAACAGTACAGCCATTGGTGCCTTAGACTTTCACAGACATGGATGAGGGTAACAGTCGAATAACCCGTAGGTAAGCTGGGAGGGGAAAGAAGAAATCCGAACCAGAGAATTACTCTGACTCCACACCCCCCCCCCCCTTTCGTCCTCAAAAGGGGAGAAACAGACCACCCTTTCTAATATTACCACCTTCCCGCGTGTGGGCAGACGAGAATGAATGGCAGGAAACCCCCAAAATATACGGCTGGAATAATTAACAAGAATAAGTAAATTGAATTCAATTACACTTCATAAAATCTGTTAACAATCAATACTCAACTTCTGGTGCTTTACGACTCCCAGGACTGAACCAACGCAGGACCTCCAAATGCTGTGCCGAGCCACCCGCTGCCAGCCATTTCAACGGACGCAGGAAGGCGCGCCGATTTTCAGAACCTCCTCCCCGGTCGACAGCATACGGCCGAACTGCAAATTAGGCCCCTTGCGGACCCACGCTCAGGAAGATTCCTTTCGCGACGAGCAGTTAACGCCCCATACCACGGAGCCGCTGCTCGCGTCGCTTACGCTGATGCCGCGGTCTGCGTGCTGTCCCTCCAGCATCGGCAGAGAAGTCGCTTCTTGATGCCCCGACTGCCAACTCTCCCCGAGAGCCCATACATCCATTTCTTAAACCAACGCCAACAGCCCACTTTTCCCCTTTCCCGCTAGAGGGACACACCGAATCCTACAATTGCGACAACGGCGCCACCACCAGAAAACGGAGGGCGACTGCTTCACGCTACGCGCTGCGGCGCGCTTTTAAAAGCTAACTTTACTACGGCTCAATGACAATACCAGTCAGTATTTCTTCTGAGTGATCTATTCTTCTACATAGTCTGCATAGCCCTATAACGGCGTTGTGTGGGAGCACGAAATCCTGCTCGTAAGAGCTGTTGTTCTGAGGTCGTAGCCATGGTTTCACTGCATAACTTTCACTCTCATCAACTTCAGAGTGTGTCTCAGGAACAGAATCAGTACGTGGCCCGAGCACACGGAAGTGGTCTGCTGCAGGATGGTGGGAGAGGTACCAATATCCAACTCAATTTGGCGATGTGTTCTCGGGTTCTGAGACTCGCGTGTGGCCGTGAATTTTTTTCGGGTGCCTGTGAGATAAAATTCGTCGGAAATGGTTGTTGAGTTCGTTCTGAGTCTTCACATGTGCCTTTGAATTAAAGGGTGCCACTTTTGGCGACACAACCACGAGAACGAGACCATCGCTGCCCGCAACAGAGGGAGCTGCCTCGAATTTCTTCTTCTTTCGTGGCAGCCTGTGGTGCCCCTCGAGTAACTGCCTTCTTCCCGCCACGCCAAGGTAACTGTGACGACGCAGTTTCGTTTCTGCCCACCTTCCGGTGATTCAGTTCGCGCCAAGTCTGTCACAGAACGAGTAACGTTTCTCTATTGGAGAAGCTGTAGTGGAACGAGTAGCACTCCACCTATTTGCATGTCGAACTAAAATTTTTATTGTTTCAGATTTTTGCAAACTGTTGGAAGAAAGAAGTATGTTAAAATAAAAATTCTGTTGTATTCTGACTTCTTTGTTACAAAATAACCGCCAAGTGTATGCTAGTCTGAAGTTACAACACACACGCAGTCACAAAACATTCGTAATATCCGGCTTACGATCTCCAACCAATCCTGTTCACAAAAACTTCGCAACCATATTGTCTGGGCTGAATACTTGTTCTGAATTTTCCAAATAGCCTCTTCGAACTCAGTTCACCATCATGATTCGTATAATATGCCACGCACCTTTGAGTTAGTTAAAAAGTCATGGTATACACAGAAATATCGAAATCACGCTCGCTCATCTTTCTCACCCGATCTCGAACTCTGAGTTCACCATCACCTTTGAGTTAGTTAAAAAGTCATGGTACGCACAGAAATATCGAAATCACGCTCGCTCATCTTTCTCACCCGATCGTGTTCACTTTGCGGCACTCCACGGTCCAGTTTACCTCATAATTCCGCAAAATTATTACCTCTATTGAGCGATCCTAACACACGCATTGGAACAAGATCAAAGCTGAGGTCCGAATCCATTCTAGAAGCCAGAAAGAAATTTTTCGAGCCCACAAAGTATGCCCGAACATGTTGTATCCTGACTGGCTGGGATATTACAGCCAATCCGGTATCAGTATAAAACCGTGCAACCCTGCATCATTTACACTGAACCAATAACAACTAACAGCTTTTGTGAGCAATTTATTAAAAGAACAAAGTTATAAAACCCACAATTATCAAAATACTCATCTCATTACGTAACGGAATTATATGAGTTTCCCCAGTAGTATAAGCTGGCGAATTGCACTTTACAAATTTTCTCATGAGCATATGACTCACTCGTGCTATCTGTATACACTTCTATACTTCTCACGATAACGTACTTCGTTAATTGACCTCACAATATTCCTTTATCATATTACTTCTCATTCACACCTTCAGTCACACCAATAAGCAATCATAGTAACTCAGTAACGATTAATATAAGCCATAATATTCCCAAAGGATGACATTTACTTTCCACATTATGTTTTTTTTTCCTTTATTGAATTTCGATTCCCCCCTGAGGGGGCAAGATAAGAAACAATAAAAGCAGGCGATAAAACAGTGACTTAAATTGTAAAACGGCGGAAACGAGTGGAAAGTTAAAACATAAAACAAAGGGTGGGCAATGCTAATAAAATACACAGGAAGCAGACAGGTAACATAGTAGACATACAATTAAAAAAACAGGGCGACAGTCTGGTTTCTGTTCGCAAGAGATATAAAAATCACACCCAGCGACAGTATGATGTCCGTTCGCAACACTTCGGAAAAGACACACAACACTGACCACTCACTGTAAACACTGCACTAAAACGTCGGCATAAAGAGGACACACCATAGCCAAGGGCAGATGGGGGGCGGGGTCTGGACAGATGAGGGGGAAAATAAGGAGGGAGGAGAGGAAAAACGAAAGGGGGGAACCGAAGGAGGTAGAGGACGCATAAGGGGGTGGGGCAGGGCAGACACGAGAGGGAATGGGAAAAGGCAGAGGAGGGGAATGCAATAGGACTCGGGGGAGAGAAGGGGGGCAGAAAGAGGGTAGGTGGGGAAAAAATAGGATGGAAGGGGGGAGAGGGAGCCCAGGAAAAGTACAGAGGAAAGGAGGGTGGGTGAGGATCAGAGTAGATAGGAGGGATAAATGGAGGGAGAGAGGGCATCATGCGGGAGGAGGAGTTGATGGAAGCCACCTAGGGAAAGGAGATGAAGGGTGTAGAAATGGAGGGTAGGGGGGACACAACAGTGAAGGCGTGGCAGGGGGCGGGGATGGGAGAGGAGAGGAGCAACCAGGGGGTGATGGGGATCAAGGCGGCGGGAGGTGTACAGTATGTGGATATGTTCGAGGAATAGTAGCAGATGGGTGAAAGGAATTAGGTCATAGAGGATCCATGTGGGGGGACGGGAGGCATATACGGAAGACGAGGTGGAGTGCATGACGCTCAAGGATCTGGAGGGACTTATAGAATGTGGGGGGGGGGGGGGGGCAGATATCCAGGTGGGAGTGTCATAATGGAGGATGGGACGGATTAAGGATTTGTAGGTGTGGAGGATGGTAGGGGGTTGCAACCCCCATGTCCAGCCAGAGAGGAGTTTGAGGAGTCAGAGACGGTTGTGGGCTTTGGATTGGATGGAGCGAAGATGAGGGATCCAGGTGAGGTGACGGTCAATGGTGAGGCCAAGGTAGGTGAGGGTGGGCGTGAGGCGGACAGGACTGGTGCATATGGTAAGGGAGAAATTCAGGAGCCAGAAGGAGCGAGTGGTACGACCTACGATGATTGCCTGGGTCTTCAAAGGATTGATTTTCAGGAGTCACTGGTTACACCAAGTGGCAAAAAGGTCAAGGTGATTCCGGAGAAGGCGTTGGGAGCGTTGGAGGGTAGGAGTGAGGGCGAGGAATGCGGTGTCATCGGAAATTGCAAGAGGTGTACACGAGGGGGTGGTTGGGGCATATCTGCTGTGTACAGGAGGTAGAGGAGAGGGGAGAGGACAGAGCCCTGGGGCACACCTGCAGAGGGGTAGAAGGTGTGGGAGTTGGCATTATGGATGGTAACATAGGAGGGGCGGCGGGAGAGGAAGAAGCCCATCAGACGGATGTAGTTGACAGGAAGGGCACAGGTTTGGAGTTTAAACAGGAGACTGGGATGCCAGACATGGTCATGGGGTTTTTCGAGGTCGAGGGAGACAAAAATGGCGGAGCGACGGGAGTTAAGCTGGAGGGAGAGGAGATGAGTGAGGCATAGGAGTTGGTCATCGGCCGAGAAGGAAGGTCGAAAGCCACACTGGGTGTCAGGGAGAAGGTGGTTTTGGTGGAGGTGGTGATGGATGCGCCGGGGACAGATGGATTCCAAGAGCTTGCTGAACACCGATGTGAGACAGATAGGACGATAGAAAGAGGCATCAGATGGAGGCTTGTTGGGCTTGGCGGACATCAGGATACAGGAGGTTTTCCACAGGTCGGGGTAGCATGATGTTGTTTTGACTGCTTAGGATGTCTTCAGTCCGGAACCACGCTGCTGCTACGGTCACGGGTTCGAATCTTGCCTCAGGCATGGATGTGTGTGATGTCCTTAGGTTAGTTAGGTTTAAGTAGCTCTAAGTCTAGGGGACTGATGACCTCAGATGTTAAGTCTCACAGTGCTTAGAGGCATTTGAACCAGACCTTAGGATGTCGCAATCTGTGCGACAGCGACATCATTCGGCCACACCCATTACCACTTGCAGCTAGCTTAGAGTACTGACCTGTCCCGAGATCGCCATTACTCATCATCTGCATGAAGCTGCTCGCTACCGTATTTTTACTACAGCCATGATATAAAGACGTTACAGCTCACAGGCCCTATGAATATAAAACGTGCGTGCTAACAAATTTTTAGTAATTACAGAACAGCAACAATATTTTCCAAATTTAATGTAATTTTCTAAAATGAAAACTAAATAAACTAAACTACTTAATGCTGCGATCGAACTTGCCAATTCTGAAAGTAATCTAGCCATTCTTTTACAAAATTTCATTTTTCTATTAATTCTTTACAAAATCGTGTTTTATATAAATTCTGCTTTCGACGGCAAATTTAGTTTTGTTTCCCTAAGAAATCAAATTATTTAAAACATTTTAGTTAAACATTGATTGATGCTTCATAAATTTCAAACCCTTTCTTTGTGTTGTAGCAGTTACCCTCCCCAGTCAGGGTTTTTAGTGGGTCTGCAAGTTGTCCAGGTGAGGTGATGACGATTCTGACCAGGAGGTCGAGCCCCGGAGCTGGAGGGGATGTCTGTCATACACCCTACGGCACCAGAGAAACAACAGTACCTGGAATAACATTGGTTTATTACGAAAAACGTAATTGGGGGAAGTGGCAACAAAACGACTGCTCACGTTGGTGTGTAGAATATATGAGTATGGCGACATACCATGTGACTTTCAGAAAAGCATCATCCACACAATTCTGAAGACGTCAAGAGCTGACAACTGCGAGAATTATCGCACAACCAGCTTAATTGCACATTCACCCAAGTTGCTTAAAATAATAATATACAGAGGAATAGAAAAGAAAATTCAGGATGCGCTACATGACGATCGGTTTGGCTTTAGGAAAAGTAAAGACACGAGAGAGGCAATTCTGACGTTGCTTTTAATAATGGAAGCAAGACTAAAGAAAAATCAAGACACTTTCATAGGATTTATCGACCTGGAAAAAGCGTTCGACAATACTAAATGGTGCAGGATGTTCGAAATTCTGAAAAACGTAGTAGTATGTTATAGGGCGAGACGGGTCATATACAATATGTACAACAACCAAGAAGGAATAATAACAGTGGATGACCAAGAACGAAGTGGTCGTATTAAAAAGGGTGTAAGAAAAGGATGTATTATTTCGCCCCTATTGTTCAATCTGTACATCGAGGAAGCAATGATGGAAATAAAAGAAAGGGTCAGGAGTGGAATTAAAATTCAAGGTGAAAGGATATCAATGATACGATTCGCTGATGACATTGCTATCCTGAGTGAAAGTGCAGAAGAATTACACGATCTGCTGAACGGAATGAACAGTCTAATGAGTACACAGTATGGACTGAGAGTAGATTGAAGAAAGACGAAGGTAATGAGAAGTAGTAGAAATGAGAACAGCGAGAAATGAAACATCAGGATTGATGGTCACGAAGTCGATGAAGTTAAGGTATTCTACTACCTAGGCAGTAAAATAACCAATGACGGACGGAGCAAAGAGGACGTCAAAAGCAGACTAGCTATGGCAAGAAAGGCATTCCTGTCGAAGAGAAGTCTACTTATATCAAATATCGGTCTTAATTTGAGGAAGAAATTTCTGAAAATGTATGCCTGGAGTACAGCATTTTATGGTAGTGAAACATGGACTGTGGGAAAACCGGAACAGAATAGAACCGAAGCATTTGAGATGTGGTGCTACGGACGAATGTTGAAAATTAGGTGGACTGGTAAGGTAAGGAATGAGGTTGTTCTACGCAGAATCGGAGATTAGATTAGATTAGATTTACTTTCATTCCAATTGATCCGTAGTGAGGAGGTCCTCCAGGATGTGGAACATGTCAGAAAAACAACAATACATGACAAATATTTAAACTAAAACAAATAAGCTAATGTACCATTCCACAGGTCCCAAGTGGAATGATCGTCATTTTTTAATGAACACTAAGAGTCATTTTACAAATACTATTGCACTGAATTTAAAATAAAAAAGTTTTATATTTATTTATAAGGTAAGAAACATGTAATACAACTACTGTAATACTTATTTACAATGAACACATTACTGCACTGAAATGGTGCAGAAGTTAGATTATACTTACACACACACACACACACACACACACACACACACAAATTTTCAGTGAACACATTACTGCACTGAAATTGTGCAGAAGTTATGTTGTACTTATATACAAATCAGTTGGTTTTCCTCAGAAATTCATCAATGGAGTAGAAGGAGTTGGCCACCAATAAATCCTTTAGGCTTCTCTTAAACTGAATTTCATTGGTTGTTAAGCTTTTTATGGCTGCTGGCAAGTTATTGAAAATGTGTGTTCCTGAATAATGCACACCTTTTTGTACAAGACTAAGTGACTTTAAATCTTTGTGAAGATTATTCTTATTTCTAGTATTGATTCCATGAACTGAGCTGTTGGTTTGAAAAAGTGATATATTTTTAATGACAAATTTCATTAAGGAATAAATATATTGGGAAGCTGTAGTTAGTATCCCTAGTTCCCTAAACAGGCTTCTGCAGGATGTTCTTGAGTTCACACCACATATAATTCTTACTGCACGTTTTTGTGCCCGGAAAACTTTAGCTTGGCTTGATGAATTACCCCAGAAAATAATCCCATATGACATTATGGAATGAAAGTAAGCATAGTATGCCAGCTTTTTCATTTTTATATCCCCTATGTCTGACAAAATTCGCATTGCAAACAGAGATTTGTTAAGACGCTTCAGCAGTTCTGTGGTGTGCTCCTCCCAGTTGAATTTATTATCAAGCTGTAATCCCAAGAATTTAACACCGTCCACTTCTTCTATCTTCTTGTCATCATATGTTAGACATATACTCTTGGGACACCCCTTACAAGTTCTGAACTGCATGTAGTGTGTTTTTTCAAAGTTTAGTGACAAAGAATTGGCTAGGAACCAGTGATTAATGTCTACAAATATTTTATTGGCTGATCTTTCTAAGACTACACTTGATTTGCTATTTATTGCAATGTTTGTATCATCAGCAAACAAAACAAACTTGGCATCTGGTAATGTTACTGATGAAAGGTCATTGATATACACAAGAAAAAGTAAGGGCCCCAAAATGGAACCTTGTGGGACCCCACATGTAATTAGTTCCCAGTTGGATGATGCCTGATAGCTTGATACATGTCTCTTTCCTAATAACACCCTTTGTTTCCTGCCAGAGATATAAGATTTGAACCATTTTGCAGCATTTCCTGTTACACTATAATATTCTAGTTTACTTAAAAGGATATTGTGATTTACACAGTCAAATGCCTTTGACAGATCACAAAATATACCAGTTGCCTGCAATTTTTTGTCTAATGAATTAAGTACATTTTCACTGTAAGTGTAGATAGCCTTCTCAATATCAGAACCTTTTAGAAATCCAAACTGTGACTTTGACAGTATGTTATTTGAGATAAGATGGTTATAAAGACGACTGTACATTACTTTTTCGAAAATTTTTGAGAATGCTGGCAACAGTGAAATTGGACGGAAATTTGATGCTATTTCTTTATCTCCCTTCTTAAACAGTGGCTTAACTTCAGCATATTTCAGCCATTCGGGAAATATTCCACTGATAAACGACTGGTTACACAGATAGCTTAATATGTTACTTAGCTCAGAATCACATTCTTTAATTAACTTTGTTGATATTTCATCATACCCACTAGATGTTTTTGATTTTAAAGATTTTATGATGGACATTATTTCTGTTGGGGTAGTGAGGGTCAAATTCATATTATGGAAGTTACTTGAAATGTCTGGTCTAAGGTAATCCATAGCAGCATCTACCGAACCTGACAACCCCATCTTTTCAGTAACAGTTATAAAATGTTTGTTAAAAAGTTCTGCAACACTATACACATCTGTCACCAATGCATCATTTACTCTTAATGCTATTTGTTCCTCTTCATGTCTGGTTCTACCGGTCTCCTCCTTCACTATATCCCATATTGTCTTTATTTTGTTATCTGATATGACTATCTTTTCCTTGTAATATATTTGCTTTGACATCCGTATTACAGTCTTTAATATTTTGCAGTATTTCTTATAATGTGCTATAGCATCAACATTGGAAATGTTTCGGATTGACAGATACAGTTTTCTTTTTGTTTTACAAGATACCCCTATTCCTCGAGTAATCCATGGCTTCTTTGTAGACTTTGCTCTAACCTTGGTAAGTTTTGGGGGAAAGCAGTGTTCAAATAAGGTAAGCACTTTATTAGCAAAAATGTTATATTTTTCATTCATGCCATGAGCACTGTAAACATCAGTCCAGTGAATGTCTCTGAGGAGTGTCCTAAAATAATCAATTTTTGGCTTACTGATTACCCTCTTGAGCTCAGATTTAACAGATTTTATATCCTGTTCAGTATTAACATTTAACAGAAGGAACTGCATGTCATGGTCTGAGAGGCCATTGACTATTGGTTTTGTAATATAATTTTGTTCATTTGACTTTTCTATAAAGATATTATCAATGGCTGTTTGTGAGCAAGTGGTTATCCTAGTGGGGAACTTTACTGTGGGAATTAAGTTGAATGATAGTGTTACTAACTCAAATAGGTTCTTATTGGGAGAGTCTTTAAGGAAATCTACATTGAAATCACCAGCAACCACTATTTCTTTGTTTTTGGTTGTTAAATGGGCCAGTACAGCTTCAAGGTGGTTTACAAACAGATTAAAGTTACCTGCAGGTGCTCGATATACACTTAATATTATGAAAGATTTTTTGTGAAAATCTAATTCTGTTGCACATGCTTCCATATGCTGTTCTAGGCAAAATTTATGAATGTCTATGTTCTTAAATTTATGACAGTTCCTGATGAATGTGGCAACTCCTCCTTTCTCCATTTCTGATCTACAATAGTGAGATGCTAACCTAAACCCTGTAACACTTAAAAGTTCTATACCAGTGGTCACATGATGTTCAGAGAGGCAGATTATGTCAGCTGGGTTTGAAGACTCTAATTCATCTATGCAGATAGTTAATTCATTAATTTTATTTCTCAGTCCTCGAATATTTTGATGCAATAAAGATAGCTGACATTTCACATTGACTGACTTAAAATTGGATGGAGTTAAAATATCTGCTGACAGTTGAAAATTCTTAACCAATGGCTGTTTATGTTGATGTAATAAGCTGGAATTATGTTTTTTGATTTCTTTCTCAAGCTGAAGGTTTGTCTCAGTTCTAACCTCTCTTAAAATTTGTTTTCTTTCTGTCCTCCCTACCCTAAAAAAGGGTCTTTTCTGAATCCTATAACCACTGGTATTTTACCACTCATGACAGTGCCTCCCCCCTTTAACTTTCCTGCTATTTCCCCAGCCAATTTACCCTTCCCCTTCCTGTTGAGGTGAAGGCCATGCCTAGTATAATCCCACCTACTGACAGAATCAACATGAACCACACCAATGTGTGACCCCGCACCCGACATGAGCAGCCGTTCCAGCTCCAAATTAACTCTCTTGACAGAAGAGTTCAAATGAGGTCGGTCATGGCGCCCAAGAACAGATACAAACTCAACACTGGTATGCCTCGATGCTGATGCAATCTTCGCCAGGTCACACTCTATGCTGTACCCAGGATCTCTGTCAATACTGTTACCTGCCCCACCCACTATAACCACGGTGTCTTCCTTAGTGAAATCTTTGCAAAGTGATCCTAAATCCTCTGTCACCTGCTCCAGACCAGCACTAGGTTTAAAAAAATTGGTGACCTGGTATTCTGATCCTAGTTCATCCTGCAAGAGTTGGCCAACACCTCTTCCATGGGAACTACCTAACAACAACACTTTCTTTCTCTTTACTGATTTCCCTACATTCTTACTTTTCAATTTGCTGCTGAAAGTTTGTTGTGCCCTGTCTACACCTGTAACTGCTTGAGGCTCACCAGCTTCTAACTGAAGCAACAGGTCAAATCTGTTTTCCACATTCACCATAAAGCTGTCAGACAAAGTTCTAGGCCTGTTCCTCCTGTTGCCTGTTGCCACTTCCCACCTCTCTTTACCCTTCTCCCTCCTTAACCTGTCAAGATCTCCCCTGGCCTTGTCTAACTCAGCCTGAAGGGCAGGAAAGGAATATGAGGAAAACATTGATAAGGAGAAGGGACAGGATGATACGACATCTGTTAAGACATGAGGGGAATGACTTCCATAGTACTACAGGAAGCTGTAGAGAACAAAAACTATAGAGGAAGATAGAGATTAGAATACATCCAGCAAATAATTGAGGAGAGGTTGGTAGTGCTTCTCTGAGATGAAGAGGTTGGCACAGGAGAGGAATTCGTGGCAGGCCGCATCAAACCAGCCAGAAGACTGATGAAAAAAAAAAAGTCCGGGGGTGTCACAGGACTAGTCCGCACTGCGGTGTCTCAGTTATTGCCCGTTCCTCTCGCCTCTGCACTTTCTGTCCGTATCAGGTCCCCGAGGAATGTTACGGACGTTACATGTTACAGCTCCACAGCGAAAGGCTCGCAAAACGAAACGTTCGCTGTGTATAAGTACATAATGAAAGGCCCCCAGGATGCCGTAAAATTAAGATTTATTAAAAAACAAAAATTGAAACACCGAGTAACCAGAAAGTTGCCAAAGACGTCAATTATGAATGCGCGGTAAGGCGCAGACAAACGAAAACATTTTCTCATTCAATTGGTTGTACAGTTTTTTTGTTTTAGACAGACTTACGCAGTCTCGTATGTAGAAGGACGATGAAGATGTGCGATTTTAGATACAAAGTATTGCGAGCTCTGTGATCATATATTTGCGAGAATAATATTATATGGAAAAACAGTCTCAAGTATTTTTATATATTAAAGTAAGTGAAGAGGAAAATTACAGGAAGACGATTTTTGTGATTACAACAAGAGCCAGTGTCCCCGGAGTCCTCCGCTGCCTGCAGCTTCAACGAAAATGTAAGGAAGTCCGAACGGCATCAAATGTAAATTATTATGTCAAACGGTTATTCTGTAATAAATTGTTATAATCAGGGCAAGACTTTGTGCTGGCCCTGTATATTACAATTGTCGACCAGTGTGCCAGGATTTCTGGGCACTGGTCGTGGGTAGTGTTTGTTAACTATTGTTACAGTAAGAAATTTCTATGACATTGTTATGAATTATGAAAACTAATTGCCCGTATTTTCTGTTTGCTTGAATCACGACGGGGAACAAGTATTACAAAAAGGCAAAAATTGAGGAGAAAAATTTTGTAAGGCATAAGAATTGGACGCTGGCTACGTAAAAATTATTCCATAGTAAGCTGTTTTATTCGGCGCAGCAAAGGTAGGACGGCTACGCAAGTTGCTTGCATGGTTACGCTTGGTAACGCCTCTTTTGATGTAGATAGAGACCTTTTCCTCATTATTTCCTTCCGTGGATTTTCTTGTCGAAAAATTTACAGAATTTTTTTCAGTATGATACACATTGTCAGTAAAGCATAAAGATTTGTGACACAATAGTTTGAGCATCATAATAGAAGTAAAACGGGCTTTGACATTAAGTAAATTGCATTTATCAAGTGTAATAATTAGCGTATGGAATTTTTAACCTTTTTGTGAAATTTCCATTTTTTTTCAAATTCATATAACATGGGCGAAAAATATATGCCAATTGTTGATAGCGGTAGAGTAAAAGCAATCAGCCTAGATGGCGGAGAATTGCGAGATCGAACAATTGACCTTCAGGCGCCATGCATGCTCACTGCAGAAGGTTTAAGTAGATCAGAGATGAGTGTCGCAGGTGTGACAAATGATTGCGACGCTCCACAACATAATAACCTTGACGACACAATGTTTACAACTGACGAGACAATGTCACGCATCTCCCAGAGCGACTTACCGCTCGTGAATGAGAGCGATTTAAATATGAATCTTGACAACACGTTACAAACACCACTTGGTCACAACTCAATCATTTACTTGCGAAGTACAGCTGACAGCAAACACAGTAGTACAACTGAAACACTGCTATGGCAGCTAATATCTAACATTGTGTCATAAAAATGTATTATGTAATTAATTTAAATATGTGATGTGAACGAAGATAAATTGAAGCTAACAAACAACCTGTAGTAAAAGAACCCAGTTAATGAAAATTTTTATGACGTTTTAACACTTAAGAAATTTATGTTCGTAATGGAATGTCAGCCATAGGTATAAGCTATTATGTTATGTATATTGTTGTAACTCAATACTTGTATGAACTTTCATTGGAAAGCAAACTGTATATGAAGAAATGAAAGTCAAAGGCAAGCAATTTATACAATGTTTGGACGGCTGTATGTGCTTTTCAGTGCACGGTCAAGTGTGGTGACAAGAACTTGCGTGTGCAACGAAATAATTTATGAACATCGTGGCTCACAACGCTTGATACCTGGAGAAGTGAACTATAGTTGTTCGAGCAGGTACTCACCTCATCGACGGATGCTGTTGGTCGGGGTTCTCTCCGCTGAAAATGCGAGTACGACGGGCAGTAATGACGCCCGGGCCGTAAAAATGGAGATCTTCTGCCACAGCGTCGGATTTTGAACAATAAGCACACACTCACTGCATCCAGAATGAAGACAAACGCCACGCACTCAGGTGAAAGTGTGACACTCTATGTGACATCAACAGTAAGAAAACGAGTGCACGCACGTGCAACGGTAGCATATAACATGTTGACCGTTGACAACTAGTTCTTGCCGCCATATCGGCCAGTGCGCCAGCGCGAAACCCGGCAGCGTGAATGAAGCAAACTGGACATTATTGTTAGCGCGCTAAATTTGAATATGTAATGGACTCACATTTATGTATATGATATTTTAATTTCTTGTAGAACTTTAACATAGATAGGAAAATCTGACATATCCATTCCATTGAATAAAAAAGAAGCCGACAATATAGGACATCGACCCCTAACGGCAAATGTAAGTAAAAAAAATTAAAAAAACATGCCAACGTACAGTGTGGGGGCAGTTGTATAAGTACATAATGAAACGCCCCCAGAACGCCGTAAATTTAAGAAATTAAAACACCGAGTAATCAGACAGTTGGCAAAGACGTTAATTATGAATGCGCGGTAAGGCGCAACCATTTTCTCGTTCAATTGGTTGTACAGTTTTTTTTTTTTTTTTTTTTTTTTTTTTTTTGACACACTCAGTCAGAGTCTCGTATGTAGAAGGAGGATGAAGATGTGCGATTTTAGATATGAAGTATTGCGAGCTCTATGTATCATATGTGTGCGCGAATAGTATTATATGGAAAAACGGTCTCAAGTAATTTTTATTTTTTGAATTGAGGAGAAAAATTATAGGAAGAGGATTTTTGTGATTACGACAAGCGCCGGTGTCCCCATAGTCCTCCGCTGACTGCAGTTTCAACAAAAATGTAAGGAAGTCCGATGCCCAAAAGAACACCAATAAGGGCAGAACATTTTAACAACGCAACCATATTCATATTCAATTATTCATTTTTAAATTTTTTTAATATGTATATTAAAGCTGACGTCATACTGCGCCATTTGCCATTCTTGTTTACGGCTCGGCTCGATGTAGCAACGTATTGTTAGCAACGCGGTGCCTTCTGCAACACAGCGCGCAATCCTTCCGCGCACCAGATACCAAGTGTGCCGCACGGTATGAGCCAGACCTCATCCCCTGTCGTCCACAGCAAATAAGAATTTTAAAAATTTATATGTGCACCCAGGAATCAGAATTGGTGTGCTGTGTAAAGACCCTGGTATACATCTGAACAATTTTAATCACTTTCGTTTATTCAATACATCTGTCAGTTTATAGAGCATAGGTATAACAGAATATCTATCCCTACCTTACACTCAGCACTGCCGTTGTCTTCTATTACATTTGCAATCACTTTTCTTACATTGCCACAGCTCCTTATTTGTGTGGTGTCCATAACACTTCACATTAACCTAAAAGACAGTCCAGGCTCCCTTCACATTATGGTTTTTCCTCTGAGAATTGCTTTAAAAGCCATTACTCATTTTCCATCATAACAATACATCCATCAGCAATTAGCTACCTTTATCCTCATTATTAGAAAATTGTCATAGAATTGGATATCAATTATGTTACTAGATATCTCATATTTCAGGAGCTTCCTTATCTTTTGAGTGGCTACAGGTATCTGAAGACCCATTGTTGGCATTATTATCAATGTTTCCACATCACGTAAACCGTCTAACAGTTTCTGATTAACAGCTCAAAGACTCAGTTCAACATTGCACTTCTTCAACATGTACTAAAAAATTAATTACTGGTTGTCCTGTCACACGTCTGTGGAATTGCAATCGCTATTCATCTTTTTGATCTTAGTCAACCTGTCCTTTTATCAATTGAAGCCATAAAGTCTGAAAATCAGTCGTGATCATATTTTGGCACTTTACTTTACAGGTCCGTCTTCATCACACAAACTTTTACACTTCGCTATCACCGATTTCTGGTACTGCCATCTTCAGATCTGCTGCAAACAAAAACAGGGTGTAACCAAGTAAGTTCACTTTGTTGGCACTGAATCTATAAGAGGCCTGGAGCTCCATAAGAAAGATAAAAAGTATGTAAATCATTAACAGCCATGTATCCCAGCCCTACATACCATAAATAGCATAAACTTCAAACTAAACATGTACGTACATAGCAAGTGCTGGTAATGATCAGAACGCGTCTGGTATTTATACAAAAAACAAAACTTAGACCAGCAGACCCTATAAATAGACTAAATGACTAACCAGTATTACAAATGTAATTGTCAAAATGCGGTATGCGCAGTCATTAATTAAAATTGCTTCACATGTCAAAATGAGTGTCTGACAATAAAAGATGTACTGACATACTATACATGGAATTAGGTCCATACTTAAAATCCACAAAAAAAGTACAAATACTAATAATATGAAGCCTGTGTAAGGTAAAACATACTATTGCCTAAAAGCTAGTATAAAAAGTTTAAGAATGAAATTACGTCTATATAACGAAATCTTCCAGCATGACAAAACAATTACCGTAACCGTAAGTGTAAAGTAATTAACGAAACAGTGATTATTAATAAACAGATCGATAGTCGATAATACATCCAGAGTGGGTCTCAATGGCGGCGCCTCGTGTCTCCTCTGTACGACGTTCTTGTTTACCTGCGGCAGTGTTGCATAGGGCAGTTAGTGAAACTACGGCAGGAAGTGGAGATTTATGTACACAGAAAACGGTAAGCGGAATTACTGTCGAATTAACAGAATGAGTTTAACCAAAATGCTTATTCTGATGTGTTCAGAAATCTACTAGTCTGAGCTGCCTCCAGCACCCCAGCGGCTTGGCGCGCGGTTGTGCAGTCTGTTGTTTAGTTTTCTTGTACCGATTACTAGTCTGTTGCCCCATATTTTTACTTACTTCACTAAATGTTAAAACATTAACGCCAGAAACATTTCTTGCAAACTTTCGGGTTTATCGCCCCCTGATAAAATTCCGTGTTCTGTTTGCTTCACAGGCAACATGCCAAATTTGGTGTCTGATTCCACTGTTTCTGGTTCATTCACATTAAACTGACTAACATCAAACAGACTAGAATCACTAAGATCATTCAATTGGTTACTAGCAAAATTTAAAATCTCCCATTGCTGCATCTGTTGAAACAATTTGTTCCAGATCCATCCACTACAACTGGAGATAACGGAGGAACGTCATCAATCCGAAAATCATTATTTAATGAATCACCTACTTGTCTTTGTTCAGGAGTCCTTCCTAGTTTGACTGGAGCTCAGCCGGCCGCGGTGGCCGAGCGGTTCTAGGCCCTTCAGTCCGGAACCGCGCTGCTGCTACGGTTGCAGGTTCGAATCGTGCCTCGGACATGGGTGTGTGTGATGTCCTTAGGTTAGTTAGGTTTAAGTAGTTCTAAGTTCTAGGGGACTGATGACCTCCGATGTTAAGTCCCATAGTGCTTAGAGCCATTTGAACCATTTTTTGACTGGAGCTCACATCAAACTGAAACTCATCCTCTTCCCTCATATTTACAGAACTGTCTCTTTCTTCCAACACGGCAAGTCTTTTAACCCAAGTAAATAAAAGGGCAGCAGCAGCAGACTGTTCCATCTGCGAGTCCGATCTCCGCCTTCAGTGACAGCCGTGTGAGGGGCGCCATCCGCCGCGCGGGATTAGCCGAGTGGTACATGGCGCTGTAGTCATGGACTTTGCGTTTGATCCCGGCGGAGGTTCGAGTCCTCCCTCGGGCATGGGTGTGTGTGTTCGTCCTTAGGATAATTTAGGTTAAGTAGTTTGTAAATTTAGGGACTGATGACTTTAGCAGTTAAGTACCATAAGATTTCACACACATTTGAACATTTTTTTGGGCGCCATCCGATGCATACCTTGTAGCGTCGCCATGCTCCGGTGGCTGCCGCTGCATCGTCCAGTCCTATGCTGTGTCCGCCGCCCCGTCATCTTGCTGATGTTTGCCATCCGTCTCCCGTGATAATGTTCTGGTAATTTTCCAGTCCTAGTTCCATCTACCTCCTTTCTCCCTTTCTAGTGCACTGTATCACTGTGCGAACCTGTTCTCTTTCAAAATTACTCTCGATCGTGGTTTCGACGTACTGCAGCTTTTTATTTCCTGGCGGAATATGTATCACGTGTGGTGGTGCGGTTTTGTTTCCGCTTACAGAAAAGATGTCCACTGACGTTTCGCTGATTGTTCTTCTACAGTCCAGCGTATGCCTAATCTGTTCTTTCTCACTCGTTTGTATTCACTCTGCAGCACTTCACAGTCAAGTCTTAACTCATAATTCAAATGGCTCTGAACACTGTGGGACTTAACATCTGAGGTGATCAGTCCCCTAGAACTGAGAACTAGTTAAACCTAACTAACCTAAGGACATCACACGCATCCATGCCTGAGGCAAGATTCGAACCCGCGACCGTAGCGGTCGTGCGGTTCCAGACTGAAGTAACTCATAATTCCGAAAGATTATTAGCTCTATTCAGAGCTCCTAATACGCACATACGAACATAGACTCCACAAAGCAATTCTTCTAGCCCACAAAATACGTACGACCGTATTGTCTTCTGGTTGGCTAAGATACATTACAACCCAACCGATGTCAATACAAAACAACTTTCTCCGGCGTTTTTTACTTTGGGCAAATCGCAACTTATTACTTTTTACGAGTAAATTACTAAAAGAAGGGATTTAAAAAAAAAGCCACAAATATCAATACTCTTTTCTTTACCTACATGAATTATCTGAATTGTTTCTTGTTTCCAAAGAACACAAACTGTTGAATTGCACGTTGCAAAACTTTCCCCTCAGTATACGAGTCACTCGTGCTGTCTATATACAATTTCCACGCTAACATACGTGGTTAAAAACATGAGACTATTCACTTATCATATTACCTCTTATTCAATCTTCATTCAGACTAATATTCAATCATTTTAAATCAGTAATAATTAATAAAAGCCATAATATTTCCATAAGCAAACATTTGGTTTCCATAAGACATTGTTTTGCGTGCTTAGAATGTCATAGTCTGTACGATAGCCACACCATCCGGCAGCAGCCGTTCCCCCTTGCAGCTAGCTCGGAATACCCACCTGTCACGAGACAGCAGTTAGCCGTAACTCATCGTCCATATGTAGCAGCTCGCCACCGATATACTCCTATAGGTGCAATGTAAAGGTTCTACGCCTCATCATCATCCAGATTTCGTCGCCTGATACGGTCTGTGACAGTAAGGATAGACACTTTTTTGATCATTTACTAGGGCTCTCCAGTCTCTCGGAATTGTTCGTAACTTGACACAACTGCAGGAGAAACATAGAATTTGGACGACTTAAAAGGACTTTTTGAGTAAAAGCGACAAACTGCAGGGATAGACTCCTGACTCGAAACGGAGGAGAAAAAGGTGCTGTGAAAATGTGTCCAGAGGCGCATCGTTGCCACGGTAGATGGTTCTGACGAATGACGTCCCTCTGACCACGTTCCGTGTGTTCCTTGCGTGTTTCTGGTGCCAAGGATAGTGGCGGTTGTCGTGCAGGATACACATAATCGTACTTTGCCACACATCATGTTGGTGGACCACTTGCCTGGAGCTTGCACTATGGTTCGTCTCAATATCCAGTCCTCCAGATCTGGTGTACGCACATTCCGCCACCTCCCTGCACGTTCGTCTGTCTGAAAGGACCCGTGATCACACATACGCCCAAAAAGGCCTTGAAGTGTTGTGTGATGTGGTTGGTGTCGTTGAGGGTAGAGCCTACTTCTTTTGGTGCAGCCGTGCTGCCTCTCTGCCGTTTCCGTCTGTTTGGACCTATAGAAACACCAAGTCAGCTTGTTCCCCACATGAATACCGGACCATCCTGGAGCTTACAGTAAGCTGCGTCCATCACACAGCCTGCAACATACAATAACACGGGGTACATGGTTAGAGGAACTGTCATTCGTCAGCAACTTCTACCGTGGCAACAATGCATTTCTTGACACATGTTCATAGGGTCTTCATTCCCGCATTTCTAGTGAGCCACCCTTCAATAAAATGCTCGAATATGTGTGAAATCTTATGGGACTTAACTGCTGAGGTCATCAGTCCCTAAGCTTACACACAACTTAAACTAAATTATCCTAAAGACAAACACACACGCCCATACCCGAGGGAAGACTCGAACCTCCGCCGGCACCAGTCGCACAGTCCGTGACTGCACCACCCTAGTCCCGCGCGGCTGAGGGACCCTTCCCTGTACCCCTGCACTCAGTCGGTTTTATTGACGTTCACTCTGTACAGGGTGGTCCATTGATCGTGACCGGGCCAAATATCTCAGGAAATAAGCGTCAAACGAAAAAACTACAAAGACGAAACTTGTCTAGCTTGAAGGGAGAAACCAGATGGCGCTATGGTTGGCCCACTAGATGGTGCTGCCATAGGTCAAACGGATATCAACTGCGTTTTTTTAAAATAGGGATCCCCATTTATTATTACATATTCGTGTAGTACGTAAAGAAATATGAATCTTTTAGTTGGACCACTTTTTTCGCTTTGTGATAGATGGCGCTTGATCAGTCAAAACCATATGGCTTACAATTTTAGAAGAACAATTGGTAACAGGTAGGTTATTTAAATTAAAATACAGAACGTAGGTATGTTTGAACATTTCATTTCTGTTGTTCCAAGGTGATACATGTACCTTAGTGAACTTATCATTTCTGAGAACGCATGCTGTTACAGCGTGATCACCTGTATATTCCTCATTTATGCAATAAATGCTGAAAATGATGTCCGTCAACCTCAATGCATTTGGCAATACGTGTAACGACATTCCTCTCAACAGCGAGTAGTTCGCCTTCCGTAATGTTCGCACATGCATTGACAATAGGCTGACGCATGTTGTCAGGCGTTGTCGGTGGATCACGATAGCAAATATCCTTCAACTTTCCCCACAGAAAGAGATCCGGGGACGTCAGATCCGGTGAACGTGCGGGCCGTGGTATGGTGCTTCGACGACCAATCCACCTGTCATGAAATATGCTATTCAGTACCGCTTCAACCACACGCAAGCTATGTGCCGGACATCCATCATGTTGGAACTACATCACCATTCTGTCATGCAGTGAAACATGTTGTAGTAACATCGGTAGAACATTACGTAGGAAATCAGCATACATTGCACCATTTAGTTTGCCATCGACAAAATGGGGGCCAATTATCCTTCCTCCCATAGTGCCGCACCATATATTAACCCGCCAAGGTCGCTGATGTTCCACTTGTTGCAGCCATCGTGGATTTTCCGTTGCTCGGGTTACGTTACCGCTGTTGGTGAATAATGACGCTTCGTCGCTAAACAGAACGCGTGCAAAAAATCTGTCATCGTCCCGGAATTTCTCTTGTGCCCAGTGACAGAACTGTACACGACGTTCAAAGTCGTCGCCATGCAATTCCTGGTGCATAGAAATATGGTACGGGTGCAATCGATGTTGATGTGGCATTCTCAACACTGATGTTTTTGAGATTCCCGATTCTCGCGCAATTTGTCTGTTACTGATGTGCGAATTAGCAGTGACAGCAGCTAAAACACCTACTTGGGCATCATCACTTGTTGCAGGTCGTGGTTGACGTTTCACATGTGGCTGAACACCTCCTGTTTCCTTAAATAACGTAACTATCTGGCGAACGGTCCGGACAAATGGTTCAAATGGCTCTGAGCACTATGGGACTTAACATCTGTGATCATCAGTCCCCTAGAACTTGGAACTACTTAAACCTAACTAACCTAAGGACATCACACACATCCATGCCCGAGGCAGGATTCGAACCTGCGACCGTAGCGGTCACGTGGTTCCGGACTGAAGCGCCTAGAACCGCACGGCCACACCGGCCGGCTGGTCCGGACACTGGGATGATGTCGTCCAGGATACCGAGCAGCATACATAGCACACGCCCGTTGGGCATTTTGGTCACAATAGGCATATATCAACACGGTATCGACCCTTTCCGCAATTGGTAAACGGTCCATTTAAATCCGGGTAATGTATCACGAAGGAAATACCATCCGCGCTGGCGGAATGTTACGTGATACCACGTACTTATACGTTTGCGACTATTACAGCGCCATCTGTCACAAAGCGAAAAAAGTGGTCCAACTAAAACATTTATATTTCTTTACGTAATATACGAATATGTAATAAAAAATGGGGGTTCCTATTTTAAAAAACACAGTTGATATCCGTTTGACCTATGGCAGCGCCATCTAGCCGGCCAACCATAGCGCCATCTGGTTTCCCCCTTCAGGCTAGACGAGTTTCGTTCTTTGTAGTTTTTTCGTTTGATGCTTATTTCGTGAAATATTTGGCCTGGTCACTATCAGTGGACCACCCTATATACAGGGTGTTACAAAAAGGTACGGCCAAACTTTCAGGAAACGTTCCTCACACACAAATAAAGAAAAGATGTTATGTGGACATGTGTCCGGAAACGCTTAATTTCCATGTTAGAGCTCATTTTAGTTTCGTCAGTATGTACTGTACTTCCTCGATTCACCGCCATGATTTCATACGGGATACTCTACCTGTGCTGCCAGAACATGTGCCTTTACAAGTACGACACAACATGTGGTTCATGCACGATGGAGCTCCTGCACATTTCAGTCGAAGTGTTCGTACGCTTCTCAACAACAGATGCGATGACCGATGGATCGGTAGAGGCGGACCAATTCCATGGCCTCCACGCTCTCCTGACCTCAACCCTCTTGACTTGCATTTATGGGGGCATTTGAAAGCTCTTGTCTACGCAACCCCGGTACCCAGTGTAGAGACAACACCGGTACCAAATGTAGAGACTCTTCGTGCTCGTATTGTGGACGGCTGTGATACAATACGCCATTCTGCAGAGCTGCATCAGCGCATCAGGGATTCCATGAGACGGAGGGTGGATGCATGTATCCTCGCTAACGGAGGACATTTTGAACATTTCCTGTAAAAAAGTGTTTGAAGTCACGCTGGTACGTTCTGTTGCTGTGTGGTTCCATTCCATGATTAATGTGATTTGAAGAGAAGTAATAAAATGAGCTCTAACATGGAAAGTAAGCGTTTCTGGACACATGTCCACATGTCATATTTTCTTTCTTTGTGCGTGAGGAATGTTTCCTGAAAGTTTGGCCGTACCTTTTTGTAACACCCTGTATATATATATATATATAATGCAAATTTTCTTCAGTTACAAACGGAAACAAAAATGAACTGTGTTTGTAGTGTAATATAGAAAAAGCTTTTCCATGTATTCTTCAAAACATCTCTGAAATTATGAAACAGACCTACATTGCTCAATGTCTATTTCATTTAGTATTCAAAAGTTCCTAAGAATAGCGTCGTCGATTGCTAGAGGTGTAAATGTAGATGGATGAGACTGTGGTTGTAACAGAGGTGCAAGGGGAAATGTAAGAAGAAGAAGAAGACGAAGAAGAAGAAGAAGAGTGGAAAAAATAAATGAGCACGCTGTTTAATGAACCAAATTTTATTCCCGTAATAAACGGGAGAAGAATTTAAATGCTGGAACATGAATCAAGTAAAAGAAAAAAATTGGTGAAGGAAGAGCAACAAGTGAAATTTGGAAGTTGACCAAAACTGAGGTGGGTCGCTGATCAAAGATGACCTGGAGACCATGGTAGCCTAGATGTACAGTCGTGCTCAAAAGTATCCGAAAGACCTGAATTGGATTTCGCCTGATTCGCATGCAACCCGCATAACGCAGCTGTCTAGCAGTTCCTCTAATCGCTCCTCGGCATAGTCGTTTGACTATTGAAAATCGTTCCGACAAGTCACCACTAGAATACACTGCTCTGTACCGCAGTAACTCTAGATGTAAAGTAACACCACGATACTACAAATATCAGGGAACACCTTTCCACAGATAAAACTGTCCTTAAGGCTTGTAAGCGCACATTTATTACAATAAATGATATACCTGAAATTTTACCACTCTCATTATTACGTCAGATCCGTAATGCACGTAGCAAGTTAGCCGTATTCATGATTTCCTCTTCAAAGTAACATACCGTACTTATTATTTAACACCAAATGACATTAAAAATTTAAGTTATTCACGATCAGCTTATTGAGAATATGTATGAACTTCGAATGACACGACGAACCGTCTCGTTCTCCATATGGATTCAAACCCAGTTCATGCAGACTAAGCAAAAATTTCGTGACTGACGGAAACTAACAGTCATGCCTGACTGGGCAACCAGATATACCTCGATTGTAGACATTGTCAGTTAAGAAATATCAATTTTAAATTACATAACGTAAACATTTTTAACGTGCGCGAATTGCCACCCAGCATCTATTGTCCCTGTTAACGAATTACGAGAGATGTTAAATATTGCTTCTTCACAAGTAACTTACTTGAAATGCCGTGAGGTAAGGCTTTGTGTTGGACAGGGATTCTGTTGTGTTGGCAGAAGAGCCAACACCGTGTTACTAGTGGAGGCCGAAATGCACGCGTTTTAGCTCACGAAGGCTGACGTGAGGAGGGAAGAACTATACTGACGTAAGGTCTGGAACATGACAAGGAATTAGAATTCAGCAAGCGGACGCAATTAGTTTGATACTTAACTTTAATCCATTAATGATGAACGTCGCTCTTGACGGTACATGATTCACAATATTATCTGTTCAGAATACATTCATAGTAACTGAATATGGCGCCTTGCTAGGTCGTAGCAAATGACGTAGCTGAAGGCTATGCTAAACTGTCGTCTCTGCAAATGAGAGCGTATGTAGACAGTGAACCATCGGTAGCAAAGTCGGCTGTACAACTGGGGCGAGTGCTAGGGAGTCTCTCTAGACTAGACCTGCCGTGTGGCGGCGTTCGGTCTGCAATCACTGATAGTGGCGACACGCTGGTCCGACGTATACTAACGGACCGCGGCCGATTTAACGGCTACCACCTAGCAAGTGTGGTGTCTGGCGGTGACACCACAGATTCGAACCCAGAACCTATTCGGATTGTTATCGAAGCACAATCAACTGTGACATATCGGATTTTTTCGGCAGTAGTTAGATGTTTTAACTGATATGATGAAATCAAACATTAATTTTTTCTTCCCAGAACTCCAACCCAGCAACTATCGCTGTTATATTCTAGAGAAAACGAACGTTAAACACGGGTTTGTTACCAATGCAGTGACGTGGGTACGGGGAATGGTGGTGGGCTACATGTATAACGAATCGGAAAAGGACAAAATTGATTTTTGGCATTTTCTCCTGGATGGACACACGAAGCTGCAACAGCAAAAGAAATATGGGCAAGACTTCGCTAATTACTTGCGACTTACATTTACCGACCCGCCGGCCAGATGGGGTGTGACGGGTGAGAGATGAGATAGACGAAGAAGCCGAGATAGACATCGGTCACACTTACGGACCCTTAGTTAATTTAGAGAAGACGACCCAGTCTTACACCAACGTCTGGAGAACGAGTCGATAGATGGCTCTCTTGCTATATCGAACGTCGGGTCGTGAGCAGGTGTCGCCCCCGACACGAATTTCATTTCATTGCTACAGGAGCGTGTTTCTTTTGTCTTTGTACTATCCGCAATGTCTTCATGTCTTTCATTTGGGCATTTTCAGTTTTATTCATTTCCTTCATTAATTAATTTTCTAATTAGCCACTATTTGTCAACATATGGACATTGTAGACATAATTTATGCGGTAGCACAAAAATAAAAAGTTGGTAGAGCACTTGCCCGCAAAAAAAAAAGATGGATAGAGGGTCTGCCATGTAAGCAGGAGATCCCAGGTTCGAGTCCCGATCGGGGTAAACATTTTCAACTGTCGCCGTTGACTTATATGAATAAAAAAAAAACCGCACGGCTTTCCGGGCAGGAAGGAGCACCTGATCCCCAGCACGAATCCGCCCGGCGGACTTGTGTCGAGGTCCGGTGAACCAGCCAGTCTGTGGATGTTTTTAGGCGGTTTTCCCTCTGCCTCGGCGAATGCGGGCTGGTTCCCCTTATCCTAAAAAAAAAAAAAAAAAAAAAAAAAAAAAAAAAAAAAAAAAAAAAAGTTAGTAGAGCACTTGCCCGCGACTTCGAGTCTCGGTCGGGCACACAGTTTTAATCTGCCAGGAAGTTTCACTAAAAGAAACCTTACGAAAACTGCGCACTGTGGCATTTCATAAACAAAGTTATGTAATCCTTGAAACCCAGAATTTCCTTGTCAGCAGCAAAAAGAGCCGTTACCTGTTGTTGAGCATTGTAAGCTTTTCACCATTGCACTATGAGCCGAAAGCATTTTCTTGCGATTTCGTTATCGACGTTTCATCTGACTGCTTGTAGATCTTTCACAGAAGGAATAAAAACTCTACAGTCAGTGTAACTGGAACTGGAAACCATAACAGATGGTTTTTCACAGGTCAGTACATTACCACAAAGCTAGCGGAGAAATATGTGTCTTAACTGCCAAAACTGGCTAGAACTCGTAAACCACTAATTAAAAGACGAGATTAGTTGCGATTTCATAGTGCAGCGACTTTCGTGGACTGAAAACCGTAAATTTATAATCTTTTGTTACACCTCAAGCAATATAACTCAGATTATTCAATGGAAATGACAGGAAAAATCAAGTGAACTTTGAGGCTTTATTCCGTGCATACCAGGAAGTAACTCGTTGATCACAGAGTTGCCAAAAATACCTTGCCTTGTTGCCAAATCTCAGTTGCAGTACCAGCAGGAAGAGGACAAACAGATGTGTTCCTACAGCGGGCTGGGAAGTGACCATAGTTGGCGTCTCAAAAATGCTGCTACAATGGGCTGGAATAAATAATGCGCCTGATTCGCATTTCTGTAACTAGTTTTAGGTACCGGGGTAGTGTTACTAATAATACTCAGAACTGACTGCAAACTAAGCATCATAAGTTAGTAACTCTCAGAGATATTTTTATATTTCGCAAGTGCCAGCGCAGGCGCAAACGAGAGATCCTTCAAGTTAAGGCCAAGCAAAAGCCACAGCGGCGGCAACGTGTTAGCAAAGTGGTGAAGAGCAAGACAAGGAATACGAAGTTCTCAGGTTTGATTCCTTATCAATCCCACAGTTTTGTGTGCCATTTCACACATATTTCCCCTCGGACAGCGTTTGTTGGTGTGAAAAATGACGAGTTGTAGTCTGAAAGCCTCGTTAAACTGTAGGTTGCGCTATTAACTGGCTAGGTAAGTCAACTCAAAGGTCGGAGGAAAGCAACGGCGTACCACCTCCAACAAGACTTTGCCTATTTAAAGCACTATGGTGTCCAAACCAATCTTTCGACTGATGATCTCTGGGTTATTAACATTTTTGTGTTTCCATGCTGTAGCTTTGATACCAGTAAACGTAAGTAACTGTCCGAGCACTGTCACCGTTCGACTTGTGAAGGTGGTAGACGACAATGCTGTCGACCCCAGTTACAATCTTGGTCATGGCTATGTATCAGTCGAATGCCTCTATGTGTTGTTCGTAGTACAGCTGAGAATTGGCAACGTCGTCACAAGCATTTGGCAACACTGTGACAGTGCAATCACTTCAGCGTATGGTACTGAACTGACTCTCTAAATTCACTTGATACTCTCTTTCCATTTGAATGATTCGTGCTATTTAATCCTCACGTAAACTAAGATGCTGAGAATGAAAATTCAATTTTTTTGCTAAAGAAATGCTATTCTTCACATAAGTGACAAATTTTATTATCTTTCACGATGCGTTATGAGGCTAAGCGACCAATACCATGATGAGAGAAGGATGCTGGCAACTGTGTGTCCGTGGCCCCATGGTACCGCCCGTGTCTCGTGTCGCAACGGCTCAATGAATCGTCGGTTCTAAACGTGGTAGGGGCCAGCGTGTGCAAGCTTTTTTTCTGACCTGTTTAATGGAGTTGCGCATTTCCAGAAAAAAGTTCTATTGGGTTGATAATCATTTTGAATATTTAGCAGTACTGTACCAATTGGTTTTAAACTCGTTTTCTTTCAACCAGTGATTCCCATAGCTACAGGAACACTACTTGTGATATCTCTTAGACAAAATACTAATGCAGTGCTATCAGACGAAAAGATTAACCTGACACAAACTGTAGGAAATTTGTTTTACAACCTTCGTAACTGGATAAAGAGCTTTTCCTATTTGAGATATCTGTGAACGTTGCTGCATAAGACGATTTAAGAATAAGCTAAATTCCTTCAGCTACGACAATGTTTTAAAAAATGGTCTAAACGACACTAAATCGTTGTCAGTATGATGTTACACTGCCCAGGGCCTTAATGATAAAGGGCTCGTTTAGGTCTGGCATATTGTATACAGAAGTGGAAGAGAGGGCACCACTAAATTCTACAATCCGTGTCCATTGCATACACACAGAACGTACTGTTACAGTGTACTTATGGAGCCCAATGAGTGAACTGCCTATTTTTCGGTGAGAAAGAGCACTGGCAAACAGTCTTCGCTACATTAGGTTACTTAAACTGGTGTCACTCTGAGCTAGAATTTATGGTCAGCGACTAAGCGTAAGGCCAGAGTCGGATGCGGGTTTTGAAACTGTGAAATACTTTCCTACATTATAGAAGCGAATATTAAATTTGAACTAATATTGCGAAAAGTTTGAACTTGAATAGCTTAGAATGAAAATCCTTCTGTTTATTGCAAAGGAAAACAATTGATTTTCTAAAACATTCTCTCTCATACGCAACTTGAAACAGGTCACGTCGACCAAATCATATGGAAGAACTGACAGCGACGTATATCGGAAGGCTGTAAGATCCCTTGGCTTTTGGTTTGGCAGTATTCGACAGCCATTTCTAGGCGCAAGTAAATGAAGAAAGGCAGCGCGTTTTGTTATCAAGTAACGTCTTCATCAATTACTTTAGTTTTAATGTAACCTACGAGTAATTGCTGATGTTTGATATTAACATGAAAAGGATTCCGTAGACAGAGAAAGAACGTGTTCTTGGGCAACTGCTTCTATAATCACCAAAAGGCATTAAATGATCTTCAAGCACATGTGTTCCAGCAGCGGGATGGAGAAAATGATAGTAATAATGTCGGTAATAATCGAATTATCCGGTAACTTGACGCTTCACAGTGGATTTTTTCGTACTAAGAAATTTGCTGAATTTGCGAAAATTTCAAAATTGTTTCACATCGGGGCTATGATGCCTAGAAGAGTCTTTACATCCCGTTGAAATGAGAATAGCATAATCTCCGGGTGAGAAGCTTGCTTCTACTTAAGCATTTAATAGGCTCGCATTTTTTCCACCGTGACTAATTTTGTAAGCTAAGCAGATCATCTGTTACAGCACACTCCTGGGGCTGGGAAATGTGGCCACGATGATCTGGTGGGATGAACTATCACAGGTGCAACGCGTGGGTTCAGGCATTTACAATTGAGACGCACAACCAGATTTAATTTACCTCTGGTAACCTCAAGAGAAAGACGTTATAATCCAGAATCCGCATTAAACATCACGTTCCTTCATTACCAACTGGGCAGAGCCGGTTTACGTTCCGAAATTACATAGGCAGAAGTCATGGTAAACAGAACTACTGTCGAAAGTAAACTTGCTTATAATTGGAAAATTTTATTTTATTTGATGAACCGATAGCCACTTAAAGAAACAGGGCTCTTATTTTATTTGTACTTGATTGAAATAGAGACGTTGAAAAATTTGGTGCTGGACTGTGATTCGAATACGTATCTTCTCTTTTGAGGATCTGAATCTCTCGGAACAGTATAGTTCAATTACTTCGTTGCTTTCCCCAAGACTGCAGTCTTCTCTAGGTCTCCTCCAAAGGTAAGTATGTGGGTCCGAATCCTGATCCAGTACAAAAATATTCATAATTTCATTTTCACGTACACACCAGCCTTCTAGTGAAAATTAACGTGCATTTTTAATGCCTGTTCATGTGTTGTCAATAATCGCAATAGGCGTCGTTATTTCGCACGCATCTTACTGTTGGTGACTAAGCAATTGATACTTAAGCTATATTCGTGGATGATAAAGAAAGACGGTAGATGTGCGGTTCGATTGTCGTTCAGGCACAAAAATTTGTATCCTTATTGTAGATTCAAACACCTAGCAGCTGGCCAGAAAAACCGATATGTAACATTTCATTTTACTTAATTAACAATCCGATTATGACTTGGGTTCGTATCTCCGTCACACAACTTCTCATCATGTGCTTCATCTTAAAAAGCATGCACACTTTGTTACTTCTGAATGGAAGTACATCAGACATCTTTCGTGGTTAGTGAACAGGGACGAAAGGGTCTTGATAGGAGTCCCGGCTTATTACAAAAACTGTCGTCTTTTAGTTTCAAGCCGGCCGGGATGGCCGAGCGGTTCTAGGCGCTACAGTCTGGAACCGCGTCCCTGCTACGGTTGCAGGTTCAAATCCTGCCTGGGCCAGGGATGTGTGTGATGTCCTTAGGCTAGTTAGGTTTAAGTAGTTCTAAGTTCTGATGACCTCAGATGTTAAGTCCCATTGTGCTTAGAGCCATTTGAATTTTTATTTTCAAGCTTAGGTTTGGTTACTGATATTGGCGAAAATTTCGGTAATTCCTGATTCTTCATGGCAAGTCAGGAATATGATATAATTAAATTAGATTAATACTTGTACCATAGGTCATGATACGACCTTTTGTAATGATGTGGAACATGTCATTTTAATGAAAGGTTTCTTTACATACCATGATTCAATTTCTTTACAACAATTTTTTACTCTCTCTCTCATTCTTTTTTATATTTATGTCTCTCTCTCTCTCTGTCTTGTCACACACACACACACACACACACACACACACACACACACACACACACAAACACACACATATTCTTTTTTATTATTATTATTTGTTTATTGTACTCGACTATCGGCCAGGCACGAAAACGTCCTTGAATGAGTTTCTTAGTTTTGAGTACACTTTATAAAGGAATATAAAAACAACTGTGAGAGTTACGGATTTATGATGCTTAGTTTGCATTCAGTTCTGAGTATTATTGTTAACTGCGCTCCAGTCACTAAACTTAGGTTCAGAAATGTGAATCAGACGCTTTACATATTCCACGCCGTAGCAGCCGCGTCTTTGAGACGCCAACTATTGTCACTTTCAAGCCCGCTGTAGGATCACAACGGTTCGTCTTCTTCCAGCTGGTACTGTAACTGAGCTTTGGCAACAAGTCAGGGTATGTTTGGCGACTCTGTGATCAACGATTTACTTCCTGATGTGCACAGCATTAAGCCTCAAAGTTAACTTGATTTTTCCTGTCATTTCCATTGAATAATCTGAGTTATTATCAATTGAGGTGTAACAAAAGATTGTAAATTTACAGTTTTCAGCCCACGAAGGTGGTTGCACGTGAAAATCGTAACTAATCTCGTCCTTTAAATAGCGGTTTACGAGTGCTAGACACTATTGGCATCGTAAGAGGAAGCTAAGACACGAACCTTTTCGCTAGCTCTATGGTAACATGCTGACCTCGGAGAAGCCACCTGTTATGGTTCGGGGTTCCAGTCACACTGACTGTAACGATTTTATCCATTCTGTGAACGAGCTACAAGCAGGCAGATCAAACATCGATAAGGAAAGCGTAAGAAAATACTTTCACCTCATAGTGGAATGGTGAAAAACATACAATGCTGCAGAACAGGTAACGCCTCTTTCCGCTGCTAAAAAGCAAATTTTGGGTTTCTGGGAATACATAACTTTGTTTATGAAATGTCATATTTGCATACCTCTTAAGTATGACACAGCATACCAAATAAACATAGATCCAGTCGAAATCTAAGTGAGTAGTATTTTACTAATTCGTGCTGATAGAGGCACACTTGTGTACAAATACTCAGTTTTAATAACACAGACTTTCGTAGTAAGGTTATCGAGGGGTAATTTTATTTCATTTCTTATAATACAGTGCACACTTTTCGTAAGGTTTCTTTTAGTGTTGTTAAAAGAATAGTAAACATGAGAGACAAATTAATCATGAACGATACATGTGAATTCGCTGATGTTATCTATAACGGTCTGACAATGCACATGCAGTTTATTGATTACACGCATGTAGAAAGCTTGTTCTGAGTTAAGGCTGTCAAACAAGGTTTGAAGAAGAATAAAATGCCACTACCACACGACACCTAAAGTAGGAAGGACTTTTCTGATGCATCTGCTGCCTGACCATCTGTTAAAACTGAAAAGAACAAAATGTTGCAGAAGTTGGCCCTTTATCCACATGCAGCTATTTTGGGTTTAGAAATGAAGGGAATTATGTTCCATTAGATTGATAACTTCAACAGACAGCAGAATTGCGTTTTTTTTTTTAAAAAAAAAACAGCAGTGAATGTATTCGAACTCGTGATACTTACCATGACGCTACTAGATGACACACAGCTACAGCAGCTCCAGAAGTCAACAACAATTCCTCCAGAACTTCTGCATTCCACACTGCTGTGAGATAATGCATATGCGTAAGAAAATACTTTCGCCTCATAGTGGAATGGTGAAAAACATACAATGCTGCAGAACAGGTAACGCCTCTTTCCGCTGCTAAAAAGCAAATTTTGGGTTTCTGGGAGTTACCTGATTTTATTTCGGCGATTACAAGATAAGAGTCGAATGTATGCACTGGGTAGCCGAGGCAGCTAGTTCATGGCGATTCGGTGAATCAAGTAAATGAATGTACTGAACATGCTGCAAACCACTACAGGGAGCCTGTGTGTCAGAATTCTAATCAAGTGTGGGGCAACGGCTTTACGATAGAAAAATGAGTCACCGAGAAGAGGATTTGGTAGTCTGTTGGATTGATGATAGGTTCATACACTTATGGTCAGAGTTTGATTCCAACTTCCGCCTATGATTTTTGACAGGGAGAGAGAGGTTCTATTCTCTTCTGGCTACGCCAAGTGAAGAAGGTAAATGGCATTGTGGTCTGAAATTCACATTAAACATGATATTCCTTCTCTACCAAGTAGACGTTAGGTTGAACCACAATAAAGTCAGGATTGGTGACATGTAGAAACCCTATCACCTTTCTTATACTAGCTATTTATTTCTGGTGACGAAACAAACCCTGTGTATGGTCACAGGACACTTATTCCGTCTTTTATTTGAGCTTCTGTACGTCGATAAAATTGGTTCTGAACTGGGAATGCAACTCAGCCCGCTCTTAACACGGAATTTGACCCCTTCGTGACAATTACAACTCGACTAAAGTTTGTTGTTTGTTCAAAACCAGATTCCTTACCATCTCCACATATTGCGCGTGAATGAGTTCGAATTATGGCCCGGCACTATAGTTTTCATTATGTATTATCAAGCTCTAGCATGACAACACCTATCTGCTGGTGGATCATAATTTTCATTTTTAATGTATTTTCATTCGTTGTCCACACTAACGATATCTGACGTTTTTGACTCCCAGTGAGACACAGAAATATTTGCGAAATCACTGTAAGTTCAAAGATGTTATTCTGAGCTGCTGGTGGAGAAAAATTCAATAGCTGACGTCTCTTTGTTTGTAGTCAACAACCATACGTTGGTAGTTCGATTACCAGTCAGCACTGAACTCTTCGTCATATTATTTCAAGTTCAAACATGCTCTCATGTCGCTGCTGGTGTAATTAACCCGTATTTAACGTTCGTTTTCTCTAGAATATAACAGCGATAGTTGCAGGGTTGGAGTCCTGGGAAGGAAAAAATTAATGCTTGATCTCGCATTTCAGTTAAAACATGTAGCTACTGCCGAGAAAATCCGAAATGTCACAGTGGATTGTGCTTCGATAACAATCCGAATGGGTTCTGGGTTCGAATCCCTGTCCAACACAAAACCTTACCTCACGACATTTCAATTAAGTTACCCGTGAAGAAGCAATATTTAACATCTCGCGTAGTTCGTTAACAGGGGTAATAGACGCTGGGTAAGAATTCGCGACGTTAAAAATGTTTACGTTATGTAATTTTAAGTTGATATTTGCTAACTGATACTGTATGAAATCGAGGTATATCACTCTCTGTGTGTTGAGTCAGGAATGACTGTTAGTTTCCGTCAGTCACGAAATATTTGCTTAGTCTGCATGAACTGGGCTTGAATCCATATGCAGAATGAGACGGTAATCGTGTCTTTTGAAGTTCATACATATTCTCAATTAGCTGCTCGTGCATAACTTACATTTTTAATGTCATTTTGTGTTAAATAATAAGTAAGGCATGTTACTTTGAAGAGGAAATCATGAATACGACGAACTTATTACGTGCATTACGTATGTGACGTAATAATGAGTGTGGTAACATTTCAGGTATGTCATTTATTGCAATAAATGTGAGCTTACAAGGCTTAAGAACAGTCTTATCTGTGATAAGGTGTTCTCTGATATTTGTAGTATCGTGGTACTACTTTACATCTTGAGTTATTGCGATGCAGAGCAATGTATTCTAGTGGTGACTTGTTGGAACGATTTTCAATAGTCAAACGACTATGCCGAGGAGCGATTAGAGGACCTGCTAGACAGCTGCGTTATGCGGGTTGCATGTGAATCAGGTGAAATGCAATTCAGGTCGTTCGGGTACTTTTGAGCACGACTGTTCATCCTCTACCATTATTAAATTTGACATTTTAATTGTGTATTTTTTAGTAATATTGAAAGTTTGAAATTGCTATGTTGAGAAATTTACTAAATATGACTCAGCCTGTTTTCCTGTGGGCTCTTCATCTCTGTGGCATTTTGCTGCGGGCAGAAGCGACCGTTCCAATGCCAGGTACCAACCGAGTGTTTTGGACGACTGTTAACTCGCTCAGTAATTCCGGCACTTGCGGCACTGTGTTGGTAAGGTGAGCTGATATAAGTTTCTGATGGCTCTCTAGCTGTTTTATTACGAGTGATACATTATAGACCTGTTAATTGTTTTAAAATCACGTCGGATCAAATGACGGCTAGCGACCAATTTATCTCTCCTACAGTGCAATCTGTTTAACATTTGACAGGACTAGCGCCCGACACAAGCTTGCCGGTTTTTCTTGATTAGACTTTTTTTGTCACTGAAAAGTCTAGTTGCCACTTTACCTTCCGCATATTGAAATTACATTAATACTTGAAGGGGCTAGATCCCGGCATTTATTTGCTGATTTTTCTGTATCAATTGCTTTTAGTCATTAAAAGGGGGTAGCGCCAGTTTAATTTCCTTTAATTGAAATTCGTTTAATATTTGAAGGGACTAGTACCTGACATCTTCATGTAAAGTTCATCTAACATCATTCAGGGACTCGCGTCCGTCGGCGTTCGTAATTTAATACATTATTGTTATTATTATTATTTTTTGATTGTTGCCGACTTACATGGTGGGCCTTAATAAAAATGATATTCCATTTCAATTTGATTTTAAGATTAAATGCTTTCCTGAAGTTCTCCTATTTAACAATATTAATCTCCAATTATTTGTTACGTTAATGAATGTTAGACTCGCTGCATCTTAAAACATGATCATACAAGCTGAACAATGTAATAAACTTTTCATATTAATTTCCTCGGCTAGTAAGGTTCACTTTAAAGCAAAAGGTCTTTAGTTATTAATTACAATTGCGGCCCACACACGCGCGAGAGTATTTTTCTTTCCTCCGTTAACCATTGTATTGTAGTCGGAGTCCTGGCTCTGGCTCTCGGCTGCGGTACTGAAAATAAGAATCTTAAAGCTACGTATTTCTGCAAGTTCGTGCGGCTGTGGAGAAAAATTAATATTATGTTAATAGCGGGCGAGTATTTCGCTTCCGCCATTTTTTCATAAGTTAATATCGCCACGTAATGGCGTCGTTGGCTGCATCGGCCGCTGCGATTGTTGAACTGTAAATTACTTGAATGTAGGTTAATTCAAGGAAGGCGGACATGAAATCGGGATCACCTCTTACAAATTAAAAGTGCACAATAATATTAAATGAATATATTATATGCTTAACTCTTACAAATATGCTTACATTTTCCAGCACTCGCAAGATGTCCGTCTACACACAACCAAGACAAGAGAAGAAGTAAGGACGACTAAAAAATTAACAAAAGAGCGTATCTTCTCGTCTCTTTAGATCATTTTGTCATAAATTATTTCTTTGCAATCTAAACCTGCACAGAGAAATTATTATTTTACAGCTACATGATAAAAATATATTATTCAATTTTTTAATTTCTCTTCTTTATAAATACTGTTTTTTTAGGTCTTTCCGTAATATAGAACTGGGGACGCTATAAGGGACACGTGTCCGTGTACCGTTTGCTATATTCAAAAAGTTTTTGACACTTTAAGGAGATAGATGCAGACCTTTATTGATTATTTTTCTTGTCTTGGGTTTCAATATAAGGAAAGATCGTAACTTGTCTTTGGTAATCTTACTGTTATCGCCCGTGTCAAATAAGTAAATGAACTGTAAGAGGATCTGAGCATTAATTGCCAGTATTTTAAAGAGCTTAAGTGCCAAGAGTTGTTTACTAATTTTTGAAATTGTAAATTGATCGAGAACCAAGGTATGCTGTTCTTGTTAAATACGTGTCTTTAAGTACTAAAAATAGTTCATCGCCCGACTGCTTACCATCATTTATGCTAGCCATCATGGACCAAAAATGGTTCAGATTATCGTACCCCAAGCAACTATTTGAAATTTTCACACAACACTTCCAGTTCCGCAATCGGAGGCGCATCAGAAATGAAGTTCGCCTGATTCTGAATTCGGAACGCGAAAAGTGCGAAAGCGTCGAGACCAAAAATGTTGGCAGTCGGCCAAGAAGTAAGTACAACGGAAGTCAGCTGGCGATCTACGTTTTTGTACTCCGCAGCGGGATCGACTGGCCACTGTGCGTGAACACCCTGCGCCGCGGTGGATGCCGCGATGGGCAGCTGCTGCGCCAGTAGGTGTGCTCATTATTAAGAAACACGACCCGACTAGCGCCCAACTGCGATACCGCCGTCATCCCACCGACGTCCAGTGACAACACGACGCCCCGCATCCCGTCTGCGGCAGGGAGCCGTGCAGCGCGCTAACGGTCGAGGCAGACGCTTTTAGACCATAACTGATGACGTCGCGTTGCGGGCAGTGACGTTAATGATGTTGAGGGGCGCACTCTAGGCACGATTAGACGGGCAGTAAAGTTCTTTAGGAGCCACCGCTGGCTTTGGCACACATCGACGGCGACGTAACCGCTTTCGTCTTTCCGCCTCTACCAACTGGGAAGGCGAAGAAGCACTCACTATTGAATCCTGACTATTGGACGTACGAGAGCTCGGAGGAGCAGATGGTGACCTGGACCGAGAGTGATCATATGATCTAAGAGTCCGACGACGAGTAACAACGTCGAAACCAGAAGAATCATCGAACAGAAATTGTGCTGAGGCTCTCACTTCATACGCCTTAGCAAGTTGTAACACATTGTTTCTAAAGTTGTGATGACCTCAACCCACAGGAAAAAAATTATCAAAATCTGAACTGTGAAGTCATCCAAAATTCTAGTTGGAAGACCACACTCTTTGTTATACTTCTCAATTGATCACGATCCCACTTTGTTTATGAACTAAAAACTCTAATATTCACGAGAAACTGCTCTGAAATCAACCTGAACCGACAAAATTGTGTATATATTCTCTGAAACATCAAAGACATGTAAGACAATATCTGAAAGGAATTAGAAAAAGTGACAAAATTTCGTGAATCACACACAATACTGCTAATAATTGCATGAACACTGGGGGGGTTCACCATACATCTACCCACTTTTGAGTATAACCAGTGTCTCTTAATACTATGACTCGTAGCAATACAACATCAAAAACTTTTATTACTTGGTAAACAGTCCCTACGTGATTTGACAGCTGACATTTATAATTCCCGCTCACGTCAGGAAATGCACAAATACGGAAATGGCAGCTTTTACGTTATTGGTCAGAACGCAACCAATTATGGAGGTCGCCGTAATTTTCGCGCGAAGCCATATTTCACGTCAAAATACTCTTATTAGTCACTGTCATATATCTAGTCTCATAACACTACATAAAACTACATAAAATAACTACAATAATTTTGACATGCAAGGAGAATTAGTTCTAATGAGAGTAAGAAGTTTATATTTACTGGTGTTTCAACAATGACTACCAGGCAACTTCTAATTCACTGATTGTAATTTTATTTTCGTTAGCAGAAAGCAAACATAAACTAAACAAAGAATTTAATTAAATAGAGTCTGTAATTCTTATACTTTTAATAGAGAAAAGAAAGTTTCTAGGTCAGGGGATAGCGTTCGGCGAAATCTCTCAACTTTTTGTTGCATACGAAGCGTTGCGTTGGGCAGCATGATGGCGGGTTACGATGATGAGAGCAGGATACAGGCAGTTCCGCTGGTTAATCTTCTCTGGCGAAACGCAAATAAATTTCCGGCACAGCTGTATCATTAACCCCCTGGTGATTAACAAACCACAAGACGCCAGTATACGAGCGTTGTTGACATGTCCTCTCTTCCAAAGTACATTACGTAGACATCGCTCGTTTTTACACTTTATGCACTGTCCGTGACGCTATCGTCCATAATTACACAGTTCGTCAGATTCATATAGTCTTAGCCACAAATACAATGTTCATAGAATTGTTCTTGTTTGTGAAGCATACCGTAAACAATGTCCACTCTGTTCTCGCATTTCAAACTTCGACAAAACCACTGAAAGACATTTATATTGCACAGTTAATTAAAGTCTTCAATTTCACGGCTTGATAGAATGTGACAGACAACCGTTCCACCACCCAAAAACAATACCAGCAAAGTTCATTCGCATAAAAACACAGTAAGTGTCGGCCACAACAAAGTAATGTTAGCGGCAATTCCACAGTCCGGTTTATTTGCTCTTAAAGTTCGCCGGCGATGGCATTACATACCGCAGTGGTAAAGAGAATTAACAATGTGATAGTTCGGTATCACTGTCCATAGAATTACGTATGCTTTTCATAAAACACAGTACTATTTTCCCGCGCACGCTTCACAGACACACCATCCACCATCCCCTCTACTGTACAACAACCTTTCGACTATCGATATCACTATCGCTGTCCCCTGTCTATAGATGTTATATCGTTATCGCAAATTGCATAAATCTTTATAAATGTTATTGACTGCATTTTTCACAATTAATAATATTCCAAAAAGGAACTTTACAAACTTTACCACAGGTACAAAGCAAGAAACATATTTATGCATTGGCAAACGAAATAATCACAATTACATCTTTACATTTAAAAACCACAGTAGAATTTTACATAATCACAATTAGAAATGCACATATGAACAAAAGAAAAAGAATAGAAATCTAAGGAAAATCACGAAAAAAATTTTATGTGCGTAATTAGCAATGCCTTCACAAAGTCTTTGCAGTAACCTCACGGTCTGGAGCCAGTTGGATGATAACGTCCCGAATTAAAGCATCTGTATAAGACGCGCCACACTCTGAAGAGGGAAAATGTCACTTTAAAGCTAAGTCTTGTAAATCAGCAGCCCACGCTGCCTAGTATTGTTTTCTTTGCTGAACGCGTTGATTCAATTAAAGCCTAGCTGCAACGGTTTACATTTGGTGAGCGTAGTATTCAGTCAGAAAAATGCAGACTTCAGTAAAATTTAAAGTACTGGGGTCGTTGAGTGGGCGTAATTTCTACACCATTTCGTGCCGTTTAGTATTAGGCGACAGTAACAGTGCACAACGGCTTTTAGGATCATCAATTTGACGTTCATTGCAGTACAGTTCGAAAGGCTGTAAACTGACCTCCCAACTCTCGCTTGCTCAGTCGAAGGAAGTGCTAGGTAGAGGAGGAGGCGGAGGGGAAGATCGCAAACAGCAGCTGCCGTCCGTTGTTGATTTTGGTGCGGATTTTCTGCCCTGTGTGGCGTAGGAAGACTATGGCACTAACAACTGAGGTACGGTACGTAGCAAAAGGACGTCCCGATACACCTGACCTGTTACAGTTCCTCTGTCAAAGACATGCAGGGGTGTATGTGCACTAATCATAATCGCACCCCACACCAACAAACCACGACCTCCACATAGGTCCCTTTAGAGGACATTAAGGGGTTGGTATCTGGTTTCTGCTTCACGCCAGATGAAAACTCGGCGAGAATCACTGTTCAGACTATACCTGGACTCGTCCGTGAATATAACCTGGGACCACTGTTCCAATGACCATGTACTGAGTTCTTGACACCAGGCTTTACGGGCTCGCCGGCCGGTGTGGCCGAACGGTTCTACGCGCTTCAGTCTGGGACCGCGCGACCGCTAAGGTCGCAGGTTTGAATCCTGCCTCGGGTATGGATGTGTGTGATGTCCTTAGGTTAGTTAGGTTTAATTAGTTCTAAGTTCTAGGGGACTGATGACCTCAGATGTTAAGTCCCATAGTGCTCAGAGCCATTTGAACCATTTTACGGGCTCTCCTGTGACCAGGGGTCAGTGGAATGCACCTTGCAGGTCAAAGGGCGAATAAATCATGTCTGTTCAGTCGTCTGTAGACTGTATGTCTGGAGACAACTGTTCCAGTGGATGTGGTAAAGTGCCGAGCAAGGCTACCTACAGTACTCCGTGGCCGTCTCTGGTCACTGATGGTGAGATATCGGTCTTCTTGTGGTGTTGTACACTGTAGACGTCCTGTACTGTAGCGCCTCGACACGTTTCCTGTCTGCTGGAATCGTTGCCATAATCTTGAGATCACACTTCGTTGCACACGGAGGGCCCGTGCTACGACCTGCTGTGTTTGACCAGCCTCCAGTCGCCCTAGTACTCTACCCCACATAATGTCATCAATATGTGTTCTTTGAGCCATTTTCATCACACAGTCACCATTAGCACATCTGAAAACGACTGCACACTTACTCGCTGCACCGTACTCTGACATTCACCAACACACTCTGCGTATGTGGACTGCTGCCAGCGCCACCGTGCGACGACTGCAGATCAAATGCACCGCATGGTCATACCCCGAGGTGATTTAAACCCGCAAACCGCCCACCACAGCGTTGTTTCTCCATGAATCAGCATTATCCTTAATTTATTAGCATGAGTGTAATTAGATATACCGGGTGAATCACCTAAAAGTTGCACTGCAGATTTTGTGGAAGTAGTAAGTGCTGTTGACCAACGGTTTTCTCAGAATGGATTGGTAGTCAGCGGCTCGTGTTCTTAGCCAATAAACAGATTGTAATAATAGTTAGAAAGTGTGTTTTTGTGCGAGTGTACGTTTTTTTTACTTAAAATATTCGGGCTAATAGCCCATAGTCGATGTATAAAACTTTTCCTAACTTTCCCTCTCCGACTGCGGGAGACATCTTCAGTGGGAAAGGGGCGAATTGCAACCAGGACTCGAGGGAGCGCTGAATACACTCGTCTGGCTAGTGTAGGGGGCACGACAGTACATCACGTGACTTCGGCTACTAGATTATCTCTGGTAATACCAACATTCTCGACTGAGTCACCGATCGTTATTCTTACGTTGCAATGTTGACATCCAAATGTTACCTAATTTAACAACTTCCTCTTTTCTGTTAAAATTATTACGGGGTTTGTAAATCTCAATATCCTTTGTATACATATGGGCGTGATTATGAGATGTTTAAGAAGGATATCATCTTGACTCATGTGCCATATCGAAAACATCGTATTATCATGACCGTATGTGTAGAGAGTAAAATGAGATTTATAAACACCTTTATAATTTTAATAGAAAAGAGGATCTTTTTAAATTTAAAATTTGGATGTCACCACTGCAACATAAGAATAACGATCGATTCCTTTCAGTCGAGAATGAGGCACTAGCAGAGATAATCTCGTAGCCGACGCCACACGATGGACTGTAGAGCCCCCCCTACACTGCCCATACGCGTATATTCGGCGGTCCCTCCAGTTCTGGTTGCAGTTCGCTCCTCTTCCTATGAAGAAGTGAGGAAGCGTTAGGAGAAACTTTTAAACACCGGTCATAGCCTATTAGCCCAGATGATTTAAGTTCCACCAGACCCAGCAGTGAAAGCTTGCGTTGTATAATCATACATCTTTTAAATCGAAAAATGATTATTCCTATTAAGAAACTAAACGCAGAGAAATTAGAATGGCAGTGGTGTTTGTTGCAGGAATCTTGTGTCAGTCGTTTACGAGATATCTTATTTTGAAAAGTTTGCACAGAGACACTTGTATCTATCATTCAACTTGCGTGATGTTAGGTACGGTGTTACTCCAACACGCTTGCTTACAGTGCGCTTGTGTATTCCTTGAGTGCACTCTGACTTCCTAGTCTGATAGTGTGAGACAGTCCAAGCAGTAGCTTGTCCACGGTCGACGGGATTTACCAATGCACAAAAAGCCGACGTGTTCATAGTGTATGTAGAGTGTAGGAAGAACGCAGTTCGTTCTTGTACGGCGTATGAGTCACGATGTCCCAGTAGATGAATCCATCTAGGCAATTATTTATCAACCTCTTCAACCAGTTAGGCGAAAGTGGTAGTGTAACAGCTGGACAAAGTAAAAGAAACAAATGGGCAACAACAGAACAGGGGGAGGGGGGGGGCTAACATTCTTGCTGCTGTTGCAGTTGATCCACACGTTAGCTCACACGAGCAAGTGTCATGAGTCAGGCAAGTGTCCAACTCGTTTTCAATCGACATAGGTTCCATCCTTGTCACACCGCTCTCCACCAAGAGCAGCACGGAAACGATTATGAGTGTCCTCTTAACTTCTGTACACGGGCATTAAAGCGGGATACTCCAGATGTATCACGTACCTTCTTTTAGTGATGAAGCCACATTTACCAATCATTGCCAGGTAAACCACTTAAAGACGCAATAATGGTTTGTTGACAACCCACTATCGGCTCCGTCAGGTGGGGCGTAAGTGTCCATGGAGGAGAAATGTGTGTTGTGGAATAGTGGACCATCAGCCCAAAGGCCAGTATTTGATAAAGAGAACAATGAACGCACACAAGTATCACAGACTCCTAACAGAAAATTTTCAACGTATGTTAGAAGACGTTTCTCTGTAGACTATGAGGAACCTGTTGTACCAGCATGATGGCTGTCTACAATTTAGTGCACGTAGCACTACATCATGCCTTCACAAATAGTTTCAAAATCGTTGGATTGGACGCAGTGGACGGGTACCTCGGCTAGTCCATTCCCCAAATGTGACGCCTGTAGACATTTTTCTGTGGAGAAAGCTGAAAGAGGTTGTCTACAAGGACATATCAACTACATCCGATGATATGCAGTGACGTATTACTACAGCTTGCTCGGACATCTGTGCTGAAATGCTACTGAAGTTTGTATCGCCGCAGGCGGTGTCATTTTGAGCTCAGGCTGTGATGGACAGTTGTCTCGTTACTGTTCAGAATCCACGTAACTAGTACATGCATATGTGTTTCTTTTTTTCTTTTTTTCTTTTTTTTTAGTGTGTGCTGTGTGCTACCACTAGTGGCGGGGTGGGAACTTTCCGAAACACGATATCCCGTAAACGACGCGCACTGGAATCCTGTAAGAAACACCACTGACAATCGAATTTACCCTACTTTTAGTTTGCTAATGTCAGTAGGCAAAGTTACGTTTAACACATCAATAACACTTTTATTTTCGCAGTATTAGCGGTGCAAGTTTTAGATGGTTCACACTGCATATGCAACGGGATTAATGAGGAGTGCACTCCCATTCATGAAACAAATCCAGTGTCTGTTGTGACCGTGTGGATGGTACATCGCCACATCGCCGCTACCTGACGCAGAACACTATAGAAGTTACTTAATGATATTACTATAATAGAGCTGTTGTCAAGTCGTCGGAGCCACAATTACCAATTTTTTTCCCAATAACTATTGGTCTTACAAATCTGGAGTTAGCATGTAGGGAGCACCACAATCGCTGTTGTTGTAAAAATACTGCAGTATGTGTTCTGTGGTAGCAGTGGACAATACAGAAAAGAAACGGAGGTATTATTGTGTGTGGAACAAGGAATTTAAGCAGACTGGCAGAGTTCTGGAACTCTTCGTAATGTGCCTGTGTGTTTACTCACCTACTGACAAAGACACACCGCGGCCACGATGGCGTTGCATCGGGACATACACGTGCTACCAACGTCTGATCCAAGCCCTCAGCAACGGCGGAGCAGTGAGCCAGAGAAGGAAAACATCACACTGCGTAAACCGGCCGAAGTATCTGAATTATTTGTTTTACAAAAGCACTGCGATGGGGATACTGTCGTAATGTTTTTTTATTACATAATCATACGCTCTAGTAACAACTTTTTGCCCAATCATCACTTTTACGTAAGCTCTGGAAGTTCTTTGCATGTCTGTGAAGCGAGACACAAGCACACAGCACAAGGCAGCGCGATGTGATACGCGACACGTGTGTTCTAGAGGTAAGCGCTGCACTGCACTGTCATTGTTGTGCTTCATGCTGCACGCAGGGAAAGTTCTACCAGCAGACATCAATTTAAAAAAATGTGGTTACCTTCTGCACAGGCTCCGACTCGCCACTGTATTAAACACAGCTTTCAATGTTACCTCCAGGGCTGAAAAAGGAGAACTTTCAGGTTGACTCCTAGTAAACGACTAAAAGTTTGACGTTCCGTAACGTGACCTATGATGAAGTACCCAGATAGCGCCTACGCGTCTCTGGTGCAAGGTATTGTCGGTCAGCGAAAGTATCTCAGGCGTTACGAGTAGACAAACTGTGTACCGTCGGATGAGTAGCGATGGCGTAAACATCGAGTAATTCATACTCCATTACTGAATTGTCTTGTCCGAATTTGTTTCCAGAAGGTTCACTTTCCTTTCCTCCTTTCTCGCCGTATTGTATGTATGTATGTATTAAACAGGGGACCCACCGTAGCCCTCAGTGGTTCACAACCCCACAACAGGCCACAGCAGTCCACCCACCCCACACTGAACCCAGGGCTACGGTGCGGTTCGGCCCCCAGTGGACCCCCATCCCCCCGGGAACGTCTCTTACCAGACGAGTGCAACCCCAAATGTTTGCGTCGTAGAATAATTATGGCGTACGCGTACGTGGAAACGGTGTTTGCGCAACAATCGCCGACACCGTGTAACTGAGGTGGACGATGGGGAAACAGCCCGCAATCGCCGAGGTAGACGGAAAACCGCCTTAAATACCATCCACAGGCCGGCCGGCACACCGGACCTCGACGCTAATCCGCCGGCCGGATTCGTACCGGGGACCGGCACGCCTTCCCGCTCCGGAAGCAGCGCGTTAGACCGCGCGGCTACCCGGGCAGGCTTTCTCGTTGTCTTAGTGTACCCTTTCCGCATTTAGTGTGGCTCTCACTCTTGGCGCCTTGAGATTTTATAACCTGCTGGTTGTTAAAATTTGCCTCTGCAGCCTTAACTGCGTGATTTGCAGATCGTGTGCTGACACTGAAAGATGTTTGCGTACAATCTTCACTTTTCTTCCCAGTTTACATGCTCCAGCCACAGCTGTTGTGGTCTCACTCAGCTCTTCCAGTGTTGTCGCCTGGCCTCTTGTTTCCTGCATTGGTTGGTGTTTGCTTTTCGGTCGTGGACGGCGCAAGGGGCTCTCCATGTATGGTTGTCTGGAGTGAAGGACGTCTGTGTCCCCATGAGTTTCTGTCCCATCTTGGGCGCATCCCGTGTTACAGCGACGTTTGCGGACTTCTGTTTGCTTCGTACCTGTGCTAACGTTTCCCCACGGTCTTCTTCGGAACTCGGACTGCTCTTTTCTTATGACCGCTTCTTGCTGTTTTGATGTGGATGAGAACAAGAAGAACTTTCGTTTCCCATCTCTGTTTCGTTTCCTTGCTATTGAACTGAAACCTGATCGCCTCTGTAGCTGCTTTCGTCGACAACAGTTGCAGACGGTTCTTTATCGGTTTCGTCGTTTTGATCGTTGTCTGATTTCTTGTGTACTTCATTTGCAGCTTGTCCTTTGTTCAAGGATGGAATTTTCTCCTCAGCTAAACTAGGAGATTGGCCAATAAATTCCTTGTGAGTATTTTCTGTATTGCCCGTTGCAGTACCTGAAAAAATCTGTTCTTGTTCCTCCAGACTTTTGCACTGTTGCAAATTATTTGGTAGAAGATATCTCGAAGATATGGTGGGCAGTTTTCTCGAAGATATCCTGGTCCATTGCACACGTGACATGTCGGAGTTTCTGTGGTATCACCGCCAGACACCACACATGCTAGGTGGTCCGTTAGTATACGTCGGACCCGCGTGTCGCCCCTATCAGTAATTGCAGACCGAGCGCCGCCACACGGCAGGTCTAGTCTAGAGAGACTCCCTAGCACTCGCCCCAGTTGTACAGCCGACTTTGCTAGCGATGGTTCACTGTCTACATACGCTTTCATTTCCAGAGACGACAGTTTAGCATAGCCTTCAGCTACGTCATTTCCATTCTGGAATGCTCGATGGTTGGTTGTCATAGATTCATTCAGTAATTTTACTTTTGTCGTCCGGATGTCTTCCACGACATCATCTGCCACCATCCAAGCGGTATCTGCTATCTTTTGCATTGAAGGTCTTCCACAGACTATTGTTTCCGACAATGGCCCACAATTCACGTCCGCAGAATTTCAGTCATTCTGCAAGGCCAATGGTATTCAACATCTGACGTCCGTGCCGTTTTCGCCACAGTCAAACGGTGCCGCTGAACGATTTGTCAAGACTATAAAGTCACAGATGTTGAAGTTGAAAGAGTCGCATTCTCGGGAGGACGCGTTATTGCTCTTTTTGTGCTTGTATCGCTCTCAGCCCCGAGATGGTCGCTCGCCGGCTGAGTTGCTCCACGGTCGTCCTCATCGAACCTTGATGTCTTTGCTACATCCGCCGCATCAGGTTCCTGTGCAGCGGCAGACACCTGATTTTGCTCCAGGCGACATTGTCTACTACCGCCATTATCGAGGTTCACGGCGTTGGTTCGAAGGGCGCATTCTTCGCTGCTTCGGACGCGCTATGTATCTGCTTTTTGGGGGCCTCTGGTGAGGTGCGCCGGCATCTGAACCAGCTGCGCCTCTGTCGTCGCACGGGATCTGCCGCTCGCCGTCTGCTTTCAGCGACGGTGCCGTCCGGTCAGCGCCCCGGGGACCCATCTACTGGCTCGCCTCAGCCCCAGGTGTTGCCGACGCTGCCTTCAATTTTGCCCCATGGCGACGCGCCGCCGCCACCGCCGCCGCCGCCTGTTCTCCCACCGGCGCCGCCCGCAGTGGACGCGTCGCTGCAACCGCCGGGCGCCTCCCTGGGTCACGCGCCGCCGATCGCTTCCCGTGACCAGTTCTCCTCCGACGTGGAACTCTTGCCCGCTCCGGACCATGTGTCGTCTTCGCCCGACGGGTGCCCCGGCCCGATGGAGGTCGACCCTTCGGCCCCTCCTGTCTCTCTACGGGCGCATACACCGCATGTTGGCCTGCACCCTGGACTAGGTTTTCATTCGTTCCCTAGCTCCCCGCGGTCCGAATGGCAAGGTGCGGGTGGCACAGCCTCGCCTGTTGTTAGGCTCCCCACCTCGTCGCATACGTCAACATGGGGTCCTCCCCACGGCGGGCGGAAGCCTTATAACACAACCGTCCGCCGATTTGCGGGGGAGAAATGTGGTGTCACCGCCAGACACCACACTTGCTAGGTGGTAGCTTTTAAATCGGTCGCGGTCCGTTAGTATAAGTCGGACCCGCGTGTCGCCACTATCAGTGATTGCAGACCGAGCGCCGCCACACGACAGGTCTAGTCTAGAGAGACTTCCGAACACTCGCCCCAGTTGTACAGTCGACTTTGCTAGCGATGGGTCACTGTCTACATACGCTCTCATTTGCAGAGACGACAGTTTAGCATAGCCTTCAGCTACGTCATTTGCTACGACCTAGCAAGGTGCCATATTCAATTATTAGAATGTATTCTGAACAGGTAATATTGTGAATCATGTACCATGAAGAACGACGTTCATCATTAATGGATTAAAGTTAAGTATCAAACTAATTACGTCCGCTTTCTGAATTCTAATTCCATGTCATGTTCCAGACCTCACGTCAGTATAGTCCTTCCCTCCTCACGCCAGCCTGCGTGAGCTAAAACGCGTGCATTTCGGCCTCCTCTAGTAACACGGTGTTGGCTCTTCTGCCAACAGAACAGTTTGACCAAGATATATTATGTGTTCGTTGCAATTGCGTACAAGAATATGGGACGAGATATCGGACGTAACAAACATTCGCACTGAATCTTGCATCTAGTAGATCACTTTTCGAATTCGATGCTTGTTGCCTGTCAGCAGTTAGAAAATACATGTATCAATTTCTTCTTGTTTAGGTCTGGTGGAAGATTTAGCAAACTGACAGTTTTCAGTACGCTGTTATAGTTACTTTTATAAATGGTAATGAAAGTATCGTCAGAATTACGGAATTCAAATTTGCCCTCTGCTTTCAGTAATATTCTAACACAACAGAACTATGTACTATATGAAAAATAAAGTATTTCTCATTATTCATTTGAATGAACTCAGCGTTATCACCAGAAATAGCGATATTTTCATGCAGCCAGTCACTAATTTCCAAATCTGTAGGCAGCATATGACTCGTACTCGTGTCAAAGGCGAACCTCAAAGTATTTTTCCTGATCGAATCCATGGACATTTTTTACGGGTACGAAGCGGAACGTCCGCTTCACGAACAATACACGGAGAGGATGGAGACGATGAACAAGAAGTATCAGTTTGGTGGCTGCACAATGAACGCAGTACATAGATCCATACCGTAACACTTGTTTGGTAACCAGTCAGCTACAACCTGGAGCGCCACACTGCTCGGCCACACAGGCTGAGCACTAGGCCGCGACTTTAATCCTTTGCGGGCACTGTGCAGGATATGCACGAGCAGCAGCAGCAACTGCTTGGTTATGGGAGGCACCCAGCACAAAAACCATATCGACGTATTCATCGTCGGTGTACTCCTTTGGGAGGGCCATTTACGGTTGTACGGTACGCCGTTAGTAGACACACACATCCAGTGTAATGTGATACGCTCTTGTCATGTACAAAATTATCTCCTTCTTATAAAAGACGAGAACTGAAGAACAGACGTCTAAACATAAAAAAGAAGCCTGTCGAGGATTCGAATCGTAGGTCTGTGAGATTTTGGCGTCCGAGCAGTCTACTCAGTTAACAACGACCGCTCGTACAGTAGTGTGGGGTGATATACGTTCCTCTGTACATTATGATAAGCTGTACGTTGCGACAGAGTTGCCGTATCCTCATTTTCAGGCATGTCTGTTCGAACTGAACCTGATCTGATCTTGCTACGTAAACAATTGTCGTGAATCTGGATGAGGAATCGTATGCTGACCTCCAAGGGTGGCATTTTTTCTTCATCCTGTATGTCTGCACGTATTCGTTCCCTCTACATCTCACGCCAGCTGCTGCTGTCTACCAGTCTCTTCCCCACACTTACCTAAAAGGTACTACACCGAGTGAAAGATGCCTAAGATCGTTCTCCATGACGAATCAGCGTTTTTTGTTTTGATATTGTAGTATGCACTGTATCAACCCTCAAACGTCCTCAGTTGTATAATAGACGGTGGCGCAGTGGCTTATGAGACTTTTATTTAGATGCAGGACATTCTTCCATAGATCATCCGTCGTAATATTGTGCCTCACGTACTATAGACCTTACTGTGTGTAGTGTATTGCAGTGTTTGTGTGAGATATACGATGAAGAGGGTAGAATTATGGTCAGAATTGCTTTAATTTCTTCCACGGAATACCAGAACACACAAATGCATTGGCTTTTGCATAAAGGGCGAACGAAATGTTTTAGTTTGAGGGCATTACTTTAGTGTATATGCATCGTAGCGCGCCTAAGATGAGGGAATACAAGCACCACATGTAGGCAAGGTGTTAGTGGAGCATTCGCGTCTTTCCTATGTGCATCCGGTAAACGCGAAACCGTCAACTATGGCGACATTATTACCAAATGCTTCCAAACAGGACCAACGTGCTGTTATTCCTTTTTTCTTTGTCTGACGGAGGATAAACACCGGTAGACATCCATGGGAGAATGAAGGATGTGTAAGGGCAGAATGTCTGTCGAAAACCACAATTGTGGAACGGTGGGCCGACGTTGTCAGATCTCATATTAATGTGCGGATCATAAACAGCTCATGTGGTAGGGTTTATCACCACCCATTGATGGCTATTCATTCCGTTGAACATGCAGTATGTTGTAAACACCGCGAAAGCTCAATAAAAAAATCTCTTCTGATTTGTAAAATGATCGGAGTAGTTGGTTTCAGCGGTCAGTCATTAATAAGATAATTCTAGTTCGTATATCAATAATAAAGGTTTGACTTACGAATGCTTGTGTGCGTAAAATGCATTGAATAAATCGTGATCGGACTTTGTGAATCATGAAAAGATAGTGATAGCTGGTTCTTTGCTTGACCATGCAAATTTGCATACAGGCAGCTATAATGGCGGCCGTTACATTGCATCACCCTATAAAGACTTCCACTTCGTATAGTCTTAAAATCCTGAAACATAACTTGGAAATGGGCTAGCACAAGAAAAATTAAATCGTTAGCGAACATTAGTATCCCATTTTAACGTATATATTGTCATAAAATGAATAAGCATGAAAAAAGCCGCACCTGCTTATCACATCATGTGTCTACAACGAGACAAAAGAGTGAGAGACAGACAAAAGAGAGAGGTGACTGCAGGGTGGTAAAATCCCTCTCTAGAGAAATTAATGTCACTTGTTTAGAAAGGTACAACGAAGCCTTATTCCAGCTATGGAATGGACGATAGTGCAATTAATTTTGAGAAAGAGGGGAACGGGAAGAAGAAGGATTGTGGCAACGGCTGAGGTACTCTCCCTCACCGACGGTAACTTTCAGCAGGTTCCCACGGTCGTTACCGGGCTACTTCGACGATACGTCCAAAAACAAATGGTTCAAATGGCTCTAAGCACTATGGGACTTAACATCTGAGGTCATCAGTCCCCTAGACTTAGAACTCATTAAACCTAACTAACCAAAGGACATCACACACATCCATGCCCGAGGCAGGATTCGAACCTGCGAACGTAGCAGCAGCACGGTGCCAAACTGAAGCGCCTAGAACCGCTCGGTCACAACGGCCGGCCGATACGGCCAGTTATGGAATAGAACTTCGAGCGTCAGCTGATTGAGAACTACCTCGTACCCTTTTCGTGAGCTTTTATGTGGAAATCTGACATGTGAAATCTCTAATGTCTTTCTTCACGTCCCCTTTGATTCAGAACGCTTCGTGATCTGAATGCGTCTCGGGCTTTCGCATCTGTAAACACATGTGACATATGAGCAGAATTTTTTTAATAATTATTTCATTAACTTTAGGGGGATTTATAATGTTCTTTCTGAATATCTGATGTGGTTATGTAGGGTGTGATACGTGTTCTTAACCGACGTTTAACCTGTCGCTACTCCATCAAACAGAGTACAGTTTGTCTACTCGTAACGCCTGAGATACTCTCGCTCACCGAGAGTAGCTTGCACCAGATTCGCGTAGCCACTACGTGGTTAGTTCATCACGAGTCAGGTTATAGAACTTCAAACGTTCGGTCGGTGACCAGGAGTCAATCTGGAAACTGCCATTTTTCAGCGCTGAAAGTAATATTTATGCAGTGGGGAGTCGGAGCCTGGTCACTAGGTGTGAATCACTTAAAACCTCCACCGCTAATACTGCAGAAATGAAAGTGCTATTGCAGTGCAGTTTTCAGAGAATGGACTGGTAGCCAGGGGCTCATATCAACAACACAATGTATTAATACTTAAAAGATGTTTTTCGTAACAAACGCTGTTTTAAATGTAACTATGCATATATACATTAACAAACTAAAAGTAAGGTAAATTAAAAGGGTAAATTACAAGATCAGTGGTGTTTGTTACAGGATTCTAGTGTCAGTCACTTACGCGATACCGTATTTTGGAAAGTTTCGACACGAATACTTGTTCAATACCCATGGTTGTACACACTGAAAGACAACACAAATGCATACAATAGTTATGTGGATTGTGAGAAGTAACGAACCATGTGACCATCACAGGCTGTGTTCAAAATGACCAGGTACTGCGGCAATAAAGCTTCTATTCTGGTATGAAATGACTGCTGAGCACGTGCTAGCATTTCAGTGGAGATGTCCGAGCAAGCTGTACAGATACGTCACTGTATATCATCGGATGTAGTTGATATGTCCTTGCAGATAGTGAGTTTCAGCTTTCCGCACAGAAAAAAGTCTACCAACGTCACGTTTGGACAACGGGCTGGCCGAGGTAGAGGTCCTCTGCGTCCAGTCCAACGATTTAAAGACAATTTGTGAAGTACTTCGTGCACTAAAGTGTGGAGAGCCATCATGCTGGTACAACAGGTTCCTCCTAGTCTACTGAGAAACGTCTTCTAGCATCCGTGGAAGATGGTCTCTTAGGAAGCCGCATTACTGGTGTGCATTCAGTGTTCTGTCTATGAAAAGTGGGCTCATTATCTCGTGGTCCGCTATCCCACAACACACATTTATCATCCATGGACACTGACGACCCATCTGATGCAACCGATGGGAATTGTCAACAGATGGTTAGTGTATCTTTCAGAGGCTTACCTGGCAAAGAGTGGTAAATGTGTCTTGTTTTACCTCCATGCTGGCGTGGTGGAGTATTGCCCTCTCGTCCTCCCCGACATCGCCACATACGTCACGCACGTGAGTTCAGTATGCTGACAGTTCCTGCTGATGTGCGAACTGCGCTGGTTGTTGTTCCCCTTCGAAGCATTGCCGACCTGCTCGGTCGTCAATCTGTCGAAGTGTTGACTGCTGCTGTGTGAACTCAGCTGGTCTTCGGGCTCCTTGTTCGACTACTGCCGCTTCCGAATATTGTGCCTTATCGTGTCTAAGTCTATAAAATGTTAACTTTACCCATAATAAGTCTTTACGAATTTTTCTGCCTGATCTCTGCTCTGAACAACCATAAATTACACATAGTTCTTGTACATAATTATTATTCATCCTACATTCCTCCCCTGTCCAGAATAATTCTTCCTCGAAGTTTCTCGTATGTCCATCTCCATATGACTGACAAACAGGACACAAAAACAAAGTGGAAACCTTACTCTTCCAGGAAAATTAAACAATACATTCATTCCATAATTCCTTGTAATACATCAGCATTAAGAAAACTTCTGAAAGTAATGTCAGAAATATGGTAGAATGACGATCAGTATCAATACAATGAAGTAGCAAGCAACAATTATCTCTATGTATATTTAAGCAGTACAGGATTTTTGAAGCCATTCAACTGCAATTTGATATAGTGATACGCTATTGTGTGTCTTGGGTTTTCGCCTGATACACAGGAAAGCAGTACAAAGCATAAGTATGAACAAGAGGATTCCCGAAGTACCTGTGCCCAATATCATAATTCGCATTTTATGTTTCTCTTTCAACTGTACAATATGCTGAATCATAGCATTAGCATCAGTCTCGCTTGTTATGGAGTGATAAGGAAATCTAATGCTTGCAGGAGGGAGGAATCGAGGGAGTTATTTAGGTAAGATAAGTTTTGAGGAGCGAATAGTTGCATAGGTGTTCCTGGCTAGTAAATTAGTGGCTACGATAACGTGACGATGGTCGAACTGGTTATGGTTGAGGGTAAGTGAAATTTCACGCCTGAGAGACAACACAACGTACCATTACTATCAGCCCCTTACCTACGAGTTTAACATGCTGGATTGTAGTATCGGCACCATGGTTGGTTAACTGCATAAAGCCATTTTTGTGCTACTTGCTCGAAAAAATACGGTGTAGCAGTTAGTATGCCACGCGGACAGTTAGAGGACTCGTTTTGCTCAAAAAATAGCCAGGATTCACAATTATCACTGTTCAGTGACTAGAGATGGGCATATGGAAAACCGCTCCTGTATGCAATTACTTAATTCTGCAGCTGTTGTTAGTGCAGTAGAATTCGATGTTTTGGATATTAGGAATACCTGACTTGTTCAAAACTGTATGGATTTGTTAAGTTGGCCCCATTTCACTGGGAAGAAGTGCACTGTGTAACAGTCACAGACAACTGTTTTGCGAGACGCTGGGAAAGAAATATGAATTCGTAATTTTAGGTCATCTGTGTCCACTAGTACCTTAGCAAAGTGGTAGTAGTGTGGGCAGAGTTCCTTATCTGGAGGCAAGATTAGTAGTAGTGACTCCAGGAACTGTTTACGGATCTGAATCAATATGAATGTAAAGTTTCTTGGCCACAGTAAAATTGGCGATAAATATCCCTGTACTGCTTGGTGGATAGCTTCCTTGAGATCCTCTGCTGTTAGCCGTGGACCCATCAACTGAACTGCGAGTAATCGAAATAACCTCACTGCTAACAAGGGAACCTCCCCATCGCACCCCCCTCAGATTTACTTATAAGTTGGCACAGTGGATAGGCCTTGAAAGACTGAACACAGATCAATCGAGAAAACAGGAAGAAGTTGTGTGGAACTATGAAAAAAATTAGTAAAATATACAAACTGAGTAGTCCATGCGAAAGATAGGCAACATCAAGGACAATGGGATTGGAGGAGCGCCGTGGTCCCGTGGTTAGCGAGAGCAGCTGCGGAACGAGAGATCCTGGGTTGAAGTCTTCCCTCCAGTGAAAAGTTTAACCTTTTATTTTCAGTTTATGTGACAAACTCTTACGTTTTCATCACTTTTTTGGGAGTGTTTATCACATTCACAAGAAAACCTAAATCGGGCAAGGTAGAAGAATCTTTTTACCCATTCGCCAAGTGTACAAGTTAGGTGGGTCGACAACATATTCCTGTCATGTGACGCACATGCCGTCACCAGTGTCGTATAGAATATATCAGACGTGTTTTCCTGTGGAGGAATCGGTTGACCTATGACCTTGCGATCAAATGTTTTCTGTTCCCATTGGAGAGGCGCGTCCTTTCGTCTACTAATCGTACGGTTTTGCGGTGCGGTCGCAAAACACAGACACTAAACTTATTACAATGAACTGAGACGTCAATGAACGAACTGAGAGATCATAACATTGCGAAAATAAAGAAAGTAAAATTTTCAGCCGAGGGAAGACTTGAACCAAGGATCTCTCGCTCCGCAGCTATTCACGCTAACCACGAGATCACGGCGCTCCTGAGCTCAAACTATCCTTGATATTGCATATCTAGCGCATGGACTACTCAGTTTGTATATTTTACTAATTTTTTTCATAGTTCCACACAACTTCTTCCTGTTTTCTCGATTGATCTGTGTTCAATTTTTCAAGGCCTATCCCTGTGCCAACTTATAACTAAATCTGAGGGGGGTGCGATAGGGAGGTTCCCTTGTAAGATCTTCTTATCCTCTATATCTAGTCTGCTTTGTATTATCTTTAAATCTGCATTCAATGCCGTGGTGGTATCTTGGAGATACTTGTTCAATTCTTGCATAACATTCCTAACGGCCTTGGTGTTATTGAGTACTGCTTGTTCCAACTCATTTATCCTCTTGGTGTGCCAAGCAATGCTGGTCTTGTTGAGACTTGGCTGTAACTGTAATGTCCAGCAATGTATTATTTAACTGCGTGATACTGTCGTCGTCTGCCGTGCCGAAAATGGTTTTTAATAATTCACCACCTTCATTCCTCACTTAAATCGTTTGACTGTATGTGGCACTAATCCTTCTCTTTGACGTAGTTGACCTCGTAACTGGTCATATGAGTACTGCAATGTTTTATACTCACATGGTACCTCATCAAACACCTCCACTTTTCTTGCTGCTGAGTTTAAGGTACTAAATTCTATCTCTAACCTCCTTAGTTCATTATGTATCTGCCATAGATTAATTTCCAGTACTATCGTCCACTGGTGATTAGTTAATGCCACTACGTCCTGCATAACAAATATGACGCCAGTCCTCGGCTGCTGCACCCGTAATCCATAGCTCATGTTATTCATACTTGCAAACAAGAAAGGTAGTGCCGCAACGATGTAGGACCCCATTGTGGTAGAAGGCGATATCTATAAGGTGGAAAGCAGTATTGCTAACCGCATCTTACATAACTGCGATTTTATGGCAAAAGAAAAATTATTATTCACTTTGTATGACCAAGATACCCTTAGCAATACATTCTAGTGAATGAGTTATATTTACTTAAGCACACAGTGTCTAATCATGTCAGAACTTTGTATTATTTAAAACCCAAAATTCCCCTTCGCATATTTTGCTAACTCCCTTTTCTGTACCTGTACATTATTGCTAGAATCGTTAGTATACAAAGCTTATTTACATTTGCATTAGAATGGTAGGTTTTGTATTGTGAATGCGTAATTGACTGCATGTGGTCATAGGTTATATGTAGCCCAGTGTGTGTTTCATGTTGGTGTATTAGTGTCTTCCATTTCTGTGGTCCAGCAAGCTTCAGAACAGTATTTTCTACCATTGGTGGCATTACATCTGTTACTCCGTTAAAAGATATCAACCGGCTTGCATGAACAATAGTCGTTTTTGTGGGTAACTGTAACTTGATGTTAACTGGTGATGTGATTTCCACAACTTGGTAAGGACCCAGATAATATTTTCACAGTTTTTTTCTATTTTTCCTTTAGCAATATAGGGAGTAGCGAAACAAACTTATTTTCTAATTCTGAAACCCAGATGCTCAGTGTGTACATTGCCTAATTTCGCTTGCCACTCTAATGTTATGGTATTTTCTTTCTGCACTTTTTTCCACACGTCCTTAATGATTCGAGCAAATTTCGTAACTGCTTCTCCAATCTTTCCTTCTTTGGGCTGAATAACATCGCATAAATAACTTCATAAGGTGACACGCCCATTCCTTCGTGTGTTCTGGCGTTGTAAGTGCTTACACAGTACTGAATGACGATATCCCAATTGCTGTGTTGGTCATTGATAAAATAACTAAGCATCTTCCTGATAAGTGCAGTGCACGCTTTCTGTCTGTCCGTTTGCCTGTGGATGTAATGGGGTGGTGCATAATTTACATACATTCAGCAATTGACGAAGTTGTATCATGAGGTCAGATATGAAGTTACTGCCTTGGCTGGTTATAAGTGCTCCTGGTATGCCAAATATTAAACTCCAATTATTGACCATAGCCTGTGCAGTGGTGTTTGCCTGTTGACTAGGGACGCTTGCCATGGTTTGATATCTTGAGAAATGATGCCGTTAGTATATACCTATTCCTGGCTGGTGTTTATTAAATGTACCATACATGTCCATTCATACCATTTGAAATGGATGTGACCCTTTAGGGAGTCTTTGTAACAGTATACATTGATGGCAATAGTCTGATCGCTGGGCACATGGTATACAATAGTGCACGTATTGTACTACATCATGCTTTCTTGTCTCCCACCAGAAACGTTCAGCAATGCGTCTTTCAGTAGTTCTTTGATCAGTGTGGCCTACAAGAATGTGATCATGGGGCTCCTGCACGACTTCCTGTCGTGGGTGTTTGGGAACCATGACTCTCAGTCCGAGTCTAGTTGTTCGACGCATTATCCGAGTCTACTTGTTCCATGCAGGACCTCATCCTACAGGCAAAGCTGCTGTTTTGTCACATATCTTTTGCAATCTGCATCACGACCTACTGCTTCAAATACTGCTACCTTTCTACTACGACAATCTGCGTTGGAATGTTTCTTCAAGAGTTTACCAATGACTTTAAAGTCCATGGTATGGGGGCCAACACGTCAAATGACTTGATTGGTCTTTTAGCCCAAGTAACCACTTGAGAACCGTATGGTCCGTGATTATTTTGAATTTATTCCCATACAGACACCACCTGAAATATCTTATACCATAGATGATACTCAGTAACTCCTTTTCCATTGCTGAGTAATTACTTTCCGCCATACGTAATTGTATGGGTACATAGGATACTGGGTATTCTGCTCTGATATGGTATGTGATCAAAAGTATCTGGACACATGGCTGAAAATGACTGACAAGTTCGTGGGGCCCTCCATTGGTAATGCTGGAATTCAATATGCTGTTGGCTTACCCTTAGCTTGATGACAGCTTTTATTCTCTCAGGCATACATTCAATCAGGTGCTCGTAGATTTCTTGGGGAATGGCAGCCCTTTGTTCATGAAGTGCTGCACTGAGTAGATGTATCGATGTTGGTGAGTGAGGCCTGGCACGAAGTCAGCGTTCCAAAATATCCCAAAGGAGTGCTGTAGAATTCAGGTGAGGACAGTGCGCAGGCCAGTTCATTACAGGGATGTTATTGTCATGTAGCCACTCCGCCACACACCGTGCATTATGAACCAGTGCTTGATCATGTTGAAAGATGCAATCGCCATCCCCAAATTGCTCTTCAACAAAGGGAAGCAAGAAGATGCTTGAAACATTAATGTAGGCCTGTGCTGTGATAGTGCCACGCAAAACAACAAGGAGTGCAAGCCCCCTCCATGAAAAACACGACCACACCATAACACCACTGCCTCCGAATTTTTCTGTTGGCACTACACACGCTGGCAGATGACGTTCACCGGGCATTCGCCATACCCACACCCTGCCATCGGATCGCCGCACTGTGTATCGTGATTAGTCACTCCACACAACGTTTTTCCACTGTTCAGTCGTCCAATGTTTACGCTCCTTACACCAAGCGATTCGTCGTTTGGCATTTACCAACGTGATGTGTGGCTTTTGAGCAACCACTCGACCATGGAATCTAAGTTTTCTCACCTCCCGCGTAACTGTCATAGTACTTGCAGCGTATCCTGATGCAGATTGGAATTCCTGTGTGATGGTCTGGATATATGTCTGCCTGTTACACATTACGACCCTCTTCAACTGTCGGCGGTCTCTGTCAGTCAACAGACGAGGCCATTGCGGTGTTGGAAAATCTTTAACTGTGGTTGTTAGGTGTGGATCGGTTTTGGTTCCGTGCTCAGTGACAACATGGCCTAAATATGTTACTTCCTTTAATGTGAAAAGACACTTTCCCATATTTAATGTTAACCCTTTGGCTGCTGCAATCGCACATCCGGCTGGCTGTCTCGAGCGCGCCCTTGAGGTTGCCCAATCCGTTTACCTGCGCTGACAGCCATCTCCATGGATTGCTGCTTGTGCATGAGCTCTTCACTCGGCCGACCTTGCCCTGTGCTCAGTATGTCTGGGGCCAGGGCAGTCGTGGTTGTCTGACAGTCTGAGTGTATAACCGACAAATAAACACAGTGTATTTGGGTACTTATTCCATGGCTTTGAATCTGGAGATGATTTGCTCGACAGACATACGAGGTGCGACAATAAAGTAATGAGACTGATTTTATTTGCAAGATGTGGCAACGCTGCAGGCTTGCGTAGACCCTGACCTTGGTCTATAAGTTGCTTCTAGTACAAGTGGCACATCAATGCAACTGCTCAGTCGTGAGTTGTACTGTAATACGTTAACACGTGTTTGTGTCTCTCGTCGCGGAAATGGAACCGCATAATATTGCGCAACAGTATGTCATTTCTCTTTGCGTTAAATTGGGTGAAAACGCTTCGACAACTTACGGTAAGCTTCTGAAGTCTTTCTGACAGGAGGATATGTCAAGAGCTCGAGTTTTTGATTGGCATAAAATATTTAGTGAAGGGAGAACGAGTGTTGAAGATGAAGACCACAGTGGAAGACCATCAACCTCACGGACGGATGTCAACTTGGCCAGGGTGCGTGAACTCATATGATCTGATCGAAGATTATTTGTGAAAATGATTGCAGAAGAGCTGAACATCAATCGAGAAACGGTTCGTCTAATAATTACTGAACTGATAATTGGATTCTGCATCAGGATAATGCGCCATCACATACTGCTCTGTCAGCACAGCAATTTTTAACCTCAAAACAAATTTCCATTATCATAGCCACCTTATTAACCAGATATCGCTCCGTGCGACTTTTTTCTATTTCCAAGAGACAAAACGTCAGTCAAGGGACACCATTTTCAAACAACACAAGGTGTCCAAAAAGCTGTGACGAGGGTCTTAGAGGATATTAAAGAAGATGAGTTCCAGAAATGTTATCATCAATGGCAGAAGCGTTGGAAAAAGTGTGTGCAGTCAGAAGGGAACTACTTTGATGGAGACAACACTAAACGTGATTAAAACGGTAAGGAACATTTTATTTACATGAGTCTCATTACTTTATTGTCGCACCTCGTAATGTAAACTGAAACTGCTTATACTGCAAAGATATAACTCCTCAACAAAGATTTTGTTTCATTTGCAATAATCTCTTGCAAATCATCATGTCTCTGTATACACCAGAGTTTTATTTGACATACTGATACCTAATTATCAGCTTTTTACATGTAACTTATGATGTAAACGCTGGAGAATTGTAACGATCAAACGTTGATGTTCGTCTGTACTAGCGAAATCATTTGCCTTCAAAGTTTTCGATGGGAGCGTCAGGATGTCCAGACACACATTCGAAACTAGTCACTATATTTTGAGATCATTAACCCAATAAACGGAACTGTTATTATACAGTGAAAATAAACGGTGATGTATCACTTTCGTCTAAGAATTCGATAAGAAAATACTAACGTTTTTACGCTACCTAAATAAAAATCACCTTTAATTCTTAATGACCATTTGTGCCTGAGAAACGGGCAAGTGTGTGCATCTGACCATCATCTAATGAAGTTAACCTTCATTATATATGTACAGTCCATAACGTCTCTACATTAAAAATGAACTGCTGCGCATTAGTCTCATTAAAACTCAAAACTGGATTAACTGATTTGGATGATTTCTTTTTGTTTGCGTTCTTAATTCAAAGTTTCTATGAAAGAAAAGTTTGGAAAAGTTGCCCAGAAAGTTGGGAATTCTGGAAATATTGAAAGCGTTTTTCAGTGGGATCTGCTTGATTTTCGTTATTCACGATTGAAGCGATCGATATGAATAATTCTTTTTTTTTTTTTTTTTTGCTCTTATCATTATGGTCTTGGACTTGAAGCATCCAGTCTGTGTTTGTCAGCACAGTAATTCATCTGGAGAGGCTCTTCAAGCTCAGATAATACTGTGATTTTACGTATTTATTTTATTTTTTATTGATTTATTTGTTTCTTTTGTACTGTTCTGTTTCCAATTCTTCTTTCTCATCCGAACATTGGACCGGCATGGTGAAGTTAAATTTTTTTTGTTATTTTGTTCTTATTTTTCATTGTTTAGTTCTTATGTATTTATTTTTTTATAATTTTTTCAGAAGTAACTGCTTACTTTCATCTTTCAGATGTTGCACCTTGCATAAAGTTCTTCTTTGTGTGTATGTTTCAATACCTGGTATAATATCCAAGGGTACGTTGCATGTTTTGCATTCATATTTCGTTTCTCGGCACACATTCTGTTCGGAGCAGACAGCACATCTACGCCATAGTGCCACTTGGAATGACATTTGGGAAGTGCCTTCCAGTAAATGGCAGAGGAGTTTCGTCATCAGAGCGTCTTCCTTTCCTGCCTCTTCTCTGTTCTGTAGCAAATTTATCCACAAGTACTCGTACCAGACATAAATGAAGATGTGTTAATGGTATTTATCTCCCTGTGACCGATCTGTGAAGAGTGTTATCGATCAAAACGTAAAGGTCCACAACTCGAAAAAAAAACTTGTTGTACCATTTAACAGATTTACGCACAGATCCAACTGAATTAATAGTATGTCAGAGCGGTCTACTGCGCCCATACTTGCACTGTAGTTGACAACACATTGCGGCTTCATTACTTTCTCGCCAATCTTTCTGATTGTCTTTCCTGTGTCACGCATACTAGTAATGTTACAGTCAGTCTATATCAGCACTTCTCTCATTCCGCACCGCTTGATGCAAGCACTGTGTCAGTTGACATAAATTGAACTTCTCCTCGTTTCGATTTCTTCCGTAGCTTCGGAAAACTGCGCCTGTTGCTACGTACAGTACCGCATGTTGCTGTTGTATGGTTGGTAAGACAGAGGAACAAGTCTGTACTTGTACTTCAATTGTCGACATGCAGGGTATGTCCACATTCACGCTATTGCTTCATTAATCTTACCACTATATCGCTGGATTTCCCCCAATTACGGACTTCAATTTCTGTTGTTGTGCCTGTATATAAAATGAAATCCAAGATATATCAAGTTTTATAGTTGCACAACACAAATGTCTTGATTCCAAATCCACTTCTTTTAAAAGATAAGTCATGTATGAACGATAATAGGCTTTCATCGACACAGACCTTTTTGTATGCGTTTAGTGGACGGCAGAACGCTGTAAGAACTGTATTAATTACTTTCCCAGTTTTAAACAAACTGTCATCTCCATGATTTGCAGAGTTGTCACAAAAAGGCAGCATTCTCAGAAGTAAATTGAAACGGTCACGAGACATAACTTTGCCGAAAACTGGAGTGCTCTTGAGTATATCTCAGGACCAATACTCCCTTATTCTCAACTTTTTAACAAGTGCCATGGAAAGGGAAATACCAGTGGAGCAATACAGTTCCTCAGAACCAATATCTTTCGAGGTGGACAGTCGAGTATGAACTGATTCTGACGTATTTGCCATGGAGAAAGTGTAAAATCGGTTCCTTTCAAGTGTTATAAAATTCTTCAGGTTTTCTGATCGAATTAGCATAAAGAAGCATAGAAGGCTTGAATCAGGTGCCAGTTGGCAATTATGTCCTGAAGATGAGTCATCAAATGCATGCAGAGCTGGACTGAAATCACGCTTTTGCCACTCAATTTCTGATTGAGGCGTGGCCATTTACGGATCTTTTCGTCTTCACTCTCAGAATCTGAAGAACTATCCTGGTGAGTGAAGTACGTGGACGCGTATTACTACGAGATTTTTCTTAAGAATCATCATCACTACAGTCACAGAAGATGCCACACTCACCGTCGCTGTCACTCCTTGTATCTCCAACATCTCTTCGTCAGTGCAACCACGCAGACGTGCCATTTGTTTGTGGAAATCAAAAATGCCAGCACTCTAAAAATCAGCACAGAAGCGGAATGTAGATGATCGCACGAACCCGCTGGCACGAATGTCGAACACCAGTTGTGAAATCCTGCGGAAATGCCGCTGAGCGTGTAGCGGAGCAGGCTGACGGTAAATGCGGTCATTAAGACTCAGGTCCCGGCCAAGCCGCGACGGTGAATGCCGTCTGCATCGCCGATGGGAAATACCACTGCAGCGCCCAACGACGTCCGCAGCTCCTGATGAAGGGTGGAACGCGGAGGAATGTCACGTCTGTATCGCTCGAATGGTTAATTTAGCGTCCCTGAGATGTTGGAAAACTTCTCGTAAGCGAATCTCGTGATCCTTAATGTCTTTTGAAAGTACGTTTATGTCATTAAGGTATATCGTGCACTATCGAGGTCTTAAGCCACGTAACATATCAACTAGCAATGTTTGGAGCGCTGCGGGGGCGTTCCCTAATCCGGAAGGCATCCTTAAGAACTGGCAATAACCTGAAGAAAGATAGAGAAAGCAGTTTTATGTCTGTCCTGTGATGCAACTTTAAAATGCCCATTTGCAGGATTGGCAAAAACGTAGATATAAGTTCAGAATACAAATAAAGCATTACTTAAGATGTTAATTAGTATAAGCGGTTGTATCGAGTCTGGCGTGCAACCGCTGGAACATTAGAATAATTATGCAGTTCAGATGTCTTGCCGAGAAGACGGCAGCACTTACTTTGTTCTGGAAGCCGTCCAGATAGGACGTATATCTGCGATCGCTGCAGATAATTATTTGGCACACCGCCATTATTCTATTTTATTGAGACGCTACCTCAATAGGCGTACTCATAGTTGAACACAGCAACAGAGTTAATGTAAGTGCCTGTGTAATTTAGTTCAGTATAATATTTTGTGAATAGAGTGATATTATTTAATCTGATGTTTCATTTATGTTTGAAGCTACTGTTCCAATTAAACGGTGTCTTGGCAAGGCTAAAGGTTCCGTGTTACAAATGGTCCAGCATGAACCAAAACTTTGGAATTATTCAGACTACGAAGTCCGATAAAGATTTCAGAAAAATCACTCACGGTCAAACTTATAATGAACGGACCTTACGCAAAAAGCCATTGTCAAGCGCCCGAAATTTGTATTAACGTACTCTGATCACATACCATTATCATTACCTATTATTAATTCTCTGTTCTCTGATATTCTCAAACCAGACAGGAGAACCAACGATAAATCAAAAACATCTATTGCATTGTACCCGCTCCTCAAGTCAATTGTGGAGAAATATTTACTGTTGCCGAGATGGTCAACGGTATCTACGATATTCGGTAATAGATGCACGTCCGAAATCGCTTTGCTATTTAAATGCTGTAATCACAACAAAATCTGTAGTGTTTTGCACCGTTAGCAGATTTCTTTGCCACAATTACGACATTTGCGCTGTTTGGCGAATCCTAGTACTCTATTATAGCATTCTTTAATTCCTGACCTGTGAGTTCACCAAGTAACGGTTGTAATTGGTGAGGAACTCTGTATGGTCTCTCATAGCCTGAGGTGTCATCTCTTGTTGGAATCCTGTGTTGTGTGACGCTCGTTGCTCGTAGTGATCCCTGTTAACTGAACAGATCCTGAAACTCGTCCAACACTGCTTCTGTCATATCCCGTACGTTTCCTTTTAAGTGTGGTATCTTCTGCCACAGTGCAGTTCTATACACGACTATAGTCTACGCCTGACCAATCACAATCGCCTTCCTCTAAGGAACTCACGTTACATATTAAAACATTCCCTTCGTATCTCCTTGTTTTCTGTCCCAGAATTATCTATATGCACCAGTAGCTTCTGTACTCCATCAATTGTTGCGGCACGAACTATACTCTTGCGGATAAAGCAGTGCGCTGTTGTGCAGTTCATCATTTTTCTGTAACGGTTCCACTATACATAGTGTGTTCACGGGTAAAACAGCATTAACGTCCACCCAAACTATTTTATCTCGTGAATCTACCTTCAAAGACATTGCTAGCAGTTTAGTTGATACCTCTTTCTGGGGAGAGGGGCCTTATCGCAGAGCGGCAGCTGTGTCACCGAATCGATGACTTTATTATGGCGTGATGTTTATTCAGGAAATCTAACCCGAGGATAACATCATATTCTTCGCTTACCCTTGATACGACTTCCACAATCTCCTGGAATCTTACACCCTCAATGTGAAATTTCAGTCACGTACAGGCTACTGAATGTATGTCACCTCCGCTTGTACCACTTAACGTATATGTGGGAGGGTCATATCTCCTGACCTCAGTGCACCGTTTACTTATGAGTGATAAGTGAGACCCGGCGTCGGCTGATAATCCACGCGTTTTACCCTTAACGGCGCCTGGTAAGTAGCACTCCGCATTTGCATGCACTCTAATAGCATAGAATTTTAATGGAGACGAATGGCAGCAGTTCAAGGTTTCCCGTTTCTCTGCAACGGATCCCTTTCCACAAATTTCCCTGTACTGCTACACTCATTATATGCATGGCCCACACATAGACAATTCGTACAATGTGGTCGCCAACAGTTTTTGGGATGTGTCCCTGCCGATCACATCTGAAACAGCGAAGCTGTGTGGAAAATACATTTTTTCCCACAAAGCTTCCTACTATTTCGTTGTCTTTGGGACATTGTGTTCAACTGCTCCCTACAAAAACGGCAACTGAGCTGCTTTCTAAGAGCTTTTGAGCAACCCTTGTTTCAGTTGTTCGAAAGTTAATGCATTTCGTAACTCCTAATGATATACTGCGTGCGCCTTAGTTTCCCCACATTACCGTAACTTTGTCATTTGCAAAATCTGTTCATTTGACCAGTAAACAAGTTTAGCGGCTGCTAACAAATCAGGAAAAAATTCTTTTATATCCTCGCTTGGCTTGCAAGAGAATGGCGTCAAAATGGTGGCTGATGACGAAATTAGTATGGGAGGGGGGTTGCACTAGATGTCGAACTACACTCGGATAAATAGGCTACCTGATTAAGTAGACTCTGTATAGCCTCGCGGGCGGAAACTCGTTGTGTCTCAGTGTCTGCCATTGTAATGCTTTCCCGTTTGACAAATGGTTATTCCCCCAAATACACTTCATTTGCCCACAAGGACGTAGACTCAGCTATATAACAAGAAACGTTAGAAATTTGATTACAATTTCGTTCAAATAACAAGAACATCTAACACCATCCCAAAAGAAATTTTCTAGTGTCAAGTTTCTTTGAAAGAATGAGAGTTTTACATCATTTGATCTTTATACCATGAAAGTGATGAGACGTTCCGCTAAACCCGCAGGACAGGACAGGTAGTTTAAGTTGTGGAAAGGGGCCAAAATAAACGGCTGTCAGCTACACTCGAACATACAACCTTTTATTTGATCAAACATTACAAGAGCCAAGAAAAATTAAAAAAAAACACAGCTTTAGTTTTGGAACTTAATTAGCGGCTGAATGCGCCGTACAATCTCGTTCCTTAAGGGCAGTACCACTTTAATTTTAAAACGGCTGAAACCCAATAACTTAAAGCTCAACCAAAATCAAAAATTTAAAAGACAAAGCCTTATCTTAAAACAGTTCCTTAATTAGGCTGAAGGCCCCAAGAATCTGACAGTTTAAGAGCAAAACAACTTAAATTCAAAATCGGCTGAAGGCCCAACACTTAAGGCTCAATAACATTAATATTAAAAAATACCAAAGGCTTTACGTAAAAGAGTTATTAAATTAGGCTGAAGGCCCAAACCATCTGACGCCTTAAGGGCAAAACAGCCTTAATCTAAAAATCGGCTAGAAGCCATACAAGTTCAAAGAACAAGAACAAACAAGAAAAGGCAGTACAAGCGAGGGCGCTCAGAAGTTCTGAGGTTCGGCCTGGAATTCAAACACTAACGCTCACTTAGGTGAGACAGGCAGTCGGCCCAAGCGTTTTTGAACCGAAGACAACCCAACCGACACAGTCAACGGACCCACCGACAAGATAACCTCCACTTCACCCTCCCAGCACACAACAGGGAGTTCAGTGGAACAATGTAGAAGGTATTGGCGCCCACAACCAACTGTACATTGAGCTGTCAAACTGCACACTGTGGTGGAAAGCGACAACACGATGAGGAAAATACACTGCCTGAATTTACGTCAACGGCTAGGGCAGGTGCCGCGCGGGATTAGCCAAGCGGTCTCAGACGCTGCAGTCATGGACTGTGCGGCTGGTCAAGGAGGTTCGAGCCCTCCCTCGGGTATGGGTGGGTGTGTTTGTCCTTAGGATAATTTAGGTTAAGTAGTGTGTAAGCCTGGGGACTGATGACCTTAGCAGTTAAGTCCCATAAGATTTCAAACACATTTGAGCATTTTTGGCTAGGGCAGGTAACCAGAACGTTAACGGCCACAAGGCAGAAGATTCCGCTGGTGCAGTTCAGTTCAAATAAGCAAGTACAGTTACACTCCACCGGAGGGTGGCTAAAATTTGCCAACTTGAAAACATACGTTGCTGGTAGCGGGAATATCCCAACAGACGACAATGAACTCCAATCGACACAATGTGAACAGTCGCGACTTGCTGGTAGATTAAGTCAAAATTTAACTTTCATGTCCATGATCAGTGAGCCACAAACCTCGTAGCAATCTGAACGGCACCACGCACTCTGACACTGCATAGAGGCCGCCAGTGGACGCAGCCAAACTACGCGCCTCGTAGATTTCCTTACTGTTCCACGCCAACCGACCAATGGCCGAGGCCCGGAAATGGTGAAAGGCCCAAGTATACGTCGGCCACTGAGACGACGAACCGAACGACCAGCCAACGGTCATTCGGCCCCAATCTCCCTCCGTCGGACAGTTCATGCGTGTCGCGAGTGTCGGCGAGCACTGGCTGTCGGCGCCTCACCGGCGTTCCATAGCCCAACTTCTCTGCTGCTGCGTCCCGACTTCACTGCTGGTCCGTGCCGAACTGACTGCCAGACACACGACGACCTGGAAATACTATCGGTCGCTCCAGAGATGGTACGACAGTGCACTTATCGATACGCACTGCTGCTGCCGCTGACGGGTAAGTAAGGCAGGAAGTTAGTGACGCCAGTAAATGGAACAAGAAAACAAGGCGGCAGCACCGTAATAGAAGGTGACAAACAATAAATGGCATGAACACGACCCTTGAATGGCTCATGTGTTATCCGAAAAGGAATAGCATTTGTGACCAATTTTCAGTCACCAGTGCAATGAGATACTGTCTCCTGGCTGCACGTTGCGTTCTGCTGTCTGTGGTTATTCGCGGCCCACCGCTGGCAATGGCATCATGAATTTCTTGTACCATAAATTCCCTACCAATGTACACATCAAAATAGAGCCAAGGTTATCAGGTACCAAATATGGCGAGACGCGATTTTGTGCAACTGTATGTTGAGCGTCAGTGAGTGAGAGCAGCAAAGGTCATTATTTTGTCAGGGAAGCCGGGAGGGAAGGCGACACTTGGTGGGCAGTAGAACGGGGTCCTTTCCTTGGCTCAGTAGGTGAGGTGTGAGTGAAATACTGGTGGCTCCACTATCAGTCATTTATTGACCCATAACACCCTTTAAGCAAACAGAGTAATGCACTGTGTTTTAACGCGATCAATTCGTCGCAGCAGCACTGCGGCGTGGAGTCGTAGCGTGCAGATTCCAGTGACCGCTGATGCGGCAGCGGCTCGAGTTGCAGGGAAGCTCCAGGCGGCGTATTCTTCCGTACCCACGACCCACTGTGGCTGCGGCGCGGTCTTCTCCTTATGAATCCGCTCGTTGCGTTATTAACAAGCGGCTCTATCCCGGAATCGAACCAGTGTCCCTCAGTTTCGGTGTCTTCTGGCGGAGTTCATCAACCTCTAGGTTCACATTTGACCCATTCGGCGAGGCCACAGTCCCTTCGTTCTCACCAGGCACTTGGGTAAGTACCACACGAACTTCTTTCTGCTAACAGCTGAGATGGAAGCTTCGGTGTTGACCTATTGGCGCGGTACCGACATCTTCTTCTGTCCAGCAGCGTAGCGGCTAAGTCGTTGCAGTAAAGTATGACGTCCGCTGACTAACCATCCGTCTGTCCGACCAGACGACGTATCTTCTCGTCTCTTCTTTCTAACCTCAAAGGACCCCCTCATGCCCGTTTGACAGAGGTATTTATTCGGCGTTTCTAGGGCGGCGGCTGACTCTTCGGCCGTTGAACTATGCCTCTCACGTTGAGCAGAAACGTGACCAATGTCGACACACGTGGCGGCTTTCCTTGTTTCACCTCTATGGTCGGGCATTGCCCTGTCTTTCTCCTCCGCATCGCCACATACTTCACGCACATGAGTTCAGCATGAATGAAGTTCCCGGGGCATTCACGGCTCATATGCGAACAGCGCTGGTCGTTTTTCTCCTCGGAATCATTGCCCATCTGCTCTGTCGAAGTGCTGACTGCTACTGCGGACACTCCACTGGTCGCTGGGTTCCTTGTTGGACTGCTGCCACTTCCGAATATTGTGGCTTAACGTGTCAAAGTCTGTAAAATGTTCAATCAACCTGCAGTAACACTTTTCGTATTTTTCTGCTGGATCTCTGCTTTGAACAACCATAAATAACAGATGATTGTCATACATAATTATTATACACCCTACACTAGCAACTATGCAATATCCTCCTATACATACTGGCATGATAATGCAATGTTTTCGATGTGCCACGTGGGTCAAGATGATATCCTACCTAGTTTTCAAGTTGTGTCGTTATTTACCGGGATTCCATTCAACGAAGCTATCTCATGTAGAATGGATATTTTTCCAGCAGATATTGTGCAGTTATTCAGACAATGCCTTACGACGACCTGTTTTCAATACAATAATCATTTTTATGAACAGATTGACGGGGTGGCTACTGGCAGTGCTCTTAGTCCGGCTATAGACAATCTGTTTACGGAGAACTTTGAAGAACGCTCGCTGCAGATTGCCAGTAAGAGAGTAGCCACTTGGTGTCGCTATGTAGACGACACTCTTGAAGTAGGCAGAAAGGTGCAGAGGAGCTGTACGCTTTCTGGATACATATCAACAGTGTAAATCCAAAAACACAATTTCCTATGGAGACACAGAATAATGCCCTAGTGAATTTCTTGGGTGTGTTTGTTGTTAAACGAGAGGACGGGACGTTGGGCTATAGGGTGTTCAGGAAAGCCACCCATACTGACCGTTACTTGCACAAGGATTCTGACTGTCACCCCAGACTGAAAAGAGGGGTGATTAAAACATTGGTAGATGTTGTTGTTGTCTTCAGTCCTGAGACTGGTTTGATTCAGTTCTCCATGCTACTCTATACTGTGCAAGCTGCTTCATCTCCCAGTACCTACTGCAACCTACATCCTTCTGAATCTGCTTAGTGTATTCAGCTCTTGGTCTCCCTCTACGATTTTTACCCTCCACGCTGCCTTCCAATACTAAATTAGTGATCCCTTGATGCCTCAGAACGTGTCCTACCAACCGATCCCTTCTTCTAGTCAAGTTGTGCCACAAACTCCTCTTCTCGCCAATTGTATTCAATACCTCCTCATTAGTTACGTGATCTACCTATCTAATCTTCAGCATTCTTCTGTAGCACCACATTTCGAAAGCTTCTATTCTCTTCTTGTCCGAACTATTTATCGTCCATGTTTCACTTCCATACATGGCTACACTCCATACAAATACTTTCAGAAACGACTTCCGGACATTTAAAATTATACTCGATGTTAACAAATTTCTCTTCTTCAGAAACGCTTTCCTCGCCATTGCCAGTCTACATTTTATTGCATCTCTACTTCTACAATCATCAGTTATTTTGCTCCCCAAGTGCAAAACTCCTTTACTACTTTAAGCCTCTCATTTCCTAATCTAATTTCGGCAGCATCACCCGATTTAATTCGACTGCATTCCATTATCCTCATTTTGCTTTTGTTGATCATCTTATATCCTCCCTCCAAGACACTGTCCATAATCTCGTAGCCGACGTCACGTGATTGACTGTTGTGCCCTCTACACTGCCTTAACGCGTATATTTGGCGCTCCCTCGAGTTATGCTTGCCATTCGCCACATTAACTCTGAAGATGTTTCCCGAAGGCGGAGAGGAAAATTTAGGACAAAATATTATACATCGATCACGCGCTATTAGCCCGGAAATTTTAAGTAAAAACAATGTATGTCTGCCCAAATATACGCTTTCTTAGTTTTATTACTGTAGAGTATTGTACCGCAAGGAAACAAGGGAGACGACATTATGGGTGGCCGGTATCCTCTTTCTCCATCACAAACGCATACGCGGATTAATACGGTTCTTTATTTGCATATACTGTTAACATTTACTTTGCTTGAACAGAGTCGATGTTTTGTGGTTCAAGACTCAACAGTGGTGAACGCGGATAGTTCAGTGGCGGTTGAAGAAAATCAACTTTGCCAAAGATTTTGCTTGTTTCTCTTGTGTTTTAGCTTGCACGGGTGATCGTGTTCAAGTGTTTCTATTTGCTAATTTGTCGTTTTGTTCTTGCATGTATTCCAGGAGGGGAGCTGCGGAACTAATCAAATTTCTCTTTTCAGAGGCTCTGCTTGCTTTTTGACATAACATATTTGTGTAAAACATGAATTCCCTGCCCCCTCCACCCCCTGCCCCCGCGCCATAGCCACAGACGGCCAACGTCATGAACACAAGTTTTTCGCGATAATTATAGAAGCTGAAGAAATGAATTAAAATTTCTGCTACGGCCGGAACTCGAACCTGTAGCACAAATTTCAATTCACTTCTTCAGCTTCTATCATTATCGTAGAAAAAGATGAGACTTAAACGTCTCGGGGACAATTTAATTATAAGATCTATGTGCTATTCCAATGCCGGAGAGCCCCGGCAATAGTGACAACTTAGGGGGATGATGACGACGATGACGTTTGGTTTGTGGGGCGCTCAACTGCGCGGTCATCAGCGCCCGTACAAAGTCCCAATTGCTATGAGACCAATTTTTATACACTGTCACGAATGATGATGATGACGATGATGAAATGATGAAGACAACACAAACACCGCGTCGCTGGGCACAATTTAGGGGGCAAATAAGCTGAAGACATGAACTGAAGTTTTTGCTGGGGAGGGCAACTGCTTGAGGTAGCCTGTCACCATCCACACACTGGTGGAGTTACAGCTGCTCTGGTTTAAGCCGTAACTATGCTTAAACAACATTATTTGTGATGACATGGTGAACCTTTGAAAATTTTCACGCCACCGGGTGGGTGGTTTATTGATAACTGTTAATGAGTATTTTAGCTGGAAATTATGGTTCACTATCTCCTTTTTATTATCAACGTAGAGTAATTTTGTTGCTCCTGACCGTGTCTCTGCGCAGCAAACTTACCTCTGTCTCGCTCGAGAGCCGGCCAGCACTGTGGAGTGTACAGATATACACGTAATTATACATCTGAGGTGTGTTTAAATATACGCTAGCCGTCGGTATATTTACACATGTCATAGGTATTAGTACGTTACAACTCGGTTACGGAAACACTAGAACTAGGGAGAAACATGAATTGGTTCTAATATATTCTGGCTAACCTGACATTATGACGTAATAGCCGGTATGTCCACCTTTAGCACGGATAACAGCGGCGACGCGTCATGTGGCAAGGGAGCAATGAGGCCTTGGTAGGTCGCTGACGGGAGATGACACCACATCTGCACACACAAGTCACGTGGTTCCGGCTGAGAGGGCGATGAGGTCTGAAGGAAGGGTGATTGTGTTTGACGTCTCGTCGACATCGAGATCATTAGCGAAAGAACACAAGCTCGAATTGTGCCAGGGATGTGGAAAGAAATCGGCCGTATCCTTTCAAAGGAACCATCTACATCTACATACACACTCCGCAATCCACCATACGGTGCGTGGCGGAGGGTACCTCGTACCACAACTAGCATCTTCTCTCCCTGTTCCACTCCCAAACAGAACGAGGGAAAAATGACTGCCTACATGCCTCTGTACGAGCCCTAATCTCTCTTATCTTATCTGTGTGGTCTTTCCGCGAAATATAAGTTGGCGGCAGTAAAATTTAACAGCAGTCAGCCTCAAATGCTGGTTCTCTAAATTTCCTCAGTAGCGATTCACGAAAAGAACGCCTCCTTTCCTCCAGAGACTCCCACCCGAATTCCTGAGGCATTTCCGTAACACTCGCGTGATCATCAAGCCTACCAGTAACAAATCTAGCAGCCCACCTCTGAATTGCTTCTATGTCCTCCCTCAATCCGACCTGATAGGGATCCCAAATGCTCGAGCAGTACTCAAGATTAGGTCGTATTAGTGTTTTATAAGCGGTCTCCTTTACAGATGAACCATACCTTCCCAAAATTCTACCAACGAACCGAAGATGACTATCCGCCTTCCCCACAACTGCCATTACATGCTTGTCCCACTTCATATCGCTCTTCAATGTTACGCCCAAATACTTAATCGACGTGACTGTGTCAAGCGCTACACTACTAATGGAGTATTCAAACATTGCGGGATTCTTTTTCCTATTCATCTGCATTAATTTACATTTATCTATATTTAGAGTTAGCTGCCATTCTTTACACCAATCACAAGTCCTGTCCAAGTCATCTTGTATCCTACTACAGTCACTCAACGACGACACCTTCCCGTACACCACAGCATCATCAGCAAACAGCCGCACATTGCTATCCACCCTATCCAAAAGATCATTTATGTAGATAGAAAACAAGAGCGGACCTACCACACTTCCCTGGGGCACTCCAGATGATACCCTCACCTCCGATGGACACTCACCATCGAGGAAAACGTACACAGTTCTATTACTTAAGAAGTCTTCGAGCCACTCACATATTTGGGAACCAATCCCATATGCTCGTACCTTAGTTGGGAGTCTGCAGTGGGGGACCGAGTCAAACGCCTTCCGGGAGTCAAGGAATATGGCATCCGTCTGATACCCTTCATCCATAGTTCGCAAGTTATAATGTGAAAAAAGGGCGAGTTGCGTTTCGCAGGAGCGATGCTTTCTAAAGCCGTGCTGATGGATGGATAGCAACTTCTCTGTCTCAAGGAAATTCATTATATTCGAACTGAGAATATGTTCGAGAATCCTGCATCAAACCGATGTTGAGGATATTGGTCTGTAATTTTGAGGATCCGTCCTTCTACCCTTCTTATATACAGGCATCACCTGCGCTTTTTTCCAGTCGCTCAGGACTTTACGTTGGGCAAGAGATTCGCGATAAATGCAAGCTAAGTAAGGAGCCAATGCAGTAAAGTACTCTCTGTAAAACCGAATTGGAATCCCATCAGGACCTGGCGATTTATTTATTTTCGACCCATTCAGCTGCTTCACAACCCCAGGGATATCTATCACTATGTCCTCCATACGGGAATATGTACGAGACTCAAACGACGGTATGTTTGTACGATCCTCCTGCGTGAATGATTGCTCAAATGCTAAATTTTAAATTTCACCTTTCGTTTTTCTGTCTTCCATTGCCAGGCCAGACTGATCAGTGAGTGACTGGATGGAAGCCTTCGACCCGCTTACCGATTTTACGTAAGACCAGAATTTCCTTGGGTTTTCAGCAAAATCTTTTGCTAAGATATGACGGTGGTAGTGGTTGTATGCTTCGCGCATCGCTCTTTTTACAGCAGCACGAATCTATACTAACTTTTGCCAGTCCTCATTCTTCCGATCTTTCTTGTACCGCGAGTGCAACTGTCTTTGCTTCCTGAGCATTCTCCGAATTGCGCTGTTAAACCACGATGGGTCTTTTCCGTCCGTAACCCACTTTTTCGGCACATACTTCTCCAGTTCGTGATTTACAATGTGTTTAAAATTTGTCCATAATTCTTCCACGTCCTTCGTACCGGAAGTAAATGAAGTCGATTCATTTACTAAGGGGGATGCTAACAACTGCTTATCTACTCTTTCTAATAAGAATACTCTCCTAGCCTTCTTGACCGACTTTTGAACTTTCGTAACTATAGTCGTAATGACAACATCATTATCACTAACCCCGTCTCAACATTGCCGGCCAGAGTGGCCGAGCGGTTCTAGGCGCTACAGTCTGGAACCGCATGACCGCTACGGTCGCAGGTTCGAATCCTGCCTCGGGCATGGATGTGTGTGATGTCCTTAGGTTAGTTAGGTTTAAGCATTTCTAAGTTCTAGGGGACTGATGACGTCAGAAGTTAAGTCCCATAGTGCTCAGAGCCATTTTGTCTAACACTGACACCGTCGATAAGGTCTGGTCTGTTCGTGGCTACCAGATCTAAAATATTTCCACTATGCGTTTGGTGTCGATTTAGCTGCTCAAGACAGTTTTCGGATAATGTGTTCAAAAGTAATTCACACGACGGCTTGTCTATACCACCTGTAATGAATCCATAGACATCCAAGTCTATACTAGGTAGGTTGAAGTCGCCTCTGACTAATATAGCATGATCCGGGTACTTTTGCGATGCAGAGTGTAGACTCCCTTTGAATGATTCTAGAACTGTAACGGTGGAACCTGGTGGCCGATAATAACACCCCACAATTAACTTTATTTCCCCTAGCCCTGTTAAACGTGCCCAAATAGCTTCACAATCACACTCTACTTCGACCGCCGTAGACACAATATTTTTGTCAAATGCAATGAAGTCACCACCTCCTACGGTGTCTAATCTGTCATTCCGATACACGTTCCAACCCTCACTAAATATTTCAGAATTTCCTATCTTAGGGTTCAGCTAGGTCTCAGTCCCGAGAATAATTTGCGCGCCACACGCTTCCTGGAGGGCAGTAAATTCAGGAACTTTATTCGGAACACTCTGAAAATTTACTGCTAATATCTTGATAGCTGAAGTGTCTTTACACTGAGCGCGTCCTGATTTCCCTGCCTGTACGTCGACTGGTGAGTGTTCATCAGGACACCTCGCTCTACTGCCTAGCCTAAAAAAAACCCATGTGCACGCTACAAGTACTCTGCTATCCGAGTAGCCGCTTCCTTTGTGTAGTGCACCCCTGACGTATCTATGGGCGTCCTACAATTTCCCACCCAATAGCGCATCCCGGCATTTGCCTGGAACGATTTAGGGAAATCACGGAAGAACTAAATCTGGATGGCTAGACGTGAGTTTGAGCCGTCGTCCTCAGACCGCGAGTCCTGTGTGCCTAACCACTGCACCATGTGGTCTGACACTACGTTCGATCACATCCGAGAGGTGTGCGATCGGGTTCGGATATGGTGAGTTGGGGGCCAGCGTATCAATTTGAACCCGAACCATTCCATTACACTCCTGTCCGTGGGGCATGGCGCATTATCTTGTTGAAAAATGCCACAGCCGTCAGGAAATATAATCGTCATGAAGGGGTTTACGTGGTCTGCAACCAGCATACGATACTTCTTGGCCCTCATGGTGCCTTGCGCGAGCTGCAGTGGACCCATGGATGCCTTCGTGGGTGTTCCCCAGAGCATAATGGAACCGGCGCCAGATTGTCTCCGTCCTGCAATGCAGGTATCAAGTATCTGTTTCCCTGAAAGATGTCGGATTCGCGCCCTCCCGTCGGTATGATGAAGAAGGTATCGGGATTCATCAGATCACGCAAAGATCTGAAATTGTGCCAACGTCCAGTGCCGATGGGCACGTGGCCATTTCAGTCGTAGTTGCCGATGTCGTGTAGGTTACATTGGCACATACATGGGTCGTCGGGTGAGGAGGTCCATCGTTTGGCGTGGTCGGTGCACTGTGTGTTCAGACCCACTTGTACTCTGCCCAGCATCAAAGGCTGATGTCAGTTCCGCCAGAGTTCGCCACCTGTCCTGCTTTACCAGTCTGCACAGCCTACAATGTCTGACATATGTACTGAGGGGTGGCCGTCCAACCCCCACGACGTCTGGTCGAGGTTTCACTTTGGCTTCGGCACATGTTGAAGACACTCACCACAGAATTCCTGGAACACCCGGCAAGTCGTGCAGTTTCTGAAATTCTGGCGCTGAGCCTCCGAGCCATTACAATCTGCCCCCGGTCAAACTCACACAGATCTCGCGCCTTCCCCATGCTACACACGAACAGCATGTTCACTGATTCTACATGCACCGTGCGTGTGTCTGACTAGCAGTCATTCCTCTCCAGGTACGACTGCACTGAGGCCTTGGGCGAAGACTGCTCGCAGTTGCCTCAAGGCCTCTTCCTTCTATGCAGCCACGGCGGCTGCGAAGGCAGCCCTCTCCGCCGCCATGACGGCTTTGAGAGCTGCTGTGGCCTCCTTCACGGCGATGCCGAGCTCGAGGTCACATCTCTTCGCGGGAGGGCGAGCTGCGTCCTGGCTGCCCGTTTCCGAGCGGCCGTCCCCGCCCCTGGCAGGTGGATCTGCTGCTGCGCCGTCCCTCAGCTGCACCGGGCTGTTCTCCGCCCTACGCCGTTTCCGACGTCGTCTTCTCTTCTGCTGCTGCGTCGGTGCGGCCGCGGCCGCTTCGCCGCCCCCGGCACGGCTGCGGCTAGAGAAAGCCGCACAACCGCGCCAACTGGCGACGTGCGGGCCGCCACACCGGACACAAGTCGGCAGAGCGTTGCTGCCGCGGTCGCAGGCGCGGCTGTCGTGCTCACCTGAGCACTTGACGCACCGCGCCGCGTTGCGGCAGTACTTCGCAACATGGCCCTCGCCCTGGCACCTGAAGCACTAGGGCTGAGGATCCATGGCGGTCGGGAGAGCCTCCGTCGTAACCGGGAAGCCCAGCAACTTCCGCAAGTCGAAGATGTCGCTCCCGCCGTCGACCGTTTGCACGGTCACGGCATAGAGCGGCGCCCTCTTCCTGTTGGTCCGGTTGTGCAACCTTGCGGCTGCATTACCAAACCCGGCTCGCAGCAGCCCTTCCCGGACCGCTGCCTCGTCACAGCACCAAGGCAACCCCCTGAGGAGTGCCTTAGTCGTCTTCATCCTTCCTACGGAAGGTGCCTTCTCACGCGCCGGCGGCGCGTCGACGATGTGGTCGGCCACTGCGACCTTGATCGCCCTGTGGTCGGCCACGTTTGCGGCTCGAACGCAGATCAGCGAGTCTGTATCGACAGACTCGTAGACCACCTCGTTCCGAGCGCAATTCGTCACGGTGTCGAACAGCGCTGTCCACCCGCCTTTGCACTTGACGTACAAAGGGGGGACAGGCCGCGACTCGTCTTCTCGGGAGTTCCTTGCACGGTCGGCAGACTCAGAGAGTCGCACAACCGAAGGACCCTTCGTAGCGGCAGGTTTCCTCTGCGCACCCTTCTTTCCCATGCTGCGAGGTGCGGAACACGACAATTTGCACGCGTTGTCAAAACAACGCACGACAATTTGCTCTCCGCAGCGCCCACAGCACAGAAAACCTCTTCACGAGCCCTCAACGGCCGAGTAAGCGAAGCGCGCAACAGCAGCGATGCGCTCGCCTCGCCAGCTCAGGCCGCTCCTGCCGCCGTCTGATAGTAGCAGACGTCTCTTGGCCAGGAATCAGTCTTTCCCAGCGCTAGTCTGGTTTTTTTATCCTCCTTGTTCCGACCGTCATAGGTTTTTTGCAGAATTCCTTAACTTCGTCTATTTCGTGCTCTCCGGTTGCAATGTTTAAGATACTCGCTGTTCTCATTTCACTACTTCTTATTATCTTGGTCTTACTTCTATTTACTCTCAATCCAAGACTCTCCATTCAACACACTCTCCACTTCTTCACATCCACTGAGGATAGCAAGGTCATAAGCGAATCTGATCATTGATATCCTTTCACACATAATTTAAATCTCACTCTCGAACCTGTCTTTTATTTCCCACATTTCTTCTTCGCTGTATAAACTGAGCAGCAAGGGGCGGGGGAGACTACAACCCTGTCTTACACCGTTTTTAATACAAGCACTTCGTTCTTTCTCGTCCACCCTTATATTCCCTCTTGGGTCTTTTACATGTTATACACTACTGGCCATTGAAATTACTACACCAAGAAGAAATGCAGTTAATAAACGGGTATTCATTGGACAAACATATTATACTAGAACTGACATGTGATTACATTTTCACGCAATTTTAGTGCATAGATCCTGAGAAATCAGTACCCAGAACAACCACCTCTGGCCGTAATAACGGTCCTTATACGCCTGGGCATTGAGTCAAACATAGCTTGGTTGGCGTGTACAGGTACAGCTGCCCAAGCAGCTTCAACACGATACCACAGTTCAGCAAGAGTAGTGACTGGCGCATTGTGACGAGCCAGTTGTTCGGCCACCATTGACCAGATGTTTCAATTGGTGAGAGATCTGCAGAATGTGCTGGCCAGGGCAGCAGTCGAACATTTTCTGTATCCAGAAAGGCCCGTACAGGACCTGCAACATGCGGTCGTGCATTATCCTGCTGAAATATAGGGTTTCACAGTGATCGAATGAAGGGTAGAGCCACGGGTCGTAACACATCTGAAATGTAACGTCCACTGTTCAAAGTGCCGTCAATGTGAACAAGAGTTGACCGAGACGTGTAACCAATTGCACCTCACACCTTCACGTCGGGTGATACACCAGTATGGCGATGACGAATACACGCTTCCAATGTGCGTTCACCGCGATGTCGCCAGACACGGATGCGACCATCATGATGCTGTAAACAGAACCCGGATTCATACGAAAAAATGACGCTTTGCCATTCGTGCACCCAGGTTCGTCGTTGAGTTCACCATCGCAGGCGCTTCTGTCTGCGATGAAGCGTCAAGGGTAGCCGCAGCCACGGTCTCCGAGCTGATAGTCCATGCTGCTGCAAACGTCGTCAAACTGTTCGTGCAGATGGTTGTTGTCTTGCCAACGTCCCCATCTGTTGACTCAGGGATCGAGACGTGGCTGCATGATCCGTTACAGCCATGCGGAAAAAATGCCTGTCATCTCGACTGCTAGTGATACGAGGCCGTTGGGATCCAGTGCGGCGTTCCGTATTACCCTCCTGAACCCACCGATTCCATATTCTGCTAACAGTCGTTGGATCTCGACGAACGCGAGTAGCAGTGTCGCGATACGATAAACCGCAGTACCGATAGGCTACAATCCGATCTTTATCAAAGTCGGAAACGTGATGGTACGCATTTCTCCTCCGTACACGAGGCATCACAACAACGTTTCACGAGGCAACGCCGATGAACTGCTGTTTGTGTATGAGAAATCGGTTGGAAACTTTCCTCATGTCAGCACATTGTAGGTGTCGCCACCGGTGCCAGCCTTGTGTGAATGCTCTGAGCAGCTAATCATTTGCATATCAGAGCATCTTCTTCCTGTCGCTTAAGTTTCGCGTCTGTAGCACGTCATCTTCGCGGTGCAGCAATTTTAATGCCCAGTAGTGTATTTTACCCGTCTCTCTCTATAGCTTATTCCAATGTTTCTCAGAATTTCGAACATCTTGAACCGTTTTACACTGTCGAATGCTTTTTCCATGTCAACAAATCCAATGAAAGTGTCTTGATTTTACTTCAGTCTTTGCCTCTACAGTCATCCATAACTGCGAGAGTGTTTCAGGTGCAAGATTTTGTGGACGAATTGACCTCCTGATTATGTCCCATAAACGTCCAATGATATTCATGTCGGACGATGTGGGTGGGCACATCATTCGCTCGAAGTGTTCAGAATGTTCTTCAAACCAACCGCGAACAAGCATTGTCGTCCATAAAGATTCCGTCGTTGTTTGGAAACGTACAGTCCACGAACAGCTGCAAATGGTCTCTAAGTGGCCAAAGATAACCATTTGCAGCCAATGATCGGTTCACTTGGACCAGAGTACCTGTCCATTCGATGTATACGGAGCCCACAGCATTATGGCTTGCATAGTGCCTTGTGGAAAATTTGACTTACGGTTTCGTGGCATCTGCGCGGCACTCGAACCCTACCGTGAGCTGTTACCAACTGAAATCGCGACTTATCTGACCAGGCCGCGGTTTTACAGTCGTCTACGATCCAACCGATGTGGTCACGTGGCCACAAGAGTCGCTGCAGGCGACGTCGCGTTGTTAGTAAAGGCCGGTCGTCCGCTGCCATAGACTGTTAACACCAAATTTTGCCACAATGTGCTAACAGATAGATACGTTCGTCGTACATCCGACACTGATTTCTGCAGTTATTTCGCGCAGTGTTGCTTGTCTGCTAACACTGCGAACTCAACGCAAACTTTCGATCGCTAAGTGATAGCCGTCGGCCACTGTGTTGTCCATGGTGAAAGGCAATGCCTTAAATTTGGTGTTCTCGCACATTTTCGACAGTGTCGATTCCGAAAAATAGAATTCACTATCGATATCCGAAATGGAATATCACGTGCGTCTAGCTCCAACTACCACTCCGTGTTCAAAGTCTGTTAAATCCTGTCGTCCGGCCATAACCACTTCGGAAACCATTCGACGAACCTCTGGCGTGCCGCAGGGGACTGTTATGGGACCATTGCTTTTCACAATATATATAAATGACCTAGTAGATAGTGTCGGAAGTTCCATGCGGCTTTTTGCGGATGATGCTGTAGTATACAGAGAAGTTGCAGCATTAGAAAATTGCAGCGCAACGCAGGAATATCTGCAGCGGATAGGCGCTTGGTGCAGGGACTGGCAACCGACCTTTAACATAGACAAATGTAACGTATTGCCAATACATAGAAAGAAGGATCCTTTATTGTATGATTATATGATAGCGGAACAAACACTGGTAGCAGTTACTTCTGTAAAATATCTGGGAGTATGTGTGTGGAACGATTTGAAGTGGAATGATCATATAAAATTAACTGTTGGTAAGGCGGGTACCAGGTTGAGATTCATTGGGAGACTCCTTAGAAAATGTAGTCCATTAACAAAGGAGGTGGCTTACTGAACACCCGTTCGACCTATACTTGAGTATTGGTCATCAGTGTGGGATCCGTACCAGGTCGGGTTGACAGAGGAGATAGTGAAGATCCAAAGAAGAGCGGCGCGTTTCGTCACAGGGTTATTTGGTAAGCGTGATAGCGGAGATGATTAGCAAACTCAAGTGGCAGACTCTGCAAGAGAGGCGCTCTGCATCGCGGTGTAGCTTGCTGTCCAGTTTTCGAGAGGGTGCGTTTCTGGATGAGGTATCGAATATATTGCTTCCTCATACTTATACCTCCCGGGGAGATCATGAATGTAAAATTAGAGAGATTGGAGCGCGCACGGAGGCTTTCCGGCGGTCGTTCTTCCGGCGAACCATTCGCGACTGGAACAGAAAAGGGAGGTAATGACAGTGGCACGTAAAGTGCCCTCCGCCACACAGTTGGGTGGCTTGCGGAGTATAAATGTAGATGTAGATGTAGAATCACTTGAGTACAAATGACAGCTCCGCCAATGCACTGCCCTTTTATAGCTTGTGTACGCGATACTAACGCCATCTTTACATGTGCTTCCCATGACTTGTGTGGCCTCAGTGTTTTAGGATAACTGAAGTCTTTGTTAGGTTCTAATACACAGAGGTGGGAAAAGTCAACTCAGCATGTTAGAGAATGACAAAGACTTCAATTTACCTCTCTTTGCACCATTTGGGGCTGAGCAATTTGTTGAGAACGTTGAAGCGTTTGTTACCAGTCTGAATTAGATTGTAAGCATTTCACACGCTGACACTGTTCACATTGCTTTGGTGTTAAACAACGAACTTAGCAGAACCCCAAGTGCGGAAAAACTTGTCCTGGGCCTACGACAAAGGTTGGAGAGTAGCTACAGCGATTGTATACTTAATCGTGACGTCACCTCCGCTTCCGGACTGCCGCCTGACAACATGGCTTTTGGTGACTCATAACCGTGCTTTTTTACCTCTGACTTGGGAGAATCACAGCAACACGAATGCATACACACACACACGTTCTTGCGACCGCAGCGCGCCACAGCGGTGCTTCAGCTGTGCAAACAGAGGACTCTGTGAGAAAGACCGCCGCGGCGACATGTGGGCCGGCGTCGCAGCCGCCGTGTCCTCGCCTTCTTCCGACCTCTCAAGTGACTTTCATTGCCAGTTACTGGCGGACCTACAGTTTAGCTTCAAGATAATATAGTACACCAAGTCAGCCGCCAGGGTATCCGAGAGCGCTAACGCACTGCTGGCTGGACTCGGGTAGGCGCGCCGGCCCCGGATCGAATCCGCCCGCCGGATTAACGACGAGGGCCAGTGTGCCCGCCAGCCTGGATGTGGTTTTTAGGCGGTTTTCTACATCCCGCCAGGCGAATACCGGACTGGTCCCCACATTCCCCCTCAGTTACACGCGTCACAGACATTTGCAACACGTTCGCACTATTGCACGATTTACACTAAATGCAGACAGCTGGGGTACACTGTGTCCATCCCTGGGGATACGGGGTGGCGGCAGGAAGGGCATCCGGTCAATCCTAAAACTAACCTTGCCAAATCCGTTCTCACCACGCCGACCCTGCAATCGCTGCGGGAATATGGCGTAAGTGAAAGAAAGAAAAGAAAGAAATATAGTACTCCAAGTTCGGAAATTCCCGTTACTAACTTCTAGGACTTACAGAGGGGAGTGAGTACGTAATATCAGGAACCCATCTCTAGAAACGTACCGCTTCCGTGCTACAGACATCTGAAAACGTGTTTGCTAGGCGGGTTTCCAACAAGGTTGTCATGGACAGGGATGTATACGTCGAATTGGCTGATGCCATTTGGCGTCTGTCCTACCTCCCTCACCTGGTTCGAGCCACATGCACGTGTCTGTGAGTGTTAGAGGTGGTATGGGGTGTTGGAGGTGGTATGGATGCAGTTGTTGGCCACCCACAGCACAGCAGACTGTGCTGTGAGCAACATCCATTGCAAGCGCATTTTCTCGTGTACTCGTTGACGAGTTCCCTTCAACATGATGCAGTATGGCCTCTTCCAAGTCAGGTGTTGGGCCTCTCATTGGAGTACCACAGTCACGCCTGCTGACGTTGAAGGCATCCCTTTCTCGGAGCCGCTGCATAACAGTGGCGAAAAGGTTGTAAGAGGTGTCAGACGTTGTGCATAACGATCTTGACGAAGGCGATGAGCAGCTCTTCCATTACTGTAAGCTTCCCAATATAGAAGGATGAAGTCGGTTTATCCTGCAGACGTGTACGTGTACTTAACCAAATGAGGCTCTAACCAGGTCAAAGAGGTAGGACACACATCAAATGATATCAGTCAATCCGACGTAAGTACCACTTACGACGACTACCGCAGCTGCAAACCTACCTGGCAAACATGTTTTCAAACGTTAACTCGGAAACCTAACGTTTTCGCATTTGGGTTGATATTCAAAACATTATCTACTCGCTCCCATTAAAAGTACCAAAAATTTGTAACGGGAAGTTCCGAACACACAGTACAAAAGGATGAGGGAGTAACTGAACATGAGATGGGAGACATGATACAGTAAGTGGAGGCTCACAGAGCACTGATGTCCGCAACTCGTGGTCTAGTGGCTAGCGTTGCTGCCTCTGAGCCACGGGGTCCTGGGTTCGATTCCTAGCCAGGTTGGGGATTTTTCTCTGCCGGAGGACTGGGTTATTGCGTTGCCCTCATCATTCGTGAAAGAGGCTACATTGGACTCTGTGAAGTTTGGGACTTTGTTCGGGCGCTTATGACCGCACAGTTGAGCGCCCCACAAACCAAACAAGAGACCACTGTAGGACGCAAGGCACTTGGAGTGAACTGTGTTAAGTAAGAATTATTGAGATTCTTGCGAGAAACAGCCTTGAAAAACTTTCCATCCAGGTGTGCAGGGTACGCGAGCGAGGTGAAATGAAACAATTCCAGTTGCAAAGAAGGTAGATGCAGACCGGTATGAACAGCACCGAACCATCAGATGAATAAGACAAGGTTGCAAAATAATGACATGAATATTTCAAAAGGAATGGGAAAACTCGTAGAAGCCTGTCTCCTGGCAGATCAGGTTCGGTTGAGATGAAATCTGGTGACATACGAGGCGATACCGACATTACGGTTTATCTTGGGAAGATGGGACGAAGAAACCCTAATTGACATTTATAGTATTTGCATATTTAAATAAATCTTTGAGTTAGTTGATTGGGATGCGCACTGAAATTCTGAAGATAGCAGAGATAAAATACTGCGACCAGCTTATTGTCTACAAACTGTATGAACTGCACAAACTTTTTCTTTCGCGAGAAGCGTCGAAGGACATGACGGGGAACACACAGTTGAGAAGGGAGTGAGACAGCGTTGCTAGCAAGCGCCATGCTACTCCTTTTGTACATTGAGCAGACTGTCAAGGAAACTAACGTGAAAATTAGAAACGACATTGAAGTTCAGGGGGAGAAATAAAAACTTTAAAACATTCTGGCAGATTAAAGCTTTGCACCTGGCCGGCAATTCCAGCCTAGGACCTTTGCCTTTCGCGGGCATGTCCATCATCGTTTTTCTTCCAACATCTTCGACAGCCCCTGCTTGCACGTGTGCCTTCTTCGGCTAGTATCTCTAGCTTTACTATTTACAGTAAATTTCCTTGGTGCTCATATCATAAATTGTCATCATTCTTCACAATATTCAAGCTAAGTAATTTCGTCTCGTTACAAATAACTGAAAAAATAAAATTGTACACTTCTTTTACCTCTTGTCACAGAAGCCTTCGTATGATTTTTTACCTTTAATGTATCTCTGGTGCCTTCTTACATTAAGGGGTTTCCTTTTATACAATGACGGAAAAAAACATTGGCAACCCCAAAAATTATTAATGTAGAGTAATAAAATTTCGGGAATACATTTGTATACGTAACACATTAAACGATTAACGTTGCAAGATCACAGGTCAATGTAAGCGCAAGATAAGCCGTTGCGAATGTTTGATGCTGGTACTTTAAGAACGGGTATAACGCTCGGAATGTTGAATGCAAGCATGCAAACTTGCATGCATTGTGTCAGATGTCAGTCTGTCGGGTTCCATGCCTGTTGCACTAGGTCGATCAACAAAGGGACGGTTAATGCTGTTTGCGGATGACGCCGCACTTGCCGACCAGTGGCGTCCCACAGGTGTTCGATTGGGACAGATGTGGTGATGGACCAGACCGAGGCAACACGTCGACGCTCTGTAGAGCACGTTGAGTTACAACAGGCAGACAGGCAGGCAGGCCATCCAGTGGCTCACGTCGCGATGCCACTACACCCTTGCGTAAGGTTCAACTGAAGAAGATTTTACTGTTTTAAAATGCACTTCGTTCGTGATCACATATAGTATTCTATATTAAACATATTTCTAGAAATCTGGCGTAGTTTTTCTTGTGATTTTTAATCATTGATATATAGTGAGTTGTTTTGTAATATACAACCAGTTCTTTCTTTTGGTTCCCTCTGACATTAGATGATGTACTGAATGCCTCATTGCCGGCCGAAGTGGCCGTGCGGTTAAAGGCGCTGCAGTCTGGAACCGCAAGACCGCTACGGTCGCAGGTTCGAATCCTGCGTCGGGCATGGATGTTTGTGATGTCCTTAGGTTAGTTAGGTTTAACTAGTTCTAAGTTCTAGGGGACTAATGACCTCAGAAGTTGAGTCCCATAGTGCTCAGAGCCATTTTGAATGCCTCATTAACCAGTTTGTTTTGGTGTTAGGATACAGAATTGAATCCGGATGCAGGAAGTCATGAGATGTAATGGCTTTCAAATTGTCTCAAATTAATAATTAATTTTGTTCGACATATGCTGCTTGTTAACATTAGTTTATGTTACCGGATTAGTTTCGGACTTTGTAGAGCAATCAATGTAGAAGACAGGTGTATGAATGTAGAAGACAGGTGTAATGGCATTCGCGGAAGTCCTTCTGGTAATAGCAAGCCACCTTTTTGCACGAGGTTTGTACGTTGTTGGACACAAACTGACGTCATTCAGCGTCTGTCAGATTGCACGTGTCGCACCAGGGAGAGTCCGACAAGTGTATGCCTTGAAATTTAGAGCCGATGTGTACTTTCCAGTTGAGTGCTCGGTATCACGTCGCTATCACCTTCGGTGACAAGTCTCGGCAGTGAATATTCTTCCACATTACTGGCCACTGTAATAGGGATATTTTTGCCCTATTTCGATCCTGTCCTTGTTTTCCGCCAGCTTCTTGTAGACTCTCTTCACTATTATGAGTTCCTTTGCTGGAAATAAATGGAAATGGCCTTCAGCTGAAACAATGCATTCGGAATATGTTGTATATTTAGACTGTCGGGCGCTATTTCTTTTAACAAGTGGGCTCTTGAAGCGTTGAGTGACCTCCTCCACATTTTGTCTATGTCACATACACACATATAACACCCGTGACTTGTTTTAAACGCGTGTTGCATTTACTCCTCCATCTCCTGTGGCGAGTATTAATGTACCAAACTTAGCTTTAGAAATATATCATCGAGTACAAAACTGCCTAAAGCTGACTTCATTCGTTTTATCGTCTCTTGTGACTTCGGCGGTACTGGGGCAGATATAGATTATATAGATACAGGCAGAGATCACTGTTGGTGTTTCGACAACAGTTCTAATGTAGAGTTTTCGTATGCATGCACGCTTATTCGCAAGAAATGCCACCTCCTACATCCGTAGTTCCAGACTTCCTCCTGTTTAATTTCGCTCGTGAGCCAAGTTCGTATATAGTAATGATCCGGAAGTCTTTCCCTGCGTCCTGAGCGGTCGTGGCTAGAAAGGCTACGACATCTGCATACGCATTACAGACAATTTTGTTTCCATTTGTTGTTAATCCCCGTAAATATTGGACCAGTGTGACAAGTAAGTGTTTAGTGGCGATGACAAATAAAGCCGTCGATATCGAAGAAACCTGTCTCACAAGATTGTTTATTCTAATTTCTCTATTCAGATGACCATTGATCATTGCCCTTGTAAACACTTTTACTCAAAAGTTCAAGTGTAAGGTTAGTAAAACGTACTGAAAATCCAATTGCCTGCTTGGTGTTTGTGAGATATCCGTGGTTTACTCTGTCGAAAGCTTTCGCAAAACTCTAAAAGGTACTTGACTTTGCAGGCCTCCACAGTAGTGATAACATCTCTGTACTCGCGTGCGTTGAGAGGATCTTCCTGTCCATGGATGCATTCGTCTGGTACCATCCAGCTATCGCGTCCATTAACATTTTAATTCTGCAGAAAATAATGCGTTCCACGATTTTATAGTCACTGTTTTGTAACGTAATTGGTCCAGAATTCTCAGTTCATCTGCGTACTTGATGTTTAGGGATTAACACAGCGATTCCTTCCACAAGCTCTTTAGGAGAATTAAAATTCGTTTGAAACGATTCATTGTACATGCTCGAAAACTTAGACTTTATTTGTTGATGTAATACATGATGAAATTCCACATTGAGGTCGTCGCGTCTTGATGGCTGATTTTTTGGACTTCGTTATGAAGCATATTCCAGTTTCTCTTTATCGATTTCCTTCCTGAGGGTTTCCATTTCAATTGTGCGTAATTTCCTTGCAGGTTATGTAGTTCTCCATGCTGTTTTCCTTCGTGGGTGTGTTTGATTGCTAGCAGCTCCTACAGATGTTTGTGGACTGCGTATTTTATTTCATCTTCCTTTACGAATCAAATTGCATGCATATGGAGTATCGTCTCAGTTGTGTTACTGGTTTCGTGATTTCCTCTCAGAGAGGTCACAGTTCGTAGTGATAGACGGCAAATCATCGAGTAGAACAGAAGTGATATCTGGCGTTCCGCAAGGTAGTATCATATAAATGATCTAGATGATAATCTGAGCAGCTCCCTTAGATTGTTTGCAGATGGCGCTGTGATTTACAGTCTAGTAAAATCATCAGACGATCAATTCCTATTACAAAATGATCTAGAGATAATTCCTGTATGGTGCGAAAAGTGGCAATTAGCACTAAACAAAGAAAAGTGCGAGATCATCCACATGGGTACTAAAAGAAATCTGATAAATTTTGGGTATACGATAAATCGCACAAATCTAAGGGCTGTCAATTCGACTAAATACCTAGGTATTACAATTACGAGCGACTTAAATTGGAAAGACCATTGTGTTCAAATGGCGCTGAGCACTATGGGACTTAACATCTGGAGGTCATCAGTCTCCTAGCACTTAGAACTACTAAAACCTACCTAACCTAAGGACATCACACACATCCATGCCCGAGACAGGATTCAGACCTGCGACCCTAGCGGTCGAGCGGTTCCAGACTGAAGCACCTAGAAACCCCCCCGTCACAGCGGCCGGCAATATTGTGGGGAAGGCTAAACAAAGACTGCGCTTTGTTGACAGAACACTTAGAAGATGCGACAAACCCACTAAAGAGGCAGCCTACAATACACTTTTCCGCCCTCTGCTGGAATACTGCTGCGCGGTATGGGATCCTTACCAGGTATGATTGACGGAGGACATCGTAAAAGTGCAAAGAAGGGCAGCTCGTTTCGTGTTATCGCGCAATAGGGGTGAGAGTGTCACTGATATGATATGCGAGCTGGGGTGGCTGTCACTGAAACAAAGGCGGGTTTCTTTGCGGTGAGATCTATTTACGAAATTTCAATCACCATCTTCCTCTTCCGAATGCGTAAATATTTTGTTGACACCCACCTACGTAGGGAGGAATGATCATCATAATAAAATAAGAGAAATCAGAGCTCGAACGGAAAGATTTAGGTGTTCCTCTTTCCCACGAGCCATTCGAGAGTGGAATGGTAGAGAAGTAGTACGAAATTTGTTAGATGAACCCTCTGCCAGGCACTTAAGTGTGAATTGCAGAGTAATCATGTAGATGTAGATGCAGATGTAGATGTAAATGTAGATGTGCGAGTGTGTTGTCGTCATTTAGCTTTAGATGTATTATTATTTTCCATTTTCTTCTCTCATTTTCAACTATGATATGGAACACGGAGAGTTCTCCTTCCTCTATCACCTTATGCGACATTGACCTTATTTTGTACCCTTCTGGCAAACGTTGCTTAAGTTTTAAAAGCTTTGCTTTGATTTTTTTACTGGTTATTACCGACAAGTCTGATTTCACAAGTCTTCGAGACAAGTAAATTTTAAACATTTTCCTTATTTTTGGTTTGGCCTGTTTTAATCACCATTTGGTTACTGAACGGTATTTCATTCCGCATTCCTTCCATATTTCGTTAAGGGCACCATGATATTCTGCATCTTGGAAGTGAGTACTTCTGAGGTACCACGTGCATTTGGTGCAAAGTGTTCTTTACTTGCTCTTATTTATAGTAGATATAAATGTGATATGAATAGAAAAACTCGTCGGCCGAGTTTCGGAGTGTAGGGATTTGATTGTTGAATATCACAAAATATAAATTACGTTGAGCCGATTAGTGGAGTGGCTGGTGACGTGTGTGAAACCAAATGCTGTTTCGTGCATATTTTCCAACGGATCACTTAAAGGCATTCCTTGAATGATACGTTGCTGTTCTCCGTTTTTCTTTTTTTTTCAGGTTAGGCGTTTGATTATTTGGGCTTAGCACACAACTGAAATCATCTTTTAATATTATGTAGTCTTGGCTCCTTCCAAAAAGACGGAACTATTTCGCTCTCCTGAAGGAGCGTACATACAGATTATCTGCGTTTGGTTAAGGATCACAGAGACACCTACGTTGTTTGAAAGTTTTTTGGACATCTTTTGTAATAATCCCTTGTTTAAGTAAAAAGGTTTTTCCCAAATCTGTTTTTCCTCTCGGATTAATGACGGCATTGTATCCAATTATTTATTCCAGTCAGTATCAGTTACTTTTTGATTCAAATGGCTCTGAGCACTGTGGGACTTAACATCTATGGTCATCAGTCCCCTAGAACTTAGAACTACTTAAGCCTAATTAACCTAAGTACATCACACAACACCCAGTCATCACGAGGCAGAGAAAATACCTGACCCCGCCGGGAATCGAACCCGGGAACCCGGGCGTGGGAAGCGAGAACGCTACCGCACGACCACTTACTTTTTGAAGCAACATAATGTCTGCATCTGCAACATATAAGAGAACTTATAGATTGTGTAGTTGCATCTTATTTGTATACAAAGTAGGAATCGCATAACTTTGAGCCTGGTTCATATTGTAATGTACTTGTTGGGATTGAATGGTCCTTACTTGCAAGATAGTCGAACGCAAGCCCACGTTCCCAACTAATTCTTTCTGAGTATTGTCCTTTGTTGATATATTCTTCTCTTTCTGGGACGCAACATGAGTTTTCAGCAGTTTTCAGGATCTCAGCCATGTTGTTTTTGAAGACGTTTGTTCCATTTCTTCTGCCAGTTGCCTGTTTGTGTTGTCCGGTTCGAAGTGTCTTCTGTTATTTCGGGCTCACGGTAATCTGACATAGGTTGCTGAGTTGATCTTTTGTCAGGGTCGTTTGTTGTGTATGACTTTGTACACAATGTTAAGGATAGGTGATGACGATGTTTGGTTTGTGGGGCGCTCAACTGCGCGGGCATCAGCGCCCGTACAAAATCCCCCTATCTTTTCACAGTCCAGTTTTTACACAATCCAATTATAGCCACTGTCACGAATGATGATGATGATGATGATGATGAAACGATGAGGACAACACAAACACTCAGTCCCCGGGCAGAGAAAATCTCCAATTCGGCCGGGTATCGAACCCAGAACCTCGTGATCCACAGACAGCAACGCCAGCCACTAGACCACAAGCTGCAGACAGTGGTAACGAGAGGTTGGCTACAGAGTGGTGCAGAAAATGTCGTTACAGGAAAGCTTCACAGGAGCAGAAATCATTAGCGAGCAAGTTAACACAGTAAACAGAAAATTTACTTATGTTGTATTTCTCCGAATGTATGGAGACTCATTACAAATAATGCAGAAAGGCAGGAAGAAACAGAGTACAACTATCTCACTGTCAACAATGATGAAGCACGAACAAAGGCGTTGTGGCGACGTGGCTCTGAGCACGATTTTTTTTTTCTTTTCTTTTTATAGTGTGCAGTGTGGACTGAAGAGATCATCCTTGATGACTTATTCTTCTAGGATGTGATGTAAGGATAAAAGGAAAACATTTTATTTATTACACATTCAATTAGGCTTGGGCACGCAATGGGTCCTTTAGCCTGCTGTCTTTAGTGATGTCTATCTCCTGTGGAGGGTGAAATGTGTCGAGGCTGTTACGTGTGACTGCTTCCTCGTGTTATGACAGATTGCCTATGGGGGGTGAAACGTTATTGACTTCGGTACTCGATACTTGTGCCATCTTGCAGGGTTTACCGTTCCTACCGATTCTAATTGTCGAACTTCGTCCCTAAGGGCATCGATCTTGTCAAAAACTCGTAGAGCCTTGTCATGGACCTTCTCCTGTATAGTGGTCTCGTGGAGTGCGGTGCGGATGTCGACGTTTCTTGTCCACCATGGAGCTCCTGTGATCCATCGATAGCAAATGTTTTGCAGCGCTTGGAGTTTGTTGTAGTTGGAGACGCACGTAGTTACCCACGAGGTGGAGCCATACAACATTGTGGGTTCCACCGCTGCCTTGTACAACTGGAGTTTAGTCTTAGGGTTGAGATCCTTACTCTCCAGGAACGGAATCAGTGACCTGGCCATATTCTGGGCTGCTGTCTTCTTGTCGTCAATATGCTGCGTAAAGAGTAATTTTTTGTCAAGGTAGACACCGAGATACTTCACTCCCGGCGACCGTGGGATAAATTGGCCAGCTATTTGGAGTCTGTCGTTCAGAACTGGTTTCCTCCGTGTGAACAGAACGGCTGCCGTCTTCGTCGGGTTGATCGTTATCTTATTTTGCAGCGCCCAGCGTTCCATTACAGCAAGTTGCTGTTGCATCCTAGCGATTAGCTGGTCCAAGTGTCGTCCAGTTGTCAGAAAGGCCTTATCGTCCGCATAAAAACTCGCCGTAACTAGGGGGACTGTTGGGATGTCATTTATATATAAGTTGAAAAGCAGAGGCGAAATGACAGAGCCGTGCGGAATTCCTGCGGAGATCAGTTTCATTTCGGAGTTTTTATCCTCGACTCGGACATACAGTTTCCTGTCCTGCAGAAAGCTGTCTATGAGTCTAATGTAACAGTCCGCAATAGGGGTAGTGCGATGCAGTTTGACGATAAGGTTGGGCCGCCACACCTTATCGTAAGCTTTTTCGATGTCAAGGAAGACACCAATTGTGAAGTGCTGCTTGTTATATCCTTCTTGTATCCGTTCGGTGATCCGTAGAAGTTGAAGTTCGGCAGATAACTTGTCCTTAAAACCGAATTGTTCGGGTCGTATAACATCAATATTTTTTATGATAGCAATATCTAGGACGTCTGTTTCTTGCCGATCGACGTAAGGAATCCGTGTGGGCTCTCGTGGGCCATGGACTGTGATGCCCAGTTCTTCTTCCATGGCAATCAAAGTTCGTCCACGAGGGTTCGTACGTCGGGAATTCCACGCGACGTGCTTGCTGTTAAGGTCACCTCCTAGGAATATTTTGTCAAAATTGGTGAAGATACTCCGTAGGTCGTCTGGCACCAGGTTTTTACCGGGGCTGTTGTACGCCGCAATGAAAGTGATGTTGCCTGCCGCCGATCGAACCGTTACTGCTGTTGCCTCCAGATGTTGGAGGTGTGGTAGTGTTTCATGATGGTGCCGCAGTTCCCTTTTAAGCAGAACTGCGGTCCCTCCACCTCGTTGGCCTTGTCTGTCCGTTCTATAGACGTACATGTTACGAAATCTGAGCTCAGTTGTTGGACGAAGGTGCGTCTCCGATACAAGTGCGATGTCGATTTTGTGACGTAAAAATTCAGTGAATTCTGTTTTCTTGTGTTTCATTCCGTTGGCGTTCCATATACAGACTTTCAGATTTCTCGTGGTCCCAGGGCGATCCATCTTAAGGTGTTCCAAAGGCCTTCAATACACTTTCGATTAAAGAAAGTATCCCCACTAGTTGTTGCTGCACGGCGGTGAGAAGTTTCGCGACATCAGAGAGCGCTGGAGCTATAGATTCCATCAAATGAGCTGGTGAGACGCAGGTTTCCGGTTCCAGTCGGCGTGGTGATGCTGCGTGGGCGTATGAATAATGCTGGCGGTGCTGTAGAGGTGGAAGTGCTTCAGGAGGAGGCTGTGTTACTGGCTGCCGTGTCGCCGCCGGCTGTTCTTGTGGCGTTTGCTGACGGCGCGGCGGAGGGTGTGTCGTCAGGTTGGAGTTCCGTATTACACGAGTCCTCCGTTGAGAGGGCTGCAGCGGAGACTGTTGTCTGTATTTCCTGAGAAGTTCCTGGTACTTCTCGCAGCCACGCCATGTGGCAGGATGGTCCTTTTCACAGTTAGCACATTTCGGCGGAGCCCCTCGGGGATGAGTACATGCTGAAGATCGGTGTTGCCCTCTACATCGAACGCAGCGAGCAGGCAAGCTGCAATAATTAGCTGTATGTTCGGATCGCTGGCAGTGGCGACATTGACCAGGTCCTTCTTGTCTGTTGTAGGTTTCAACAACGACTTTAGTATATAGAAGGTATTAGATGTCGTAAATGTTGTAGTTTTCCTTTTGGGCTGGCAACGTGACACAGTAAGCATCTTGAGGTCGTAATTCTTTCGTGTTGTCGTCTCGATTTTTAAACTGGTGGACGTTGATGACAGGGAAACCCTTCTCTATCAGAGCGGCTTTCAGTTCTTCCTCCGTAACTTCGGCAGGTAGACGTTTGACAACCACTTTGAGGTCCTTGTCCTCTGCGGCCTGATGTGTAAAAAAGTGGATGTCATTCGACACAAAGAAACTGATGGCCCGCCGTTGATCTTCGTAGGAGTCAAAGTGATATTTGATCCTGTCTCGTTGGTAGAGGGCCTTAAGACTGCCGTCAATATTCGCTTTCAGCGCCTTATTGAGTTCCATGTAGTTCTTGGTATGGTAAATAGTAACGGGTGCGACTTTGCGTAGTAAGTTCCGGCCAGAGCCATCTGTCCCCTCTTCATCTGCTTCGAGATTGACATCACTCGTCTGGTCCATACGTTCTGGAGCATCCGTATTATCTTCCGTCGCAGTAGCCGCATAACGGTTGGAAGTTTTCAGTTCTTCTGGACGTTGTCGCTTCCGAGAGTTGTTCTGCTTAGGAGAAGCGTTGAGTCGTTTTCTTTGGCGAACTAGTGTAAAATCGCCCTCTCCGTCGGTGGGCTGCACGGTCCAAACTTCTTCTGAGGAGACTCTCTCCATTTCGTCGTCGTCTTCTGTTGGAGAAAATTGTTCCACGTCGTGTACTCGTTCTTCAGGCTGTGAAGTAGGAACTGTACTAGTGCGGTTGTCGTATACTTCCAGACTTTGCAGAATCATGTGTTGTATTTCACGTCTTAGTTCCCGTTGTTGCCAATCGTTCCGTGTTAGCTGATGCCTCTCGTCATAGGGGTTTGACGTGTGTTGTCCTCCGCTCTGCATTCGCGTATCGCTCGTCGTGGTCCTGTCCTCATTGTCTCGCCTGTCAGAATCCGTTGTCGCTGCAGGGGTCGTCGCCCTTGTATCCGTCCTGTGGGGAGCGGGGCAGGCGCCACCGACCGGCCAGCGGGCGGCCCCGGCGCGACCCAGCCGGCTGGCTCGGACGCGCGCGTTCCGTTGTCCGCACTCACCGGCATCGCGCGCTCAACTGTCTGAGCACGAGTGGGCTCGGTCGCTGCCGCTGGCCGTTCCACGGCAGCAGAGGGCGCTCGTTGTCCAGAGCCGGAAGAGGCATGGCGCAGCGGGCGCGCTCCACTGGCTCCACTGGATCCCACACGAGCGGCATTGGCGTCTCACGGAAACTTTAACTTTCGTTGCTATGATGCCTGTGTGGTGGTTTCGATATGTGATACCACATCATAAAGCTCCTCTTGATATGTACTCATTCTGTGGGAGGCTGTCGAATAGGCATCCATTGGTCCTGACGCAAATTGGCTCCAGTCAGGATGTTCCGAATTTTTATAGGTCAGTTGGCTACTAATTCTTGTTGCATTTTCTCGAAATACTGTTACTACTCGATTGGCTCCCAGAATTGCCAGTTTCCACTTCTTTTTAGGGAAGATTCCTTTCGAATTTTCTTTGGTTCCGGCGTCCGAATTGTAGTGTGTTTTCGGGGTTTGTTCCTCTCTAACTTCAGTGTAACACAGGTTCTGGTTTACCAGAGGCTTGAAATCGTGGAGAAATCTGTCGTGTCTCTTCATATTTGGTTCGGCACCGTCGGCTCTGCGTCAGCACTGATTTTCATAAGAATTTCCGCCTTAATATCACCATTTACAGTGACTCGTACGGTTTGAGTTGCAGGTTTGAGTCCGGTGGTCGCTTCTGCGTGTGTCAGGGGCAACGGTGCTGCCACAGGTGGTCCTCCGGCTCCACCGTCGCCACTCGCCACTGTACGCACTGTGCGCGAACGTGGCCTGCCGAGCCGAGGCACCGGCGCACGTGCCTGGCTGCCCGTCGAGTATCACTGTGGCGCGGTGTCCACCTGCTGCCATGTACAAAGGTGCGTGCTGCTGAGGGGCTATCTCAACCTGACTCAGCCCTTTAAACACTGGAAATTTATGAACGTTAGCTCACCTTTTTGCAACATTATTGAATGTCTTGCCATAACGCGATACTACAAATTTTATTTTCTCTGTAGTAGTTTTGGAGGGTAGTTCGATAAACATGACTGTGTGCAGAGATCCAGCTTTTATGGTATTTAGACATTACATATCACAAAATGGACATCGTCGGCATGCGAGAATGTTCAAAGCAAACCATTAACTTGCACCTTGCACACAGAATGGAAAACGGTGCTCCACAGTGATCACAAATGTTCGCACCATCAAGATCGAAGGCGAAGAAGTCCTTCGGAGTTACAAACCATGCAGGGCGTTCAGCTAGGTATCCACTCTGAAAGAATGCGTATAAAATCGGATTGGTGTAACGATGTGATGAGAACTAATAGAATGTGATGGCATGCAACCGAATGTGGGTCTGTCGTGGGTTTTTCGTGAAACTAGCTATCCTTTAAGGAAGGAAAACAAACGTCCAGAGGCTGAGTTGTCCAGTGCGTCCAGCTGTTATGAACTCCAATGTCGCAAACTTTTGAGACAAGCATGATTTTGTAAGCAGAACAGGAATCAAGCAAAAGCAAGTTATTTTGACCAGATTCTGGCCAAAAGAAGTGCTCATACCATAGCTGTAGTTCTCTTACGCGCATTTTCGAACCCTTCCTTGGTATGACGTGAGTATTCGCTACTGCTCTTGCAAGAAGACGCACACGAGAAAGAATCGTAGGGGGCAGAGCACCACCAACTTCTAGCAGCACAATAAATAACTTTTCATCCAATTTAACATACTGATTAAAACTCAGTATAATTGTATAGGGCTACGAATGCGTTAAAGTGTTGATGTTAGTTGATGTTGATACAACTCTCTTGGTAACTCTAATTTACAGGGTTCTTTTCATATGCATTTTCTCTTCAGATCCCGATTGGTCGCAGTTGAAAACAAATTTCTCACTGAACGCTGGAATAAGTTTATATTATCTACAAATTTTCGGGCTGATTCCGCAGTTTTCTGTGAGTCATCAACATGACGTTTTCTTTGAAATTTCTTTATGCTAGGTCTTGCAATTCTGTAGCAGTGTCTGACGTTATGCAAGCATCCACTACTTCCTTTGAAAATGACTGTGTCCCGCGCAACTTGATGTGCATAGCGCAATAGGTCACTATCAAGCACAATGGTGTCGAGTATCCCTGAAACACGGAAACACCAGTTTTCGTAACGAGAGCGGCTTGTCTCTCACCGAGCGAGATGGCGCTCCGATTAGCACACTGGATCAGCATTCGGGAGGACGACGGTTCAAACCCACGTCCGGTCATCCTGAATTAGGTTTTCCGTGATTTCCCTAAATCGCTTCAGGCAAATGGCGGGGTGATCCTTTGAAAGGGTAGGGCCAAGTTCCTTCCCCATCCTTCCCTAATGCTATGGGACCGATGACCTCGTTGTTTGGTCCCCTGTCCCAAATCAACCAACCTTGTCTTCCCTAGAGTACCCGTACTCTTCTTTTTCGAAATCTGTTCGTAATTGTGTTTTTACTATGCTGCGGATGATCTTCCATGTACGCAATTATGTTTAGTTCAAATGGTTCAAATGCCTCTGAGCACTATGGGACTTAACTTCTGAGGTCATCAGTCCCTTAGAACTTAGAACTACTTAAATCACCTAAGGACATCACATACATCTATGCCTGAGGCAGGATTCGAACCTGCGACCGTAGCGGTCGCGCAGTTCCAGACTGTAGCGCCTAGAACCGCTCGGCTACTCCGGCCGGAAATTATGTTTAGTGCCCGCTATTTTAATAACGATTGTCCTTTACCACGATTCACTGGAGGCGGCTTTTGTGGCTCGCTGTCCGACAACGATAATGAACTACATGGCTCGAGACTTGTTTCATTGTCATTTTCACTCGCTTAGCACATTTCGTCATCTCTGCTCTCCTCATGCGCGCTGTCCGCGTTGTCGAGCGTACACGACACCACACATTTCACTGACTCATCTCCCAAAAATGCTAATATTTCCTCTGCCACTTCTTTCTTACCCTGCGAAATTCCTCGACTTACTTTTTAACAAAATGTCAAATGTGACTGTTGGAGACGTAAGCCAAGGTTCTCTTTGTTTATCGTTGCCATTGCTCTACTTTGTATCAACACCACTAGCACTGCAGCACTATTGTGATGAGTTACTCGTCGATTAACCAGTCCAGCTATGCTCCGTTAACCTCATGCTGTGGTCACCATTATGTCTCCAGACCCGCCCCGTGTTGCCATTAGCAGCCAGTATCGTGGTTGCATGGTAGACTATATGTAGGGTGTCGATTTGCCGTAAATATCACTGGCCTTTTGCGACCTCGTACTAAAGAGGTCCGTTACGAGACGGAAGGTCTCCCGCATACCTCACGGAACAAGCACTCCTGGAAGAAACAATATTGCGGAGATGTGCCTTCACCACAGGCTGAAGGATTGTTTGCAGAAAGAAAGTGCGCACACTGCATAGCAGACAGAGAATTCATTATAAAGCCAAGAGGTTTTTGGACCTTACAATTACAATTCTGACAAAGAGGATGGAGGACTTGAAGAGCAGTTGATCGGAACGGATATTATCTCGAAAAGGGTATATAAGCTAAATGTCAATGAACATGAAACAATGGTAATGGAATGTGGTGGAACCAAATCGTGCGATGCCAAGGGAAATAAATTAGGAAATGTAACACTAAAAGTAGAAAATGATTGCTGCTATTTGCTCAGTGGAAAATCTGTTGGTGGTAGAAGTCGAGAGGATATAATATGGAGACCCTGCGATGCTACAATTGGATATCTTAGTATTTGATTCCTGTGTTACGACTGTGTTAGGAAAAATAATTTCCTCTAGAATTTGGCCCATAGTAATCTTTTCGGCTTGAAATATTAAAAGAACCTAGTATGTTGTCTGTAAGTTTTCACGGTATTTAAATAACCAATAGAATAATGAACATTCACTTTAGTTTGACATACACATAATATAGTCAAACCCGGGGATGGGCGGGCGGTGTGGCCGAGCGGTTCTAGGCGCTTCAGTCTGAAACCGCCCGACCGCTACGGCCGCAGGTTCGAATCTTGCCTCGGGCATGGATGTGTGTGATATCCTTAGGTCAGTTAGGTTTAAGTAGTTCTAAGTTCTAGGGGACTGATGACCTCAGATGTTAAGTCCCATACTGCTCAGAGGCATTTGAACGATTCTGAACCCAGGGATGGTGTGGGACGCCTACATTGGCAGGAGACTGAGTTGTTGTGGGGTGAGGAGGGACAGCCAGATGATGGGGCCCGCGAACAAGTGGCTGTACAATTAGCACTTTACACTGAGATGGCAGAAGTCAGGGGACAGCGATGTGCACATATACAGATGGCAGCAGTACCGCGTACACAGTGTGCAAAAGGGCAGTGCACTGGCCGAGCTGTTATTTGTACTCAGGCTGTTCGTATCAAAACGTTTCCGAATTGATTATGACCGCACAGCGTGAATTAGCAGACTCTGAACGCGGAATGGTAGTTGGAGCTAGATGCATGGGACATTCCATATCGAAAATCGTTAGGGAATTCAATACTCCAAGACCCGCAGTGTGAAGAATGTGCTGAGAATACCAAATTTCGGGCATTACCTCTCATAAATTTCCATGAAATTGTCATAAAGTTGGCAAAGGAATTCCAAGTTTGTGTCGCATGCTGATAGAGGTAGTGCGGGTTCCGGTGGACCCAGTGGTGTGCGCCCACCGAGCCACGCCCCCAGTGGCTCCATACCACCAGCACTGTCACTGCCGCCGTACTGGATGGCAGGCAGCAGCCACACAGCCCGCTCACACTCGGAGTCACTTCGGCACGTGACGACGCGCAGACACCGCCGCATCCTCGCTCCAACACCGTCGTTTGTGGTTTGTTAAGAGAGTCTCGTCCTTGCATCAATTGCATCAGCTGGATTCCATTTCTTGCTCCACTAGTTGTAACAAGTCTTCATTGGTCTGGAGCAATACAAGTTAACTAAATCTCCTGTTTACTGTATTAACTTGCTTGCTAACCATTTCTACTCCTCTCCAGCTTTCCTATGACGGCAGTTGCTGCACCACTCTGTACCCGACCTCTCCGTACCATTGCACACGAATTCATACAAAACATCACTGAATTGTCTGACTGCAGGGTTCCAACAGTCCTATCTAACTGCAGGATTGGAACTGTTCTGAGTGTCTGCAGTGCGTCTCGTTTTGTGCCTGACGGGGGACAAACTTCCATTTGTGCCAGTACAAGGCTAAAGCAATGTAGCACCTTTGGCAGCTGGCAACACTGTCGGCGGACGAGTACGACGCACAGACGAATGTCGCGCGGAACCAGCAGTATGACCGGGTTTGTGAGCGCCATCCACTGATGAAGCCTGCTGGATGGATGCAGCTCAGGCCCACTGCTGGGTCGCTGACGGGGGCGGCCGCTGCCTGCATTGGAGGTTCCTCTGATAGCTGGCTGCTTATAAGTCTTCCAGTTCTGTAAAGCAAAACAACCTAGCGGATTTGCTTACATACATGTGAGCATGGTACTACCTGATTTCATGTTTTTGGCGTGTTGCAAGTCCATTCGAATTCTTAATTTTAAACAAGACTTGTGGAATTGTTCAATAATTCTGCCTGGTATGCATGTTTTTCTCATAGTTGTAACGACCTCCGTATAATTCAGTTTAAAAGTTTTTTGTTGCGTCTATTGTCTTGTCAAAACACGAATGGCCTTAAAATCGACATCAATGTTCTATGATTGCTCCTATATAGTTTCCCCACTGGAGATTGTGCATCTTTTGGAGTTGCTTGAACTGAGACTTTGGACAAATGGTTCAAATGGCTCTGAGCACTATGGGACTTAACATCTGTGGTCATCAGTCCCCTATAACTTAGAACTACTTAAACCTAACTAACCTAAGGATATCACACACATCCATGCCCGAGGCAGGATTCGAACCTGTTACCGTAGCAGTCGCGCGATTCCGGACTGAGCGCCTAGAACCGCTAGACCACCGCGGCCGGCAGACTTTGGACAGCGATACGCACACATACTTCGTCATTTGCGACCTGAAAGTTCGTAAAAATCTTTCAACTGGTCCATGGGCCTCAGGACGAAATAATGCAGACCTGAATTGTGAAACGCCGTTGGATGTAACAGTTTACATTCCTGAGAAGACAATCGTGCAACGACGTCAGTGACAACAGATCCCTGCAATTCTTCCGTAGAGAAGACTTTTGACAAAGCCTGAATACTCTTCATAGATTATGTCGACCACATCTTTATCGTAAATGGAAATTTTGAGAAAGCATTTTTCAGGATGAGCTAGTCGTTTCCGAGATCTGGTCCGGCAAAATGGATATTCAGATTTGACCAAAAAAAAAGAAAAAACAAAAAATGGCTCTGAGCTCTATGGGACTTAACTACTGAGGTCATCAGTCCCCTAGAACTTAGAACTACTTAAACCTGACTAACCTAAGAACACCACGCACATCCATGCCCTTGGCAGGATTCGGACCTGCGACCGTAGCGGTCGCTTGGTTCTATGCTGTAGCGCCTAGAACCGCTCGGCCACTTCGGCCGGCAGACTTGACCAGAGTTGATGCTTGTGGCCACGGCAAATATCGCCGAGGTGGAACTGATATTTTTCACACAGTTGGCATTTTGTCGACACCATTCCAGTGTCATGCCCAATATTCTTCCTGCAGAAATGCTCTATGAAAATGCGTCTGTTACAAACTAAGCCCCAATGGTACTGATGTTCGTTAGATTTTAATACCAGTGGGGTAACCATTCGTGTCTTCTTTGATTCTTCGAATGACACCATTGTAACTCTATGTGCATGCTCATATTCTGATAAGATTTAGGCTCTGGATGATTAATGAACTTCTTGTCATTAGGCTCAATGGTTCAAATGGCTCTAAACACTACTGAACTTAATATCTGAGGTCATCAGTCCTCTAGAACTTAGAACTACTTAAACCTAACTAACCTATGGACATCAGACACATCCATGCCCGAGGCAGGATTCGAACCTGCGACCGTAGCAGCAGCACGAACCCGGACGGAAGTGCCTAGATGCGCTCGGTCACAGCGGCCGGCTGTCATTAGGCCTTCGATTTGTATACAAAGTTTGAAATTAGACAAAACAGGATATTTAGCCCTAAGTTCCGCAATTAAATTGGTGTTTCCGGGGAAATTTTCCAGTTTTTTGACTACCGACATCTCAAGAGATAGCAGCTGATGAGACAAACACTCTGTCTTCGCGCTTGGGCAAACGTGAAATCAAATCTGTGTTCGCATGCGGTTATGTGGAGCTAAATATAATGTCATTACCATAATTCGACAGTAGAAGCGACCAGTGCTGCAAGCGTCGAGATGTACATCTGGCATCAGTACACATTGTTCGGTCAAAAGATAAAAGGGTAAATCTACGTCTGCACATGTGATCATGAAATTTCTTCACTGTAAACAAATTGCGAAGGTCTCTTTCTCAATTTTTGTGCTACTGTCAGAGATTTGGAAGCAAACGCAGTTGGTCATTCAGAACCGTGATGTCGATGCGACAGAACGGCTCCTATGCCATTATTCTTATGATCGTAAGCTATTTCACGTCAAGTAAACATTGTTTTAATTAGTTAAATGCGTGTTGCTATGGTGCAGTGGTCCACTGATTCAAGCTGCATGAGGGAGAAACTTCCGATAGTAATTAATTTCTCTTAATACTGTACAAAACTACTTGACCTCTTTGGGAGCCGGGAGGGTTCAAATTGTGTCGGTGTTGTGGCATCGGCTTCATGACGTGTGCAGATAGTACGAGACCTCAGTATTGAGAGAAGATGCACTTGTATTTGTCGTATTTGAAATTTTCCTCCTGTGGAATCTTGAAAACTGATTTCATATTCTTCAAGAAATCCTGTAGAGTTGTGCCTGAGACAATTGTGTCGTCGAAGTAGTTCACAGCATTCGGAACTTTCAGACTAAATTGTCTTAAGTACCATTGGAACGGACTCGGTGCACTGACTATTACGAAACATAACCTTTTGTAACGATAGAATTGAATTGGTATACTTATGGCCATAAATCTCTGTGTATTTTCGTCCAAAGAGATTTTCAAATATGCTGCATCAAGATCCAGCTTTGCAAATTACACCCACCAGAGAATTTTTACATCGGCTCTTCTGACCTGGGAGTAGGTTGTGAATCAATAATAGATTGAGAATTAAGCGCCGCTTTGAAATCTCCGCAGATGTGAAGTGTGTCATTCCGTTACTGTGCAGCTACGACTGATGTTACCCACTAGAAACCGGTTACGGTTTCGAGAACCTCGTTCTGCTCAAGATGGTCGAATTCCTGATTCATTTTATCTTTTAACACCCAAGGTATGTTGCATAACGTGCTGAATTTATCACCACATTTCTTTTTGCCATAATGTGTGTCTTGTAACTTTTGGTACCGCTTGATGCTTCGATACAGAAATATTGTTCTATATTTACTGGTGATTTAACTTTCCAGTCGGAATGTCAATTTGAATTTGATTCATTCCTTGGTGAACGGCGAAGCCAAAAGGATTGAAGGCATTCAGTCCTAGTAAATTCGTTCCTTTATTTGGATACACGACTATGGGTGTAGCATGTTTCGTAAATAATTTATGTGTCTCATCTGTTCGAAATTGGTCTTTTACTGGAATCTCCTGATTGCTGTATCTGAACAACGAGCTTTGAAGGTTTGTTAACGTTGGCAATCCTAATTTTCGGTACGTCTGTAGATTATCGCTTGAAGCTGACGGCTCTGTGTCAATCTGAAAATGGATCGGGACTTTGTTACCTCGAAGAGATTCAGATAGCGACTTGTTATTGACAAAAAATATGGCATTCATGCGACGTTTCGTCCATGTAACTTTTAGAATTTGTACATGTTCGTTATGAACATTACTTCGCTATTTATGATTAATAGTTCAGTAGGTTTGAGTGTCTGCTTATTTTGTCGGTTGTGCTTCATTTTGTACAATTCAGGCCCATCGCCGGTCTTTTTACAATAATTGTAAAGCGCGTTCTGGTAGAAAGAATTTTCTCTTTTGCGGTTTACACCACAACGTGAACGAGATTTTTCGGTTAGAATTTCTAAACTGGTCTGCTGGCTGTTAACTTCGAGTAGCGTGCGCAACATTTGATTTCCAGGTCTGACCGTGCTGGTCGCTTGACCATTCTGGCTGTTTACCTGTCGTGAATGTGCCAGAAACTACACACTGTATTGGTTCAAATGGCTCTGAGCACTATGGGACTCAACTGCTGAGGTCATTAGTCCCCTAGAACTTAGAACTAGTTAAACCTAACTAACCTAAGGACATCACAAACATCCATGCCCGAGGCAGGATTCGAACCTGCGACCGTAGCGGTCTTGCGGTTCCCGACTGCAGCGCCTTTAACCGCACGCACACTGTATTGCTTCAGCAGATACATGCGTTCTATACATGCCCAAATCAATGGCAGGCAGTCCCGTAAAGACGGGTTTGTTAGACTAAGCAGACACTTTTTTAATTTATTGACAGGGGAGTGCATAATAAGCATATTACGAGTTAGTGAAACTGCAAAAGATTTCTTACACTGATCATATTCACACTGAAATTTATGCTTCCTAGTCAGGCCCTGTAAGTGAGCAATCCACTCTTTATAGATCTGATTTGACTTCGGAAACAAGTATTTCTTTAACCCTTAAATACTTGACCTGGTGTACTGCATGCATCATGCTTATTTTTGAAGAAACGGTGTTGCTCAACATTGACCATTCACCTATCATCACAGAAGTTTACAAACTTCCCTGGTACTGTAAAGTTTCGATCTATATTTATTGCTTTTTATTATGTGTAATTGCTGCACCTCTTAACGTTTTCGCTGAACATTTTTTTTTTTAATAACTGAGCTCACTGTATGTCTACAATAGCTATAAGTAGCCGTAACTATAAGATTGTAAGCCCTACACTGCAAATCAGAAGGATGGTGTACACAGTACACTACGTGAGCGCTAAATGAACAAAAAGAGGTGCCAAACTGACGCGAGAAGCGTGTGCGGGTGGACTGCAGGCGGGACAAAGCCCCACAGTGGGACAGTCCATTTAGCATGGTGGTGCGACATTTTTCGCTCAGCACAACCGTCTGAGTTCGGCAGAATTGTGCTGTCAGTGGTGTTGAACCTTCGCTACTTGTTTGTGGTATGAAGGACGTTCAAACGCCCGGTGCTGTTTGCACAAAATCAGGCAGTCTAGGGATCTATTGTCATAATCCTTTAAAATGAATGGGAATGACAGAAGGTAAGATTGAGAATTCTCAATTTGTACAAGCGACAGGTATATTTGCTATGAAACGACAGTACAATACCATCCAGCAAGAATTTAAAGATTTAATTGATAATTAAAGAGCAAAAAATACATCAGATAGCAATTTGTTCTAAATTTGCTGGCCTGGAGCACGTGAAGAAATTTGTAGTATGAATAGTAAAATTTCTGAAGTTGCAAGCATTATTCCATCGTCAGTTTCAATAGTTTTCAATGCATCTGAAAAAAAGAGTGTTGAGACTCCATATATTACTGCAAACTACGTTGGTTAAGTCAAGAGGAACACCTTGAACGATATTTCGATTTAAAATTCGCTATTGTTCTTTATGAAGGAAAATGGAGTGAGGAACGAAAATGAGAACATCTGGAATGGACTGCAGACCTCGCATTTTAAGTGGACTGGACTGCACACTGCCCACCGTAAGACATTACATGTTAACTTCTTTCTGATTTGACGGGCATGCATTAAAAAAAATCGTGTTGTAGAAGGCAGACATTCTGAAGAAGACAGTCCAGTTTCCTAAGCTCACTACATTAAAGAAAACTCGAAGTGTGGAGAATTCATTGTGGCCTCGAAAGAATTACGAGGATCATTTTATACAGGTCAACAGTAAATCTGTTTTTGAGCTGTTGTCGAGACCGTTTGCCGTTTCAGTTGGAAGCACTCCAGTGCATGTGCAATTGTAGCTGATTGGTCCACAAGGTTCAAATGGCTCTGAGCACTATGGGACATAGCATCTGAGGTCATCAGCCCCCTATAACTTAGAATTACTTAAACCTAACTAACCTGAGGACATCACGCACATCCATGCCCGAGGCAGGATTCGAACCTGCGACCGTACCGGTTGCGCTGTGTCGGACTGAAGCGCCTAGAACCGCTCAGCCACAGCGGCCGGCTGACCCGCAAGGTAATTCCAATTTTAGTGACAAATCTTTTTACGTCAAACTGTCGATGACGCCTACATTGCTTTCCTCATGTGTAGCTTCCAATTTTCCATAATGAAGTTGCAAAAGTGCTGCAATATTTCGATTGACACACGAGCCGAAATACTGGCCGGCCCTGTCATAAGGGTTAGTGTCAGAATAAGTGAGCGTCAGAGGTTCACAAGTAGGTGAAAATTTCTGAAGAAGCTAAAATACGGTAGGCCTGCAGATGCTAATAAAAATTATTTTAGTTCCACATCAACTGATAGATGATGCGTAGCGTAGTGTTGGTCTATTCGGTGGATATAGTTGTTCCAGTAATCAACTTTCGATCAAATGAAGGTACAGGTGGTGATGGCATCCTAAATTGCAGTGTTTTTTTTTTTCTTTTTTTGCCTTCATTAGCGTAAGTGCGCCAGCATGAGATTCTCGGCTTCTGCCTGTTGTAATAATTTTAGCATTGACAGTAATATGGGTTCTGGTTAGGCCATGTGTGAAACATGTGCTCAGTACAGTATACAAAATTCAGAAAAATCTTCCTGGAAAGGAATCAGATTACTAGTCATAGAATCTAATGATCACAGAATGAGTTTGATGACTGATTTGTCCAGTAATTTTCCTCATTGACCGTCGCCATTGTTGATGGGAATACTGTGAATCTGTTGTCAGTGGCCGGCCGGCTTGACCGAGCCGTTCTAGGCGCTTCAGGCTGGAACCGCGCGACCGCTACGGTCGCAGGTTCGAATCTTGCCTCCGGCATGGATGTGTGTGATGTCCCTAGGTTACTTAGGTTTAAGTAGTTCTAAGTTATAGGGGACTGATGACCTTAGATGTTAAGTCCCATAGTTCTCAGGGCCATTTGAATTTTTGTTGTCAGTGCTGAGAAATGACGACAGTTCTTCAGCAATCTGTAGTTATGCCATATCACCAAATGTTGAACATTGACGCAAAACTGTGAACAATCTGTAAAATTTTTTGTCGTCGCCAAGTACTGAACACAGTAATTTGGAAAAATAGTCAAGAATGATAAAAGTTATTTTTTTCGTCGCAGTACACCGATGAGCGAAAACATTATCACCGCCTGTTTATTAGCGTGTTGTCCCATTTTTCAAACAAAGTATAGCATAAATTCTGCTTAGCATGGATTCTGCCATACACTGACAGGACTCCGTAAGTATGTGGCACCAAATGTCAATGCACAGGTCGATTTGTTTCCGCAAATTACAAGGTGGCGGTTTACAGGCAAACAGCTAGCGCCCGTTGTGTGTTCCAGAGCCTACAGTTCGGACATATTTGCTGGCCAAGACATCAATCTGACTTCACTACAACGCGCATCAAACCACTGTAGGATGAGTCTGACCTGGCACCGTGCACAGTTACCCTGCTGGCAGATGTCATCGCCGTAGCGGAGACTTCGAGTATAAGCCAATGCATAAGGTCCGCAATAATGTTCTCACATAGTTCACTGCTGTCACCAGGCCTTCGATTCTCACCATCGACCCGTGGAAGGACAATTCAGTGCGCCGCGCAGCGTAATTCTGCCCCCACCGGCCTGCATCTGTGGCACGGTCCATGTTTCGTGCGGCCATTAGCCTGGACGTTGGGGCGTAAGAATCCAACCATCTACCTGGTGTAACAAGAAATGCGATTCGTTCGACTGGCGACACTTTGCTATTGATCCACGGTGAAAACTCAGTGCTTCTGTGCCCATTGCAGTCAAAACTGGCGATGTCATTGAGTCATCACAGGAAAATGTATGGGTCGTGTAATGTGGAGCCCGATATTCAGCAATGGCCTTTGATCAGTGTGCTCCGAAACGCTTGTACCTGCACCAGCATTGTACTAAGTCGACAGATCTGCCACAGATTCCGCCTATCCTGGATTACACAGTGGGGGATTCTCCGACCTCTGCGTTTTGTGGTAAGATGTGCTCATCCATCACCATAGGGCCCACACGTTATTTCACCACACTTCTCCCTCTTTCCATAGGTGCTCACGACACCAGTACGACAACAGGGGTCCGGTTCGCCTTTTCAGAGATCCTGTTTTTCAGCTGCAGCGCAACGACACTATGACCTTCGTCAAAACTGCTTATATCAGTGGATTTCCGTATCTTGTCGCGAATTCCAATATTAAGGAGAAAATAAGGCATTACAGTTAAGTTGTAGCTAGGAGCTATCCAGGGAAGACGGAGGAAGCGTTGGCGCAGTCTGTTGTTCAAACAGCGACAGGCTGGCGACGGACGGTACTTAGACTGTACACATATGGAGACAGTCTACGGTCAGCCAGTGCGTGACCCAGGGACTGAACAGCAGTGACATAAGTGCGTCATGAGGTGCCCCAAATAACATAATGTACACTCCCCTGCCGGCGATGTGCGTTAGGTGGTATGTTCCAGCACCTTGCTGAGTGCTACAAAGGGGGGACTCGCCCTGAACCAAAGGGAGAGGACAGCAGGTAGTCGTCTGGGACGCTACCCGTGTGCCGGTCTTCACCAGGATGAGGACTCAGAACTGAAAGGAGGTAGTGTCGAGAAGGTAGTCTGAGGACCGCGAGATAGGAAGCAGGTGATTGTCAGAGACGAATGTGCTGCATACAACAGTATCGTGCACTGAACAGGTGAGAGTTAAAGTCAGTAGTACCAGAAGTGAACTGCCACTGAACTTCGCCTTTCGGAATTTAATTCAGCCTGAGAGTCCTTGAGATATACACCGAGTTATGTGGCTCGGAACGCCCTCTTAGGTTCTAGCTTCTTTAATGGGTGGAGTTCTACCAGGCACCCACACGAAAGTCGCAATTCAGTGCCATCGATCGAAGTAAGGTCTTGTAATTAAATTGTGTCCTGATTACTGTCTCTCAGGACACGACAATTTGCGGCCCATGTCTTCGGTATAATGACTGCCCATTCGCCTGTCTTCCGCTTTCATTCACGTGCCCGCAACACCACCAGGAGGCACTCAACCACACGGTGGGCAGTGGTCATAACGTTTTGGCTCATGAGCGTACGTCAGGGATTACCGAACATTGTTATTAAGAATATGTAAGGTTTACCGTCGTCGCCAAATTTTCGGAGTGATGTAACTGAATGTTACTACGAATTCACACGAAATATCCTCAGTAACAGGAAGCATAATTATTACGATTTTTCAGTGAAAGGTGGCAGATAGCAGGCTACTAGTAATTAAATACTGGCTTGGCAGGGTGGCACTAGAACAAAAATGTGGCAACATAGAAAGATGTAACCAATAACATTTATTAAGAACGTGTTACAAAACGGTACTTAAGTTTGATAAAGTTCGATGTATGGCACTTAATGGCCGTCTATGATTTTCTAACCATGACTCAAAGTAATTATGGAGACACTCTCGATTGTCGCATTATTGTGTAAACAGTGATTTGCTAAGACAGAATGTCACTTTCTCAGCAGAACTCGTAGAACTGTGCTCTGCAGTTTAAATCCGGGCACTCTGCTGAAATGTCTGACTGCATTACAGGAACTGCCTTGTCCAAATGTGGGACTGCAGCCGCGTCAGAAGTGTCCGTGGCGCGTTGTGCTTTTTGCCTGTTGGCGGAAGGATTTCCATGTCAGTCAGTGTTAGGCGGCGACAATGGCCCATATGAATAAAACTGAAGCACAGGCTTGAAGCAAAAGGTACAAGTAAGAGCATTCACTCGGAAGCAAAAGGTAAAAGCGGAAGCATTAGCTTCTGATTGTAAGAATAACCTTTTGCTTTTCCTCTCTATCTTCTACTTCTAACGCAGTAGCAAAAGCGCAGTGGCTAGCACACTGGACTCGCATTCGGGAGGACGACGGTTCAATCCCGTGTCCGACCATGCTGATTTAGGTTTTCCGTGATTTCCCTAAATTGCTCCAGGCAAATGCCGGGATGGTTCCTTCGAAAAGGCACGGCCGACTTCCTTTCCTAATCCGATGAGACCGATGACCTCGCTGTCTGGTCTCCTCCCCCAAAACAACCCAACCCACAGTAGCAAAAGCTCTATCACAACTCTTTCTTTTTTTAAAAAGTTACTGAATGGCTTGTGACTGTCCTCAGATGGATTACGAATGGGGGTCATCAGCCAGGGCTCTAGGCCATACCCTTCACCACCCAAAAGAACAGTGTTCTTACAGTCGCTTAGCACTTTCCAGACACTTCAGTTTCTCCATATTCGATTGTCATGTACCGACCCAGGCCAGCTATCCTCAACACTAGTGAACTGTTCCTTCAAAATTCTTGTAGCCAGCACATTTATACTAGCAAAATCCTTTCTGTTGATATATTCGTCGCCAAATTGCACAGGTTTTGGAATTCGCACGTGTGTACAGTGAATTACACCAATAGCACTTGGAAATTTACATTTTTGTAGCCACTCATTTTTAGCCACTGTAATATCATGTGTTGATGACGGAAACTTGATCCGCAGATCAGCTTTTTCCATTATCTTTTTAGAAACACTACTCACTGTTTTACTCACTGTAGTTTGATGAATTCCCATTTCTTCTGCCATTTCAGACTGGAATCCTGATCAGCTACATAGCGAAGGAAAATCTTCACCTTCTGTTCCGACGATAGTGCACCACCTCTTCTTTCCCCTGTCTCGGTCAGAAAATGCTTTCCAATCCACTTAACATTTTCTTCGTTGAAACGACGCAGAGTTTTATAATGCTCTCCAGGTGGACATCGACGAGCTCTGTAGCAGTTCATGCGGCGTAAACATTCTGCTATTTGAGCCATATCTGCACTCTGCAAACGTGAGCCTGCTACTGACCAGCCTTCAAGTTTTACAAGCAATTGCTTCCAGAATGAAGTCAGAGCTTCTCTTTATTCTTGCAGTTTATTTAATACCGAAGCAAGAGCTCAAGGGGAAAGCAAAAGCTTTCATTGTTCTTTTTGTTCCCATAAGCAAAAGCTCTTGCTTCACATTTTATTCATAAATTCCGAAGCTTTAGCTTCGAAATTCGAAGGTTCAAAAATGGCTCTGAGCACTATGGGACTTAAATTCTGAGGTCATCCGTCCCCTAGAACTTAGAACTACTTAAACCTAACTAACCTAAGGACATCACACACATCCATGCCCGACGCAGGATTCTAACTTGCGACCGTAGCGGTCGCGCGGTTCCACACTGTAGCGCCAAGAACCGCCCGGCCACAACGGCTGGCGAAATTCGGAGGAAAAGCATTTGATTCACTTTATTCTTACGGCCCAATGTCGTCCCCGGTCGACGGCGTTGCCCTTGCTGGCTGGCAATACTGCCGGCGGACGAGTGCGACGCGGAGCAGAAGCATGCCTCCCCCTCCTACTCCTCCGGACCAGAAGCAGGAAGAGGTCCGAATTTGTGAGCGCCATCTGGAGACCGCTGCTCGCAACAGAGAGCTGCCAGGCGAGTGGTTGCAGCCGTGTTGGCAGCCTCTCGTCGCTGTTTGTTGTGTACCCTTAAGACTGCCACACAACAGATATTTGTCCGATGGATTATACAGACCGTGCCATCTGCTGATGTGTGTCCTTGACGTATTTCTATCGTCTATGCCTGAAGGAGCAAAAATTCTGACAAAATTTCACTCTTCAACATTTTAAATAGAGAATGCTTCAAATATTAGGAAAGGGAAGGCACACTCTCGTAAGCAAGTCATTTGCTGTGCTCGATTTTGAGCATCATTGATCGGTGTGTCAAATGCATCTGTAATGTACTTTATTTCTTACTCTTAGACAAAACATTCCACAAAGACAGTTGACCTCGTTTTTCAGTTTTTATCTGATGTTGTTTCTTCGGCACTTATTTTCACGTTCGTTTTCGTAGTGTGCAGCTTGAGTTACCCAAGGAAATTCTATTTATCATGTCTTTCGTGTAACATCTAGTGCCAACAGAAAGTGTCAGTGTTTTTCCTCTATTACAAACTAAATGATTGTTAAAGTTTTCGAGATATCACGCGGAAATTAGTCTGCTGAGGTATCTGTTTTGTCGCTGTGTAGTAACAGGGACAGTAAAACACGCAAAACAGCCAGTACTGCAGCAGCGAGTGACCAGCGCCGTAGCATGACCGCAGCAGACAGCGCAGCAGACAGCGCAGCGCGTGACACGGGCCTAGTTTGCCGAGCGCTGCTGCTGCGTTTATGCATCGTGTTTTGCAGTTCCTCTTGATAAACACCGATAAATCGGCATCGCACTAGACTAATCTGAGATCATTCCATCAAATGGGTACCTAAAATTCCACTTTAAATATCAATGCTTTTTTTGTAATAGGGAACTAACCGACTTTTTCTGCTGATATGAATATCACACGAACCATATGAGTGACACTTTTTCTTTGTGTCAGCTCCATACACACAACGCAAAAATGAAATTATGAGTATCTGTCGAAACAGCACAAAAAAATGTGCCTATTACTTTTAAGAGGGACGTCCTGTACATATATTCCTTCTAAATCGACTAATTTAAACACATTCCCTTTCATTTCAGTAACTGATGTAGTCATTTTCTGTCTTCGAAGTTACTGAACATGACCACTCATGTGCGTTGTGCACTGAGTGAACAGTAAATTGTGTTAACGTATTACAAATTGTAAAGTACGGCCAACAATTCGGAGAAAAATTTCAGACTGTTATTCTTTAACAGTGTTTCTCACGTCATTTAATTTTCCAGTCTTTAAGATTAGGGCACACATGTAGGTTCAGCGATATTAGAAGCAACTCAAGTGTAAGGCGGAGAAAGGAGCAAAAGTTCGCAAAGGAAAATGAGAGTGTTAAACAGGTGGTAATATGGAAGAACATGACATCTGTCTAAAATATGTCTTATGACCTTAACAACAATGTTCTACGCAAGTAATGAATGTTTGTTAACAGGGAAACAGTTGGAACAGCTGCCGAGAACTCTGGTTCCGATGATACGAACTTCGTGATTTCTGCAACAGGGAAGTGACCAAGCATATCGTAGTATAGTCTTTGTAAACATATTGGCAATAGCAGCGATCGCAATGAGCTAGTAATAATATTTTATGTAGAACAATATTGATCGCTTAAAAACACTTTTAATCATAAATGGTGACAAGTTTCGACTCGATGTGGATCGCCTTCGGACAATAATATCCCAATGGACTGCTTCGTGCCGTCATCTCTACCTGTCATCACAGGAGTATCTTCCGAAGATGATTCTCCTACGGTCGAAACCGATCACAACTTGTAAATAAAAGTGCTTTTATACCATCAAGACTGTTCTATATATTAATTTATTACCATGTCGTAGTATCTTAATAAAATAAAATTGTGAGGTGCTTTTTTACTTGAAGATCATAATTACCGTTTCGAAACTTCGAGTAGATTTTAATTAAGGTGGCAGCAAGCTGATCATTCGAGTAGTCTAACTGATGTTTCAGTCTGTTAATATTACAATGATTTTGTCAATAGCGTTCGTGATTGACACTCTAGCATCTCGACGACCGTATTCCGGCGAACGTCAATCGTGAGTTTTGCTGATCTGGTGAGAAGATTTTCTTTAAAGGATTTAACGATATTCTTTCGAGTTGTTATTAAATTGAATGTTGCGCACCTTCTTTGAGAAACCCATCTTCGTCTAACATGTGTCGTAGCTCGGTTGCAGTGGGCTGAGGTCTCCTCGGTTGCCGCTTTCAGAATGAAAGCGCCCTACTTATATTGGGCCCCTGGTTTGTCAGAAATGTTGTAACTTTTAGATCCGTGACTGAAATTTTGCAATTTTCTAATTGAGAGACCGGATTCAGCATCTTGAGCACGCATCTGCGCCGTGTATGAAATGTGCGACCTGCATCTTGGAAGTCATAACTGTATAGTGACAAACAATGGTAGCATATTCAGTTTTAGTGTATTTATCGGACCATAAATCCACCTAGAAAGCACGTTCGTTGATCAATAAGCAAATTTTACTTTCTTGTTGGACATCTGCCCAGATTTTTTCAGCTAGTTCGGAAACATTACGTCAAATCGTTGACGGATGAGGAAGGACCCTATTAACATCAATGCGTGTAGATTTCACGTACCGTACACCTACGACAGGTAGTAACAGCAAATGCACCGCTGGAAAATCACAAAAAGGGGAGGCACACTTGGAAAAGACAACGAGACGCGGGAAGATGTCTGCTGCATTGCATTATGGTCAGACAGGGAGTTCGAAAACAAACTTTGGATTGTAAGGCGTCCTCCGAACACACATAGGCTGATCACAGTCTAGTGGTGATGAAGAGCGGGCTAAAGATTAATAAAACCATCACTGAGAATCATCGATTACTGAGCTATTGAGGAATAATAACGCTGTCCGTTTGAAGTTGTCTAATGCTGTAGATACTGCTATAAAGAATAGCACTACAGCAGCTCAGCTGAAGAGATATCTAAAACTGGCAGCCGCAGAAGTTGAAGAGGCAAGCATAGGTCCACCGAAGGTAAATACGAAGAAACGTTTAAGGTATATTGATATTTTATATAAATATTACAGGCAACTGAGGAAGACAGGACTACAAAAGTTGGAGACAAAGAAACTTTGTTTAACTGAACAAAATGTTCAGAGAAAGCAGGTGTACATACGTTACTTAACAATAAAGTAAATAGGAGGTGCGGAGAAGCCAAGGCGACATGGCTACTGGAAAAATGTGAAAAAATCGAAAAATAAATGGTTTTCACAAGGACCGTTTTGGGGTAGAGAAAAGTTAAACTTTGGTGAAATTGAAAGCATGGGCGCCAGCTTGCCTACTCCACTGTTAAAAGTTGGGCTGGCGGGATGGCAGGTGGAAAGAGTACACTAGAGACCTCTACGGATTCGAGGAACTATCTGATCAAGTGACAGAAGAAGAAATGGGAGTCTATGTGGAAGGCAGAGAGGAACGAATAGAAGAGTCAGAGTTCAACTTAATTTTGGAAGGCTTTCCGTCAAATGAGACAGAAGAAATTTCTTTTTCTTGATAAAATGGAGTCTAATCAGACGGTCTCATCTCTTGGTGTCACTGATTTAGGAGCTTAATTTTGATACATGGTCGTGGGATCGTATACCTCAATATTTGACATTAATGTGAAGTTGGTAGCTCTGCCAGTTTCTGAGAGAAAGTGATCTTAACGCATGGAAAGACAAACGTCCGGACAACAAAGCGATCATAGAAGGTTTCCGTGTTAACCGACTGAGGTAAGAAACCCAAACAAACTGGAGATCTGTTGGGTGAAAATCAGTTTGGTTTTCAGAAATGTATGCACGCCAGAGAGGCAGTTCTGTCGACGCGATTGCTGTGGAAGCAAGGCTTATGACAAGTCAAGACACTTTCACTAGACTTGCCGACCTAGAAAAGGCGTTCGACAATGTAAAATGGTGAAAGATGTTAGAAATTATCAGGAAAATAGGGGTCATCTACAGGGAAAGAGAAATAACATACAGTATACACAAGAACCAAATGAGAACAGCCGGCCGTTGTGACCGAGCGGTTCTAGGCGCTTCATTTTGGAACCACGCAACAGCTACCGTCGCAGGTTCGACTCCTGCCTCGCGCATGTATGTGTGTGATGTCCTTAGGTTAGTTAGGTTTAAGTAGATCTAAGTCTAGGGGACTGATGACCTCGATGTAAAGTCTCGTAGTGCTCAGAGCCATTTGAACCATTTGGAAAGAGAACAATAGCCGGCCGAAGTGGCGGTGCGGTTAAAAGGCGCTGCAGTCTGGAACCGCAAGACCGCTGCGGTCGCAGGTTCGAATCCTGCCTCGGGCATGGATGTTTGTGATGTCCTTAGGTTAGTTAGGTTTAACTAGTTCTAAGTTCTAGGGGACTAATGACCTCAGCAGTCGAGTCCCATAGTGCTCAGAGCCATTTGAGCCATTTGAAAGAGAACAAGAACAATGAATGACCAAGAACGAGGTGCTCGAATGAGAAAGGGTATAAGACAAGAATGCAGTCTTTCGCACTTTCTGTCCGATCAAAAGAGGCAACGTAGAAAACGAAAGATAGTTTCATGACTGGGACTTAAATGATTAAATTCGCTGATGAGACTTAACTACAGTACTATTTAAGCTGAATTACAGGGGGTGTTGAATCGGTGGGCAGTCTAATGAGTATGGATTGAGAGTAAACGTAAGAAAGACTGAAGCTATGAGGACTATCAGAACTAAGAGTAGCGATAAACTTAATATCAAAATTGAGGGCCACGAGATAGACAAAGTGAAGCATTTCTGCTACCTTGGAAGCTAAATAACGTGTGATGGAGGAGACAAGGAGGACCCAAAAAGCCAATTAGCAGAGACAAAGAGGACACTCCTGGGAAGGAGAAGTCTACTGATAGATATTGGGGAGGGGGGGAATAAAAGCGGCACGGAGAACAGAGTTCGAGGGTACAAAGAGACACAGACGTCGGTTTGATGTGGTAAAAGTCTGAAGCATTTCCTGGTGAAGTGTAGCCACATTTTGTTGTTCGAAACAGATCATGTCTGATGCAATTTTCAGATTAAGCATTATATGGCACTCCTTACTGGCACTTTAACAACATTAAACTTGTCAACAAACAACGGACAACACGGTTTTTTACGACTTTGTTGTCAACTAACTTTCCACAACCAACACCCGCTGCTTCACTGTGAGCACTGTCGTCCACTTTGCACTGTTCCACCCACACTGACGCAGCTTGCACTTCGTTGTGAACAGGTGTGGATCACGTGGCGAGCGGGCAGGTGATGCGTGCGTTGCGGGGTGTGGTTATATGCACACATTCCCATCCAATCGTATCCACTCGTCCAGCCCACGTTTATTTTCCCCACTCTACACCAAACGTAGCGCCTCATTTTAGGAAGAAGTGTCTGAGAATGTACGTCTGCACCACGGGATTGTGTCGTAGTGAGTCGTGGACTGAGGTAACAGCGGAAATGCAGAGAATCGAAGAGTTTGGTATGTGGTGCTACAGAAGAATGCTCAAAGCTAGGTGGGCTGATAGAATAAGGAATGAGGAGGTTCTCCGCACAATCGGCGATGAAAGTAAGTTATGGAAAACACCGACAAGAAGAAAGCACGGGATGATAGGACACGTGTTAAGACATTAGGGAGTAACCACCTTGACTTAAGAGGGAGCTGTAGAGGGTAAAACAGTAGGGCGAGAACAGAGATTGGAATACACGGACTAAATTATCGACGAAGTTGAGTGAAAGGGCTGCTCTTGAGGTGAAGTGGTTGGCAGAAGCGAGGAATTCTTGGGAAGCCGAAACGTACCACTCACAAGAAAAGGCCTAGAATCAGGCAGTGGTTCTTCCCAAGCATCATTCGCGAATGAAACAGATGATGGTGCAAATTAGGGCAGTACCAGAAGTAAACTGGCCTAGGTGTGGATCTAAATTCATTAAGCACGGGTCTTCAAACGATGTAACAGGCTCTCAAAAGTTTCCAGTAATAAGCGGATACTGTGCGGTTCTTTTTCTTGTTCGTAGGCATTGCCTTGTGTTTGCCTAAAAAAGTGTAAACACGATCCAAGTCGACCTGCGCATCCTCGCCATCATCCAGAGCTGCTTCCTGCCTGCACAGAGCGACATCAGCAAATCGTTTACCTCTACCTATAACTATAACGTTCCTAGAATACCACATGGCGGTACAGATGGACCGTAGTTAGCAATACTGACCCGAGCTGGAAAATCACAAACTGAGATACTGACCTACTTATAAAGCTTCTCACTGTACAATCTGTGTAATAGCTGTCGTTTCCAAAACTGGTAGAAAAGTAGGCAATTATGTGCACTGTATTAAAAACTCATTATATTCTTGTGTAGTGTTGTGTTACACATGTCTCTCGTATCATTATCTTGTGATTAGCAAACTAATGTTCTGGGTTCAACAACAATAAATCACCCACTAAATTGTGGATCTTTTGATGGTAGTAATAAGGTAATAATAGTCACATACAGGGTGTTACAAAAAGGTACGGCCAAACTTTCAGGAAACATTCCTCACACACAAAGAAAGAAAATATGTTATGTGGACATGTGTCCTGAGACGCTTACTTTCCATGTTAGAGCTCATTTTATTACTTCTCTTCGAATCACATTAATCATGGAATGGAAACACACAGCAACAGAACGTACCAGCGTGACTTCAAACACTTTGTTACGGGACATGTTCAATATTTCCTCCGTTAGCGAGGATACATGCATCCACCCTCCGTCGCATGGAATCCCTGATGCACCGATGCAGCCCTGGAGAATGGCGTATTGTATCACAGCCGTCCACAATACGAGCACGAAGAGTCTCTACACTGGGTACCGGGGTTGTGTAGACAAGAGCTTTCAAACGCCCCCATAAATGAAAGTCAAGAGGGTTGAGGTCAGGAGAGCGTGGAGGTCATGGAATTGGTCCGCCTCTACCGATCCATCGGTCACCGAATCTGTTGTTGAGAAGCGTACGAACACTTCGACTGAAATGTGCAGGAGCTCCATCGTGCATGAACCACATGTTGTGTCGTACTTGTATAGGCACATGTTCTAGCAGCACAGGTAGAGTATCCCGTATGAAATCATGATAACGTGCTGCATTGAGCGTAGGTGGAAGAACATGGCGCCCAATCAAGACATCACCAACAATGCCTGCCCAAACGTTCACAAAAAAATCTGTGTTGATGACGTGATTGCACAATTGCGTGCGGATTCTCGTCACCCCACACATGTTGATTGTGAAAATTTACAATTTGATCACGTTGGAATGAAGCCTCATCCGTAAAGAGGACATTTGCACTGAAATGAGGATTGACACATTGTTGGATGAACCATTCGCAGAAGTGTACCCGTAGAGGCCAATCAGCTGCTGATAGTGCCTGCACACGCTGTCATGGTACGGAAACAACTGGTTCTCCCGTAGCACTCTCCATACAGTGACGTGGTCAACGTTACCTTGCACAGCAGCAACTTCTCTGACGCTGACATTAGGGTTATCGTCAATTGCACGAAGAATTGCCTCGTCCACTGCAGGTGTCCTCGTCGTTCTAGGTCTTCCCCAGTCGCGAGTCATAGGCTGGAATGTTCCGTGCTCCCTAAGACGCCGATCAATTGCTTCGAACGTCTTCCTGTCGGGACATCTTCGTTCTGGAAATCTGTCTCGATACAAACGTACCGCGCCACGGCTATTGCCCCTTGCTAATCCATACATCAAATGGGCATCTGCCAACTCCACATTTGTAAACATTGCACTGAATGCAAAACCACGTTCGTGATGAACACTAACCTGTTGATGCTACGTACTGATGTGCTTGATGCTAGTACTGTAGAGCAATGAGTCGCATGTCAACACAAGCACCGAAGTCAACATTACCTTCCTTCAGTTGGGCCAACTGGCGGTGAATCGAGGAAGTACAGTACATACTGACGAAACTAAAATGAGCTCTAACATGGAAATTAAGCGTTTCCGGATACATGTCCACATAACATCTTTTCTTTATTTGTGTGTGAGGAATGTTTCCTGAAAGTTTGGCGGTACCTTTTTGTAACACCCTGTATACGATTATAACACGATATATATTTCAGCAGCATTTATTTATTTATTTCACATTAATACGAATAAAAAATGGCGATATGTGATATGAAACAAGTATTCAATTATGCAACACCTTTGCCATCCTCATACATCTTCTTCAAAATTGAGTACACCGTTAACTCCTTCAATGTCATCGACGACTTGGTCGCCTCCACCAAGAGAATGGTAAAAGTTCACACGGCATCGCCCATCGCTGAGTATCAAGTGCAAAGTAGATTTCAGTTGTCTAAATTCGCCACCCCCTTGACGCCACAGTGGCTCAAAGAGTCTGTAAAAGTTAGAGTTGGATCTTCCCCACTGTTTCTTCTCCACTGTTCACGGTCACATGGCATTATCATTATGGTCTGCTTGAACGGATCTTCCTTTTCCAACTTTATTTCGCGTATTTGCTTCGAATTAATTTTATTTCCTGTGACGTCAGCCTTACGGTTCACAATGGAGATCTCCATTTTGGAACATCGAACAAAATCTGTGATATCCATTAAAGTTTCAAGAGAATTTCTTTTCCTACAAGTTTTCATAACGTTGAGATAGTCACTCCAAAGATACATGCGTTGCTCAATTTTCAAGACTCGTTTAACATCGCTGGAATTGGCATCATTTGGCAGCAACGTGTGCCGAGGAATCAGGAACCCTAGAGAACTGAAGTAAGAGACGGTTGATTTTCAATCATAGCCTTAAACAATAAGGTTATTGTGATGTTTAGGTTATAGCCTTAGCGTGAATCTGCTCACAAAATTAGCGCAATAATGTTGTCTTTCTAACTGTTGTCAATGTACTTGTTTAGAGACGAACCTACTTCTTGGGCACCTCAGCCTGTGGCGCTTTTTCGATCCACACGAAGCAGAACACTTTTCCTGTTGTACCAGAGTGAAGTAGACGGATATACTCTCATACCGGTCTTCAATACAATCAAGTGTTGTTTGTCGTTTTCGGCAACGACAATGTCTTCTCAAGATCAAACTTGGTCGTTTCAAATCCTTCAACATCCTTCGCCCTTTGCATATCATAGAAAATTGCTGTTCATTTCTGCTTTCTTCTTCAGCTGCATTCCTTATCGGGTTCATCATTATTGAAGTACTGTTACTTCTGCTTCTATGGAACGTTGGCCTCCTAGTATGATGTACCAGGCTTTGTAGTTGTTTTCATTCCGAACATTGCCTTCATACACTTCTCCACGCCTGTCTTTTTTGTGCCAGTCTCTTCACTTCCGATTAACTGTTCCAGCCAACATCCATTTCAGTATGCTTACTGCACATAGCCCTTGGTCTTCCTCTATAATTTCTACTACCCACAAACTTAAGATTCCTTCATGTTTCAGCGGATCCCTGTTTTAGACAAGTTGTGTCATAACTACCCTTTTTCACATTTCGATTCAGTGCGTCCTCACTAGTTATTAGTTCTAAACAAAGAAACTTTAATGTTCTTTTGTAGCAACACGTTCAACATGCTTCTATTGTCGTTCTGTCACCAATGCTTATCGCCCACATTTTGCTTAAGTACAGTGCTACACTCCCGGCATATACGACCAGGGAGGATTTCCTGACACTGAGATTTTTATTAGACGTTAACAAATTCCTCTTTTTCATAAACGCTTTTTGTGCTACTGGGAGTCTGTATCCTCTCTGCTTCAACATTCGTTAGTCATTTTGCCGCCCTAATAGCAAAATTCATCAACTACTTTTAGTATCTCATTTCCTAATCGCATTCTCTCACAACAGTGTAATTTTATTAGACTGCATTACATTACTCTCCTTTTACTTTTGTTGATGTTCATGTTACATTCTCTTTTCATGGTACTATCCTTTCCGTTCAGCTACTCCTCCAAGTCGTTTGCTGTCTGTGACCGAATTACAATGTCATCTTCAATATCAAAGTCGTTATTTCTTTTCCCTGAACTTTAAATCACTTTTCTTTCAAGTTTCTCAATGTACAGACTGAATAAGATCTGGGGTACGCTGCAATCCTGTCGTACTGTTTCCCTTTCATTTCCTTTGGCTGTAGTCTCGTCTCTGTACAAATTGTAAATAACCCTTCGCGCACTGTGTTTCACCCCTGCTACATTCAGAATTTCAAACAGTGTGTTCCAGTGAACATTATCGGAAAAATGTTCTAAGTCTCCTGAAGCTATAGAAGTCGGTTTGCCTTTGTTCAGTCTGTCTTGGTAGATAACACGTCGGGTCAGCATAGACTCGCGTGCTCCTGCATCTCTTCGGAAACCAAACTGACATTCAGTGAGGTCAACGTTTGCCAATTTTTCCCGTCTTCTGTAAATAATTGGTGTCAGTGTTTTGCAGGCACGACTTATAAAACTGATTGTTCCGTAATATTCACAACTGTCAGCAGGTGCCATATTTGCAGTTGCAATTACTGGCCCTCATAACAATCTAAATAATTCTGATAGAATGCCTTCAACTTCAGGCACCTTATTTCGACTCATTTCCGATCATTTCATAAACTACACTACTTGGCGCTCATAACAATCCAAACAATTCTGATGGAACGTCCTCAACCACAGGGACCTTCTTTCGACTTATGTCCGATCGTTCCGAAAACTGTACAACTTGTCGGGTGTTCGAAGAGTGCATAGGTGAGTGTCTTCAACACGTGGTGAAACCAAGCGGAAACCGCTTCCAGACGCCGTGGGGTTGGGCGTGCGCCCCTCATTATAGATATCAGACGTCGTAGGCTGGACAGACTGGTAAAACAGGACAGGCGTCGAACTGTGGCGGAACTAACATCAGACTCTAATGCTGGGCAGATTAAAAATGTGTCTGAAGACACTGTGCCCCGAACACGCAAGGAGGGCTATGCGTGAAGCGTTCAGTGAATTTGAAAGTAAAGTTCTATGTACCTGCTTGACAGAAAATCCTAGGAAGTTCTGGTCTCACGGAAAATCAGTAAGTCGATCGAAACAGCATATCCAGACACTCTGGGATGATAATGGCATTGAAACAGAGGATGACACGCGTAAAGCTGAAATACTAAACACCTTTTTCCAAAGCTGTTTCACAGAGGAAGACCGCACTGCAGTTCGTTCTCTAAATTTTCGCACGAGCGAAAAAATGGCTGACATCGAAATAAGTGTCCAAGGAATAGAAAAGCAACTGAAATCACTCAATAGAGGAAAGTCCACTGGACCTGACGGGATACCAATTCGATTCTACACAGAGTACGCCAAAGAACTAGCCGCCCTTCCAACAGCCGTGTACCGCAAGTCTCTAGAAGAACGGAAGGTTCCAAATGATTGGAAAAGAGCACAGGTAGTTCCAGTTTTCAAGAAGGTTCAAAATGGTTCAAATGGCTCTGAGCACTATGCGACTTAACTTCTGAGGTCATCAGTCGCCTAGAACTTAGAACTAATTAAACCTAACTAACATAAGGACATCACACACATCCATGCCCGAGGCAGGATTCGAACCTGCGACGGTAGCGGTCACGCGATTCCAGACTGAAGCGCCTTCAACCGCACGGCCACACTGGCAGGCTTTCAAGAAGGGTCGTCGAGCAGATGCGCAAAACTATAGGCCTATATCTCTGACATCGATCTGTTGTAGAATTATAGAACATGTTTTTTGCTCGTGTATCATGTCATTTCTGGAAACTCAGAATCTACTCTGTAGTAATCAACATCGATTCCGGAAACATGATCCAGCGAAAAGCAGCGCGATTCGTCATGGGGACATTTAGTCAGCGCGAGAGCGTTACGGAGATGCTGAACAAGCTCCAGTGGCGGACACTTCAAGAAAGGCGTTACGCAATACGGAGAGGTTTATTATCGAAATTACGAGAGAGCACATTCCGGGAAGAGATGGGCAACATATTACTACCGCCCACATATATCTCGCGTAATGATCACAACGAAAAGATCCGAGAAATTAGAGCAAATACGGAGACTTACAAGCAGTCGTTCTTCCCACGCACAATTCGTGAATGGAACAGGGAAGGGGGGATCAGATAGTGGTACAATAAGTACCCTCCGCCACACACCGTAAGGTGGCTCGCGGAGTATAGATGTAGATGTAGATGTAGAAACAGCGATCGTGTGAGACCCAACTCGATTTATTTGTTCATGAGACCCAGAAAATATTAGATACAGGCTCCCATGTAGATGCTATTTTCCTTGACTTCCGGAAGGCGTTCGATACAGTTCCGCACTGTCGCGTGATAAAGTAGGAGCCTACGGAATATCAGACCAGCTGTGTGGCTGGATTGAAGAGTTTTTAGCAAACAGAACACAGCATGTTGTTTTCAACGGAGAGATGTCTAAAGACGTTAAGGTAACCTCTGGCGTGCCACAGTGGAGTGTTATGAGACCATTGCTTTCCACGATATATATAAATGATCTAGTAGATAGTGTCGGAAGTTCCATGCGGCTGATGCTGTAGTATGCGGATGGTGCTGTAGTATACAGAGAAGTTGCAGCATTAGAAAATTGCGGCGAAATGCAGGAAGATCTGCAGCGGATAGGAACTTGGTGCAGGGAGTGGCAACTGACCACTAACATAGACAAATGTAATGTATTGCGAATATATAGAAAGAAGATCCTTTATTGCATGATTATATGATAGCGGAACAAACACTGGTAGCAGGTACTTCTGTAAAATATCTGGGAGTATGCGTGCGGAACGATTTGAGGTGGAATGATCATATAAAATTAGTTGTTGGTAAGGCGGGTACCAGGTTGTGATTCATTGGGAGAGTCCTTAGAAAATGTAGTCCATCAACAAAGGAGGTGGCTTACAAAACACTCGTTCGACATATACTTGAGTATTGCTCATCAGTGTGGGATCCGTACCATGTCGGGTTGACAGAGGAGACAGAGAAGATACAAAGAAGAGCGGCGCGTTTCGTCACAGGGTTATTTGGTAAGCGTGACAGCTTTACGGAGATGTTTAGCAAACTCAAGTGGCAGACTCTGCAAGAGAGGCGCTCTGCATCGCGGTGTATCTTGCTGTCCAGTTTTCGAGAGGGTGCGTTTCTGGATGAGGTATCGAATATGTTGCTTCCCCCTACTTATACCTCCCGAGGAGATCACGGATGTAAAATTAGAGAGATTGGAGCGCGCACGGAGGCTTTCCGGTGGTCGTTCTTCCCGCGAACCATACGCGAGTGGAACAGCAAAGGGAGGAAATGACAGTAGCTCGTAAAGTGGCCTCCGCCACACACAGTTGGGTGGCTTGCGGAGTATAAATGTTGATGTAGATGTATTTGTAGATGAACATTGGGCCACTGCAGCCGACGACCCATGCATATGCTAATGCTAACAGCACGACATCGGCAACTGGGCATGTAACCTTCGGCAAGGGTCTCAGCGCAGTGGTAGGGCGTTGCATGGTCTGATGAACCCAGATACTTACTTCATTACGCCGATGGGAGGGCGTGAATCCGTCGTCTTCCCTTGGAAGAGCTCCTTGACACCTGTACTGTGGGACGGCTGCATTATGCTGGGGGAGCATTCACGTTGCCGTAGGAGCTCGTGCAAGGCACCATGACGACCAAGGAGTATCGCACACTGGTTGCAGTCCACGTACACCCCCTCATGACGATCACGTTTCCCGTCGGCAGTGGCAGCTTTTAGCAAGATAATGCGCCATGTCACAAGGCCACAAGTGCGATGGAGTGGTTTTGGGAACATAGCAGCAAGTACCATTTGATGTACTGGCCCTCCAACCCGCTAGGTCTGATCCCGTCTGCCCGCAGTTAGGTGACCTGTGTGTACAGATGTGGTGCCAACTCCGTCCAGCGGCCTACCGAGGTCTCATTGCTCCCAAGGCACGACCGCGCCGCCGCTGTTAGCCGTGCTGAAGGTCGACATACCAGCTGGCAGGTAGGAGGTGGTCATACTGTCCCAGCGGATCAGTGTATGCTCCCTGTAGTTATGCATGCTTCAGCAACCTAGCATTTCTTGTCTAGCCATTCGTGACTTGCCATTTCGCACTCGCTGTCATTACATCTTTTAGAGCTCTGTATTGCCTCTATCAGGTTCTTTCTTTCTTTCGCTACTGCCGTTATCCCGCATTGTGCGCAGGGTTGGCAGGGTTGTAAGTAGGCTGTTTAGGTTTTTTTATTGGTAACGGCAAGTAGCGCTCTGTATGAAAATCACTGGCTGTGCTGTGTGCAGTCTGTGGCTGGTTTGCATCCAGCAGAGGTGGATGTGGGGAGAGAGATGGCGGAGTTTTGAGAGCGGATGATCTGGACGTGTGTCCATCAGAGACAGTAAATTTGTAAGACTGGATGTCATGAACTGATATATATATTATGACTTTTGAACACTATTAAGGTAACTACATTGTTTGTTCTCTATCAAAATCTTTTATTTGCTAACTATACCTATCAGTAGTTAGTGACTTCAGTAGTGAGAATCTTTTATTTAGCTGGCAGCATTGGCGCTCACTGTATTCCAGTAGTTCGAGTAACAAAGATTTTTGTGAGGTAAGAATTCATGAAAGGTATAGGTTATTGTTAGTCAGGGCCATTCTTTTGTAGGAATTACTGAAAGTCAGATTGCGTTGCGCTAAAAATATTGTGTGTCAGTTTAGTGTTGATGAGAATAAGTAAAGAGAGAAATGTCTGAGTACGTTCAGTTTTGCTCAGCTGTTTGAAAATCAAATTACATAGGGGTTTATCAGTACGGTCATTCAGTAATTATTCTAAGGGGACGTTTCAGGGTTAAGTACGGAATTGGCATGGTTAATTGTAAGGGGTGGCCGGATGCCCCTCCTGCTAGCACCCTATACCCCCCCCCTCCCCCCCCCCGGGACTGAAGTAGTGTACCCCAGCAGTCGGCGTCTAGTGTAAACCGTGAAATAGTGTGAATGTGTTTCAAATGTCTGCGAGCCGTGTAACTGGGGCGGGACGTGGGGACCAGCCCGGTATTCACCTACTAGGATGTGGAAAACCGCCTAAAAACTACAACCAGGCTGGCCGGCACATCGGCCGTCGTCGTTAATCTGCCGGGCGGACTCGATCCGGGGCCGGCGCCCCTATCCGAGTCCAGGAAGAAGCGCGTTAGCGCTCTCGGCTACCCTGGCGGGTGCTCCTATCAGGTTCTGTCTCTTCAAAATCCTATGAACCTCCGAATATGGACCAGAAGCCGGACTGCAGCAGGAATGGGTGGTTTTCCTGTAACGCACAATGAGAGGCGAAGGAGCCGCTCTCTGAATGGTAGCGGGTGCGTCGCTGACAGCTCGCGACGCCAGAATCTGGGCGCGGTAACTAGCATCGGCCCGCGCATGTGTGCCGAGCCGTTCGTGCTCTATTAAAAGGGTGTTTCGCAACTCGTTGTCTAGGTCTGCCTTGGCCTCCGTCTCAATGGGAACCGGTCGCGCTTGCTCGGTGGGTCGTCTGGCTGATACGGTGCTCGACGCACACACTGGTTTCGCGCCCCGCGCCGCCGACGTCTCACACAGCCTGTCACCACGTGAGTACGCAGCTCTGGCGAGTCGCATGCGAGCCTGGTCGGCTCAGTTCTCCGACACCGGATACCGAACTTTAAGTCTTTATTTATTTTCCTCTGTAAGGGTTTAACAATTGTCCATGCAGTTAAGATCAAATACGGAAAATGTTGAATTCTGTACAGTTACTGAACTATAAGGATCTAGGAATCCGCTAAAAACATAGAGTTGAATGAAAGACGTTTTATATGCGAATAGTGTCGGGTGACTTCTTGTTGTAGTGGTCTTCAGTAGAAAGGCTGGTTTTTTTAAAATTCTCTTCCTGTCTGAACTTTTTATCGTCCAGTTTCACGATCGTTTGTCGAGTAAAAATAGTGCATCTGAAAGACGTAATATATGAATAAAACTACATCACAAACATCTACCTTCATTTCTCCCTAACATTTACAATTATATTCGGTGTCAACAAATTTCTTCTTTTCAGAATCGCTTTTCTTGCTATGGCCAGTATACATTTCCTGTCCTCTCTACTTCGATCACCGCCTGAGTTTTTCTGCTCAAATAGCAAAACTCATCCACTGGGTGTAGTGTCTCATTTCCCAGTACAATTCACTCACCAACGCCTGATTTAATTTCAGTACACTCCATTAATGTTTCACTGATTTTCATCTCACATCTTCTTTTCAGTACATTATCCATTCCATTTAACTCTGTTCCAAGTCTTTTTCCTCCTTTGACAGAATTACATTGACATCAGCAAATCTCAACTGTTTCCAAATTTTTCCTTAGTTTCCTGCACAGCTTGCTCAGTGTAGAGATTGATTTAACGTGATTGCTTGTTTTCTAATTACTATAGGGATGGTGTGATTAATAAGTGAGACATGTCGTCGGTGAATTTTGCTGGGCAAGAAGAAAATTGCTTGACAAGGCCATCGGTAGCGTTGATCTCAATGCGATATGCTTTCTTTTACGATGATATTGCGCACTAAGGGAAGCCAAGTATTAGCTATAACTGCAGAGTAGTGTTGTCTTTTAGAGATTACTAAAGTAGTGCTGTTAGGCACATTTCGTTCAGTGAATGAACTGGAATACTTTGGTATCATAAATTTATATCCTCTGGACGGTTTATCGACAGCGGAAATTAGTCATTTGTTGGTGAAAACCTGTTGTTTCATTTTTTAACCGTTAGGAAATGGACATCTCATTTCAAACATGATCGTTTGTCGACTAAAGATAATAAATGTGAAAGACATAATACAAGAATGTAAGTGGCCGTTGTCGGGCTTCACAGGAATAATGTAGTTCTGCATGTGTGGCAGCGTCATGTGTGATAAGACGAACAACACTGACTGCTTGTAGTTTGTTGTTGTTCCTTTACATTTATTATTGGAAGATGGCTGGTGTTTTGGCATACTACGTTCGGGCTGGGTGGCAGGGTGGAGAGGGACGGATATCGGATACTACTGCTGCGAAACTTCGTCAGCGTTTTTGTTAGTAATCATAGGCTGATCCGCTGAAAGCTACGATCGTGACGTAGTGCTGTTTACCTCTTGGCCGAAGGCTTCTGAGCACTGTTTCCCGCACTGTGGTTCTGTTAGTAACCGGAAACAGTTGCCGAGTTCGTTGTGGATAGCTTTTCAAACCAGTCGAGATTGTTACTGCACCATGTAAGTGTATTTATCAGCGAGCTGCACGCATAGGAAATGCGGAAAAGTGCGAGTAGGGGTAGCTTTCCGAGACTTCCGTACGAACTTAATTATGCAGAGAGACAGTTCATACGTTCCGGCAGTAGAGGTCCTCAACGACTTTTGCCCGTTAGCTATATCGATACCGTCAAGATATACGTCTACCCGTTCGTGAGAAAAAGTGGACCTAACGGACGGGCAGATAGGCAGCCGGATAACGAATGACAAAAAATATTTTCTCGTGTGCTGTAGTCACAGATTAATAATTTTCTGATTTTTTAGCTTACCTGTCAAATTTCATTGTTCTACGTCGTTAAGAAGTAACCAGTAGATTTTGAAATGTCTGTCAATATCAAAATTTCTAACACGCCGGTAAATGGCCGCAAATTTTGATTGCATCGATTTAGAAGCTGAATTATTTTCGTACCTCCAAGGAACTGTAAACTTTAGAAAGTGCCATAAATCTGAACTTGACACGTCTAGCATTTCTGAGAAAAAAAAAAGTTTTCAACAGTCGGACAGACAGACAGACAGACAGTCGGACAAAAAGTAATCTTATAAGGGTTTCATTTTTACCGATAAAGATACAGAATCGCAAAAATACGAGTGACGCTGATCCTCACCACACACACAGCTCAGTCCACGACCGTGCAACAAGAATTACACTGAAATCACATTTATCAAGAAACAATAAGCATAAAATCCGAAGCAGTGCTTTCAGCGAATGAATAAAACCGTACAATAAAGTCCAAGGCAATTAAAGAGATTATTAAAACACTGCCCATTGAACAATACACTTCATATGTTGATGTATTACTTAGATAACACAGAGTAGGTGTGTGGTGAAAAAATGTAACAAATATAAATAATATTAACTATAATAAAACATTTATCATTTCACATAAGAGCTTCATATTACGTTTTTCCAATTTTCTTCTTAATTTCCGCAAAATAACTTTCCTAGAGCCATGCTACACTGAAGTGCCAAAGAAACTGGTATAGGCATGGATATTCAAATACAGAGAGATGTAAACAGGCGGAATACGGCACTGTCGTTGCCAACGCTTATATAAGACAAGAAGTGTCTGGCACAATTGTTAGATCGGTTAGTGCTGCTGCAGTGGGAGGTTGTCGAGATTTAAGTGAGTTTGAACGTGGTGTTATGGTCGGCGCACGAGCGATGGGACACATCTCCGAGGTAGCGATGAAGTGTGAATTTTCCCGTACGACCATTTCACGACTGTACCATGAATATCAGGAATCCGGTAAAACATCAAATCTTAGACATCGCTGCTACCGGAAAAAGACCCTGCAAAAACACCGTGAGAGCAGTGCAACCCTTCCGCAAACTGCTGCAGATTTCAGTACCGGGCCATCAACAAGTGTTAGCGTGCGAACGATTCAACGAAACATCATTGATGTGTACCCTTGATGACTGCACCACACTAAGCTTTACGCCTCGCCTGGGCCCGTCAACACCGACATTGGACTGTTGATGACTGGATACATGTTGCCATGTGAATCTCGTTTAAAATTGTATCGAGCGCATCGACGTGCGTGGTTATTGAGACAGCCTCATGAATCCATGGACCCTTCATGTCCGCAGGGGACTGTTTAAGCTGGTGGAGGCTCTGTAGTAGTGTGGGGCATATGCAGCTGGAGTGATATGGGACCCTGATACGTCCAGATACGACTCTGACAGGTTGGCAGGTACATCCTGTCTGATCACCTGCATCCATTCATGTCCATTGTTCATTCCGAAGGACTTGGCCAATTCGCATCTCGTGGTCGTGCGGTAGCGTTCTCGCTTCCCACGCCTGGGTTCCCGGGTTCGATTCCCGGCGGGGTCAGGGATTTTCTCTGCCTCGTGATGGCTGGGTGTTGTGTGCTGTCCTTAGGTTAGTTAGGTTTAAGTAGTTCTAAGTTCTAGGGAACTTATGACCACAGTAGTTGAGTCCCATAGTGCTCAGAGCCATTTTTTGAACTTGGGCAATTGCAGCAGCACAATGCGACACCCCACGCGTCCAGAATTGTTACAGAGTTGCTCCAGCAACACTCTTCTGAGTTTAAACACTCCCCAGGCATGAACATTATTCAGCATATCTGGGACGCCTTACAACGTGCTGTTCAGAAGAGACCTCCACCCCCTCGTACTCTTACGGATTTATGGACAGCCCTGCAGGATTCATGGTGTCAGTTTCCTCCAGCAGTACTTCAGACATTAGCCGAGTCGATGGCACGTCGTGTTGTGGTACTTTTGCGTGCTCGCGGAGGGCCTACATGATATTAGGCAGGTGTACCAGTTTCTTTGGCTTTTCAGTGCATGTATAACACCGACACTGTAACCTCTTTCTCAGCTCAACATGTCACTCACTATAGAGCGATGTTGATTCAGTTTTTCGGGCAAGCAAACGGGAAGTTGCGGTACACAAAATGGAAGGTAGAAATCCTCGCTAGGGTCCTGGCGTTAGCTGATAGTACGCCTATTCTTTCATTTAGAAACACTGTGTGCATAGCGTGTGCAGGGTGCGCAGTGACTGGGAGTCAGAAATGAATGAACAGTGTAGCATTAGCCTTTTACGTTGTTAAACAAGTCCTTTCTAAAACAGTTTTGTTGACTAGGGATAAACTGGATCGAGGCATCACTATTTTGAACAGAGTGGCCTTGTATTCGGGAGGATGGAGGCCGCAATGTTATTCCGGCGATGCTGATTTAGCTTTCCCGTGATTTCTCTAAGTACTTCACATAGTGTGGGGTGTTTCCTATTATAAGGGCGCGGTCGATTACCTGTCCTATTCTTGACAAAGCAGACCTATATGTATGTAAAAACTGGAACTCAGGGAGTCTCTGACTTTGCTGTTCCTGCAGTAGGTAGGGTTTACTCCCCCTGCGTGTAGAACCTTCCCACACTACCACCAGCGCCTCGTCGTGGTGCTAGGCGTGCGATTCGGCATGGCAGTTCTTCCTGGGTGTGCTTCCTCTTGGCTCTTGTTGCAGTAGCTTTCTTTACGGTAATCTCGTCCCTCCAGAAATTTGAGGAGGACGGATGTCTGTAAGAACCCCGCGATTTGCTGTGTCAAAATAAGGTACCTGTCAGTCATTTGTTTCTGAATAAAACTGCGTGTAATTCTATGTGTGTGATTTTCGAGTAGCGTACGCAGCGCCTTAATTGGAGGACGTTCACGCTTTGCTTCAGTGGATCTTTTGCTTTATTTTAGCACTAGCTGAGTACTCATCATTGCCCAGGCGTTTATTTATTCCTGTCTTACGTAGGAGTATCTCGTCCTTACCCCCCCCCCCCCCTCTCTCTGACTCCTCCTCCTCCTCCCTCTTATTGTCCATCTCTGTCACTCAGTCTTCTCCTTTTCCTTCTCTCTCTCCATCTCCTCCCACTGTCCATTTGATGTTATCTCTCTCTGCCCGTCACCTCCCCCCCCCCCCCACTCTGCCAACTGCCGCCTCTACCCTCTGCCCTCCTGCCCCTCTTTCTGACTACCTCTTCCTCACTGCACCTTTGTTGCTATCGACTTACATCTACTCCTGCCCCTTTCTCTGTCCATCCCCTCCTCTGCTCTTTCGTTCTCCATCTCCCCCTCCCTCTCTTTCTGTCCACCTCCCCAACCCCTCTCTATACATCTCCTACTTCCCACTCTGTGTGGCTCCACCTTCTCCTTCCCCATCCTTGTACATCATCCCTACCCCAATAGGAGAATGCTGATTCTCCACTCCCACCCCCAATTTTTATTTGCAGTCAATAATATGAGTCGAAAATTTGCTTGAAATAGATGCAGTGGTTCAGGAGGAGATGTGCACATACATAAATACATGCAGACATGTATAAATACATAAATGTTTATAATACGTGTGGATGCTAGAAAGGAGAAACTGACAATATCGATGAGAGGATGCAAACCCAAAATGTACAAACAAATGGTGTAAATTTTACATCCGACTAGGTGAAATATCTACCCTCATTACTATGCGCATCCTCTGTTATCGACAGCAGCTTCCATTCTCACGAAACTCCGAAAGTCGTGCAAATCTTCGGGCCTCAGCACCTTCCTTAATAGAGAATACATGCCATCGCCTTCGGCCCTGCTTTCCAACCAGGGGCGGATCCAAGTGCAGCTGGCACGGTTTAAGGTGGGACAGCATTCCTGCATTTTACTTCGTCAGTAAAACTTGAAAATGCACTACAGCATTTCTGCTTTTGCATGCCACTCTTAATTTCAGTTCCTGTGTGGTCAGTGAGTTTCTGGGCAGTGACAATGATGCTACGAGCAGCCTTTACATAGGACCAGAATTTATTTGCCTTTTGTGAGAGGTCTATGGTTAAGACTGCACTACCGTGATCGTTATATGCTTCAAGCGTTGTTTTCTTGATAGCCAAACGCGTTTCTTTCAACATCTCTCTGCTTTCGCGGCAACCGGGCGACTTCTGCCTATGCAGAGCACCTTGCCGAGATTCGGGAGGACGACGGTTCAAATCCGCGTCCGGCCATCCTGGTTCAGGTTTTCCGTGATTTCCCTAAAATCGCTTCAGGAAAGTGCCGTAGTGGTTCCTTTGAAAGGGGGCGGCCGACTTCCTTCCCCATCCCTCCCTAATCCGATGGGAACGATGACCTCGTTGTTTACTCCCCTCCTCAAAGCAACCAACCAATCTACTGAAGACGACATTCCCAATCGGTGACTACCCTGCCGTCGGGGACAAAAAAATCCAATCAGCTTTTCGACGCTGAGTTCGAACCTTCAGCACTCAGTTGCAGCACTTTTTTTGGTCTCAAGTGATTCGGCTGTTACGCCACCAGCATAGTCGGCTGTTTCGTTAACATTATTAAACATGCCTGTGAATGTAAGTAAAGCAACGTGACTTTTGTAAAAGTTACGCTAAAACTAATTAAGTTGAAAATTAGATACAGACTTGACCTTCACACTCACAGTTGATTCGTGGTCAGAAGACCTGACAAATACAACAACGTCATTGCATATTTTATGTAGTTAAAATTCACAAATTTGTTACGTAAAATTTGCACAAACGTCATTTTACAGCCGGCCGAAGTGGCCGTGCGGTTAAAGGCGCTGCAGTCTGGAACCGCAAGAGCGCTACGGTCGCAGGTTCGAATCCTGCCTCGGGCATGGATGTTTGTGATGTCCTTAGGTTAGTTAGGTTTAACTAGTTCTAAGTTCTAGGGGACTAATGACCTCAGCAGTTGAGTCCCATAGTGCTCAGAGCCATTTGAACCATTTTTTGTCATTTTACAATTTGTAACTGCTCGGCTAAGGCTGTGAACGAAAACTGAATAATATCGATAGTGGGGAATAATTCCGCAGTCGCAACTTTTTGTACAATGGTGGGAGGGAGTGCCATGAACAATAGTCTAAAAATCATGACTGGTGGGGCTGAGTGTGGGAGTGGGGGTATGTTTGCAGGCCACTTTTTTCCGTTTCTCTTGAATAACTCGAAAACTACGGCTAATAGAGAAAACGTGTCCGAGTATAAAATGTAACTACATCAAATTTCCTGCTCGAAGGTCTCGTTCATTTTTTTTTTTTCTGTAGGACTAATAGTTTGCTCTTAGCGAGCGAGAGGATATGAAAATCTTGTGCGTGCTTTATGAAGGCCAAATCATATTGCGGGTAGCATGAAACAACAGTGGTTGGGGCAGCTGAATTACCCTGTATAAAAGAAGCATATTGGCGTAGTGTTTGTCAAAATATTTTACAAACGAAATTGGTCATATTTGTGTCAATTCGCAAAATTTTTAGGGAAATACAGCGTGAGAAAATAACGTGATTGCCGAGTGCAGGCTAATTATTCCTTTTGGGTGACGACTTCTTCTTAAGGGCAAGAGCCGTGCACCAGGCAGACTACGTACAGAGTCACGAAGGAGAGCTGTGCGGTGACGCTCCTGGGAGGTACATGAATCTGAACTCAAATAGGAGCCAGTAACAGTGAGAACGTGGTTCCCTATATGGCACGCGAACTGTTGTAACAAATGCTTGGAAGCTGTTGTTGACGGTGTCATGTCATGTTATGTCATGTTAACCGGGGCCTAGAAACGACGGAGAGGCTCTGTCCCCGGCGCAACCGCAGTGGTCCACAACCCCACGACGACTACCGCAGTCCACTTCACCCTTCCGCCACCCCACACCGAACCCAGGGTTATTGTGCGGTTCGGCCCCCGGTGGAACCCCCAGGGAACGTCTCACACCAGACGAGTGTAACCCCTATGTTTGCGTGGTAGAGTAATGGCGGTGTACGCGTGCGTAGAGAACTTGTTTGCGCAGCAATCGCCGACATAGTGTAGCTGAGGCGGAACAAGGAGAACCAGCACCCATTCGTCGAGCCAGATGGAAAACCGCCTTAAAAACCATCCACAGACTGGCCGGCTCACCCGACCGCGACACAAGTCCGCCGGGCGGATTCGTTCCCGGGACCAGGCGCTCCTTCCCGCTCAGGAAAGCCGCGCGTTAGACCACTCGGCAAACCGGGCGGGTTGTTGAGGGTGAGGTTGGGAGTGAATTTCGTCGATGAAATGTTACTTGAGCCCTCTCCTCTCTATGAAGTTCTTATTTCTCAGCCCAGGGCCGTCGGTATCTTTTAAACGCGTCTCCGCGAGGCATAAATGCACTGACGGAAAAAAATCGCTACACCAAGAAGGAGTGGTACGAAATAAACGAAAGCTGGTAGGCGTGCTCCTACACGTGAAAGATGACGTCTATTCAGATTTCATTCCAGTCGCGTAAGAGTGACGCTTGTAGCGCCATTATGAGGATACAAATCAGGTTTGCTTTAAATACATGTTCTAACGGTCGTGACCATTAGTTACCTTCGAAATTTGACGTGGTGAGTTGATGTTAGTTGAGAATGTCTTTAGGGCGACAAAAACGCTACTATCAACACCTCACTGAATTTCAACAGGGTTATGAGGAGCTGGATGTTCTGCCATATTGCAGAAAGACTTGGCGGGAATAAATCCACTATACGTGATTGCTGGCAGAAGTGGTTACGAGAATGTAGGGTCGCAAGAAAACCGGGCTCCGAATGGGGTCGGGGGTGGGGGATTGTTCTGAGGGAGGAGACCAGACAGCGAAGTCATCGGTCTCATCGGATTAGGGAAGGACGGGGAAAAGTCGGCCGTGCTCTTTCAAAGGAACCATCCCGGCATTTTCCTGGAGCGATTTAGGGAAATCACGGAAAACCTAAACCGGGATGGCCGGACGCGGGATTGAACCGTCGTCCTCCCGAATGCGAGTCCAGTGTGCGCCACCTTGCTCGGTGCTCCGAACGGGCATGAGGGACTACCGAGAGGGAAGATCATGGTGTTCGGCGTGCGGGTCCTGCGCGTCGGACTGCATCTACAGCAGCAATCTGAGCAGCAGTGACACAACGAGCTGTTGAAAAGCGGGTACTTCAAGAGAGACATCTCTGAAGAGGGCATTACACTGACCCCACATCATCACCATTTGCGACTTCAGTAGTGCTAAGCAAGGGCTTATTGGGGGCCAGGGTGGAGGTCTACTGTGTTTTCCAATGAAAACTGGTTCTGCCTTGGCGCCAGTAATGGCCGTGTATTGGTTAAAAGGAGGCCAGCTGAGGGCCTGTAACCAGTCTGTCTGCGTGCTGCACACACTGGATCTACATTTGGAGTGACGGTCTGGAATGCGATTTCGTATGACAGCTGGAGCACTCTCGTGGTAGTCCCACGCACACCGACCACAGATTTATATGTCAGTCTGGTGATTCGACCCATTCTGCTGCCATTCATGTGCAGCATTCCAGGGAGTGTTTTCCAACAGGATAACGCTTTTGCACACACCGCTGTTGTACCCAACATGCTCTACAGATTGTCGACATGTTTCATTGGCCTGCTCGATCACCAGATCTGTCTCTAATTGATCGCATATGGAACATCATCGGACAACTCCAGCGTCATCCAAAAACAGCATTAGCCGTCCATGTATTGACGGATCAGGTGCAACAAGCATGGAACTCCATTCCACAAACTGACATGCGGCACCTGTACAAGGCAATGCTTGCCCATTTCGGTGCTAGCATTAAAAATTCTGGCGATAACACCGGTTATTAATGTACACGCATTTCACATTTGCTACACTTATCTCGCGCTTACATTAATTTGCGATCTTCCAAAGTTAATCGTTTAAATATGTTGTCTAGACAATGTATTCCCGAAGTCTGCATTAATTATTTGTGGATGTTGCGATTTTTTTCCCATCGTTGTACACTGAAAAGCTATGTTACTACAGTCGTCACACAATACATAACTAAACTCTTTGGAAAGTTCATTACATCAGATCATGGTACTACAGTTCAATTTCAACATGTTTTGTAATGTATTTCGAAGTATGCTGTTGCTTCCTCCTGCAGTAGTTTGAGACATTGCAAAGAAGGGAACGGTGTACTGGCACACAGTCAACATGGATTTAGAAAAACATCGTTCTTGTGAAACACAACTAGCTATCTATACCCACGAAGTGCTGAGTACTGTTGATAAGTGATTTCAAATTGATTCCAGCTTTTGAGACTGTACCACACGGCTTGTAGTGAAATGGCGCGCTTATGGAACATCGTCTCAATTATGTGACTGGATTCGTTATTTCCTATCAGAGAGGCCGCAGTTCGTAGTAATTGATGGAAAGTCATAGTGTAAAACAGAAATGATTTCTGATAGTGTTATAGGCCGTCTGCTGTTCCTTATCTATATAAACGATTTGGGAGACAATCTGAGCAGACGTCTTAGGTTGTCTCCAGATGATTCTGTCTTTTATCGTCTAGTAAACTCATCATAAGAACAAAATAAATTGCAAAACGATTGAGAAAAGATATCTAAATGGTGCAAAAACTGGAAATTGAGCCTTAATAACGAAAAGTGTGTGATCATCCAAATGAGTGCGAAAAGGAATCCGTTAAAATTCGGTTACATGATGAATCAGTCAAATCTAAAGGCCGTAAATTCAACTAAATACTCAGGAATTACAATTACTGAAACGTCCCCTTTGAACAATTATACAAGACTGTGCTTAACCTGACACACAATATTTTTAGCGCAACACAATCTGACTTTCAGAAATCCCTACAAAAGAATGGCCCTAACTAACAGTAAACTATACCTTTCAGAAATCACTTACCTCACAAAAATCTTCGCTACTCAAGCTACTGTAATACAGCGACCGCCACTACTGCCAGCTAAATAAAAGATTCAAACTACTGAAGGCACTAACTACTGATAGGGATAGTTAGCAAATGAAAGATATTAATAGAGAACAAACAATGTATTTACCTTGATATCATCATATATAAATATAGCAGTTCATGACAAATTTCAAAACTCCGCCATCTCTCTCCCCACATCCACCACTGCTGGCGGCTCACCTCCAACTGCGCAACGCTACGCGCTGTTCACATCCAGCTGCCGCTGCCCAACACTACAATGGCAGACAACAATGCAAACTAGACACAGACTGCACACAGCACAGCCAGTGATTTTTATACAGAGGTGGCGTTACCAATAAAAAAAACCTAAACAGCCTACTTACATAGCCCCCATGCTACCCACAAAAAATTTTACAAATTGGTTTGGCAGTGGCCAATACAGATTTGAAAAAATTTTTCATAATTACAATAACAAAGAAATCAAATGCACACACTTCTTGATACAATGTTGGTCAAAAGCTCAAATTTTCTCACAGTCCATAAAGACAGTCCTGATCGTTCATCACGGTAAAAATGCAGAGTTTTTCTCAAAGTCTGAGCAGTAAAAGAAAATGCACACAGAAGTAGTGGATTTCCATGCAGTCTTGAAGAAGTAGTGTTGTCCTTCCAACGGAAAGACAGTGCTGACTCTTGACATGCAGACAGGTAATGGGCCACAACATAGCAAACCCACAGCAGAGTCATTCGACGTTTTGAAGAATATTGGTAGGTAGGTCATCACAGAGCAGACCCACTGTAATCCTGGTAGAGATTACGGTATTGGTGGGCCACCAGAGGTGCAGACCCACTGCAGTCCTTGTAGAAATAATGGTATTGATGGATCATCAAAGATGTAGACCCACTGTAGTCCTTGTAGAGATAATGGTACTGGTGGGTCATCAAAGATGCAGACCCACTGTAGTCCTTGTAGAGACGCCAGCAGCCATCTGTAGCGACTGTGCAGGTGCATAATCACCATCGAAGAGTCTTGCAGAGAATATAGCAAGTCCATAAACCACCACTTGTCCACTCACAAAGTTTTTTTTTTCTAATTGTCCCTAGAACCAGCAATGCTGTTAACCAGTCCCTTGCTGAATTATTAACACACGTCTAAACACTAACAGTCCCTACTTCTCCCATATTGTCCAAATACTATGACCAACAGAAACGTATGCAGTGAAATGTAACTTACAAGTTACTTAATTTGATGAACTGGTGTCAAGTACAATTTTATAACATAAAAATACAGTTACAAAGGTACAAAATACATCATTAAAAACATAATAATACAGATAACATTTGTAGTAATACAGGCTTTACAAAAGATTCGAAATAACATATACATCAGTGTTACAGGAATTATAAGTACCTACATAAAAGATCAGAATAACTTTTGAAACATCAACTTCGCACATGGGCATTAAAACAAAACAGAATAAATAATGTCTAAACATCTTTACAAAGTAAATAACATATTATTAATGCAAATTGTATTTGAGGATAACAGTATTCCTCATCATAGTGAATGTAACTTAGTATTAGAAGAGAAAAAAGTTCTATGAAACAGTACACAGAGACAGGAAGAAAACAAATACACAAGGGTACACAAACATATCGTGGGATAACACAAAAGGGAAAGGACAGGGTTTGTTTTACTGCAGTATTTTGCATGGAGATCTCCCTTTGTTCATCATTATTCCCAAAAAGTCCTATCTATACCTGCTTTCTGTACTTTTTTCGTTTAACTTCTCAATGCATTTCTTCCAATTCATCGCAACTCATTCTCTTATATAGTCTACCCCCTCTTAAGCTAACTTAAATCTACTGAGCTCAGATGCTAAACTAAGGGATGAGGCAATGCAGCAGCACAAAACAAGTAACACAAACAGCAATGATAACAAATACAAAAGGCAAAGCAATTGCAATATTACAACTAATGTAAGGCACTGTGCAGCAAACAAGAATAATAAATGCGTAGTAAACTGGCTTAACAGCGTAATACAAAGTCAAATTCAGTAACATTATGCCTGGCAAACAGCAGCAGCAAATAAAAAAAAACATATATCTAAATATGACATAGCTCAAGCAGAAAAAATAGTACACTAAAGATAACAATGCAGGTAAGGAAAATGTATAATCACATCTTAATGTCTAAGTAATTAAAGTGGTGCACCACAACAACTTATTGTAAAAGAAATATTACCATGTACTTGAAAATAATATTATGTATGCAGTTACTGTTACTAGTCCCTTCTTATTGTTCTTTCCTTTCCAAGTGCTCCTTTCTTGAAGAATGTGGATCACAAAATTATTATTTAATAGATCTGTTGACAGAAAGTGTTCACATTAGCAAATGCATTTAATTTTATTTTATGAAACCAATGCTGCAACACAGCTGGAAAACAGATGTCAAACGAAATAAGCAATTACGCAAACCAAAGCATAAAAACATCATTCAATAGCTATGTGGCATTTCGTAAGTCAGTAGCTCTCAACTCTCGTAGAAAGACACTTGTCATTATAAGGTTTCTGATGTAAGAATATTTCCCATCAATTCATAAGCATTTCAGTAAATATCATAAATTAAGAGCTCCACAGTGTAATCATATGTTTTCAAGTTCGACCGTGTCGTTTTTGCGATGCTTTCTACAAAGGAACGTCAATAGCGAGGATAATGGCCTCCCCTTTTTTTTTCTACCTGTGCCGCTGAAAGGCTAATGGCTTTTTTTCGGGCGGCTATCGCCCAGGTGGGTGCCCGCGACGCATTACGTGCAGGTGGTCACTTAACTTTCTTACGGAAATATTTACGACAGCAGTTTCCGCTACAGTGACAGTCTCACATAAAAATATTTCACAGGTCAAGAATTAGCGTTGCAAATCTGCAGAAAGAAAATCCTATAAATATAAGTGTCCAAATAAAATATTCGTCAGCATTGTGATACAGTCACGCATTTACGCACATTTCATAACTCTTAAAGTACGATTCTTGGTTTCCAACATACTTCTTATTCCTCATATATGGTAGCATCATCTTATTGATCATAAACATATCTCAACAGCATAGTACACATCGTCATCGTAATAATAACATCATAACACCTCAGTCAAATCTCAAAAACGTCGTAGCTTTCTGCAATAATTTCAAAACCTAAAAAAAATTCTCTGCTCATTTCAATAGTGTCATCTACCTCAAACGTACTTTAAAATCATGCCCCCTTACCAAATACATCATTCAAAGCTCTCATAGTATCACAATGATTCCGAAAAAATATGAACAGTTTACAAAGTACAGACAAAATACAGTTTCATAAGTGTGAAGTTACCCAACTGTGGATTGCGTAAACATGTGTCACTGATGTAGTAAAAAAATGTTTATCTCTCAGTTAAATGATCAGATAGCTGTGTAATTTGTGTGTTAGAGAAATATGGTACCGATGTGTAAAGTTGTATAAGCAAATACCATATTAGCTAGGGTTCCTTGTGGTTGCCACACACATGGTACACAAAGTAAGCGTGTACCCTCCTGAGGATTAATGAATAATAACCTCAGGTGTTACAGATTACAGCAATGGAGTGAAATGTATCACGGAAAACTTTCTTTGTAATTCAAAAATCTTTAAAAATAAATGTTTTAAGTACAAAATTAATCACTCAAATACGTGTACTGTAGCGCTAAATGTGCGTCTTGTTGCAACATAATCTGTGTGGAAGTGTCGTAGTTATCGTCCTCCGAAAGCTAAGTTCTGCAGAAGTCAATGTACTTACCTCATAATACACAAAAGTGAAATGCTTTGCGTATAAATGTCTTAGTTATTACGCTTATTGCCGTGATGAGGAAAGTACTGTGCTGTAACGTATTGTTGTGCTACGGAAAAGGCAGTCTCATTGTAGCTATACCACAAAAGTTACTACTAAAACATGTTTTACTTTCCAAAAGAATTCAGAAAAACCGTGCAGATATAAAACAGATACACCGCATAAGCAACATTGTAAATTGTCACTCATTAGTAGCGTCGTGATAAAACCCTGTAGTTGTCACATAAACTAACCACTATGTCGTCTGGTATCTCACAGAAAGTACTTTAAACCCAGAATGTATTTTCAAGTAAACCAAAATGTTGCATTAAAATCTCATTAGCAGTACTGGTAAATGTTCTAAGTATGTAAGCCTTATAGTCGTTCCATAATCGTGCAACTAACAAGCAACAATGTACACACACAACAATACTGTGACATCTGTTCACTATAACAATGCATTCGTCATTTCTGTTTCAATAAGTTCTCTTGGTTCTTGACTGGATATTTAACTTCAAACATTGTTGCATGTTAACAGATTCTAAGTCTGACAAGCATACTAGTAATGTAAAGTGAAAAGTTTTATGGCAATGACAAAGTTAAAAAGCAGATTATCTTTCAATAAACGGTTTTACATGTGAAATGTGGTGTAAACCTTTACTCTTCCTAGTGCACAGAGTTTCAGCTTCAAAGCAATTATCATGTTGTATACATCGGTAAAGAATGTTAAATCTTTTCTCAAGGTTAGCGTCTGTGTTATTTTTCTCTGAGCCAGCCGGCGCAGGTGGCTGCCTGCGGTGGAAGTCATTGTCTGTTCCTTTGTTGGCGCGCGTCGTTATTGGGATTAGGAGACCTAGCTTCTACAAATTCACCGTGACGAGAGGGCCCTGCTCTGTTTGAATCCCGCCAGTTCTGATGCAATTCAGGTCTGTCGTTACGATCATATCATCTGTCGTCATGTCGGTAGATTCCATAGTTTCTTTCTTGTCGGTCACATGGTGGAGAATTTCTCCCTGAATCGTAACTGCACGCTGGTCCGTTGCGTCTAAAGTTATTCTGTCTCCCTTGATAGTATTTATTTTGGTTCCCATATTGTCTGTTTCTCTTATTGTCTCTGTGATAGTCATTACCACGGAGAGGTGATCTTTCCCTGTAGTTATTACTACTCTGCCAACGGTTGTCATACGGGTGGTGTCTGTTTTGGAAACGATTTGTGTTGTGAGAATAGCCTTGTCGTGTCAAGTTATTACTTCTTTCACTGCGGAATTGCGACGGATGTGACCTGTAATTGTTGTGTTCCTGGTTTCGCGTTCTGCGATTGTCAGTGTCAATTTCTAATTCTTGTAAGAGTCTCTGAAATGCTTCAATGTCGTCTTTGCAACGTCCTGCCAAAATAATATGTCGTAAATGTTCAGGCAGTTTGATTAAGCAAATGCGGATGAGTTCTGAGGGGCTGTATGGGTTTCAAAGATACTGATTCTTATGCAACATGTCTTCAAAATATTTCATAAGACTGGAAAATTCTGATTGTTCGAAACGTTTCATCATTATGATGCTATGTTTTACTCGGTCTTGTGTGGCTTGAGACCAATATGCTGAGAGGAAGGCATGGTAAAACTCTCATTCACTGTGGCAATCGTGAATTACCGATCACATTCTTACAGCTGGTTCATTCTCCAAGTAGCCACACATAAATTCTAATCTGCGTTCTAACGACCAGTTGGGAGGAAAACAATGCGAGAATTGATGGAGCCATGCTTGTGGATGAATGTCGTTGCCAGAATTCTTAAATGTTTTGAATTTACGTGTAGTAATGAACAGCTGATAGTCAAAATCATCATGTCGGCGAGTCGCATATCGGTCATTGTTAGGTCGTGTCGGCCGTTCCATCTCAAAATTCGGTGCACATTGCCAATTTCTTTCATAACTTCCGAAATGCCCTGTGTTATTATTTTGTGGCTGTTCCGTATTTCTGTGTCCCTCTTCCCGTATTGGGGCGCGAGTATCCTCTGAAATACGTAATTCTTGTATTACCTGTGTCAGCTGATCTTGTACTTCCCGGATTTCTCTTTTGTACTGTGTATTGATTTGATTTTGATTCTGTTTGAATTTTCTAATTTGTTCATACTCTTCTGTGTCAGTGAAGGCTACAGGTCTTGTGTCATTCAGATCATCATCTACCTTTGTAGATAAGTTAGTGACCTGATCCGAAAGTTCGGCTACTTTCTCCGATAGTGAACACATTTCCTCAGTGTGTTTTTATGAACCAAGTTTCAGAGTGTCCATTTGTGTTGAAATCGAATCTACTGTGTCCTTTAAGTTTTCCTGAGTTTTTGCAAGTTGCGTAACCGAATCGGTAGATGCAACTGAGTCAATTTTTGCCACAAGGTCTCATGATTTTCATGAACAATGGTTTGCAGTTCTTTTATGGCTGCTTCGTGATTCTGTAATGCATTTTCATGCCGCGAAAAAATAGGTTGAAAATGCTCACAAATTCGTGTTTTTACGTCATTACAGACTTTTTGACATTTCTATTCAATGTTATGTAACTCAGTAGTTAAATCTTCACGTGTTTGTTAAAGTGTGGTGTCTAACTTTTGAAGATTTTGTTCCATTGTGTCTAACTGTTGCTGTGCTTGTCTCTGGTGTTGTTCCATTGTGTCTAACTTTTTAAGATTTTGTTCCACTGTGTCTAACTTTTTAAGATTTTGTCCCATTTGTCTCTGATTTTGTTCCATTTGTTGCATTAATTGCAATAATAATGTTTTAGTGTCTGGAATCTGTTTCTCTACGCTTTTCGGCAGTGCATTTGCACCGGCAACATTCACATTTTGACAAGCAGAAAATGTGTCTTGACTTATTTGAGAAAACGGTGATGACCCAAAACCTGAATCTACAGTATTTGCGAAATTGTGTCCTGTCATTTCGGATTCCTGAGGCGAGCTGTTGCCGACCGATCGATCGATAATGCTTCCCTGTTCACTTCCTGTTTCAATGTCTACACCATTGTTTGCAGCCTGCTCCATTTCCCTATGCACAATTACCAAATTACTACTTTGAACATCAGTTAATTCATTACTCGGTGGCGCTAACACACTGCTTTCATTTTCACTGTCATTTCTCAGTTTACTTTGGAGCCTAGTATTACGTTTTTCACACGCCATTATTGTCACAGTATTTCACACGACAACACAGAAAAACACAATTTGAAGATCAAAAATAAGAGAACACATTAACAGAGCACTGAAAATAATATCTAGTTAATTGCAGCTGCGAAATACTTGGTGCAAATCTACATGCATGCCACAACTGTTTTACTGTACAACAATGAAAGACTGCAACTACAAAGGAGATTTTCTCTACAATTACGCGCTAGCAATAAACAATAGCTACACTAATTACACAAACTACAAGAAAGAATCAGAAGATTCCAGTGAGGTATCCTCGGCTAAGGGTCGACATATGAAACGTCCCCTTTGAACAATTATACAAGACTGTGCTTAACCTGACACACAATATTTTTAGCGCAACACAATCTGACTTTCAGAAATCCCTACAAAAGAATGGCCCTAACTAACAGTAAACTATACCTTTCAGAAATCACTTACCTCACAAAAATCTTCGCTACTCAAGCTACTGTAATACAGCGACCGCCACTACTGCCAGCTAAATAAAAGATTCAAACTACTGAAGGCACTAACTACTGATAGGGATAGTTAGCAAATGAAAGATATTAATAGAGAACAAACAATGTATTTACCTTGATATCATCATATATAAATATAGCAGTTCATGACAAATTTCAAAACTCCGCCATCTCTCTCCCCACATCCACCACTGCTGGCGGCTCACCTCCAACTGCGCAACGCTACGCGCTGTTCACATCCAGCTGCCGCTGCCCAACACTACAATGGCAGACAACAATGCAAACTAGACACAGACTGCACACAGCACAGCCAGTGATTTTTATACAGACGTGGCGTTACCAATAAAAAAACCTAAAAAGCCTACTTACATTACGAACAATTTAAATTGGAAGGAACACATAGAAAATGTTGTGGGAGGACAAAGCAAAGACTGCCTTTTATTGGCAGAACAGCTACAAAAGTAACAGATCAACTAAAGAGTCTGCCTATACTACGTTTGTCCGTATTCTTTCGGAGTAGTGCTGCGCGGCCTCGGATCCTTACCAGATAGGATTAACGGAGTACATCGAGAAAGTTGAAAGAAGAGCACCACGTTCTTTATTAACCCGAAATGGGGAGAGAGTGTCAGTGACATGATAAGGGATTTGGTACGGACACGGTTGAAACAAAGGCGTTTTTCGTTGCGGCAGAATCTTTAGACGAAATTTCAATCACCAACATTCTCCTCCGAATGCGAAAATATTTTGTTGACGCCGACCTACAAAGGGAGAAACAATCATCATAACAAAAGAAGGAAAATCAGATTAGCTGTTCGTTTTTCCTCGCTATTCGAAATTGAAATAATAGAAGAGTATTGTGAAGCTGGTTCGATGAACCCTCTGCCAAACACTTATCGTCCGGTATTTATTGTCACATCAAATGAGTCCACGCTTAGACGAAGACTACCCAACAGACCAATGTCCTAAGCGGGCTGCAATCGCAATTACCCCCGTAGTTCGTATAAGCGACTCCAATAATTACTTGTGAGCACATGTTTACATTTGCCGCCTAATAAACATTGGTCTTATTCACTACCTATAACATGAGTAAAAAACTTGGGAGATGTGTAATTTTCTGCAAGTTCAGTCTTCTTCTGAAACCACAGAGGCACTTACAAACATCCATGCAATCCATATCCAATTAATAGTCTGTAACCGTGTGAAGCCTATTAAGTGATAGTAAGTCAGACTAGCAAATACCCTTCCAGCACATTTATTGTAGGTAAACATAAAAAAAAAGAAAATGCCAGTAACAGCCGATAAGGTTTAAGTGCTGACTTCTATGTTGAGTTCCAGGGGGTATGCAAAGGTGAACAATGCTCTATTGATGCTTGTGACCTCAGAAAATACACTGAGGCGCCAAAGAAACTGGCATAGGGATACGTATTCAAATAGAGAGATGCAATAACAGGCAGAATACGGCAACCCATATATAAGACAACAAGTGTCTGGCGCAGTTGTTAGATCGGTTACTGCTGCTGCAGTGGGAGGTTGTCGAGATTTAAGTGAGTTTGAACGTGGTGTTATAGTCTCGCACGAGCTGTGGGACACAGCATCTCCGAGGTAGCGATGAAGTGGGGGGTTTCCCGTACGACCATTTCACAACTGTACCATGAATATCATGAAGCCGGTAAAACATCAAATCTTCGACATCGCTGCTACCGGAAAAAGATCCTGCAAGAACGGGACCAATGACGACTAAAGAGAATCGTTCAATGTGACAGAAGTGCAGCCCTTCCGAAAACTGCTGCAAATTTCAATATTGGACCATTAACAAGTGTTAGCGTGCGAACCATTCAATGAAACATCATCGATATTGTCTTTCCGAGCTGAAGGCCGGCTCATGTACCCTTGATGACTGCACGACACATACGTAGCTTGACGCCTCACCTGGGCCCGCCAACACCGACATTGTACTGCTGATGACTGAAAGCATCTTGCCTGGTCGGACGAGTCTCGTTTCAAATGCATCGAGCGCATGGACGTGTAGGGGTATGAAGACAACCTCATGAATCCATGGACCCTGCATGTCGGAAGGGGACTGTTCAAGCTGGTGGAGGCTCTGTAATGGTGTGGGACGTTTGTAAAATAGTTCAAATGGCTCTAAGCACTATGGGACTTAACATCTGAGGTCATCAGTCCCCTAGACTCAGAACTACTTAAACCTAACTAACGTAAGGAGATCACACACATCCATGCGATCGTAGCAGCAGCGCGGTTCCGGACTGAAGCGCCTAGAAGCGTTCGGCCACAGCGGCCGGCAGAGATGTTTGCAGTTGGAGTTATATGGGACCCCTGATACGTCTAGATATGACTCTGACATTTGACACGTGCATAAGAGTCCCATCTAATCACTGTCATCCATTCATGTCCATTGTGCATTCTGACGGACTTGGGCAATTCCAGCAGGACAATGCGACATCCCACGAGCCCGGAATTGCTACAGAGTGGGTCCAGGAACACGTTTCTGAGCATAAACACTTCCGCTGGCCACCAAACTCCCGAGACATGAAGATTATTGAATACATCTGGGATGCCTTGCAATGTGCTGTTCAGAAGAGATCTCTGCCCCCTCGTATCTTATGGATTTTTGGGCAGCCCTGCAGAATTCGTGGTGTCAGTTCCCTCCAGCACTGCTTCAGACATTAATGGAGTCCATGCCACGTCGCGCTGCGATATTCGGCTCTTCAGTGTATACACCATAAGGGTCCCAGCATTCGTTTCCTGAGTACGGGCCTGGCAACCCCAGGATTCCTGAGCTGTAGACTGGTAAGATCCGCCAGTCTTCTGTCACTGTAAGAACTGCGCGTGCTTCAGCAACCAATCTGTGGAGCGGTGGTGGAACGTTGTGTGTCATGGGGAACAGAGATCATGGTTTGACTAGCTGGATCGTGAGTCTCAGGGTGTGCTGTGCGCTGATGAAGTGCATGGGTGTTGAGGTGGAACAGTCGTTAGTGGGCAATGTGTGGGAGACCTGCCGCACCTAAGACTTACCTAGGCACACGAGGCTCTCTCTAGGTGGACCTTTATTTTCCTAGCTGCTCGTGAGACCGAGACGGAAATTTTCTGAAACTTTTAGTTCTTCCTCCCAACGGAATGGGTGGAGTATTTGTGAGTACCAACACTCACTCTAACAAGAGGGCTCTTGTAGACAGTCTTCCTGACTCAGAGATTATACAGACTTCCTCGGTACGTAGCATTAGAATGCATGATACTGGTGAGAATGTGTTTTTTTATTGTGAAGCAGGAAGAGGAAAGCTTTGAGAAGGTTTTTCCTTTTCTATTAAAAAAGGTTTAGAGGAAATCACAGGTATATTGAAATTAGTCAAGTGTTTGCGTTGTGGAACTCTGTTGGTTGAAACTGTTAGTTCCCAACAAGCAAGCAGCAGCAGGAAGGCTAAACGCCTTGGGGAATATGTCATAGAATGGAGCTCCACAACACCTTGAATTACAGAGAAGATATTGTGTCATGCAGAGATCTGGTCGATGTTGCCGAAGAAGTAATGAGCTCAAGAAGGAATCGTTGATGTGCAAAGTATATTAAAAGGGTCGATGGGGATGTCGCAAAATCTGACCCTTTCAACCTTACCTTCAATAGTGTGAAACTTCCTGAGCATATCAACGCAGATGTCGTTCGCCTAAGCGTATGGGCTTATGTCCACAACCCAAGGTGCTGTTATAAATGCCAGTGCTTTTGGCAGACCAATTTGGGATGTAAGGGTGAAGCCACTTGTGGCGAATTTTGTGAGGCCACCAATGACGGAATTGACTGACCCTCTCCTCTGAAGTGTGTCAGAGTAGTGAGTGCAGTGTCTTCCTTCAAGAAAGGAAGATACAGGGGATTAAATCATCGAAACACATCCTGCATGGTGATGCCAAGAAGATCTGTAAGACCGTGCAGCCTCCTACATTCACTATATCTTTTGATTCGGCCATCAAAAATTTTATTTCGATCGCCAACACTTCTCTACAAAAGTAGGTTGGTAGTCTGAGCACTAGTACCTGCATCTGTCAGTGCACTTCTCAAGATATTGTTATTTCAGAGCACACAGCTCTCCCGAGAACATCAGATAAAGCTATTACTGCGGAGCTCTCACCATCTCCAAAGGCATATCATGGTAAAATATCCGGTATCGCCTCTACTGCTACTGCAGTAGCTTCTACGAAGTCCTCCCAGAACAAAAAGCAAATGGGAAGGTTCCGCTGTATGCGAAACAGGCGGTAGACCGTCAGGTCCTGTCAATTTCATTCGACTTTTTGGCTCTTCTTCTTCTGCTTCAGAGTCAAGGGACTACAAAGTCTGCCAGGGACAACCATCTTGTCCCAAGGCTGAAACTCCACTGTTGTTGGCTCACCATCCTTGCGGAAAGACGTTGAAGGTGGAACCCCATGATAAATGGCTCCCATACCACAGTGGAACATGAATGAATTCAGGACCGATGTAAACGATCTGCAGTTCTTGGCACGGTAATGACCCTTGTGCTTGTGTTTATAGGAAACACGTTTTAAAGACACTGACGCGCCTGTGCAAGGAGCTGTACCCTCCTCCGAAAGGATGACCAGATTGGGGAAAGAGCTGAGGGAGGTTTTGCTAGCACACGACTGTTCTTCTCTCTCCTTGGTTACTGTCTTACAAACAGTTGCTAGTGGTGTTCACGTAGGTGAGAAGATCACTATCTACTCGCAGTATTTACCTCCACAGAAAGCGATAGACTCGACTCTGAGGCCCTCAGAGGCCTTGTTACACGACTCCCCCGCCCATTCCTCCTTCTGGGTGATTTTAATGCTTCTAATGTATTATGGTGCTCGAACCATGCTTGCCTAAGTGTTCGAGTCTTGGAGAAACTCGCGATGTCTCAGCAGCAGTTGATCCTCAACACAGGCAGTGTCACTCATTTCTCGGCTGCTCAACATAGTGGTAAGCAACTGATGACCTTGTTCCAGTGACCACTTCCCACTGTGGATACAGTTACTCGATGGAGGAATGCTTGAACAGAAACCAACGAAATGGATCGTCAGCAGGGCTAACTGGACGCTGTTCAGCGAACTGTCTATGTTGGAACACTGCAACAGTGTCCAGAAAAGGGTTCATTACATAACGTGAGTGATCCACAATGCTGCTGACTTATCCATCCCAAAGGCTTTAGGACACCTGAAGAGGCAACCTGAACCTTGATTGGCTGATGAGTGACGTTCAGCAATCCACGATAAGCGTGTGGCTCTTTCGATGGTTTATATGCCCCCCAACAGCAGCCAACCTCACAGTCTTTCGAGTCACAAGAGCCAAGGCTCGACACATAGTGAAGGAGAGCAAGGAAAGGTCATGCAGACATTCCTGGACTCTATCAACCGTTCCACTTGTTGTACAAAAGTACGGGAAACAATCAGGAGGATTTCTGGCAAACACAGTCATTTACCAATGACAGCAGTGCCGAAACAGGGGTATCCCCAAACAATGTCCAGAGACATGGCACAGACGATGGCAGAGCATTTTGCAGCGACTACTGCCAGTGGCAGAGACGATCCGTCGTTTTGCCGCTACTGTGCGACTGCAGAGAGGGTCAGTTTGGCATGAGATCCAATAACTCTGAGTCTTAAAAAACCACCTTTTCTCGAGCAGGTGGCTGGAATCGGCACTGTCGGAGAGCTGTGATACTACACCTCTTCATGCCAAATCAGGTACTGCATGCATCGACGTTTGCCAGCAGCATCAAAGAAAATGTTTTAGACTGATATAGCAGTCAGGCCGTTTTCGCCATTCATGGAGAGAGGCTATTCTGAACCCTCTCCTCACACCAGGAAAGGACCGCACATGTGTCAGTAGTTACTGGACTGTAGCCTTAACGAGCTGTGGAGGAAAGACCGTGGAGCCAATGGTCAACCGCCGTCTGGTCTGGTTGTTGGAGACTGGGCAACTCGGTCGCTCTCGGCGTGGATCCACTGACGACAACCTGACCTACTAGAGTCTCCTAGTCAGCAGGCTTTCGTACGCAAACATCATTATATCGGTATATTCTTTGATATCAACTAAGACATACGACACTACTTGGAGACACAATAACTCCATCAATGGGGCTTTCGTGGCCACTTAGCCATCTCGATACGGTCTTTCCTGTCTCTTGCGATTCATTTTTAGCAGTAGAATGGTGTCTTAAGAGGGTGACTAACTCACCCATGTTCTATTTGTAAGTGGTCAACCTGCCATATATTCCTGTGGCGGAGTTTTAGCTCCTCTGTCGCTTTTCTTCTGTTATTCTAGTTGAAGCACTTTTTACCGTTTCTCCTTTGTTTCATGGCATGTGACATGGAATGGTTGTCTGGGTTAAAGGGAATGAGGTAGGAGTGATTGAATGAGTGAGTAGCGTGCCAATATCTTTATCCTGGCGAATTGTCTTGCAATGCTTATTCGTTTGTCGTCGCTTCCATTTCCACCGCTGTAAAGTGGCCTTTATCTGCGACAATTGTCCTAGTCATGGGAAATGTCCTTGTGTTGATCTGTACAAAGCGTAAAAGCTAGCTCGTTGCAGATACAGAATGCTAATTTTTTCGATGCCTGTGGCTGGCGTGTGCAGATTAAAAGCTGTTTTTGAATAGCGTTCTGTCTGCTGGATCATCATTCCACGCGGATTAGTGCTCAATGAAAAAGCGCTGCAAGGCCCCTGGAATCTTTTCGCAGTCGGTGATCTTCGGCGAGTAAATGGATCACAGTCCGAGGATCCACCAAAAAGAAGATATGAGGTTGTCAGGATTACTATCGATTGCACAAGAAACAAAAGAAACAAAAAGAAAAAGGAACGTATTTGGCTGAATGTAGTGAAACGTAACTGTAGTAAATGTTTCGAAATATTAAACCATGCCTTCCCACATGCCATGAGAGGCAGAAGTGTTGCCAGCGTGTTTGGAACATTAAAAAGGTTTATTTCATTTTAGCATTGATTTATATTTGTAAACACCTGTGGTACTAAGTTCGACGCACTTCCTCGGCCATAAGTAGCTGACAGGTGAAGCACTCGTGTGTTTCGGAGCTGCGCCGTCGTTGTCAGTGAGGGCTGCATTCAGACCATGAGCACAGTTCCTGTTGCCTTTAATGCCTGACACACCAGCTGTTACATTCATTTAAAGTAAGTGGACAGTGAGTCTGAGATTTTTATCTCCGCTTCTAGTTTCTTGTGCTTCTCGATTAATATCCTAGAGAAGGGTGTCTTAGCCTGTAGCAGCCTCCAAAACACAACTCCAAATATAATTCCAATCATTCTTTAAAGAGCAGAACTCCCTTGAATGAAACAGTTTCCAACGTCTGATTCTTTACAAATGGGTTAATGTGTAAAATATTTTACTTTAAACATGTAAGCGAAAAAATATTTAGGAAAGGTTTAAAATGAAGTTTAAATGCTGCTGAAAGCAGGTAAGTGCTCACATTTTGATACACGGGATGAATATAGTCTGGATAATTTACCTCCGTGTTGCCAAAGTTGTTCGACTGCACCGCAGTGGTTTCTCTGGGCAGCCGATACACATCCTCCATAGAGTCCCGATCACTCCTCATGCGATTTCAGTATACACTAGTGTCCAAAATTAAAGCAACAACCATTATTTCCTGATCCTGGGTCTAATTCACGATATAATCATACAAATTGTCAACAGATGTCCGTATGATAGTGTTCTGAACGGAAGATGGCATTCTGGTCAACGGAAAACCACGTCAACAATGACGTCATGGCACCTATCAAACGCGCTAATGTTTGCCGGATAGCTCCACATCCTCAATCGCTGTGCACACAGGGATATGGCACAGAGAAGACCCCTACCAGACTCTCCGCAGTGGAGGGCCACAGGAAGAATGGAAGCAGCACAGTCGCAGCCCAATGTGCCCGATGGCTTAATGTGAATCGATCTGTGGCGGCAGTTTACACAGATCGAAACTCTGTCCCAAAGACCAGGACAGATCTGACCACGTCTGAAATCAGAAAGAGAGGACAGTTATTTGGGTGTAAGGGCAAGACCTAGTACTGCAAGGCAGCTGGCATCTGACGTAGGAGTGTTGTATCTACGCAAACGGTGTACAGAAGTAAGGTTTCCGCAGAGTGGCCATTGTCGCCGGCCACCTGGTGCATCTGTACCTCTGACGCGTCTTCACACAGGGGAAGGTCTAGAGAGGAGTTATCGAGATGCCACCTGTACGGTTGAACAGTCGGGCAACGTTCTTTTCACAGATCAGTCCCGATTCGGTCTGGAGAGTGATTCTCAACAGATTCACATCTGTAAGGAACGTGGAACACCATTTCGGGACCCAATCACTGTGGAAAGAAACCGGTATCGAGCAGGATCCCTACTGGTGTGGGCAGGGATTATGTTGACCACTCAAACAGCTCTTCAGGAAATTGTTTGGGTGAATACCATTTAATTGCTGTCAGGTATCGTGACGAGATCTTGGGACCTCATGTGCTGCTGTTGCGAGGTGCTGTGGGCCTTGACTTGGTATTGATGGACGATAATGATCGACCTCATAGAACAAGGTTGGTTGATGTCTTCTTCGAAATGGAAGATATTGCACCCTTGGCGTGGGCTGCTCGCTCTCCCGTTTTGAAACCTGTACATAATGTCTGGGATGCACTAGGGAGATGGGATGGATTACGTCAGCTTCCACCAACTACTCTCCGAGACTTGCGAGCAGCTGTCGAGGGAGAGTGGGCGTTATTGCCTCAACATGAGCCTGATGACACCTTCCAGGCCTGTACTGCTGCCACAGGTGGTCATACACCATACTGAACACGTTAACCAGTTGTCAGAATGTGTGTGCAAGTCCGTTAATTTGGATAAAACGAAGAACATTTTTGTCTACCGTTATCCATGTTGCAGCTATTTACGTTCTACATTATTTATATTGTTTCTATTTTACTATCACCTCTTTATACTGTTTTGTGGCAAATTAAACGCTACGTCTCAAAATTTCCGTTTGTTGCTTTATTTGTGGATGCCAGTCTGTTTGTAGCCCTGAAGAAAGACCTTCGTAACCATCGATTTGCTTCAGACGAAGAGGTACCCGCCCAGGTGCAATGTCGGTTCCGTAGGCAAGCTCGAACGTGTTTCCACGAAGGCACTGACTTCTTGTCTCATATGGGATGATGTATTAACAGTTAGTGAGAAATAATAAACGGTTAACTTACTTTTTCCATCTGTCTCGTTTTAATTACGGCACTTTACACAAACAACACAAGAAGACTTTAACTCCAGAAACTTCTGAACACAAAAAGGAACAAGAATGAACTGGATCTGAAAATTACTTTCAAAAATTACGTATTTGAGGGGAAAATTAGTTGTTGTTAGTTCTTGCAAACCAAGTGCAATCAGTTAATTATAAATGGTTTTCCATACCAAAGATCTAGGTTTAAGAAAGAGACACCTATTAAAATTTTACTCTGTCAGTTTATGCTTGAATTCGATCTTCAGCTGAAAGTGATGATAGTCAAGATGAGTTTCGATTGACGAATGATTTTGTGGTCAACTGATTGAATTTACAAATTGATGTAACCATTCACATTTATTGAGGGGTTTATACTTCCAATTATGTCAGTTAATAAGGCATGGGTGTATTATATCCACAGTTTCTGCCTGACTTTGTCGTCTTCGATAGAACGGCTGCAAGCGGGTATGCAACCACTATATGTACATGCCTTTAGATATCATTTTAGGTTGGCAACATCTCTTCCATGCTTTCTTCTGATCAGTGGGTGATGTTAAGTTCATGAGATAAACCTTTTTGAAACTGGCCGTTTTTCTTTACATTAATGATGTAAGATTCAAATATGGAGTAAATGTACGAACAGCTTGCCGCATGACTCTCAACCTTGGATAAAGCTACCGAGAAGAAGAGTAGAACGCAAATGGGCACTTCTGCAGTTGTGGTCTTTGCCAGGTGTATAAATGTGTCGCGGACCGAGGGTAAAGCGTTTAGCTTCACACGCACCGAGGCGCACTGGCCAGACTAAAGGCACCGTGCGGGCGGCCATGAGCTTCGACGCGCCACGCGACCAGTTTTCACGAAGATGGTACCTGTTCCTTCGGACACGCCTCGGTGAGATTGTCTGCCACCAGTAATGAGTGTAATGGGCAGGGGCACTACAAATGTAGTGTGTGGACATTAAGTTGGGAATGTGGGTCTCACGGGGAGCGTGCAAGGGATAAATCCCTGCAGTCACACTATCCTCTGCGGCCTCGGTGGCTCAGATGGAGCCGGCACGGTAGCTCAGCGTGTTCGGTCAGAGAGCTGGGTGGCCTCTGCAATAAAAACTGAGTGGAAGGATCAACAAACGAACTTGACCGGATGTCATGTGACGTCCGCAACGACCAAACACAACGATTAAAAAAAAAAAAAAAAGGTAGAGCGTCTGTCATGTAAGCAGGAGATCCCGGGTTCGAGTCCCGGTTGGGGCACACATTTTCAACTGTCCCCGTTGATGTATATCAACGCCTGCCGACAGCTTTGGGTCTTGATTTAATTACCATTTCGACCCGTTTTTTGTTTTCTGCCCTGTGTGATCGGCAGAGGCAAGTTCTCGCGCAACTGTGATCCATACCACAGGTGAAAGACGGCTGCAGTTTCGCAAGGAGGACCAACGTTGGCGTACGGACCCAGCGACGCTGACAGTGGCGGGTCAGTAATCAAACGCGTTTCTCTAAAAGTTTTTTATTCATTTGGCATCAGCATACTGGGTAACGGCGTAAAACCTAAGATTCCATTTTCTGAACGATTACAGATCTCGGCAGATGACAATACTCGGGCAAGAACGTAGTTCTGTTGTCCACTGATTAGTTTAGCTTAGTCTGAGAAGTCAGTTTCGTGTTCCGTGGATAATTTGCGCCACTAATTGTAATGACGTGGTATGAGTCATTTTACATTCACATTACAAATTCACATCATTCAGTTTACACATTCGTAAATAATCGTCTTTATTTTATTTTATTTTACCGTTGATGTAGTCAGGTAATAATTTGCACCCATCACCTTTCATGCACTACAAAATTCGAAATTTTACTACAGAATAGACAAAACTTGTCCAAGGAGAAAGTTTTTCAGTATGTTTTCAAATTTTACTTTGCTGTCTGTCAGTAATTTTATGTCATTTGGTAACTAATAAAAAATTTCGGTGGCAGTATTTTGCACCCCTTTTGCGAAAAAGACCATCTTAACGTGAAGTTATGAATGTAATTTTTGCTTCTCGTCTTCTAATAGTGCACAGATTTTTTTCCTATTGAACTGGAGTAGATTATTTACAACAAACTGCACACAGAATAAATAGTCAAATGTCCAAATGCTGAGGGAGTGGTCTAGAAAATGATGGTAGCTGTGCGCCACATGTTACTTTAGCAGCATATTTCGAGCAATCAACGTTCACTTTCTTGAAGCTGCGTTACCCAAGAATATTATTCCATGTGACGTTTTTGAACGAAAGCACGCAAAATATATCAGCTCATTGATTTGTCTCTCTCCGAGATTTGCAATGATACGAAGTGCACGTGCGCTGAATCATCTTGTCTTAGGAGTTCGAAAAATTGTTTTTTCCATTTTAAATTGCAATTATCGTGAGTACTTTAAAATTTTTACATTTCCACCTACTTATTATTTGCTCATAATTATCTTTTGTTTGGTGCCACTAGATGTGCATAGCTGAATATGCCGTAGCTTTTTGAGATTGAGAGCGACGCAATTCGCAAAAACCACTTAATAATAAATCTCCTGTTGCCTTTTGCCTCGGGTTCTTCAGCCGACAAGCGGTCAGGAAAGCCTTAACTATTTTGCACTCAATAATTCTTTTAAGAAAATTATTTACCGTTTATTCTATTGCTGTATTGGATTTATCACACTACCAGTGTGATCACACTACAACCGCAAAAAGAAGTAATTGTGCTCATTGTATCTTAGATCGCTTACATGTATGGGAAAGAATAGTGGACGAAAGGTTGAGCCTTGTCAACCGCACAAGTGATTTATCCCCAGTCAGGAGAATCTCTCGTGCTGACATTAGTTTAATTACAGCTTTAAGCTTTCTCTTAGGTATGATATCATCATTTGCTCTGCTGTGCCATGAATTCTATAAAACCTCAATGTATCCAAAAGAAAATGATACGTACAGACAAGCCCCGAGTCTATTAATTTTTGCATGAAGAGAGATACTGAAGTAAGAGTGTTCTTTAGGTAGGAAAGGTATGTCCTTTTTAATCTGAAAGACACGAGAAGAGCGACATACTGCTGATAAAATTGACTTTGAAACGTTTAGCAAAAGTACCTCAGAAATGTGTTAAATTCAAAAGCAATCCTGCTCCACTGTCTTAGTGTAAACACCATCAACACAAACTCGCGAAACAGGCTCTTTTGTACTAAACACATAAGACAAAGACGGATTTAAATAATCTTTTCACACTTGCTCGACATTTTTGTGATACATTTCGATGTCGTTTGAAAAAACTTATGCCGTAATACTAAAAGAAATTACCTGCGTGAGTACCAACACCCCGCTGCACGCCAGAGTTAGTAACACTGAGAGGACAACAGAGTCCCGCCCCCCTCTGCCCGGCCTCATTGGCCGAAACACGTTTCGATATCTCGAACAGTTTGGAAAATGAAAGGGGCGTTACGTCATACACGTCTCGCCCAGTCCGGTATGACTTTACAGGTGGCCGGACTTAGCGGCGTTGAATGTCGAATCTACCCGAGAGGAAATAATACCGTCAGCTGAAGAGGAGTTTTGTCGATCACTGGCACCGATCTGTGTAAGGCAGACCAACATTGAGCAACTGCGTCTGAAACTACGGAGCTATGCTGTCCTCACCAATTCTGTCGCTCCGTAGGAAAACATGTAAGGGGCAGTGAAATAGAAAAGGGACAGATGGAAAAAAAACAGTACGTAAACTGATGTAACTCTTCAGGCTTTCCCGGTGAGATCTTGACATGTGAAGTCTCAGGTAGCACCCGAAGAAGGCAACGAGTTACGTGGCCCGATTACTCCACATGTCAGTACGTAAACCGTTAATCACTTCAAAAGCAATCGCCACAACTGTTCACCCATTTATTCCACTGAGAGACAATACGGTCAGTGGCTTCGCGGATAAATGTCTGCAGTTATCTAGGGAACCGTGACCGTACCTAGGCGCGTATCTCTTCGTCCGAAGCAAATCGACAGCCACGAACGTCCTTCTTGAGGGCCGGGACTCCTGTTGCCAAAGCTATTTCGAGTATTCTGCGTAAGTTCCGCTGGGAAGCCCTTGCACATAGTTAGTACAGTCGCCACCTCTCCCTACGCGATTTCCATGTTTTTCGAAACCTCAAGATAGACGTCCGCGTCCGTCTATTTACTTTGGACGGAGAGATGCACGCCTTGATACAACCATGGCTCTCCATAGGCAACTGCAAACGTTTTTCCATGAAGGCATTGACCGTCTTGTCTCTCAGTTGGATAAATGTGCTAACAGATACGTCGATTACTTTTGAAATTATAAACAGTTTACTTAATTTTTTTCCGTCTATCTCGTTTTCAGTTGACTGCTCCTTATAGATCTGTAGAACAGAGGACACCACGCCGTTATGTCTCCGTTGTGGACGCCCTGGGCGTGAAGCACTCGACTGAAAAAAACGAGAAGACTATTGGAAGACTATTACGCCACAAGATGACAAAGAAGAGTGCAGTTGTGTGGTCTTCAGCCGTCTGCAGGTGACTAAAGGCGGACTGCTGGAGGAAAGGAGAAGAGCATCGCCACTGTCCGGCAGGGGTCGCCCTGCACCTCGTAGGTGTCGTTCACCGTCTCTTCGCAGAGGTTCCTACCGCTCACCCTTCCGCCGAAATCAGAAAAGCTGAAGGGGGCGACCATGTATGAAGGTAAGACCGCCGCAGGTCCAAATCCTCCTTGAAGATGTCACGTCGACGTCATCATCCACGCCGGCCGAAGTGGCCGTGCGGTTAAAGGCGCTGCAGTCTGGAACCGCAAGACCGCTACGGTCGCAGGTTCGAATCCTGCCTCGGGCATGGATGTTTGTGATGTCCTTAGGTTAGTTAGGCTTAACTAGTTCTAAGTTCTAGGGGACTAATGACCTCAGCAGTTGAGTCCCATAGTGCTCAGAGCCATTTGAACCATTTTTTTCATCATCCACGGCCCACGTGTCCGGGAGCTACTCGATTCTGGAACGTCGCTTTCTTGCTATCAGATACTAACCCTATCACGACTAATGGGAGATGGGAAGGTTCGTTGAACTCATAACTGTAAATTAAATGTCATACAACAGTTTTCCTTTGAGCTGACTTGACTATTGTATGAATTTTACACAAAACTCCTCCTCTGACAGAAGACAAAACGAAAGTTTTAACACGGATTTCTATATTACACTAAATATTTATGTGTAAAATCTTTTGTTTTCCACTTGTACAGAAATGCAAGTCTACGTTCCTTTATATGTAAATTCAAGATGAAGGGTGGAGAAAAGGAACCGATTATTGATGCCAGCTGCTGCGGGACATTCTACATTCTACATTCTACATTTATACTCCGCAAGCCACCCAACGGGGTGTGGCGGAGGGCACTTTACGTGCCACTGTCATTACCTCCCTTTTCTGTTCCAGCCGCGTATGGTTCACGGGAAGAACCACTGTCTGAAAGCCTCTGTGCGCGCTCGAATCTCTCTAATTTTATATTCGTGATCTCCTCGGGAGGTATAAGTAGGGGGACGCAATGTATTCGATACCTCATCCAGAAACGCACCCTCTTGAAACCTGGCGAGCAAGCTACACCGCGATGCAGAGCGCCTCTCTTGCAGAGTCTGCCACTTGAGTTTGCTAAACATCTCCGTAACGCTATCACGGTTACCAAATAACCCTGCCGCTCTTCTTTGGATCTTCTCTATCTCCTCCGTCAACCCGATCTGGTACGAATCCCACACTGATGAGCAATACTCAAGTATAGGCCGAACGAGTGTTTTGTAAGCCACCTCCTTCGTTGATGGACTACATTTTCTAAGAACTCTCCCAATGAATCTCAACCTGGTACCCGCCTTACCAACAATTAATTTTATGTGATCATTCCACTTCAAATCGTTCCGCACGCATACTCCCAGATATTTTACAGAAGTAGCTGCTACCAGTGTTTGTTCCGCTATCATATAATCATACAATAAAGGATCCTTCTTTCTATGTATTCGCAATACATTACATTTATCTATGTTAAGGGTCAGTTGCCACTCCCTGCACCAAGTGCCTATCCGCTGCAGATCTTCCTGCATTTCGCTACAATTTTCTAATGGTGCAACTTCTCTGTATACTACAGCATCATCCGCGAAAAGCCGCATAGAACTTCCGACACTATCTAGTAGGTCATTTATATATATTGTGAAAAGCAATGGTCCCAAAACACTCCCCTGTGGCACGCCAGAGGTTACCTTAACGTCTGTAGACGTCTCTCCATTGATAACGACATGCTGTGTTCTGTTTGCTAAAATCTCTTCAATCCGGCCACACAGCTGGTCTGATATTCCGTAGGCTCTTACTTTGTTTATCAGGCGACAGTGCGGAACTGTATCGAACGCCTTCCGGAAGTCAAGGAAAATAGCATGTACGTGGGAGCATTAGGCGTAATCAGCGGCGACGAGCGAAAATGCGTACCGGACTGAGATTCGAACCTTGGATCTCCTGCTCACTAGGCAGTTTAGGCAGTAGCGTCAACCACTTGGCTCCCCGAAACAAAGCCACTTATCCGCGGTCTCGGTCCGTGTCCTCCGCACCCGCTACTCTGACATTCCCGCAGGACGTCAGACGTACTTGTGCATCCGCACTGAAGAAGGTGGATCTATTGTCCATCTAGGCGAATCAGTTATATGTACACGTGGTGTCTGTTCTTTCAGGTGCGTCTCAATGAACAGACACTATGCATTCATATAATCCATGTTTTTTCTTTGCTGGCGCACTTAATATTCTCAATAATAAGTTCATTTTCAGAGGAAGTGGTTGCTGATGAGATTCAGTTGTTATTTGTCTTGCATGCATCCAGTGCGTTCAGTTCACATCGAGAGTCAGAAATGTCCAAAAGAATAGGCGATTCCACTTTAGGAAGAGTTCTGAATGAAATTTTAGATACGCCTTCTAACTCGAGGAGTGAAGATGAAGATGATGGTGTTATCGAGTGTGATTCAGAGCGCGAAAGTCGTGTGGACGGTAGAGAGGATGACGATTCTGTGGTTTCAGGTAGTGACCACCAGGATGTGACTGTGGCCAACTCTGGAAGAAGATTTTTATCTCACAGCTCAGAATACCTAGGAGGTCTCTCACAAAATACAACAATGGGGCAGGCAATAGTACCTCCAGCTGGTGTTTCCAGTTCCCCTGGAGAAGCCTTGATGTTATTTTTCACACTTGCCATTAAGAATCTTACAGCAAAACATTCAAATGAACAGACAGTTGGGCTAAATGTTACTTGTACTAGTGAGAAAAATACTATGCCTTTATAAGAATAGTGATCACTGCAAATAAGGACAATTCTTTCACGTTTCACGATCTCTGGCCAAATCTAATGGGTCTGCTTATTTACTGAGGTATTAGGGAAACAGAACGTTTCAAGAAACTAATTAGAATCATTAAATTTGATGACAAAACTGAACGCCAGAAAGCATATAAGTTCGCAGCAATCAAAAATGGTTCAATTGGCTCTGAGCACTATGGGACTTAACATCGGAGGTCATCAGTCCCCTAGAACTTAGAAGTACTTAAAACTAACTAACCTAAGGACATCACACAAATCATGTGCGACGCAGGATTCTAACCTGCGACCTTAGCGTCGCGCGGTTCCAGACTGAAGCTCCTAGAACCGCTCGGCCACCGCGGCCGACTCGCAGCAATCCGTGAGGCTTTTAACAAAGCGAACAGTAAGTTCCCACTACTGTATAAACGAGTTCTGTATCTCGCCATTGATGAGATGGTGAGCGTGTTTAAAGGGCACTGCTCCTCAAACGTATTTATGAAGGTGAAACTGACAATTGTTGCATCCTTACACCCGTGACGTCAGACGCAATAGACAGACATGTCGTCAATGTGGAACGCTACGCAGGTAAAATACAGAGTTTGTTCAAGGACGAAAGAGGTTTAGAAGCTGTCGGATTATTACTACAAACAGGTACTACGCATCGGTTAGACGTGAAAAATACTGGTCGAAATATTACCACAGATCAATACTGTGTCGGTGGGTTTGACAGAAAAGTTATGCCAGGACTGCAAAGGTACTATAGCAGAAATTCTTCAATCAAATTCCAGACATAATGAAGAACACATAAACTCGACAGCTGTATTCAGCAGTGCTCTTGTTCACAGACCCAACAACAGGCTGGCCAGCTCTTATTTTCGTACCCTGAATAGTAAATACAAAACCAAGTAAAAACTTATTGATGTTATCAACACTGCACCAATTTGAAGGCATTGAAACAGGAAAGAAGAATAAAAACCCCTAAGTACATATTATAATTACACTAAAGGTAGAACTGATACCATTGATATAAAGTCTCGTATGCATACCTGTAAAAAGTGAACAAAGAGAATCAATGCAACCACTATATTCATCCAGCAACATCCAAGATCGAATGAAAAGAAACATAACAAACGGAAAGTTTTTCTTCTGCAAGCTGGATTGGAACTTGAGAAATCACAGGTAGCAGGAATCATGTACTAACGAAAGAGGGTTATCTGCCCAAACTGTTCGGTCAATGGAAAGTATTCTACAAAAGAAAATCAGACAAGGCATGCAGATCAGCTTCCTGCGGGGAAAGGTCGGAGACATGTTCGTGAAAAAGAAGCTAAAACAAGAAGCAAAACTGCAACAATCTAAGTAAACCACAACAGTATTGTGGACAATGCTAGCGGTACACGGCTCCCGTATTACAGTGGAACATTAATGGGTTTATGACACATGTGAAGGAGTTGAGACTCCTGACACAGGACACCCCCTGTGCTTGTGTTTTTGCAGCGACTGATGCCCATGTTCTGTAAGGATAACATGACTGGGGACAGAGCCAAGGGAGAGATTGATGTGATTATCAGTAACACGCACCACTTCTCTACTCTTCCCTTAGTTACTGACGTACAAGCAATAGCCATTGCGTTTCATGTGGGTCAATAGATCACTATCAGATGATCGCTATCTACTTACCTCATCAGGATGCGGTGATTTCAAAGCCCATAATGTATTATGGCGCTCGCGCTATACCTGTACCTGCCCTAGGAGTCGAATCTTGGAGAACCTCATGATGTCTTAGTACCTGTGCAACCTTAATGCGGGCAGCCCCACTCATTTCTGAGCTGCTACTTACTCGTCCTCAGCCATTGTTCTATGTTTCTGCTCCAGACCAATAGAAAACTCCACTCAGTGGGAAGCAACTGATCACCTTCATTCCAGTGACCACTTCCCACTGTGGATCCCCCTACTGGATGGATGATTGCTTGAACAAAAGCCACCTAAATGGATGGTCGTCAGGGCTAACTGGACAGAGTTCAATCAGCTGGCAGTGTTTGGACACCATGACAGCATCCAGGAATGGGTAAACTCTGATTAATCCATCCCGAAATCTTCAGGGCATCCTACGTACCAACCTGTATCTTGGTGGACTGGTGAGAGCTGCTCAGGAGTCTGGGCAGGCATGTGGCAGCTCTTTGACGGGTTAAGTACCGTCCAGTAGCAGAGAACTTCAAAGCCGAAGAGTCGCGAGATCAAAGGTTCAACACGTAACTAAGGAGAGGAAGAAAAGGTCATGGCAGGCGTTCCAGACTCTGTCAAACGTTCAATTTCTTCTACAAGTATATGGTAAGCCATCAAGAAGATTTCTGGTAACCAAAATCGTTTACCAATAGCAGCGGATCCCACAATTATGAGTCTGGCAACAAGCATTTTGTAACCTCCCCTTTGCTAATAGGCCAATTGGTTTTAGACATAGATGACGGTGATCGTGTGTGCCTTATGAAATTTTGCAGAGAACGGCTATCGTTGGCTAAGGAAAATAATACAGTTTAACTGGAGGAAAGTGTACAATGAACCCTTCTGAAGGAATAATCTATGCTAAACCTAATCTAAATACTGATAATAATTTTGAAGTGAGTGTAATTCAGACCAATTGCTCAAGGACTACCGAGAGGAAAGGTTCAAATGGCTCTGACGTCATCAGTCGCCTAGAACGTAGAACTACTTAAACCTAACTAACCTAAGGAAGATACACACATCCATGCCCGAGGCAGGATTCGAACCTGCGACCGTAGCGGCCGCGCGGTTTCAGACTGAAGTGCCTAGAACCGCTCGGCCACACCGGCCGGCTAGGGAGGAAAGGGTGACACATAATATTCAGTACAAAAATTACTAATCTGCAACAGAAAGGGATAATTAAACGGTCGCCAGCCCACTTGGGCAATGTATATCCACAATCCTAAGAAATGAATACTTACTTACTTACTCGTTGGCGCTACAATCCATATATAGTGCCTCGGCCTCCCTGACAATTAAAGCAAATCTTGACGATCTTTGGCTCGTTTCCCCCACCTTCTTACTCCCATCTTCTCAGATCATTTTTCACGTCCTCCAGACATCGTTTTCGAGGTATCTCCTTGCATCGTCTGTGACCTGGGTTTCCTCTGTAGCCCTTCTTGACAGATCTATCCTCCGACATTCGCTCTACGTGGCCCAGCCACCTCAGTCTGTTACAATTGATTTCAGTAACTGAGTCAGCATTTCTGCACAGTTCTTCCAGTTCCTTGTTTCTCAGCATTCTCCATCGCCCTGCCTCACTTACAGGTCCAAAAATCTTCCTTAACATTTTCCTCTTCCGTCTTCTCAAGAAATCCTACTTCCCTCATTGTTCATCTTTTGACTGTTTGATAGAGAGTCGCCTTCGATTTTCTGCTTATGCTACGTGACTGAAAGATCTTAATCAGGGCCCAGTAAGCTCTATTTTCCGCAGCAATCCTACCTTTTATTTCTTCTCTTATACTGTTATCCTCCATGACCAGCACTCCCAGGTATTGGAATTTCTCACATCTCTCATAATTCCCTCCATTCAGCTTAATATATTTTTGTTTAACAACCACGTCTTTCCTGGAAGCGATGAGATACTGTGTTTTGGTGTTATTTACTCGTAGTGCCAACTGTTCTGCCTCCTTTTCTAATCTGCCGAATCCTTCTCCCAATTCTTTCAATCTTCTAGACAGGATACACACACCATCGGCATACGCTAGATTTTCGTTCGTACTGTTAAATAGAGTGCCACCTAGGTTATCATCTCCACCCTTCCTATCACTCTCTCCAACAGTATGTTGAAGAGTAGTGTAGATAATACATCACTCTGTCGTTGGCTGACCTCAAATTCTTTACAGAGTTTTTCTTCTACTTTTACTTGGCATCTTGTGCTGCTTAGGGTCACTTGTACCAATCTCTTTAGTTTATATGGGAATTCCATTTCCATTAGGGTATGATGCAGCTTTTTCTTTTTAACACATAGGCCTGTTTGAATTGTAGAAAAGCTGATGTACACCCACATTATATTCATAACACTTTTCCACTATTTGCCTTATAGTGATGATCTGGTCACTTGTTGATCTGCCCCGTCGAAACCCACACTGGTAGTCTCCAAGTACTTCTATATGTCGAGCAAGTCTCATAGCAATTACTTTGGTTAATACTTGATACACAACTCTATCTAAAGTGATACCGGGGTAATTTTCACAATTTGTTTTATCCTTCTTCTTAAGAATCGGGAAAATGATGGCCAAGTTCCAATGGTCTGGCATCATTTCCTTTCCCCACATTTCAATTATCAGTTGTCGGACATATCATGTCAGATGTTCACTTCCACCACTGATCATCTCTGCTGAAATGTTATTATTATCTGGACCCTTATTATTCTTCAGGCTTTTTGTTGCCCGTCTAACTTCCTCTGATGTTGGTGGGGGTACAGGTATTTCTTCCTGGCCAACATTTTTCCATGGTTGGTTGCTCTCTGTTTCACCTTCTTCCAGTATTTCTCCCTCTCCGTAGCGACGTTCAACAGCTCACTGAAATATTTAGCTCCAGCGGTCTAAAATCTGTTCTTCTCCTCCTATAAAATTTCCTCGTCATCTCTACAGAACACAGTACGTGGTTGAAAGCCTGCCTTCAATTCTTGAACTCTCTTGTAGAATTTCGTTACCTCTTTGCCTCTATATTCTTCTTCTAGCTACTTAATCCATTTCTCCATTATGTAATTCTCGTTTTTTTGTTCTACAAATTCCATCTGCGTCTTTCCTTTTCTTCATGAATTCTTGTTCAAAAATGGCTCGGAGCACTATGGGACTTAACATCTGCGGTTATCAGTCCCCTAGACTTAGATCTACTTAAACCTAACCAACCTAAGGACATCACACACATCCATGCCCGATGGAGGATTCGAACCTGCGACTGTAGCAGCAGCGCGGTTCCGGACTAAAGCACCTAGAAACGCTCGACCACAGGGGCCGGCTGAATTCTTGTGTATTGGCTTTTGTTTCCATGTTTATCATTTTCCTTCTTGCCTCATTTCCCTCTGGTGCCGCCTTTTTACAATCTACATCACACCATCCTGCTCTTTCAACCCTTTTTTCTGTACCTAAGACTACTTATGCAGTCTCTTATAGAACATCTCTCATAATACTCCACTTCCTTCGAGGCATTCCACAGCCCAGCTTTGTTTAGCCTCAAACTTCTTCTGCAGTTCTGTTTCATATTTTTCTGATACTCCCTTCTCTTTTAACTTAGAAACGTAGTATCTTCGTGGAGTTTTTATCTTCCCTCTGGGTATAAAGACAGCTACGCCTTGTCTGAATTTCACTCTTACGGTGTAACGATCCGTATTGAAGTCGGGTACCCTGTAATTATCAACCTCAAGAATGTCAGATCCATGTCTCTTGTCAATTACAACATGGTGAATTTGATAAAAAGTAATGCCATGTTGCTTTTCTTACGTTCATTCTCTGTAGCTCCGTACTCTTCACTACCCCTACATTGCCCACAGTACAGTCCATAAGTTTTTGTCCGTTTATATATTACATCTAATGCAGACTTTTATTTCCTACTATTTCTCTAAAGGCTTCTTCTTTTCCCGCTTTTGTACAGATATCGCCTCTCACTATCTTCACATCTTGCCTCTAATTCCTGTTCCACTCGACCATAAAAGTCGTCTTTCACTTCGCCTTTATCATCTCCTGTAGGTTCATACACACGTGCTAGACTAAGTACGCATTCTTTCATTTACTGTGTTAAAACTTATGACTTCTTTATGCTTATTATTTACAAGAAAGCCTGTGGCACATACTATACCACCTGTACTATTCCTCCACTATACCTCCACAATACAAAATTGTATAATTACCACTTCTATACTGTGTTCGTTATAAGAATAAACCTGATGCAAACGAACACAAACGCGATGATTGGTCGGAAGCCGAAGCACACGTACACTGGTGTTGTTGCGCTCTTGGAAGTGTGCCCTACTTATATACGAGATATATTATTACTAAGTTACGTTAAATGAAACTTTAAGATATTATAGTGTATTAACAGCCATCAAAGTTTTTCTTAATCACACTTTAGCTACGTAGTTCTTATTACAAGAATCGTGTACAGTCAGTCTCCGTACTGTTGCGCGCTTATTGTCGCGCTGATAATACGCAGCATGAAAATGGCTGAGGATGTTTCCTGCTCCGTACAAAAACATGCCTGTGGAACACGGGTAGACAGTTGTGAAAAATAGGTTGTTCTTAATGTTTTTCATAAATTTACATAAAAAATCGGCTTTGAAGTTTTTCAAGGGGCTGTATTTAACACAGTTGAGATACAAATACACCTTGGATGTACAGCGGAATAGATAGATAACACAGTGCAGTTCATGAATAGCTGGTCCAAGTTGTGCCTTAGTCATTACTTTTTCGTTCAATTCGAAATACCTATTTCTCGCAATTGTAAATCATTTTTATGAGTAACATACATCTTCTTGGTTCTAATTATATATTGCACGTGGAACTCCTGTTTTCATTTCAAACATAAATTCTTAATTATAGATATTTTACGAAAGATTTGATTTTTAGGGCAAAAGTGACAAACCAGAGACTTTTATTTTGACTATGTCCATTGTTTTATGCGTCAGATTTCGTCTCACACGGACCAGAGTGGTAAGTGTCGTAGAAACATTAAAAACAATCACTTTCACAGCATCGAGCACACCATGGAAATGCTGCATTTGTACATGTGCCGCTGTCAATTACAATATGAACCCAACACAAGTGATCTGCAGCCAAGTTAAGTGGTTTGGCCCGAGGAATAACAAGACTGTTAGGGTGCCAGATCACACGTCACTGCTGAACGCTGGCGTGATATGGAACGGCACGTCATAAAAGAAGAGGAGAAAACGCGGCGTCTGGGTCGCTTCGTGGATTCTGTTGTTAATTGACTCATCAACGTAACAGATGAGAGTTTCAGAACTGAAATTTATTTCTTGGATTCGATTATGAAGCATATAAGAGATTACCAGACGTCTGACTGTAATTAATACCTTCAGTGGCTTTAGTATTCAACAGTACGGTGAAATACCTGGAGTATACTTTTGCAACACACATCCCTCGCTCAAAAAATTACCCTGTGTTTAAGTTAGGAATTTTCATCACTCCTTTTTGTAATTAGAATACTACGTTAGGTGAGAACGAGAGCATTTTATGCTTTCTATCCGGTCATCCAAGAAGCATGCGCTAGTGCTGTTCTGCCGAATATTATTTAATCCTCTTCAAAAATTAAATGACATTCCAAACTCTATTGTTCTTTGCCCGTTTCTTTTTACGTCTGAACTGCAGCTGCTCACATCATGGCAGGTTAGCTGGACCATCTGGCTGGCCAGTGCTGTCCAAGTTTAATGCGGAGGTAAAGCTGTTGTCCCGCATTATCGCCCAGTCTACGTGCGTGTAACACAGCACAAAACGTATTCTTATGATCGTACTTGCTGGACACGGCTTGGCTTCCGTCCGACGTGAAACAAAATCCAATGAGATTCAAGCAGACGTGGAAGAATACATCAGGATTATTCTTACGATGAACAGAATATATAGTAACATCTACTTTCCATCTGACCTACTGCTACTCTTGTGCGCATTTCTCCATCTCTTGTTTGAGTGCATGTAGAGCTTCTGGTTTGTTCGAACTTCTTACATTCCAAGTAGTAAAGTAGATATCGATTTTTCCGTTTACCGTGTCCTTTTCCTTGCACGAACCGTCCATCAGTATCATCAGCCCGGTTTCTACTGTCTTTCTCCGATATGGGGTTGTTAGACCCATGATCAACGCCCAACCAAGAGTACCAGGGTTTATGTCGGATTTTCTCCCTCACGGAGACTGGCTTCACCACGTCTCCAGAGCCCTCCCTGTCCTACGTTGAGCGACACGTTTATGACTTGGTCGGTGCACGCAACCCCCCCCCCCCCCCCTCCCCCGGCATTGAAGATGCCGCCGACAAGGCAGCGTCCCTTGGCAGTGCTGTGAAAGGTAACGGCAAAGGAAATTAAGCAAATAGTCACTGGCAAGGCAACAGAAGGTTGTCAAGCTTTTACACAACCCCCAACATTTTGTAAGAAAATAAATGAATCAGGAAGCACTGAATCTGAAGTTACTTGTTCTGAAATATTGCATTTTGAAAGCAAAGTCAAATGAAGTTGCTGGCTAAATAAATGACTGATTGTAACTTTATTACGTAAAACATGAATTCCAGTAACTTCAGCATAACGTAAGGCGAAATTTGTAATAAAAAAAAAAAAAAAAGGCGAGCAATTTGGTTTTAGTTCTTGCAAGATTGAATTGAATTTACTTTAAGCAGATGAGCAACAGATTTACTTCTTTTAATGGTAAAATGCGTAGCAAACCAACAGATATCACTCGCTAAGCTAAATACAGAATAATTTGCGCTATATCTTCAGTTACTAGCTTTGACGGTGACATTTTACGTTCCTTTAAGTGAGTAAATACTCCACATTGCAAATTAATTAAGGGTATGTTACGAAATACCAGAATGAACACTTACTGAAGAAGCAAAATTTAGACTCAAACTGGTCATTAGTAAGCACACAAAACCGGAAATAAATACTTAACCGTTCTTCATATTTTACGACACCCGATGATTGCATGGAAAGGAAAGGGACCCTACTTGGTTAGGACAAAGACAACACTGCTGTCCTACAAGTTTTAATTACTGCAGGTTATTATTCAAGAAAGTTACTCATTAAAGTTTGTCAAAAAAATGCTACTGAATAATGCCTTATGTTGTAGCTAAAACGCGGACGACGAAGAATGTAGCAGATGACAGTGCAGAGCTACTGCTGTTGCTGTTGGTTGAGAACCACGAGTCGTCTCCAGAGCCACGGGTAACTATGGGACAGGCAACAGTTAGAATTGCAGCTTCCTCTGCCTGTCAACTCCGAGCGTGCTCTCAACAGTCGCTGATTAATAAGTTAGGTCCGCCTGCATTGTGGCCACCATAACTGTAAACCGTGTCTACGAGAGCTCCCAACAAACACACTTCCGCACTCTTTCAAGGCTCAAGCTGTTGTGTCTTCCCTCTGCTCGCATCGCGACGGAGACTCTTCATACACAAAGATAAACAACGGCACAGATACTGCCATTACGTCTTAGCTAAAAGATGGTTCAAATGGCTCTGAGCACTATGGGACTCAACATCTGAGGTCATCAGTTCCCTAGAACTTAGAACTACTTAAACGTAACTGATCTAAGGACATCACACATATCCATGCCCGAGGCAGGATTCATACCTGCGACTGTAGCCGTCGCGTGGTTCCACGCTGAAGCGCCTAGAACCGTTCATCCACAGCGGCCGGCATGTCTTTGCTATCGATACATTTCAACAAACTTCCCTTGGCAATTATCCAACAATTCAGAATATTTACATTAATAGCTACAATCAGTTATATACGTTCACAAATAAATACACTATCATATTCATTACGTATTAAATATAGTTTCTGTAATAAAGCTTACAGATTCAGAAATAGCAGTAAATTACAAGTTATCAACAGATATTAAACGGCGAAAAATTTGGGCTGGTGTCGAAGGTATTTTATCTGCATTTTCGGTGTTACATGTGACCCACGTTCCATGAGTTTTTTCGTGGAGGGAAACAGAATCAGTTAATATCCAAGCAAATACAGACGGAAATGCAGGTGCATAACGCCATTCATTTTTGCCTACATAAACTTTGTTACTCACTCCTTAACTTTCTCATTAATTATCATAATTATGTCTGGGCACGTAATGAGCATGACAACATTGTGTCATTGTACACTGAAGAGCCAAAGAAACTGCCTAATATCGGGCCGCATTACGACGTGGCATGGACTCGACTAATGTCTGAAGTAGTGCTGGAGGGAACTGATACCATGAATCCTGCAGGGCTGTCCATAAATTCGTAAGAGTACGAGGGGGTCGAGATCTCTTCTGAACAGTACGTTGCAAGGCATCCCTGTCCAAGATTTTAGGGGGATGATAGTGGTGTGTTGCCAGTGAGTTTGGTTCACCCATGTTTTTTGTAAGTTACATCCTCTGTTATTGTTGTTATTGTGTTTAACCCCTGGTATAGCAGATTTCGCTCTTTCTCCATTGCCTTAAAGCGTGTGAGATAAATTGATTGCGAGCTATGTGGTAGTGACTGCATGAGTGTCATTGTGTAGGTTTTGTCCTCTCTGTGATTTTATCCACATTCGTTCCTTTTAAATGTGTCAGGGCGCTGATAAACTCACTGTTGACCGCCCGTAAAGTCAGACCACACACACGCACAAACCTGCTTTTAATTTGAGGAGTCAGGGTAGTGTCTGTAATGTGGCATCACAGATATGTCAGTTTTCATCGATTCAACCTAACATCTATAACTATTAATAATATTTGTGAACTACTGCTGTAGTTAAAATGTATAAGACCCGTTCAAAGCTATAATTTTTAACGGTAGACTCACACCAACGGGTGCACCAAAACCCCCTTCGGCACCCAAATAAAGGTTAAACGCCCTGAGGTTAGAATGAGAAATTAAGCTGTCAGTATCTGCCCAACACAGTTTTACATGCTTTTCTGGAAACTTGTTTAGTATCCATCCGTAACGAAAGTCTATAAGATGGGACTTTGAAATATCTAAAGTAGCGATTTCCACTGTCATTTTTTTATACAACACGAGATTAATTCTGTTTAGTTCAATACCCATGAAGTTTTCGTAAAAAATTGCGCTGCTTTGAAAATTAAGTTATAGAATCAACGCCGCTACTGGTATCAACATTCTAAGATATCGCTAGCCTTTTTTCTCTCTTTCGTGTATTTTGCGTAGTTTAGCAAACAGACTATTATTCATAAATTTGAAACACCTTCCCAAAATAATTGCTTGCACTCATATATTTTTGTGCATTAATCTCAAAATGTGGCTTCATCCAAGGAGATTGTCTAAATGACAAATTGGCAAGAATCTTTTGAAAAGCAATATTTTTGTGCAAGCATTGTTTTAGATTTCTAAAGTGAATATTATAGTTTTATTTATCATACAATTTCATTTCGTTGACTTGTTATTATCAGATTGAGGTGACACTTTTTTTTAGACGATAAGGGCAAATGTGAATGAAAATCTTGAATACTCATACATTATTCGAGATCTGCAGTAGAAGCGTTCTGCCGTCAGTACTCTTTTCAGATAGCCATGCAAATATGGTCACAGGCAGGTATAGATTAATTGCCCGTCATCGTATAACTTAATCAGTTTTATCATCATTTAGTCATGAATCTGTAGTTTGTAAAAGCATGACTATACGGACGATGAGGGATATTGCATATCATGTCTCTTTTAACAGACCTGAAGTTTTTCTATATCAGTAAAAAGACGAAATTCTGCTCTAGTAATTTTCAGTAGAGTTTTCCACTGCAGGCAGCTGGCGAGGTGATCACGTACACGTCGGTCCATACAGTGATGACAAAAGACGACGTCACTGCGTACCCTGTACATTTCCTGAGCTCACCACAGCTGTCTGGAGTGCAGCCCCACGAGCTGGAGCTGAAGGTGGGTGTGCTCGTCATTGCGCTGCCTTATCTGGATGCACTGAGATTGCGCAGTGCCACCGGGTTACGCATCAGAGACCCAAAGGCGAGACGGTGTTGATACCACGAATTGGTGTCATCCCAACAAACTTGACTTTCCACATCAAGCGCTCGCAGTTCTCTTTGAAAGTGGCCTTCTCGATCATTATAAATCGCAGTCAAGTGGTAAAAAGTGGCAGATATTCATCTAGACCCACCATGTTTTTCTCACGGACTGCTCTAGGTTGGTTGCTCGCGTGTATCGAGTGCCAAAACTCTTTACATATGCGCAGAGCACAAGAAATTTCGGACCGTTTTTTACAGAGGCGCGTTAGAGCAATACTTATGTCTTTCTGTTATCACTGAGGTAGTTACGACCTTTTCCGTGGTATGTGTGTCGCCAAGAGTCGTGAAATTTTACGTATATAGAATGAAGCGCTGAGTGAAAACTTGTACCAAGGCCGAAAACCGAACTCGGGTCTCCTGCAGTCGTGTGAAGAGCTGTGCCAAGCTGGCTTAGCAGCCAACGCGCCTGCCTGCAGTCGACCTTGTACTTGGCCTTGTCCTTGGCTACTCCGTGTCGCGTTTACGGGTTGACGCAGCGTACTCCAGACGCAACGCCCATGAAGTAGAGAGATTTTTACGAGACGTGATGCACATTGATTCGAAAGAGCTGCTGGGTGTCCACTTATCTATCGTCTGTATCACTGTATATCTCAAATTCACTGACTATGAGGCCTATGACAAACTACTCAGCCCCTCGATGGAAGGTTACCGATTCTGCCACTCTGACGGAAAAGTGGGCGTGGTTAACACTTGAACGTGCTCAACTGGGAACTCGAAATGTACGCGTGTTTTAGATACCATTTCAAGTTCCAACCAACATAGTCACCCTTGCTCGCCGACCCTATGACACAGTCCTCGGCCATAAGGCCGAAAAATGGAAGACCTTCGAAACTTACCCCATCTGTAATGGGGTGCGACGTGTCCACATTGCGCTGCGCCGCCAAATACGTACCTTCCTGTCTCTCACGATCGCTGGTAGCTGGTCGGTAATTATTTACGATGGTCAACCGAGGACCAGCTGCGGATGTGGAGAGGCAAGCCATGTAAGTACGGAATGCTTGCAACGCTGTTTCGTGCGGGCGCCCTCTGACGATCGGTTTCGACCGTCGATAGCGATCTCTAAGGTCGCGGCTGTGAGACGGGAGAAGTCAGCTGTCTATGACGACCCTTCTATATTGGTGTAATTCTTGGACGCCCCTGCAACAGTTCCTGAGGAGCCCCCACCATCTTCCAGCGCCGATGCCTCTTTTGCCTTCACGTCCAGCCCAGGTGGCGCGCATGCACTGCTGCAACAAGCCGACATTGCGGTGGAGATTGAAGAAGAGGATGCCGTCTCCACCCCGTGCCCTGTGCCGGACGCGAAGGCAAGACAGCGTAAACAGAAATCGCTCAAGCGGCATAATAAAAGGCGCATAACCTCCGAAACAGTGGCAACGACAGCTGATGTGTGACAACCGATACACCGGTCCGACTCGGCCGATCCTAACGTTCCACACGGTTCGACGCCCTCCCCCGCTAGCGGTGGATCCGCACACTGTGGGGATGCGGATCACTGAAGCCCGCGTCCCGGGAGATGCACACACGTCTTCATATGCCTCTCCGCCCATCTTTAATACCAAGGACAGCCGTCGCGATGCGATAGGCTTTCCGCTTCGCCACGATGAATGTCAACGGCATTACTTCTTCTTTCCAAACCCGTTTTCTGCAGGATACATCATGAGCTGCGGATCTGGATGTTGTTTTTCTTCAAGAAGTCCTACCAGGACTCTGTCTCGATACCTACGCATATGACGCCTACGGCCTGTCTTTAGATGTGGGCGGAGGAGGGACGGCTATTCTGCTCAGGGAAGGAATTATGGCAACTGATGTATGTACCATCGGCCTGTGGTGTCGCACTCACCGATCATTCACTTCCTCTGGTGAGCCTGTGCGCTCCTTTCAGAACCGAGAAATGGGGAGAACGCCGGACCTTTCATGCCGAAGATACACCAATGCTCTTCCAGGGCAATGCCGACCACTTGGCAGTAGGTGGAGATTTCAGTTGCGTGCTTAGGCCATTCGACCAGATGCAGCACTCGATCACCTGCCACGCACTTCAGGCGCTTGTAACGGACTTGGCATCGTTGGACACGTGGGTAATAGAACACGGCCGTCGGCAGGAAAGCACATACTTTACTAACCATTCCGCGAGCCGTTTGGATAGAGTTTACATCGCACGCGGCCTACGTTCGGCAGTTGTCGACGCTGAGGTGTGGCAGCGGTCACGGACCACCCAGTGTACGTGTGGACTCTCACGCGCCCCCACCAGCGCGTCCGACGCAGTACGGGTCCGTGGTACCCCAGCGTGGTACTGCTTGATGAGTTAAATTGCAGACGCGTAGTTGAGTCCACCAGGAGCAGACGCCAACGGCGTTTACCCGCCTACAGTTCCACACTTCAGTGGTGGTTATGGTGCGTCAAACCCGTCATTGTCGAGCTGTGGGCGTGTTAGAGAGCGCTGGTAAACCTCGACCGCTGATTTCTGCTGTATTGTTCTCCGTGAACTGGCTGCGCAAGCGCCGTCGCCAGAACGACAATCAGCAGACACCACGTCAAGGCACACTTGCTACGCATGAACGCACTACGATTCCCGTGTGTGAGGATGCAGACGAGGGACACTAATGATATCAGTGACGAACGACGTTCTCTTGCGTTAGGAACTTGCTTATTAATAATAGTGATGCTGTAACTGTTGGTTGGTAATATTTACTGACAAAATGTAATCTAACGCTAGATTGCATACTTACGACAATCCTGTACGATTTTAAAAGAGAGAGGGAGATCATTAATTGATCACCGATGCGTCGGTTCTCGATTGTGTTCAGGAGACGTACGGATTGATTAGGCAAATAATTGACCATTCAACCCGGATTGCCTTCACGCAATCAGAATCTTCGATGAAAATACCTAAGCGACCTATTTGAATATAAAAATGGAAATGAAAGCAAATGAGTGGAATTTCGTAAGAGAAAGATTAACAGATTGAACACATTAGTTGTCTCCCAAATACACTCGAGACACCGCGAGAAAGAGCGAACCTGTAACAAAGCTCATATACATTTGAACATCATTTTTGGTTAGTGGAAGAAAAGAATAAGAAGAAAATTACTGCATCGTAAAATATTAATATATTTTGAACAAATTGGCATTAAACTTCTACACATTGACAAATACATAATAAATGCATGACTTACATCTGATATTTCTTTTGTAAATGGCGCAGTCCAATAATCGCTGCTTTGTCAGTCCGTTCCTTCTTAAAATTAAATGTCCTTGCGTATGCGTAAGTACATTGTATCCACAACCGAGTTACCGAAATGTTTGTTCGTCGTTTCACATAGTTTTTACACAAAATAAAAATACAACTTGTAGCAATGCTATGTAGTACGTCTTAACATGTCTGCGACCAAAAGTAGCAGGGATAATGAAGTCTCTAGAATATTTCTTAACAAAAGATGATTGTTCTTTCTTCTGTTTCGCAGCATCTTACTATCAAGCGCTGCGGCATTGATTTTAAATATCTGCGCCCAGCGGGTCATAGTGTTTATTTAGATTATTTAAACGCTGGACGCGCGTCTTGGTATAGGGGTACATTATAAAAAAATATTTGGTCTCTTTACTCTCGCCCTGTGATGTTTAGCATTTTTACGAACTACAGCTCGTTGGCTGTCCTTTTCTTTTATGACAAATATCTCATATGCAAAGTATCTGAAACCCGATAATATTACAGTTCCCTCAGAATATCCTGGAGGAGACGACTCAAGAGGCATCTCATTACAGAGGTGGAGACAGAGGATGGACGATGAGTCGATAATACAAATGAATTTCGTCCGAGCGTTCACACAGTCATATACTTTTCTCTACGAGCGAGATTGCAACATGGATATTGGAGTCAGGGAAGTCCTATTCGACCTATCCGTCTCTCAGAACCCACAAGACGATGCTGCGCTCTTGTCAGAGGTGACTTTCGAAGAACTACGACGGGCCATGTTGCTCGGTGCTTCCAACAAGAAAGGCGCCCAGTACTGACGGACTCCCTCTCGAACTTAAAAAACTTTTATTATTATTATTATTATTATTACCTTATGGGCCCAAAGTTGATCAGGATGTAGCGAGAACTCCTGAACTCCGCTTTTTAATAGACTCTCAGTGAATTCAGATGGTTCTGAATTTACAGAGGGCCTCTTGATTCCGGTGGCATAATCTGGTGGAGGCTGTCACCCATTTTATTTTCGCCCCTTGACAATGCTAACCACAGACTACAATCTGTTGACTCGCATCCTCCGTGAGAGGTTCAGTTGTGCGGTAATGACGGCAATTCGCACTGATCAAACCTGCCTCGGAGAAAACACTAATGTGTTTACGACTTTGAGCACTTACAGAAACGTAGAAGCGGTGACATAACCATGCTGTCTCCTTGGTGCTCCTGCTGCGCTGGATTTCGGCCATACTTCCGATCCCGCCGATCACGGATTCTTGCATACAGTTACGGAAAACATCGACATCCGACGCGTGAAGACATGTGTTTTGCTTCGTTTGATCCAGCTATCGGTCCACTCCCGTCCATGTCAACAGGTCCGCCAGATAGGGCTGTCCTCTTACTGCCATGTTATTCTCCATTGCCCTCGAGCCAGCTCTTCACGGACTACGGCGACCCTTGGAGGGAATTAACCCTCGCTCTGTGACCTTTCGATGTGGTGCGTACACCAATGATGTGATGTTCTTTTTTTAGCACAGACTGGTGACGAAATACGTATGGCATTTTCCTGGCCCCAGCATTATGGAGCGGTGCCAGGTAGTGTGATCAACTTACGAAAATCACGCTATATGTAGGTGAAACGAGGCAAGCCTGCAGAAGTTGATGTATCCCTGACAAATGCCCCAATGCTCAAATGTTTAGGGATATAACTCCATCGGCAAATACAAGGTGCGGAGTCCTTTACGTATCATAAGGTCTTACAACGACCCCGAATGCACGCTCGCCTCAACAAATTTAGATCGATGGACCTTATGCAACAAACTCGGTACGTCAATGGGTATGTGGCTTCTCATTTAACCATTACGCCCATGTATTATCAATGACAGACATAATGGTCCACAATACAGGCAGCGGTCAGACATGTGGTGACTGCGGGTGCAGTTTTTAATACCGTTCCGAACGAAGGTGTTGGACTCATACACATCAATGCGGCGACTTTGGCTTTCACAAACAGACCATGTTAGTGGCACTCTGATAGCAGATGTGGTCCTATACAGATTGGGTCCACCGGTACATGTTGGACATTTGTCGCCCTGGCTATCTCATATAGGACGTTTCTCGTGGAACGCTTACACGTTGGGAGTTATATCAGAGACATGGAACCGACAGCAAAGATTTATTATAGTGTCCTCCAACGCTGGAATCCGGCTAGCAGTGTTGAATGACGGTACCCCAGGGCCGATTGGCCGCGTGGGATTAGCCGAGCGGTCTTAGGCACTGCAGTCATGGGCTGTGCGGCTGGTCCCGGCGGAGGTTCGAGTCCTCCCTCGGGCATGGATGTGTGTGTTTGTCCTTAGGATAATTTAGGTTAAGTAGTGTGTAGCCTTAGGGACTGATGACCTTAGCAGTTAAGTCCCATAAGATAAGGGCCGACTGGACGCGGGTTTGGTGAGCCATCCACTCGCCTTTCTAGTCTAATTTTGTGTGGTCAACGTAGTATGTGGTCACTAACGAAAAATTTCCTACATGACGCAGGCTCTGTCCCATTCACCTAATTGAGGATCCCATATGCCGCCTTGCAAATCGGTAGATACGGACAAAAGCAGACTGAACTGCGGCCCAGCACGCGAGTGCTGGAAACTGCTTCACCAGATACTGGCTTTCCTTCTACGCAACCCCTTTGTTTCGATTGTGTCCATGGATCTCTTACATGCCGACATTTACTTCCCGATGACCCAGATGAAAGCAGTCAACCGCGTAAATGGAATGGCGATACATTACATGTGACATGACAGCGAAATGGAAGTCATTGATCTGTAGCAATACAAGATGGTCGAGTTCACTGACTTAATGAACAAAACTTTTTTGCTAACGATTTGGGATCGTCTGTCATGGAACTCACAGCCCCGCTGGGGTGTATCGGGTGTGAGAAGAAGTTGAACTACAGACATGGTGTTTCCATGACACCCATACGGTAACAGAAAGAGTCTCTGACTGTATGCAGCGGCGCGGATACTCCGACGATTGGACGACTGGTGATGACCGGTGAAATGACAACCGCCTCTTACTGTCTGCCCGCTTATATACACTTCAAAAAAAGTTTTGCATCACCTCGGTACCGAGAGTTCCGGGACCTGTACAGAAAACTGGAATACAGATCTACATAAACATTATTTCCGCCCGTTTTATTGCTCATGAAAACCACACATTGCATGTTGTGCCAGCATACAGCGGGACCTTCAGAGGTGGTGGTTCAGATTGCTGTACACACCGGTGCCTCTAATACCCAGTAGCACGTCCTCTTGTATTGATGAGTGCCTTTATTCGTCGTGGCATACTATCCAAAAGTTCATGAAGGCACTGTTGGTCCAGACTGTCCCACTCCTCAACGGCGATTCGTCGTCGATCCCTCACGGTGGTTGGTGGGTCACGTCGTCCATAAACAACCCTTTTCAATGTATCCCAGACATGTTCGATAGGGTTCATGTCTGGAGCACATGCTGGCCACTCTAGTCGAGCGATGTCTTATCCTGAAGGAAGTCATTCACAAGACGTGCACGATAGGGCGCGAATTTTCGTCCATGAAGACGAATGCCTCGCTAATATGCTGCCGATATGGTTGGACAATCGGTCGCAGGATGGCATTCATGTATCTTACAGCCGTTACGGCGCCTTCCATGACCACCAGCTGTATACGTCGGCCCCACATAATGCCACCCCAAAACAGCAGTTAACCTCCCCCACGCTGCACTCACTGGACATTGTGTCTAAGGCGTTCAGCCTGACCGGTTCAAAAAATGGTTCAAATGACTCTGAGCACTACGCGACTTAACTTCTGAGGTCATCAGTCGCCTAGAACTTATAACTAATTAAACCTAATTAACCTAAGCTCATCACACACATCCATGCCCGAGGCAGGACTCGAACCTGCGACCGTAGCGGTCGCTCGGTTCCGGACTGTAGCGCCTAGAACCGCACGGCCACTCCGGCCGGCTGCCTGACCGGGTTGCCTCCAAACACGTCTCCGACGATTGTCTGGTTGAAGGCATATGCGACACTCATCGGTGAAGACAACGTGATGTCAATCCTGAGAGGTCCATTCGGCATGTTGTTTGGCCCATCTGTACCGCGCTGCATGGTGCCGTGGTTGCAAAGATTGACCTCGCCATCGATGTCAGGAGTGAAGTTGTGCATCATGCAGCCTATTGCACACAGTTTGAGACGTAACACGACGTCCTGTGGCTGCACGAAAAGCGTTATTCAACATGGTGGCGTTGCTGTCAGGGTTCCTCCGAGCCACAATCCGTAGGTAGCGGTCATCCACTGCAGAAGTACCACTTGGGTGGCCTGAGCGAGGCATGTCATCGACAGTTCCTGTCTCTCTGTATCTCCTCCACCCCCGAACAACATCGCTTTGGTTCACCGAGACCTCTGGACACTTCCCTTGTTGAGAGCCCTACCTGGCAAAAAGTAACAATGCGTACTCGATCGAACCGTGGTATTGACCGTGTAGGCGTGGTTGAACTACAGACAACACTAGCTGTGTACCTTCTTCCTGGTGGAATGAGTGGAACTGATCGGCTGTCGGACCCCCTCTGTCAATAAGGCGCTGGTCATGACTGTTTTTTTTTTTTACATCTTTGAGTGGGTTTAGTAACATCTCTGTACAGTCAAAGGGACTGTGTCTGTGATACTTTATCCACAGTCAACGTCTATCTTCAGGAGTTCTGGGAACCGGGGTGAAGCAAAACATTTTTTGATGTGTGTATAAGGCGATCCCAGTGTATAAGATGGCTCTTTTTAGTTCACATGATGTCATAATTTTTGATGCATAACTCCAATTTATTGTTGATTTTTTAATGTAAGAGAAACCAAACACTTTGACAGTGCACCTCGGTGGTGAGAGGTGGGAGACATCGTGGCCAGGCGTCGGCATTCGACCCCTGCGCGCCTTTCCTCCTCCGCCCTGCCGCTGACTCTGGACCTTTAAACTGGTGGGCTGCGGCGCTCGCGGAGTACCGCTGCGGCACGTGGCGAGTTGTAGCAGTGCTGCTTTGTGCTTGTTTCTCCCTTCTTTACTACATAAAAAAAATAGATATGGGTGACCCTGTGTACATAAAATCGGATCTGTATGAGACCACTAAAGCCTCTGACATTCTGTCATTTCACTTGTATAAGACATGAAATTATTTTTTCCCTTTCGTGGCACATTCTGTTATTCGCTACTCGGACACTTCAAATATTTTCCTTGAGTAAAACATTCTCTCTGTCCGGCAGGGTCCACCGCAAGTCAGAGGGGATGGAGCCCGCCAGCCTGCTGTCCGCCGCCGCCTCGCTGTTCCTGGCCGCGCTGAACCTCACCTCTCCTCCTCCCAGCAGCGAACCACCGGCCGACCCGGCGGTCTACGCCACCATGGTGAGCCTCCGGCGACGCCTCCGCGTCACGCGAGATGTGTTCCATCCAGTAGCACAGAATCAGGGGAAGGCTGCGACATTTGCCGATTGATATTATTGTGCTAGGGCTCTCTGAAAAGTTTTGCAGACAGCATCTCCTTTCGTACTCGGCTACTAAATAATGACAAAACCATACTTCAAGATAAGATTTAGAGGTATCTGCAGAGGTCAAATTTCCTGATACATGTCCACAACGCACAGTAGAGTGTGCACAAAAAAAGCTGCCCGTTTCTGGGCCAGTGGTGCAGGGGGGGGGGGGGGGGTGAACCGCTGTAGTTAGGCAGCTAAAGATTACACACAAACACGTATCTAGCGTAATTTACATGCTACTGCCTTTCAATCTGTAATCGGTCGTATTAACAGGTTATATTAGTATTGTTAATGATCTGACAGCTACAGGTATTCAATGACACTAGTATCTCACTTGAGCAGCAATAAAGAATCGTGACATATAAAAATGGATGTACATATATACCCCACATATGTGCGTTTGTATGTATGGGTATACGTTCCACATCTCCTCCTAAGCCACAGCACCAATTTCAACCAAACGTGGTATATGCATCAGGCACTAAAAAGAATCGCTGTGGGGATAGGAACCACATGTCTATCAAAATTTTGACGGTTTGGGTGGGAGACATGCAACGAACTTTATACGTAATTTCATAATTTTACGAAAGTTTTTCTCCTGATAACCCTCAAAAATCAATGACGTGAAAGCACGTCATCGCTCACACATTTTTCTGTTCATGCAGTGAAAGTGTCGCTTAAATCGTGAACTGAGTTACTACGTATTTACTAGATCCGTCTGGGGCTCGTCATTCGTTTCCTGAGTATGACTTTGGCGACTCCAGGTTCCCGAGCTGGGGACTGGTAAGCACCACCAGTCCCCTGTCACCGTAAGCTCTGGGCATGCTACAGCAACAACCGTGCAGAGCGGCGGTGGAAAGTTCTGTGTCACAGGGAATAGGGACCTTTGCTTGACTGCCGTTTCACAGGAACCTGTCATAACTCAGTTGCATAAGGCTTACTCAGGTATGCACGGCTCTGTCTAGGTGGAATTGTATTTCCATAGCTACTCGTGGGACCAGGATGGATCCTTCCAAATTTTTGCTTCCTCCTCCTGGCGGAAAGGGTGGGTCGCTGGAAGGTACCAACACCCAGTCAAATAGTAGGGCTCATATTGCCAGTCTTCCCAGCTCAGAACTGTTTCAGTTTTGCAGTTTGTATAGTAACACGATTCATGCTGCTTGTCAAAGCAAGTTTTGTTAGTTAAAAGGAAACAGGCAAGTTTTGACAAAGTCTCGCCCATTTGCATTTGAAAGGGCGTAAAGGGGATTGCACGTACTTTAAAATTGGTTAAGCAATTGTGAAATGGGACACTGTTAGTGGAACCTCAACTTCCTAACAAGTGACAAATCCGCAGAAAGCTAAGAACCTTGGCAAATATACCATTGAGACTCCAATCCACATTAAACTAAAGTGAAAGTGTTGTGACATGTTGGGACCTGCTGGACTTTCCCAAAGAAGACCTGAAAGTGCAGTGAGTCCAAGAAAGCATTGTAGACATGCACAATATTATGAAAACGATGGAACTCGATTTGATTAAATAAGACTCGTTCATCCTCACATTAAATAGTACAGAACTCCCGGAACATATTAAGGTTGATTTTTTCCACTTAGACATTTGGCACTACGTCCCTAACTCAATGCGCTGTTTTAAATGCCAGTGCTTTGGGCCCACACAACTCTTGGATGTGAGAAGCCACTTCTGGCAAATGTGGTTAGGCTGCCACGAAGAAGTCGGACGATATCTCCTCCAAAGTGTGTGAATTGCTCTGGGGCTCACCCTGTCTCTTCCTTGAAGGATGAAGGATACAAGAGATCGAGACCATGAAGCGGGTTTCTTATGGTGAGACCAAAAAGATTAACATAGCCCTGCATTGCCCCACGTTCGCTGTCTCCTCTACTCCAGCTATTAAACCGTTCAGAAAGCTGATGCTGCTACACAAATGGAGGTAGCTAGTGTCAGCACTTGTACCTGCCTTTGGCAGCGTAATTTTGCTGCTGCTGTTACGTCAAGGCCTACACTTCCTTCCAAAACACAAGGCCGTGGCTCCTCAAGAGGTACAATCTGGTCCAGTGTCCAGCGCTCCCAGTACCACTGTTGCAGTTGCCCCTCCTATGTTCACCCAGGGCAAAAAGTCAAAGGTCAAGGGCGCACTACCGAGGGAGTCATCAAGTAAACAGCCCAACGATGTCGATATCATCTTCTATAACGTGTCTTATGATTCTTCTGTAGAGGTAATGGACCTTGAAGCCGGACAGGGTAAATCATTTCGACCCAAGATTGAGCCTCCACACATTACGGGCTCCTCTCCATGGCGGAAAGACGGGATGAAAGTGCAAAAGTGAAGGTAGATGGCTCCCGCAGCACAGTGAAACATTAATCGGATCCAGACACTTGTTGAGAAACTGAAAGTGCTATCACAAGAACGCCTCCTGTGTTTAGAAGAAACCCATTTTAAAGCTGTTGAGGGGTCTGCATTATAAGTATATAACCTTCACAAAAAAAAAAGATCCAACTGCAGACCACTACTCTGCTTTCTCATTGGTTACTGACCAACAAGCAGCGGCCATTGTAAATCATGTGCGTCAGAAGATCGGTATCTGTTCACTGTACTCACCTCACCATGATGTGATGGACTCTGAGGCCCTCACAGGCCTTTATGAGCAACTCCCGCCTCTGTTTCTCTTAGTGGGTCATTTTAATGTCCATAATGTATTATGGATTCGAGCTATACTTGCTCTAGGGGACGAGTCTTGGAGAACCTCATAATGTCTTTGGAGCTGTGCATCCTCAGTATGGGCAGCCCCCATTCATTTCTCAGCTGCTGCTGGACCTTCCTCAGCTGTCGACATCTCTTTCTACTCTCCCAGCCTTGTAGACTCAGCTCAGTGGGAAGCAACTATTGACTTTCAGTCCAGTGACCGTTTATCACTGTGGATCCACTTACTAGATGGATATGGGTCTGAACACAACAAATGGATCGTCAGCAGGACCACTTGGATGCAGCTCGGCCAGCTGGTTGTGTGTGAACACCGCAACAGTGTCCAGGAATGGGTGGATCACATCACCCTGAGTGACCCATCATGCAGCTAACTTATCCATCCCTAGAGGCTTCAGATCGTCTTAGGTGGCAACTTGTTCCTTGGTGGACCAGGGGAGTGGAGCCCAGCAATCCGAGACAGGCGTCTGGCTGTTTTCTGGTTTAAATGCCGCCCAACAGCAGACCATCTTTAGCGTCACGAGAGTGGAGGCTCGACACGTATTTAAAGAGAGCAAGAAAAGGTCATGGCAAGCGTCCCTGGACTCCAACAACGGTTTAACTTGTTCCAAAAAACTGTGTGAAACCATCAGGAGGATTTCCAGTAAACACAGGCCTTTACCAATAGCAGCAGTGCTGAAACAGTGGTGTCTCCAGACGACACCTGGACACATCGCCCAGATGATGGCAGAGAATTTAGCAGCGAATTCTGCTGATGCCAGCCAGAATCTGGCATTTCGCCACTGCCATGCGACAGTACGGATATGCAAGTTAGATTTGAGAACTAACAAATATGATTCTTAAAACTGCCCTTTGACCATGTGGGAGCTGGAATCGGCACAATCTGAGACTTGTGGTATTGCACCCGGTCACAACCAAATTCAGTACTGGATGCTTCTACATTTGCCAGCAGCGTCAAAGGAAATCCTCCTAGAATGCTTTACTTGTAAGTGGCAGACAGGACACGTTTCCACTTCATGGAGAGAGGGAATTCTATTACTTGTCCTGAAACCAGGAAAGGGCCGCATATGTGCCAGTAGTTATTGGAGTGTCGCCTTTACGAGCTGTGTAGGAAAGACAGTGGAGCGAATGATTAGCCATTGCTTGATATGGTTGTTAGAGACCAGGCAACTCCTTAACGTCTCTCAGTGAGGACTCTGGAGGGCTTGGTGCACTGTTGGAGCCTGGCTCTTCTACAGGCAGCTATTCGGCAGCCCTACCTGACTAATCGGTGTTCTAGATCTCGAGTTGGCGACGTGTTGTCAGACCGTTTTGAGCAGGAGAATGATGTTCCTCAGGGCAGTGCTTTAAGTGTTACCCTATTTTCCATAAATATAACTAGAATCACGTCTACGGTAAGGGATTCTGTGGCGTGCTCCTTATTTGTGGACGATTTTGCTGCATTTTGTTCCTCTTCCAGTGATGCAACAGTGACCCGTCAGTTGCAACTTACAGTGCGGAGGTTAGAGGTGTTGGCTGCAAAGACAAATTTTCAGTTTCCTACGTATGAGTGTGTGTTCATTTTAATCGTTATCGTCATATTTTTAATTCATCTAACTTGCATTGTAGGGACACCGTTCTAATTTTTAAAGATTTAGTGAGGTTTCTAGGGCTCATTTTCGTCTTCAGTCTGTTATGGTTACCACAGCTGAGAATCCTGAAAGCCAGAACACAGAAGGCACTGAATATCCTAAAGTACCTTAGCCACAGGTCTTTGGGAGCAGACAGGGTGTGTGTGCTCCAGGCTTATGGGGCTTTTGTGCGTTCATGGCTAGACTATGGGGCACAGTGTATGAGTCAGCGGGACTTTCTTACCTGAAGATCATCGGCGGCATCCACCGTGAGGGGATTAAGCTGGCCATAGGTGTTTACAGGGCCAGCTCAGCACCCAGTCTCCGTGCTTATGACTAGGGAGCCACCATTCACCATCCGGCGGCAGCTCCTCATGGTGCGTCAGGCATGTAAGTTACTAGGAGCTCCGACTTCATAATCATCTGCCGTCTTGTTTTCTGCAGACGCCCAGAATAATTTTAGATTTAGTTCAGCACAGAAGAGGCTGCACTCATTACTGAAGGACATTTTAACTGAGCTCCACACCATTAGAGGTGTCATTATGGAGGGGGGGGGGGGCGAAACAGAGGGACGCTGTTGGTCACTCTGCTGTTTTACCTGATCGTGTCTTCAAGGTCCGACTGCCTCAAGAACTATGTCCGACTTCGCAGGCCCTGAAGCAGATGAGACGAGATTCCAGTATTAAATTCCTCGTCTGTTCCAATTGTCTGATTGCCTTTCACTCTCTACAACACTTGTACACAGCAGATAAAGTAGTGCAAACGTTGCAGGACAACCTCCTCCAACGGCTGGGGAAGGATCTTCCATTTTGCTGGGTACCAGGACGCGTGGGTAGTGCTGGGAACGAAAAGGCAGAAGCAGCGGCCAAGGAGGCGTGTCACGATGCTCAGTTAGTTGAGCGTGCCACCGCAATGCGTACAGTACAGACGCCTGGCTGTTGACATACAGAGTCTCCGACGTGTAAAGCCCACTACGCGGCCGTGGCGTACCTCCTCCAGCCACGGCGGTGGAACGTGGTTCTCCTTACTCAGCTTCTCATAGGACACAGCTCTACGACGCTTAGCTCCTTGCTTCGGCGATAGAACCCTCCACTCTGTCGTGCTTGTGGTGTACAGGCCACTGTGGGCCACATTTTGTTAGACTGTGTTTTATTTTCCGACCAGCGGGCAGCGGCAGATTTGTTGACAGATGGGCCCTCTATGTTCAAACAAATGCGGTGAGATTTTTGTGATTTTTCCAACATGTTTTCGAAAATTTCAGGAAGATGTTTTTCACCTGTTAACAGGGTGACTGGCTCACAGACGTTTTTTGTTAGTGGTCAGCCAGCCACTGTTCCCTGTGCCTCCCATTTAGCTCCTCTGTTGTTTTATCTCTCTTTTAATCCTAGGTATGGCAGCTTCTATTCTTTGTTCATTGCCTTAAGGCGTGTGAGATAGAATGACTATGTGAGCAGCGCGAGTGAATTGTCTGTGAGTGCAGGAGTGCCAGTTTACAGGTTTCATCCTCACTTTGTGTTAACATTTTCACTTTAGCCACATTCATTTCTTGTAACGCGCATCACGGCGCTGATAACCTCGCCGTTGAGCGCCCGCCATCCACAAGCACACGCACACACACACACTTACTCACGGGGACCGAGCCAGAATACGCTCGCAAAAAGAAACTTACTAATAGCGCACATTCTCCCGTAGACGTCGCCAGGAGGCGAGGAAATTCTTGGCCACTGGCGCTAACGCACACTATTCCGCCCTCAGTGACTGCCACAGCACGTTCACTCACTGCCCCTGCGACCACCAGTGCTCGTTCCTGGGCGTTCCCATACCGTCAGGTACAGACCATCTGCTCTGCCATGTTGCTTCATCTGCGTCATTCTTCTCCAGAACGGCGTCAAGCAGAGACCTCCCACGACAGAGTAAGGGCCCACTGGAGGGGACTCATGCCTACCCGTCACAACCAAGTGTGGGGGCCCACGGCATACTGCGGGAGCAACCGACAGGGCGTGGCTGGCCGTGGATTTAGAGAGCACTAGGCCTGTCATGCTACAAGCTCCCGCCGATACATGGTCGTGCATTAAATAACGACCAACAATTTTGATCTTAGAACAGATTTATTCTTAAAACTTAGAATTTGATGGCAATTGTAGTGACTTGGCAAGAAAGCCAAGCCACTCGGAGGTAGCCGAAAGGCACGCGTTTAAGCTCACGCAGACTGGCGTGAGGTCTGGAACATGACAATGTCTTGAGAATTGCAAATAAAGTACGAAGATCTTGGAATACTTAACTTTAATTCATAACTGGTGTACATCACTCTTGATGATAGAGAAAACAATCTCAATATAAACTGGTAATGGCGCCTTGCTAGGTCGTAGCCAAGGACGTAGCTGAAGGCTATGCTAACTCTCGTCTCGGCAAATGAGAGCGTATTGGTCAGTGTAGCATCGCTAGCAAAGTCGGCTGTACAACTGGGGCGAGTGCTAGGACGTCTCTCTAGACCTGCCGTGTGGTGGCGCTCGGTCTGCAATCACTGACAGTGGAGACACGCGGGTCCGACGTATACTAATGGACCGCGGCCGACTTAAAGGCTACCACCTACCAAGTGTGGTGTCTGGCGGTGATACCACATTCCTCCCCCGCAAATCGGCGTACGGTTGTGTTATAAGGCTTCCGCCCGCCGTGGGGAGGACCCCATGTTGACGTATGCGACGAGGTGGGGAGCCCAACCACAGGCGAGGCTGTGCCACCCGCACCCTGCCATGCGGTCCGAGGGGAGCTAGGAAACGCCTGACAGCCTAGTCCAGGGTGCACGCCAACATGCGGTGTATGCGCCCGTAGAGAGACAAGAGGGGCCGAAGGGTCGACCTCCATCGCGTCGGGGTACCCGACGGGAGAAGACGCCATCTGGTCCGGAGCGGGCAAGAGTTCCATGTCGGAGGACAGCTGCTCACGGGAAGCGATCGGCGGCGCGTGACCCAGGGAAGCGCCCGGAGGCTGCAGCAACGCGTCCACTGCGGGCGTCGCCGGCGGGAGAAAAGGCGGCGGCGGCAGCGGCGGCGGCGGCGCGTAGCCATGGGGCAAAATGGAAGGCAGCGTCGGCAACACCTGGGGATGGGGCGAGCCAGTAGATGGGTCCTCAGGGCGCTGACCGGACGGCACCGTCGCTGAAAGCAGACGGGGAGCGGCAGAACCCGTGCGACGACAGAGGCGCAGCTGATTGAGATGCCGACGCAACTCACCAGAGGACCCCAAAACCAGATACATAGCGCGGCCGAGGCAGCGAAGAATGCGCCCTGCGAGCCAACGCCGTGAACCTCTATAGTTACGATAGGATACAAAGTCGCCTGGAGCAAAAGCAGATGGCTGCCGCTGCACAGGAACCGCATGCGGCGGATGTAGCAAAGACATCAAGGTTCGATGAGGACGACCGTGGAGCAACTCAGCCGGCGAGCTACCATCTCGGGGCTAAGAGCGAGACGAGGACAAAAAGAGCAATAACGCGTCCTCCCGAGAATGCGACTCTTTCAACTTCAACATCTGTGACTTGAAAGTCCGGACCAATCGTTCAGCGGCACCGTTTGACTGAGGCGAAAACGGCGCGGACGTCACATGTTGAATACCATTGGCCTTGCAGAATGACTGAAATTCTGCGGACATGAATTGTGGGCCATTGTCGGAAACAATAGTCTGTGGAAGACCTTCAATGCGGTTAACGCTTGGATGGTGGCAGATGACGTCGTGGAAGACATCCGGACAACAAAAGGAAAATTACTGAATGAATCTACCACAACCAACCATCGAGCAGTCCAGAATGGACCAGCGAAATCGATGTGTAAGCGTTGCCAAGGGAAAGTGGCATTTGGCCATGCAAAGAATTTCCGCGGTGGTGTTGACTGTTGTTCGGCACACGCCATGCAAGAAGAGCACATAGTCGTAATCGCGGCATCGATTCCGAACCAAGTACAGTGCTGACGAGCAAGTTGTTTCGTTCGCACTATACCCCAATGTCCTTGGTGGAGAAGCCGTAAAACAGAGGACTGTAACGAACTTGGGACCACGACGCGGGACCGATCATTATCAGAACGCAACAGCAAAACACCACGTCGAACAAAAAGTCTCTCCTTGTGAGCAAAAAATCGGCGAACCAACGGATCCGCGATCCGTGACTTTGACAATGGCCATTGCGTGGCAACAAAACGCAAAACGGTAGCAAGGACAGGGTCAGCAGCTGTGGCTGTAGCTACACGACGAAAATCAATCGGAAACGATTCGACCACGTCATCGGTTTCCGCATCAATGAACATGCAAGCAAGTTCGGAAGAATCAAACGCTCTATCCTCAGCAACTGGCAACCGGGACAACGCATCGGCGTTTCCGTGCTTAGCAGTGGACCGATACAAGATATCGTAGCGGTACTGCGAGAGGAAAATAGACCAGCGAATGAATTTCTGCGCTGTACGTGGAGGTACAGGCTTGTTCGGATGAAAAAGCGACGTCAAAGGTTTGTGGTCTGTGATGATGGTAAAGTGACGACCATACAAGAAATCACGAAACTTTGTAACACCAAATACGAGAGCCAAAGCTTCTTTCTCGATCTGTGAATAATTTCTTTGCGCAGACGAGAGCAATTTGGACGCAAGGCAATAGGGCGATCATGCGATCCATCTTTGTGCGCAAGCACAGCACCGATCCCGAAATCCGATGCATCCACCATCAACAAAAGGGGTTTCTGGGAATCGAATGGCGTAAGGCAAGTATTGGAAAGCAACGCCGATTTCAACTGGCGAAAGGCGCGTTCGCATTCCGTCGTCCAGACGAACGGAACACCTTTACAGCGTAAGCGATGAAGCGGAGCTGAAATGGAAGAGGCGTGGCGCACATATCTGTTATAGTAATTTATTTTCCCCAGCACACTCTGTAGCTGCTTCAAATTCTGCGGCGAAGGCAAGTCCTGTATGGCACGGAGGTGCTCTGGACTGGGATGTATGCCTTGGGCATTGAGTACATGGCCCAGATATGGTAAGTCCCGAGCAAAAAACACACATTTGTCCTTCCGCAAGCGAAGACCTGAAATAACGTCCTGAGATTGGCTAAATGTTCTTCTTCCATCTTTCCGGAGATCACAATATCGTCCAGATAGTTTGCTGCAGTAGGGACCGACGCACAAACAGTTTGCAGATATTGCTGAAACAATGCAGGGGCGGATGCACACCCGAATGGCAGTCTTTTGAATCGATACAAACCAAGATGCGTGTTAACCACTAAAACGCGCTGGGATTCTTCGTCCACTGGTATTTGCAAGTACGCATCGGCTAGGTCCAACTTTGAAAAATATTTACCCGGGCACAGTTTGTCAAAAAGATCTTCCGGGCGGGGTAAAGGAAAAGTTGCAATCACTAGTTGTGGATTCACTGTTGCCTTGAAGTCCACACAAAGTCTCAGTTTTCCGGAAGGTTTTGGCAAAATGACTAAGGGTGAGGCCCAGAGAGAAGCCTGCACACGTTCAATCACACCTTGTGATTCCAAATCGTGTAAGGTTCTTGTGACCTCATCACGCAATGAGTGGGGAACATTGCGCGCTCGGAAAAATTTCGGTTGCGCGTGGACTTTCAGTTCCAAATGGGCTTCGTAGTTCTTAGTGCAACCAAGGCCCGGTGCAAAAATGTCTGCAAATTCTTCACAGAGACGATAAACACTGGCTGAAGGCACAGTCTGGTTCACTGATAGGACCTGATTTACTATAGACAAGTTCAACAACTGAAATAAATCTAAACCAAACAAGTTCACTGCAGAAGAAGAACGAAGGACGTAAAATGACACAAGTTTTGTTTGTCCCTTGTATGTTGCAAGAAGTCTGCACTGTCCTAACACAGGGATATTCTGAAAGGAATAACTATGTAACTTAACATTTGCAGCACGCAACGGAGGTGTGCCCAGTTGTTTGTATGTGTCGTGATTGATCAATGAAACTGCAGCTACGGTATCGAGCTGGAGTGGGATCACTTTGCCATGAATGTCCAAGTCCACATAAAATTTATTGTCCTGTTGACGACAAGAGCGACTGTCTCGTGGAACGTGAACTGACACTGGTACAGAAGCACTTGCGATATGACGGGATTTCCGTCGATGTCGACGCACACTATTTGTGGGACGAACACTGTCACTGTTAGAGAGAGTGGCACTGGGCGGAGTGGAATGAACTACATGAATGTCCATGGGCGAAGGTTCACAAACCTGAGTATTCTTGGTTCGATTCCGATTCCGGCACGAAGCAAAGGGCCTGGAATGGTTGTGAGTGTCCGATCTGAGATTTTCTGGCGAACACTTTGAACATGGCCTTTTTTATTACAGAAAAAGCAAATAGCTTGGCGTGACGGGCAATTCTCACGCGAATGTCTAGTAGCACACCGCAGGCATGATTTTAGCACTCCATTTGCTTGCTTGCGTGGCAGCTGCGCGGACGGGCGCGAGGACTGTTTACTGTTCCGTGCAGCGCGCCCGGCGGGCCGGTTAATGTGACACACGGATGGCGAAGTTTCAAATGATTCCTGAGCAAACTCAAGTGTGTCCTGTCGATCCAATATGTCCATCACTTGTTGAAGGGAGGGACTGACTAGTTTCAAAATCTGTTCCCTTATACGAACATCAGAAACGTTCTGTGCTATTATATCACATACCATAGTATCTGAATAAGGGAGCCCACATTCACACTCAAAAGCACAATCCCTAGTAAGGCCTTGCAAGGTTGCAACCCACTGCCGATTAGTTTGACCGGCCATACGTTTGGTACGAAAGAACGTATACCGTTTGGCAACTACATTGACTGAGTTTTTGAAATATGCATCTAATGCAGACAAAATTTCCTCGTAGGACAGAGTTGCGACGTCGTGTCGGGGAAATAATGTCACTATCACATGGTACGTCTGGACGCCTACACACGAAAGCAAAAAAGGCTGCCGCTCAATACCTTGAATTCTGTAGGCGGCGAGATGGAATCCAAATCGGCGTGACCACTCCGTCCAGCTTTCCAGTGCCGCATCAAAAGGACAAAAAGGTGGTGCAACTGCGTGTTGTGGCTGCGGGAGCGGTGGAGCGGCGGCGGCCGCATCGTTTTGCATTGCACGTTGACCCTGGACGAGCTGTCCAAGGGCATCCAATAACGCCTGCGTCTGCTGATTCTGCAAACGATAAAATTCGGACAGTACATCTGGAGATTGTGGCGAAGCCATGACACAAGTAAATCAGGAATATCACTACGAACACAAAATCCTCGTTGCCAAACTGTAGTGACTTGGCAAGACAGCCAAGCCACTCGGAGGTAGCCGAAAGGCACGCATTTAGCTCACGCAGACTGGCGTGAGGTCTGGAACATGACAATGTCTTGAGAATTGCAAATAAAGTACGAAGATCTTGGAATACTTAACTTTAATCCATAAGTGGTGTACATCGCTCTTGATGATAGATAAAACAATCTCAATATAAACTGGTAATGGTGACACCACAACAATGCTAGTCAGCATTTCTTCTGAGTTATCTATTTTTGTACGTAGTTTGCATCACATTTTATAGTCTCATAACGGCGTTGTGCGAGAGCAGAAAAACCTTGTTCGTAAGAGCTGTTGTCCTGAGGTCGTATCCATGACTCCACTGCATAACTTACACTCTCATCAAATTCAAAATGTGTCTCTGGTACAGAATTACCAGGTGGCCCAAACACACGGCAGTTATCTGCTGCAGGGTGGTGGAAGAGGCAGTAATGTTCTATTCAATTTGGCGATGTGTTCCCCGATTCTGAGATTCGCGTATGTGAGTGAACTGTCGTGCTGGAGCAAGATTTTTTTCGGGTTTCTGTCAGATGAAATTCGTCGGAAATGGTTGTTGAGTTCCTTCTGAGTCTTCACATGTGCCTCTGAATTAAAGGCTGCCACTTTTGGTGACACAATCACGAGAAGAGACCATCGCTACCCGCAACAGAGGGAGCTGCCTCGCATTTCTTCTTCTTTCGTGGCAGCCTGTGGTGCCCCTCGAGTTACTGCCTTCTTCCCGCCACGCCAAGGCAACTGTGACGACGCAGTTTCGTTTCTGCCCACAGGAAACGTGCCTACTCACCTTCCGGTGATTTATCCTTCTGTCAGAGAACGAGTAAAGTCTCTCTATTGGAGAAACTGTAGTGGAACCAGTAGCACTCCACCCATCTGCATGTCGAGCTGAAATTTTAATTGTTTCAGATGTTTGCAAGCTATTGGGCGAAAAAATGTCTTGGAATAAAAATTCAACTGTATTCTGACTTCTTTGTTACAAAATAACCGCCAAGTGAATGCTTGTCTCAAGTTACAATAATGACAGACACTCAGTCACAGTCACTCGTAATAGCCAGCTTAGGAAATCCAACAGATCGTATTAACAAAAAATTCGCAAACGGATTGTCTGTGACAGAATCCTTGTTCTATATTTCCGAAATCACTTTCTTCGAACTTTGGGATCTCCGAAACGATTCGAATAAAATGCCACCCGCATTTTAGTTATATAAAAACTCACGGTTTCCATTCTATACAGCAGAAAGCAATTCCTCTAGCCCACAGTGTAGTGCGAACGTGTTGCCTCCTAACTGACAGAGATACGGCAGCCAATCCGATATCAGTGTAAAATCGTGCTGCTCTTCAGTCTGAACTAATAACAACTTAATAGCTTTGATGAGCAATTTATTAAAAGCACAAAGTTATAAAACACACAGATATCAAAATACCCATCTCGTTATCTAACTGAATTTTCTGAATTTCCCCAGTACCATACACTGACGAATTGCACTTTTCACTCGTTATGAGAAACATAGCTTGTCAAACTAGTCATTCTTTCACAATTTTGTTTTCCTCGTTCTGCGAATTGTGCGTTATGGGACGTTCTACTGTATGTAAATTGCTCTGGAGCTCACCCTATCTGGAGTTGGGACTGCAGCGCAGATCTTGAAGAACGGAAGATACAAGAGCTTCAGACTATGAAGTGCATGTCTCATGCTGAGGCCAAAAAGATGTATTAGGTCACGCTACCCCTGACGTTCTTCCCTTGCTTCGGTTCTCAAACAGCCACTGCAGAAGGGCGATATTGCTACGTGCTACGTGAACGGAGGTTGCTATTGTCAGTACCAGTACTTGTGTTTGTCAATGCACTTGTGCCTCCCTCCAGAACGTCAGAAGGGCCACCATTGCAAACACTGCGAGATACCCTGCCGCTCCAAAAAGTCAGTCTGGTTCACCGTGACTCTGGAGCTGCCTCAGTCACATAAAAAAACACGAAGTCCAAGGCGAAGAATCACCATTGCCAGAGACGGGAAGAACACAGTCCAACGATGTCGACGTCATTCTCTCTGACATCTCTCTCGACTCTTCTTCAGAGCTTGTGGACCTTGTGTCAGACTGGGGCCCGAGACTGAGCCTCCAGCCATTGCGTGATCCCTGCCCTGGCAGACAGGATGAAAGTGCTACTCCCATGAGAGACGTTTCCCATCGTACAGAGGAACATTAGTGGGTTTAGCATATATGTGGAGGAACTGAAACTCTTAGCACAGGATCGCCCGCTGTGCTTGTGTTTGCAGGAAAATCAATTTAAACCTTCTGATGCTCCTGTACTACGGGACCATGTGCTCTATTGCAAGGCTGACCTGATTGGGGAAAGGGCCAAAGGACGGCTTGCTGTGTTTGTCAATAACGAGCACCACTCCTCCGCTCTCCCCCTGGCTATTGACTTGCAATCAGGTGCAGTCGGAATTCTTGTGCGGTGGAAGATCACTGTTTGCTGGCTTTATTTTCGTTCGCAAGATGCTACCGACACTGACGCTCTCACAGATGTTGTGGAACAACTCCCCTGACCTTTCCACCTACTGCGAGACGTGAGTACCAATCATGTCTTGTGGTGCTCGACTTCTACTTGCCCTCAGGGTCGCGTCTCACGAGCTGTTTGTCCTCAACACAGGCACTCCCTCTCATTTCTGTGCGGCTACTGTGCCAGTCTCAGCCATTGACCTCTCTTCCTCCTCTACAGCCCTCGCAGACTCTGTTCAGTCGGGAGTTACTGACGACCTTCAAACAGTGACCACTTCCCTCACCACTTCACATTCACCTCCTAGATGGAGGCACACTTGAACAGAAGGCAGAAAATAGATGGCCAGCACAGCTAACTGGAAGTTGTTCAGCCAGCTAGCTGTGTTCTGACACCGAGACAGCGTCCAGTAATGGGTGCAGCACATCACACAAGTGACCCATTATGCCGCTGACTTCTCGGCACCAAAGTCCGCAGGTCATCTTAGAAGGCAACCCGTTCGTTGGTGGACCAGAGACTGCCGTTCAGCAACCGGGACAGACGTGTGGCTGGCTCTCTGACGATTTAAGCATTGTCTGACAGCAGACAACATTACGGCCCTCGGGCTTAATTAAGGAGAGCATGAAAAGGTCATGGAAAAATTTCCTGGACTCGATCAACCACTATACTTTTTCTGTAAAAGTATGGAAAACCTCAGGTGCATTTGCGGTAAACACAGTAGCCAATAACAGCAGTCCAGAAACAGGGGTCTCTCCAAACAACATGCAGACATCAGTGATGATAGCAGAGCATTTTGCAAAGGTTACCGCCAACTTCAGCCAGGATCTGGTGTTTCGCTGCTAACGTGCGACTGTACAGAGGGACGAGTAGGACTTCAGAGCCAAAAATTCTGAATCATGCAACTACCCTTTCTCCACGTGGGACCTGGAATCGGCACTGCCTGAGACTCGCGACACTGCACTAGGTCACGACCGAATCCCCTGCTGCATGATTCGACATTTGCTTACAGCGTGAAAGGAGATCTTCCTCGAATATTTTAATCTGATATGACAGACAGGCGACTTACCCAAATGTTGGAGAGAGGCTGTTCTGATACCTCTCCTCAAACCAGGAAAGGATCGCACAAGTAGTTATCGGAGCATCACCTTAAAGAGCTGTATGGGAAAGATCCTAGAGCGAACAGTGAACCGCCCTCTGATCTCATTTTCAGAGGCCAGGCAACTCTTCAGCCGCCATCTGTATGTATTCCAACTTGATCTTACTAGAGGCGGGTGTTCAGCAGGGTTTCCTACGTAAACATCACTGTCTCTGCGTATTCTTCGATATCAGTAAAGCGTAGAACACTATTTGGAGACACAATGCTCTCGTCCAACTCCATCATAGGGATTTCGTAGCCAGCTCCACATTTTCGTAGGGTCCTTCCTGTCCAAGCGCTTTTTTTAGGTCTCGAATTGGCGATGTGCTGTTGCATCACTTTGAGCGGGAGGATGGTGTTCTATGGACAATCTTTTAATACCCATAAAAAGTACCTCGTTTACCGTTAGGAGTCCTGTACAGTGCACTTGATTTTTGGACGACTGCACTGCTTCTGGTTGCGCCTCCAGTGTTCCAACAATCACTCATAAGTTGGAACTTACAGTGCAGACGTTAGGTTAGTAGACTGCAAAGACAGATTTTCAGTTTTCCGCAAATAAGGATTGTGTGCTCATTTTAATCGCTCTCGTCTTTTTTTATTTTACCTGATCTGCGTATGGAGAACGCCACTCAACATTTTAAAGACTCAGTGAACTTTCTGGGCCTCATTTTTGACTCGAAACAGTCGTGGTTACCGCAGCTGGGAGACGTGGAAGCCAGAACCCAGAAGCCACTGAATATCGTAAAGTACCTTAGCTACAGGTCTCGTGGAGCAGACAGGCCGCGTCTGGTGCAGTTTTATAGGGCTTTTGTGCGTTTGCGGTCAGACTATGGACATGCTGATACCTGTCTTCAAACCAGGAAAGGATAGCACATCTACCAGCCCCGTACCCAGCCTCTGTGCCGAGGCACCATCCGGCCGCAGCTCCTCATGGTGCCTCAGGCATGTAAGTTCCTCACATCTCCGACTTCATCCACATACCATAGCGTTGTTCGGCCCCCTGTGCAAGGCATTCTCTCCAATCGGCCAGGAGCAACAATGCCATTTGGGATCCATGTATAGTGTGTGCTGGAGTCGGTGTGGAGCACGTACAGCACCAAAGGTTTTAACTGCCTGCCACAACAGTTACTGCAGAGGTGCAGAACAATTTTAGAATTGGTGCAGTGCAGCAGAGATTGCAGTATTACACATGTTTTTAATACATTATTTTATGACATTTTAACTAAGCTCAAAACGGTTCGAATGCCTCTGAGCACTATGGGACTTAACATCTGAGGTCATCAGTCCTCTAGAACTTAGAACTACTTAAACCTAACTAACATAACGACATCACACACATCCACGCCCGAAGCAGGAATCGAACCTGCGACCGTAGGAGCAGCGCGTTTAACTGAGCAGCACGAGTCTAAATCCGTCTGTAGGAATGGTTCTAAAGAGAGGGACGCCGTTGGTTGCTCCGTGGTTTCCTCGACTGTGTACTCAATGTCCGTCTGCCTCAAAACTTTACTATGTTCGATGTGGGATTATATGCGATCTTAAGGGCACTGGAGCAGATGAGATGTGCTTCGAGTGCTAAATTCCTTGTCTGTTCCGCTTCTCTGAGTGCCCTTCGCTCCCTACAACTGTTGTATCTTGCAGTAAAGTAGTACAAAATATTCAGGGTGCCCTCCTCCAACTACAGTGGGTGGAGAAGGAGATATGTTTCTGCTTGGTACGAGGGCACATGACTATTGCTGGGAACTAGAGGGCAAATGTCGCACTAAAGGAAGCGTGTCGTGATCCTCAGTTCCATCAGTGTGTCACCGTCTGCATGCTGCCGCCTCGCTGTTGCTGTGAGTCGATGGGAGGACGAATGGCTGGTAGTAACAGGTAATAAGCTGCATCTACTAAGGCCCACCACACAGCCGTGGTGTATCTCGTTTCAGCCATGAAGATGAGGTGCTCCTTATATGTATTCGCAGAGACCACAGTGCTTTGTCGCACGACTTCTTGCTCAGGAGCGACGACGCTTCAATGTGCGGTCCTTGTGGCGTATAGAAGGCTGAGCGCCACGTTTTACGAGACTGTGTTTTACTTTCAGACCAGAGTGGAGCGTCTGATTTGCTGGCAGATCAGCCCTGCATTTTAAGTGACGTTCCAACGAACATGGTGCGGCTTTTAAGATTTGGTGATTTGCCAAGTTGGTTTCCAAAAATTTTAGTGAGATGTTCTTAATGTGTTAACAGTTTGACTGGCTCGCCTGTGGTTTCTGGAAGTCGTCAGACAGCCACAAATCCCTGTGCCATTGCCTTAGCTCCTCTGTCGTTTGCTTCCGTTTTCTTCCCACGTGTAGTGTCTTCTACTATTTCTCCTTCGCTTTACGGCGTGTGATATGGAATATACGTGTGTGTGCGGGTGAATGCGAGTGAGTGAGTGAGTGAGAGAGAGAGAGAGAGAGAGAGAGAGAGAGAGAGACAGAGAGAGAAATAGATAGACAGAGTGTCAAGAATTTTAGCCCTATTCACCATATTCGTTTCCTTTTAATATTTCTAAGGACGCTGATAATCTCACTGTTGAGATCCTGAACACCCTAAATGACAACAACAGCAAAGTCTGTGGATACTGTCTGTCATATATATGTAGCGAATTCAGTTAGTAGCACAGAAGTAACAAGCTTAAATGTCATGCATGGTGCGCCAGTTTTTCACGCATTTGAGTCTCCATGACGTCCCATCTCCTGAACTATTTGTGGCACCATGATATAATTTTGTGTATACATTTAGCGGTGTATATGGATACTGCGACATTTATTGGCAATAGAGTTAGCGGCACAGAAGTAATAAGCTTAAACATCATATATGATGCGGCAGTTTTTCACGCATCTCATTCTTTATGGTTTCATATCCCCTGAGCCATGGTAGGTGTGTTGTTTCAACCCCAACAGCATTCGTTACACACTGTCAGGGATATATGTTACAAGTTAAGTTAAAATCGGTCCTATGGTTTAGGAGGAGATGTGAAACTTATATACATACATACACTCATAAATACGCTACTGGCCATTAAAATTGCTACACCAAGAAGAAATGCAGATGATGAACGGGTATTCATTGGACAAATATATTATACTACAACTGACATGTCATTACATTTTCGCGCAATTTGCGTGCATAGATCCTGAGAAATCAGTACCCAGAACAACCACCTCTGGCCGTAATAACGGCCTTGACACGCCTGGGCATTGAGTCAGAGCTTGGATGGCGTGTACAGGTACAGCTGCCTATGCAGCTTCAAAGCGATACCACAGTTCATCAAGAGTAGTGACCGGCGTATTGTGACGAACCAGTTGCTCGGCTACCATTGACCAGACGTTTTCAATTGGTGAGAGATCTGGAGAATGTGCTGGCCAGGGCAGCAGTCGAACATTTTCTGTATCCAGAAAGGCCCGTACAGGACCTGCAACATGCGGTCGTGCATTATCCTGCTAAAATGTAGGGTTTCGCAGGGATCGAATGAAGGGTAGAACCACGTGTCGTAACACATCTGAAATGTAACGTCCACTGATCAAAGTGCCGTCAATGCGAACAAGAGGTGACCGAGACGTGTAACCAATGGCACCCCATACCATCACGCCGGATGATACGCCAGTATGGCGATGACGAATACACGCTTCCAATGTGCGTTCTCCGCGATGTTGCCAAACACGGATGCGACCATAATGATGCTGTAAACAGAACCTGGATTAATCCGAAAAAATGACGTTTTGCCATTCGTGCACCCAGGTTCGTCGTTGAGTACAGCATCGCAGGCGCTCCTGTCTGTGATGCAGCGTCAAGGGTAACCGCAGCCGTGGTCGCCGAGCAGATAGTCCATGCTGCTGCAAACGTCGTCGAACTGTTCCTTCAGATGGTTGTTGTCTTGCAAACGTCCCCATCTGTTGACTCAGGGATCGAGACGTGGCTGCACGATCCGTTACAGCCGTGCTTATAAGATGCCTGTCATCTCGACTGATAGTGATACGAGGCCGTTGGGATCCAGCACGGCGTTTCGTATTACCCTCCTGAATCCACCGATTCCATATTCTGCTAACAGTCATTGGATCTCGACCAACGCGAGCAGCAATGTCGCGATACGATAAACCACAGTTGCGATAGGCTACAATCCGGCCTTTATCAAAGTTGGAAACGTGATGGTACGCATTTCTCCTCCTTACACGAGGCATCGCAACAACGTTTCACCAGGCAACGCCGGTCAACTTCTGTTTGTGTATGAGAAATCGGTTGGAAACTTTCCTCATGTCATCACGTTGTAGGTGTCGCCACCGACGCCAACCTTGTGTGAATGCTCTGAAAAGCTAATCATTTGCATATCACAGAATCTTCTTTCTGTCGGTTGAACTTCGCGTCTGTAGCACGTCATCTTTGTGGTGTAGCAATTTTAATGGCCAGTAGTGTATATACATACATTTTTATAATAGCTGTTCATTAATGAGTGTAAACAGTTTTTTGGCATTATTTACTGAACGAGAATCTCATTGGTGGGGATGTGAGTGGCCTGCCTTCGCCAGTGCTGCCAGTCCAGACCAGCCCCAGGATATTAATGGTGCTACTGTTCAGTCAGGGGCAGGGCGCGGCGGATCTTGCAGCTACTGTGAACTGTTGCAGCTGGACGGATGCAGGGATTACGGCTTGACGTGCGAGACGCACGCGGTGGAGACTGAGGACGGCTACCAGCTTACAGCTCACCGCGTGCTAGTTCCGCCGGGCGTTCCCCGCCGTGGGGCTCTGCTGGCCGTTTCAGGGCTCATAGGTTGCTCTGACAGCTTCCTCCTGCCCTTCCCCGAGACGTCTATGCGTATGTATCAATCTCATCTCTTGTAAACTAACGACATAATTGTACACGTTTCTCTCATGTATATAGTCCAAGTTATAGCCATTTACCATGAGGGATTAATATATGTATGCGTTTCAAACAAAGAAATAAGGAAATCGAGGCCAACCCACTGTTACCCTCCTGACGACTGTCCCATGTACGGCTCGCTGTCTCCACTGCAGACCCTTTTCCTGTTGACAGTTTTCCGCAGAACTTCTTCCTTGTGTAGCGACCTCGGACTATGGCATAGAGCTGGTGCAGTGGCAGGGTGTTGCGAAAGTAGTGCTGGCCAGTGCTAGCAAGGGAATTTCGGGTGAAACGTAAAACATATGAATTCAGATTTGCACTACAACCTCGTGCACTGTGTGACACCACAGGCATCCCCCACCCCCCCCTCCTTCCACTGGCTCATGGTCCACTGACAGCGCCATTAGTTGCAGAAGGCTGTGGTGGTGGTGTGCTGGATGTGTTCCAGCTGTGTCCTACTCTGTAGGAACTGTTTGCTTCACTTAGCAACACGTGCCCCAGATGGCGCTGTGCAGCCACATGCAAAATAAGTCAGCCATGTGAATGTCTGCCCTGATTCTCGTAGAGGTCTGCTGCTGCTGGAAGAGAAGCTCACTCTAGTGTGGATGGATGACAGTCGTACTACCATGAGTTGCTGTCACCCAAGACACTAGTTTGGCTGCTGTTGTTGCGGCTGGAGATGGCTCTTCTGTCGCACTGCTCCAAACTAATAGATGCTGACTTAGCTCCATGGCTTTGGCTCGTTGTAGTGGCTGCCCAGACTGATATCGGGTGCTCACTGACCAATGATGTGGCGGAGAGTTGCGTGCCCTGGTGTCTTGTAGGTTGCTGCCAGACATGTACATAACTATGCTAGAATCAATAGTACAAACTATAGTGGCTGATGGCAACTACATTCTGCCAATACGTTCCTTCAAGGGGCACCATTACCTTTGTGGTCCCATAGTGTGGGTACTTTCCTCAGTCTCGTTCACAGCTGCACTGCTTTTCTGCTGTCGCAGCTCAACTTGACCCATCTTGTGGTGAGCGAACAGGCTGCTCGCTTCACATAATGCTGCAGTGCCTTCCTCATGTTGACGCCCAAAATTAGTGACAGTGTCACACTGGTCTTATCTTTCTAGTGCCTTTTTATTTAGTAATTTATCCATTCATGTAATTCTTAACATTCTCCTCTAATACGACTTTATCTTTTATTCCCAAACAGTATGGAAGTCTCGCCCATATTATGATGTTTTTCTGACTATGGCGTCTACAACTTCTACCTTGATATAAAGTCACTTATTAATATCAGAATACTTACTCTGTTGTCTAGTTCATCCTCAGTCAGTTTGTGGTTTGTGATGGTGTGACCCATTCAACACTATCTAGCAGTAGCACTGTGACGTCTATGAGGCTCATATTTCATACCTCTTCCCTCTATACTTTTTTGTCAAAATATTTTCTTTCATTCTCTCCACTGCGTCTTGTAGATACCAGCTGGAAACACTGATAGGATACAGCCTTCCCTTACAGCTTTCTTGACATCAGTTATGTTCCATTATTACTCCCTTTATTATATTTCTTACAAGCATTTATTATTTATTTTCTTCCCCTCATGATCACTGCAGTGTCGCCACATGACCATGCCGTTCCATTAGGTAAATAATATTTAAATATAGTGTACAGTACTAATAATGAATGACTATAAATATTTACTGAATGAGACTTTACTCTCAAATTATTAATAATGGATAGAAGAAGAAGAATGTTATAGTTATTTCTACTGTCAAGACATGGCAACAGTTACCTGTAATTATGTGGCATAACTTTTGAAAACCCAAATTAATATGGCTGGGCCAGGTAACAAACCTGAGTCCCCCTTATAGAAACAGTAGGAACGATTTATTTTAGTAATTTCTCAGTAAAAAAAATACGTAAGGGATTCGTGCAGCCAACAGATAGTTTACCACAGAAAGCCGTTAATTTGTGTTTCAAAATATGCAATATGTCAGCTCATCATTTCTTTCAGAAGTATACTGAAAATTAATAATATAATTTATTTGTGAATGATAAGCATGGGCAAGTCGGTCATATACACATTATTTCCTGCTGTGTTTGTAGAACGAGTAAAACTATTCGCCTCATTGAAGCAAATATATTCAAGAACGAATACAGGTAGAGACAAGATGACCTCTGAGCTCATGGATGTGAATGGATTTCGTTTCATAGAGAATTTTCAGTGTGCATGGTAAAGTCCCTGCAGTGACCTTGTGATAACCTAGGAATACTGTGGGCATTCGAGTATTGAAAGCATTCATGCCTGCAATTGTAGTTGGGTTCAAAAATGGTTCAAATGGCTCTGAGCACTATGGGACTTAACTTCTAAGGTCGTTAGTCCCCTTGAACTTAGAACTACTTAAACCTAACTAACCTAAGGACATCACACACATCCATGCCCGAGGCAGGATCCGAACCTGCGACCGAAGCGGTCACGCGGTTCCAAACTGACACGCTTAGAACCGCACAGCGGTTGGGTTCTCACACAGCCTACACCACTATATAGGGGATAATATCACTTTAGTGCCGCAGTAATGTAGTTTCTCAAAAGTTGCACCTAGCTTGAAGTCATAGTCAGATGTCCTACCAACGCCATTTACTTTCTCATCTTGAGATTAGCAAATAGAGGAGTGTATGGTGAGAGCTCACTATAGGGTACTGAAATATGTCCAATTATGAGTATTTCATATGAAGCATAAAAAATTTCCAATGAAGATTTACATTAACGTTACAGCAAAAAGCATTGTGTCAACATGCTTCCAAACTGTACCAAAATATCCAGCAAAATATAAAAGGCCGCAGCAAAACCTCTCCTAAGTACAACTTTCACCATCACCACCACCCTCAGCATATATATATATATATATATATATATATATATATATATATATATATATATATATATAAGGTAGCTTCATAAAAACAATTGTGTGTGGGGTTGATCTATTGCACTTAGTAAGGTACCTATTGTTTGAAGCTTTAGTAGGGTAGAAGACTGTAGGTCCTGATTTTGATCTTACAGGATGCACATATGATTACTACAAGTAATATGACTATACCAGCTGTGCCACACCAAGCACATGTTTTCGTACATTGACCACCATCAAGTCTCTGCATTTACTTACTGAGTCAAAATATTCTTTATCACGTCAGAAGGTTTGTGACCTCGATTTATTATTTGATGAATAGCATTACTTTAAGTGCACCTAAATCTGTCCATCATGTATGTATGTGTGTGTGTGTGTGTGTGTGTGTGTGTGTGTGTGTGTGTATGTGGAGTATGATAAAAAATGAAAGTCTCTGATGCCACAGAATAGAACTTCACATTCTTAGCAAGTGAATAAGAAGCTGAAACATAATTGGGGGAAAGTAGGTCATTTATAGATAGCGCTACAGGTTCTGTAGACCAGAAATAGCATGTCTAAGTGCTTTTCTATGTTACATCCTTGGTGAATGCTAAGTGGATTTTCATGTTGTAGGAAGTAGGTCAGTTGCGACTAGCATAGCTGAAATAACAAATTAACAGGCAGACTCAGACACAAGTTACGACTTTCATGGGAAAGAAATGTTTATATTGTGCTTCATACATTGTCAGGCAGCATGACAGTGGTTGCATCAGGTATCATGATATGTGCCAAACATCACACAATGGCAACTGCATGGCAGCCAGCACTGTGACACCACAACCCATGTTGTATGTGGGCAACCTGGACTAGTGGGAGCCATACAACGCTATTTGGCTGGATGCTGGGGGGGGGGGGGGGGGAATTCTTTGCTCTCAGCATGTGTCTCATTCCCTCATATCTGAACTGCCATAGTGGGGAGACTTGGTTTCCGGCAGTAGCATCGGTGGAGGGCGTGTGCCGTCACTCTGACTGTGGAAGGGTGCTCTTTCCACCACATTCGTTTTAAATAAAGATATAACCATCGCTATCCTACTCCAGGGGTAGTGATAAGAGCACTAACTGGCTAGCAAGTCGCTAGGGGAATTTGTTTCGACACATCACATGTGGACTTAAAGGAACTGCAGTGGGAGAAATTGTTTAAGCATATACTCTGTATGAGTTTTAAACATAGAGATAAGTGAATTTTAGAATTTTATACCATTTTAAAATTATGATACGATTTGAGACTTAAAAAATGTGAAATCTTACAACTATGTAGGCTCAACCGTCTTGCATTCTATACCTAGTGCAAGTGTCCTGGCAACCATGCAGGTTCCACTAGTATCCACAGTTTAGCCATATTGAGTTCTGATGTCATATGGTTGGGAAAAATATAGAAAAAATGCAAGATGCGCCAGGGTTCCCAGATCCGCCATTTTGGAATAGCATCTTGGAGCTAAATAGACTGGCAACTATACAGGCTGTGCCAATATCCCACAGTCCACCATCTTGGATTCTTTAATTACATACCAACTGGATAATTGTTAGTCTAGGATTTTTTAATTTCTCATCATATTTCACTTAGGACAAGTGGCTTGAGACATCAGAGAAGTGGGAAAAACACATTAGCACAGTTGGTCTCTTTCCAATTTCCCATCAACTTTGAATTTCCTGCCTGTTTATAAATAGAATTGTTTTCCTGCGACATCAGAGAGATGGGGTAGGGGGAAATATGGTAAAATCGCATGTCATTGTGATGTTATATGAAATGAGAAATCTCACAGTAGTGCAGACTACACCAGTACCCCCACAGCCTCACTACTACTAAGGCTGCAGTTATCAACGTTGGAAGGCGTTAGTGGGAAGTGTTCCAGTAGGTGCATAGTAGGAAACGTCATGTAAATAGCAAATACAACTTTCATTCCCTGGTAACCCTAATCTGGAGTACAAACCCTCACACAATGTGCCGTGGCCATTTGGGTTTAGACTTTTTATGGATTAGTTGTTTCGTGATCTTTACTGGAAAGGTAATTTGGTAATTAGTGATGTGGAAAATGATTATGACTCCTATTGTAATTATATAAATATGTTCTAGAAATTCTTTTACTTTATGCATTATCCAAATTCTGCATCATGTAACAAACTGTAAATATTGTCCCACAAAGGGTCATAGTGTACAACTACTTGATAGTCACTATTAATTTATATTCTATTATTGTTAATGATCCATCTTGTAGTTTTAGCGATTTCAAACATCTCTTTCCAGTTTTATTTTTGAAGCTTTGTTCAAGTTCACAATTACCAATAAGGTACCCTGGTTTTTTCTCGATATTCTCATTCATTTGTAATTAGTGAGTTGTAGATTTCATTTTGAACATTAACTTCTATTACCTATTAATTTATTCATCGTTAAATATATCAAGCACAATGTTCATCATCAGCAAACCAAACAGGTTACATATCTGCAATGACTGTATTTCATTTAGCTTGATAATATTACAAACGAAATGAAAATTTGCAGTACCAAAATGAAGTAATGTTGCACAATAGAATGAAGAGATTCGTGCCATCTGTTGAGAGCTGGTACATTTCGCAGTGTAAGTGCCCACAAAGTTTCTAGATGGGATTATATTTACAGAGTTATCCACAGACTGTACTTGCCGCACAGCTACTGAAAAAAGTGCACAGTATTATACGGCACAGCAGTCACATTCTGGAGAACCAGGGTTCAATGTCCAACCAATTATAGGGATCTTAGTTTTCCAAAATTTGTCTACATGACTACAGACAAATGTCTGAAGTGTCCATCAAAACAAGACCAACGTTAATTCCATCTCCAACAATATCATGACCAGTGGGACTTGAAACCTCTGACTCTTAAAGAAGACGAAAGTGCCAACACGACATTTCTAAAGCTTGTCAGAGTTTTTACTGGAAGTGGAAAGGGGAATGGCAGGCTAAGTATGTTGATGGACCATTTGTTGGACAACACCTACCTGTGCACACAGATTTTTTGGAAAAGAGCCTGATGAAATGTGTGAATGACAGTACTTTTTCTGTTGCCAACAGTGAAACCTTTGTCCAACGCGGGGTATGACGTCATGCTGGGAAACCTGCGTGGGTCCGCCTACGCGGGCCACCGGCGCTGGTCACGCAGCCAGCCAGAGTACTGGCGCTTCAGGTGAGTAGCCGCCGCGGCGCTACCCCACCCTGGACCCGCACTCGCATACCGGGGGCAACAGTAGGGGTCAGTCGTTCTGCACAGCTTTCCACCCCCAGTGTCGTGACTGCTGAAGTATTGTGGCACACCGACTGCCGACCGATCACCTTACCAATCAGGCTACCTGAAGTGAACTTTCATTGCCACTGATGCCCCACCCACGATTTCTGAACAGTGCTCCCAGGGGTTCTCCAATGGAGTTTGTGGGTATAGCATCACTGGGGTGGAGGTGGGGGGGGGGGGGGGGGGGAGCTGGCATGGATTTGGTGGAGGACTTTATCTTGCTCTTCTTCAAGGGATACATAGGTATGGAATGAAATTCTCTGAGTAGAAGGGAATGCAGGTGCAGCAGGATGAAATCAGTAACGTTTCAGGGGCATGAAATTGTGTTACAGAAACCTTTGAGAGTAGCTGAACCTATAGTATACCGAATATATCGAGGCAGAATGGCTGATCATAGTCTTCAGAATTAATGAGAAGGAATATTAATGTCAATAGAAGTTTCACTTATGTCTGGATAATGTTCAGATAGCGCAGTGGTTAAAGCATCTGCACACGAAAAGTACGGAGGCAGAGCACAAGTACCGTCCTGCCACAAAAGTGTGATTTAGCGTGACATATGTATAACATCGGCGTTGAGGAGCTTTGAGTGTTACTTCACGGACATCATTTCATGTTATGGCCACCTCATTACCCCATTCATTACGTGTCAGTAACGTTTAACGAAATTATCATGACTCAATTACTCTTGTTCCTTCTTACTTGTGTGAACTGTCTGAGACAATATTATGAATAAATATTTACAGCGAGCAGTCAGTATCTAAGGGTGCATTATTACTGCATCACTATTGACCAGTTACAGGCGTTTACTGAAGATGCGCATTTAGTTTAACAACACACATAAAACGAATGACAGCCCTGATATTTGTTCTCCAAACACGTAACTTCAAGTCAGCGTGGTTGTGAAATAGCCGGCCGGAGTGGCCGAGCGGTCCTAGGCGTTACAGTCTGGAGCCGCGCGACCGCTACGGCCGCAGGTTCGAATCCTGCCTCGGGCATGGATGTGTGTAATATCTGTAGGTTAGTTAGGTTTAAGTAGTTCTAAGTTCTAGGGGACTGATGACCTCAGAAGTTAAGCCCCATAGTGCTCAGAGCCATTTGAACCATTTTTTTGGTTGCGAAATTTGTATTATAAACCGTAGGTAATAGCCTAAAATTTGGGTCAAATGTGTGGTTAAGACCTCTTCTGGCCACTCATCTGTAGGATTCCGCAGTTTTCCTAAATTGCTTCAGGAAAATGTTGGGATGCTTCCCTTGAAAGAATTCAGTGTATTACTTTCCCGCGTTTCGCCAATCCAAACTCATGCCTTGTCTGTATCTGTAGTGATATCAGTGTCCCTGGCATATTAGCTTTTACGTTCTCTTTCTTACTTGGTTTCTGTAAGTATTTGCGAATATATGATATAGTATATACTTACTGCATGACACAGAAATTTTACTGGGTAAATATAACCGTGTCCCATTGATAAATAACAAACTTAAAAATAGTGTAATGTAAGACTCACTAATAATTTTCAATTTCCAGTCACGAATGTACATTATTTGCTGTACTGTAGTTCTGCCTACATCAAACATGCAAAGTGTACCACGTCATCATCAGCATTATCATCATCAGTAGATGGAAATTGCGATTTCAGGCCAGCTTTCCCCTGACCCACTTTCCTTCACTCTTACATCCACTCCTCTGGCATCAGAACCCAAGATGCCTGAACTAGTGCTAGTTGTGCCAAGTATAAAATGGTGGGAAATTAAAAAATCGAAGATGACGGATCTGACAGAATTGTGCTAAGTTTAAACAAGTGGTGCTAGCCCACTTCGGCTAAGTTTAATGTGGTGGGAAATTGAAGATAGCCCACTTCTGTGAGTCACTATAAAAATTGTCTTTTTTTTAGACAATTACAGTGTTTAAGCAATTACCACTGTGTGTGTAGTAGGATGGACAGGACAAGGAATGCTTACTGACATTTTATTAAAAAGCTGAGGACATCTTCAGACCACAGTAGCTGGTGCACCACGTCGCTGGCCTCTGCACTGACGTGTGCCAGCAGGCGCAAGAGCTGCCGAACCCAGGACTGCTGCAGAGCGCGCCACACCAGTCTGTCCGCGCACTAGTTTCGCGCAGAATACCCCTTCCCAGCCGTATGCGGCGTCTCACACTTTCCCCACCACTGATGCCTGCCCATGTGCGGGACCACTAAGGACACATGCATCCTAATCGTGCTGATATGAGTCTATTCCCAGTGGAAGACACTTATCCTCAGTTCGACCACACCTGTGCAATGGTTGTGCAACCTGATATGAGACTGTCTGTACCGGAAGGAAGTGAGCAAACTGACGTACAAACACCTTTCTGGCGATACGCTTAGACGAACAATATTCGAGCTCTTACTGCACTCACCGAGCGAGGTGGCGCAGTGGTTAGACACTGGAATCGCATTCGGGAGGACGACGGTTCAATCCCGCGTCCGGCCATCCCGATTTAGGTTTTCCGTGATTTCCCTAAATCACTCCAGGCAAATGCCGGGATGGTTCCTTTGAATGGGCACGGCCGACTTCCTTCCCCGTCCTTCCCTAATCCGATGAGACCGATGACCTCGCTGTTTGGTCTCTTCCCCCCAAACAATCCAATCCAATCTTACTGCACTCAAGAGAGATTGGTCGAATCTGACATGTCGAAAGCTGCCCTGAAATTTTGTTATCAGGAAGAATACGCAGAAAGAAACCCAACGTCAAAAGTGTAGGTGCTGAGACGCACTATAAGTATTTAATAAAAATGTTGAAAATTGCTAAATTTGTATCTCATCATTTGGCTGGAGAAATGTACACCGCTGCCGTAGCTGCAGCACACAGCACATGCGCGACACGATGGGCACATATTCCTAGTTGGTGGCACATCGGTATACAGATAATATGCCACAATGCAGTCATAATTTCTAATACGAACTTCTCTTTCCATTGATAGTTTATATGACACAATATATTGTTCACAGTCAACATTCATCCTAACTTACAACTCATTTAATATAAATAATAATTAGCAGTTGCCTTTCCAGTATCGCTAAATATTGACAATGGAGGTAAAACTGAATTTATTTTCTTTGTCATTTCTTCACCTATGCGTGCTAACAATCAGTATCTGTCTCTGTGCAGTTTCCAGAGTTTCAGCCTTACAAATATGAAATACGAGTAACGTGGCATGTAATCGAAGTCACCTACTTCTTCTGAAGACTTACCTTTGTGTTATTTATTAGTTAATTTCTTGGACATTCATTCAAATGATGTCGACTTTTCTTTAGATATTGTCGAAACAATAGAAGCAACACGAAATAACTCTGAGGATTCTATGAATGGTGGTTTTAACTGTGACGTGTTAACTATATTCCAAATCATAAATGGAGAAACTTCGAAACTTCCAAGCGCGAAGAAAAAATGTGCAGCAATAGTTACCCGTGAAAAAGTGAAAGCTATAAATTTTTTGGGTTCTACAAGGACATCTACATATATACTCCGCTAGCCACCAAACGGTTTGTGGGGGAGGACGCTATTCGCGCCAGTGCCATATACCCCTCTCCCCTCTTTTCCACTCGCGAATCGCGCGAGGGAAAAAAGACTTGTTGAACGCCTCAGTACGAACTCTAATTTCCCTTGTCTCTGAATGTTGATCATTTCGCGATTTGAAAGTTTGTGGTAATAATATATGCTCTACATCCTCGGCGAAGATCGGATTTTGGAATTTAGTGAGCAGCTCCTTCCGTTTAGCGCGTCGTCTATCTGCAAGTGTGTCCCACTTCAATCTTTCTATGAGATTTGTAACGCTCTCTCGATGGCTAAATGTAGCAGTCACGAATCTTGCCGCTCTTCTTTGTACCTTCTCAATATATTGAATCAGAACCAACCGGTGAGGGTCCCATGCAGACGAACTAAAGTCTAAGACTGAACGAACTAAAGTATTGTAAGCAATTTACTTTGTTGAAGGACTACATCGCTTCGGGATTCTACCAATAAACCGCAATCTAGAGTTCGCCTTATCCTTTACTTGTATAATCTGATAGTTTGAGATCATTTCGAATAGTCACATCCACATACTTGACTGATGTTACCGCTTCTGGGCACTTATTTTGTACGCGTACATTAATGGGGATTTTCGCCTCATTGTACGCAGTAGGTTACACTTACTAATATTTGGAGATAACTGCCAGTCATTACACCACGCATTTATTTTCTGCAAATCCTCATTGATTTGTTCCCAACTTTCGTGTGATACTACTTTCTTTTAGACTACATTATCATCGGCAAACAGTCTAATGCCGCTGTCAATACCATCAAGCAGAATCTGTATGTAAATCGTAAAATGCAGCGGACGTAATACACTGCGCAGGGCCACACCTGATGTTACGCTTGTTTCTGTTGAAGTCTCTCCATTCAGGACGACATACTGTTCTCTGTCTGTTAGAAAAGTTTCTATCCAACCGCATATGTCATCAGATACACAGTAAGCGAGCACTTTTTGGAGCCTAGCGACAGTGCGGAACTGAGTTGAACGCCTTTCGAAGGTCGAGAAGTATGACATCAACCTGGGAGCCGTTAACTAGAGCCTGTCGTATATCATGCACAAAGAGGGCCAGCTGTGTCTTGCATGACCGCTGTTTCCTAAAACCACGCTGGTTTCTGTAGATGAGCACCTCAGAGTCTAGAAAGATCATTATGTCTGAACACAAAATATGTTCCATGATTTTACAGCAGATCGGTGTCAGTGAAATTGGCCGGTAATAATGTGAAATCCGATTTTCTACCCTTTTTATAGATTGCTATGACCTGGGCCTTCTTCCAGTTCCCTGGAACTTTTCGTTGTTCCTCTGATAGATGATGGACAGGAATGGTGCTATAATTGTAGCATAGTCAACATAAAATCTTACAGGTAAACCCAATGTCAGCCATCCTTGCGTTTATCCGATAGTGTAAAGGGGGAATGGTGCTGCAGTCCTCTACCGTGAACGAGTTTTTGAAAGCTAAGTTTAGAATTTCGACTTCTGTTTATCATCATCCGTCACATTACCCGTACTGTCAGCAAGAGAAGGTATTGAATTACTTGTAGCGCACCACCAAAAATTTTTTGGGTTATTTTTAGAATCTGCAGACAAAATATTGCATTCAAATTCGTTAAAAGAATCTCTCATTGATCTTTTGACACCTGCTTTCATGTCGCATAATTTCTGTTTGTCAGCGGGGCAGTGACAATACCTTCAAATTCCAACCAATGGTGCTCAATATCTTTGTGTCCTGTGGTGAATGCTTGGAGCTGATTATAAACAAATTCATTAATGACACTGTTATTTGCTTTCCCAAACAAGAAAATTCTACGCTGGTTTTTTTTTTTTTTTTTTTTTTTTTTTTTTTTTTTTTTTTTGCAACTTCCACTGACAAAGAAGCCACAACAACATTATGGTCGCTAACACCTTATTCTAGACTAACTTCCTCAAAAGGATCAGGTCTGTTTGTTACCAAGATATCTAATATGTTCCCATCTCGAGTTGGTTTTCTAACCAATTCCGGCATCGTTGGTGCCGACAAGGGGAACAATCTGCAGCTGGCTGCACCCTGCACACTCGATAGCCACTGGAAGAACCTGTTCCACATTCCGGAATTCCGGAGAAGGCTACCCGGCAAGCACGCCGAATGAACGTTGGGCTTCTTCCCCGCCCTAGCTGCCATGTTCCTGAGGGGCTCCACGACCCGCCTAACATTGGAGCTCCCAATTATTTTCTTGCTAGGGACTATCCAGTGAATACTAAAGAAAAGAACAGTGACCTACAGTAAACTGCTAGGGGCTATCTAGTGAATACTAAAGAAAAAAACAGTGACCTACAGTGAACTGCTAGGGGCTATCTAGTGAATACTTAAGAAAAAAGCAGTGACCTACAGTAAACCTCTAGGGGTTACCTAGTGAATATTACTAAAGAATTAAACAGTAACCTATGGTAAGCTCCACCTGCTGATTATCCCTCGTATTTACAATGTTAACAAACCTTTCTGTACAGGCGAAAATGATGTGATAAAACTATAAAAACTGATACCTTCAATGTATCGAGTCTAAACGACACTAATAAACCTAAATACTAAGTACTGTACACTGACAGTTAAGAATGTAAACAAACGTTTTTGTACACGCGAAACTGTCAAAACAGAAACTTCGCTTTTCCTATTCAGACGCAAATAAAAACTGAAATATTCAATTTAACAAGTGTATCTGACATTAATGCACGAAAACACTATAGAATATACAGCAAAAAACAATTAATTACTAGCTAAATTACTTACCTCGTAACACACCAGGCAAAAAGCGCTCGTAGCCGGCACCAGGGCTGTTATTGGAAGAAAGCAAGGAGGAAATGCTAAACATTAAGCATTGTGTGAAGCCAGTTTCGTTTCGTAAAATATGTACGTGAATAGTATGAATGGAAGAAAGTGGTAGAGAAGAAGTATCTGAAATACTTTGAACACCTCGTGAGAGTCAATGCACTGTTACTGAGAGAGATCTACGAGACTGGGCACTCTGAATTCCAAATCATACTAACATTGCTGATTTCCAGCCTTCTTGGACCTCATAAACAGGTTTGGGAAATAATTCCGAAAGGAAAGCCGCAATCATTGTTCCCACGCACTATTCGCGATTGGAACAGGGTTGGAGGGATCAGATAGTGGTATCGAAAGTACCCTTCACCACACACCATTAGGTGGCTTGCGAAATGTAATGTAAATGTAAAAAAAATTACGAGGCTTACCTCAATTAAACATGTGGAGAAGATACCATTTATAGGTAATACTATTTAGAAATTCGCAGCTGACGTGAAAGTAAAGCTTCTTGTTATCCCCTAAAATGTTTCCACAGTTATATATCTGTCTTCAGGAAAATCAAACCAAGCTAGGACCAAAAATTAAAAAACGGGCTCTTTATTTGAAAAGATACAGTAACAGACATACAGAAATTGCGAAAAATGATGAAGAATAATTTTAGATTGTACATCCGAAACGTCTTCTTAACATTTGTAGAAAATCATTCATTGCTTTTGCTGAGCTCTTGGCTTTGACGTGTCTGATACCTCTGTCTTCTGTAGGGCGGCGAAAAGAAATTCAGATTCCACCCAGAACTAATAGTGTGATTCAGCCTCCCGATAAAAAATATTCAAATTGTCAGTTTGCATCATCACATGTTACGAGTTTGATCACTTACGCCTGGTTCATATCACAATATGCATATCACAATTGTCACGATCATTTCTTAGTTCCAGTGTTGTCTAAATAAAACTAATAAATATTGTGAAGTGCCTAAACGCATGAACTTCTCTTTTATCAGGGGTGCCTGGCGTGTGGAAAAGCTTTCCATCATGCTACAGACACTTCACATTTTCGTGACGACTAAAGGGAATAAACAGGGAACAAGGAACTGAAAAATTCCGACTGCCGAACAACGTCTGTAACGTAACATCACATTATGCCTCGATTCTCTGATCTCTGTCAGTCACTTGTGTAATAATTACACCTGCAACAGTCTATTTTTCGATATGAACTCAAAGTTATTCATAAACTGATGATCTGAGACATTTTTTGGTATGGTGTAAGTGCTTGAAATTCGCGTGTGTGCAGTCTGGACTTTGTACTAGGTGGCGCTAAGCTCCCCTGTTGTGGCTGCGTCTGCTTATACGCCGACTGGCGTACCAGGCAGGAAGGGCTGTACAAACCGCTGATATAAGCGGTTATTCATGCGGAAAAAATAACTTTTAACATATAAAAGATGCTTGCAGCACGCCTTAGGAGCTAAAATTTTGATACTGCATTTCTGTCAGCGTATTCCTCCAGTGTGAAAAATTTCAGGATCGTTTTAGGCATGTCTGATTGGACCACTCTCTTGTCAGATTAGGCCATCCAGACCGGAAAGCATAGTTATGTTTAACTTTGTGGCGATACATTTGAATGATCTCAACTGATGTTGTTTCTTGCGAGGTACAGACAACTTTCTGGTGGACTACTTCTGTTGAAGCACTAGGTTTGTGCCTACGGCTAGGTATTTTCGTACATTAACATGAGTTAGAGTTTCAAGTCACTTACTCATTACAACACATAACAGACACGTTTCGTAAATTGCCGTGGAGTCAGCCGAAGACTGACATCTAGAAAAAAAGTCAGCTTGGAAAATCACAAAATTACAGATATCGATTTAGCTACAAAACCTACGCATGTGATAACGAAAGAATATGTTTATTAAGTAACTCACGTGTAAACAGATGAAAAGTTTCAGCCACAGCCTTCAGGACACCACTCATTTTTTCTTGTATGTACGCCTTGGTGTGAACGACACTACTTCTACGAACATATTGGGCTTTTGAAGAGGATTGCAGTGATATAATATATTAGGCTAATGTTCTGGTGTTTGAAAAAATTCGCCTAATACAATAGTTTGCTATTTAAAACAACTCAAAGCTACTCCTTTTGAAAAAGAAGAAGTAACTGCTCAAAACTGTAGAGATGTACTTTACGCTGGATTCACCACGATGCTACACGCACTGAAGTTTGAGGGAAATACACTGGACTATTCCTTACAAAATGCTGACAATCCGGCGGTAAGCAGTGGATAGGAAATGTTTTCCACTACAGTATGAAAGCAACGTATTACTAGAAACAAAAACTATGTATACTCAAATAATAGCAATTCAGATTCTGTTTTATTGTTCAATGTCTGACGGGGAAATAAATTCGAATATTAGGTGAGTCATTTCCTAACTGCACCGAATATATCAGAATCTAGAGCATGGGGGTGACAATGAATGAACGTCTTCCTGCGGTCCTCAGGCTTATATTTAACGGTAAAAGCGGCTGGAAGTGCTGCGCTGGTCTTCCAGTCTGCTGGAGACGCCTCTACGAGTGTAAGAGCCGCAGGGTTGAGGCGCTGCGGTTAAGACACGAGACGTTTGCACAGGAATTCTAACTCATCTTTGACGAATGCCAGTGTGGTTCTTTCAACAAGGTCACTACCAATTTGTATCCCATCTGTATGAGCCAGTACTATGTATATAATAAGCTTCATGTCAACAGTCTGTTAAACTCTAACTGTCCTTATAAGCAATGTCGTCTGAATCACACGTGCACTTTGACCAGAAAGCGCTCCAATATTCTGGACAGCATTGCATTTTTAAGGGATTTTAAGCGATTTCCCACATAAATTCTAATGCACTCGATATATGTCTTAATTTTAACGACAATTCTCGATTCACAAGTGTAGACAGTTACGATAAAACTAATGTCAGTGCGGTGCAGTCTCCCGTAGACATCTTGTACAGTTCACCCAAACGTATCTCAGTTTTTGAGAAAGACCTCATCTGCTCGTGATATAAAGGGTATTTCTAGTCTTCTAGTCCACATTCTACCAGTTTTTCCATATAGTAAAAAAAAAAAAACAGTTTAGTGAAAGAACGTTTGTTAAACCGCCTAGATGAAAGTAGTAAAGTGCATGAGCGAATAGCGAAACTTGAAGCTGACGACCGTAGAGTAATTCTCTCCTCTTAGATTATCGGGCACCTGAGGAAGAAGAACCAAAGAGAAAACGTCCTCATAATGTTCAAAAAGGGCATAATGACGTGTGGGAGCTGTAATTCAAACAGTTACGTACTAGAGGAAGGAAAGGGGTAGGAGGTTACCTTAACTACAATCTGACAACACGCCGGTCATTGATCCACATACATTCACAAAAAAAAATCTTACAGTTCGGCATAACTAGCAAAGGTATAATGGCCACACATTTGGTCTCTTCGAATAAAAAGTTTGATAATGCACAATACATTAAAATTATTTACCTTATTTCAACTGAAAACTCATGTTTTTACGACCTCTACGGTTTAACCGTTAACTGTCATTGTAATAGCTGATCTGCTAAGTTTCGTCCCATGTGAAATGCGCTAAGTGTCTCTGACGTAGCAATAACTGTACTGCAAGTCTGTCTGTAACGTTGTAAACGTATTACCTACTAAGCAACTCCAACAACTGAACTGTCAAGTCTCGTGGAAAACTTGCACCTGCACTTCTAAAAATATTAATCGATGCTATAGATATTTTGACACAATCTTGATACAATGTCAACTGAAAACCATGTACATTCCTGTACCTTCTTAACTGTAAAAAATGTACCAATGTTGTTAACGAAGCCACTCTTTTTAGTTCTGCATCAACCCTAATCATCATTCCACAACATTTTTATCCTTTAAATACAGCATCTATTGCATTCAAACTACTCGTATTTACAGCACTACAACATGCAGATATGATGTATGCAACTCTGTTTGTTCTGAATTTCATTTTATATGAATAATATTACTAGACTAAAGTATAACACATGTACACACACTTATACACTTGTCTAACTCCTTCTCCTCATGAACTTTATGTCCCAACACATGCTCTTCACCAGTGGTAGTCAACTTGGTCTCTACGACCAACTGATATGCGTTCCAGCTTTCATGGTGCGCCGTAGGCTTTAGGAGTTTGAAAAACATTTTCATTATGTTTTTATGACATTTTGGTAGAAGTATTTGGTTATTATTATTGTGCGCTTCAACTTGCTGCTTTAAAATTTTTATAAAAGTAAAGTTACTTGTTTATTTTATAATACTTTACAAATTACCATTAATGTGGACCTGGTGGGTGATTAAAAAGTTTATTATAATGGAAATACTAAAGTGGGTAGTAGGTAAAAGAGGTAAACTACCCCTGCTGTACACCATCGTCAAAGACTGCTTTAACTTGTGTGTGCTGTAGACTGAGTCTGTCTCAGGCGATCCTTATTGCTTTGTACCAACTGTTAGGCTCACAGCACTTGGACGCTTTGAACATATGCGCTGTGGAGTATCTCAAGATGTTAATTCAGTGTAGAACCCCCATACATGCAGCGCTGCTGTTGCTGGAGATATCGATGTCTGGCGCGCTCGTGAGCTCAGCATTTGTTTGTTGGGTATGGGCTTGGCGACCCCGGGGGTCCTGAGCTGGGTACTGGTAAGTGCTGCCAGGCCTCTGTCACCGTAAGCTATTGACATGCTTCTACGTGCACCGTACGCCGTGGCGGTGGAACATCGTGTGTCACGGGGAACAGGGACATTGGCTTGACTGCCCAGGTGGCGAGGATAGAAAAAACCTCTATAAAAAATATCTCACTCTCAAGGTGTGCATACATGTCCAAAGGAACTTTGCATTGCAATCAGAATAACACAACATTGTAATATCTTATATGTCTGCCGATATTGGGCAAGCGACTTTCAAGTACAATGTCTGACCTGTACACGAATCTACGTAACGGATGTACGAGTACAGGTCGCAGACCCGTCATTGACGACATATAGAAGTTTGGGTCTGGCCATGAGTGGTGCACGGATAGTCAAATGGTAAACCTACCGCTCGCGATAAGAGGAAAATCCAGGTTCGAGTACCGGTCCGGCACCAATTTTCATTGTCGCCATTCCATTCTACAACTGATGGTTGTCCTTTTCGCAGTTGCGAGTACCTTTAACGTCTCAATTGTTTACAGCTTAGATAGGCATGTGGGCTCTGTGTAGGTGAACTTTTATTTCCTAGCTACTCATGGTACCGGGATGGATCCTTCGAAACTATTCGTCCCTCCTCCCAGCGGGAAAGGTGGGCCGCTGGAAGATACCAACACCCATTCTAACAAGAGGTCTTGAGTAGCCATTCCTCCTGACTCAGTCAATGGTAACAGAATGCGTACTGTTTGTCAGAATATGTTTCTAATAGTTAAAAGATAAGAGGGTAGTTTCAATAAAGTTTCATCATTCCAGATACGAAAAGGCTTAGAGACATTGCTGGTACCTTCCAATCTCTTAACTGCTTGTACAATAGCATCCTGCTGGTCGCAACGTCTAGTTCCCAACAAGTGGAGAACCTCCAACAAGGTCAGTGCCTCGGAAAGTATGTAGTTGGAACTGAACTGCACAACAGCTTGAACTACAGCAAAGATGTTGTGACTTGCAGGGATCTGGTTGACATTCCACAAGAATAACTGATAGCTGACTTGTGCCAGGAAGGTACTGTTGACGAGCAAAACATCATGAAAGTGTGGATTCCGGTCATGTCAAAGCAGACTCTTTTATCATTACATTTAACAGCAACAAACGCCAGAGAATGTCGAGGCAGGTTTCCTTCACCTGAGCATACAGCCTTATTTCGCGAACCCAATGCACTGTTTTAAACGCCAGCACTTTGGGAACACTACTCTTGGTTGTAAGAGAGAATCCACTTGTGGCAGATTTGGTGAAGCTGCCCATGATGAAACTGGTTGTTCCTCTCCTCCGAAGCATGTCAACTGCTTTGGGATCACCCTCTCTGTACTCAGGACTGTACTGCCTTTCTTGAAGAATGGAAAATCCAGGGGATGAAAACAACAAATTTTATCCCATATCGTGAAGCCAAAAAGATATACGAGGCCATGCTGCAGCCCACGTCCTGTGTCTCCTTTGCTTCCGTTTTCAAACAGCCAGTCCAGAAAACAGGTTCTACTACATAAACAGCACAATTATCTCCGTTCTTCAGTGCACTTGCGTTCATGAAGTTGCTTCGAATGTTGCCCCTGCCCCCAGACCTACAGAAAATGCTGTGCTTACTGACATTGTGTCACTCCCTGCCTCTCCAAAGATCCAGTCCTGTCCACCGTCCAGCGTAGAAACTTCGACTTCCTAGGCTGTGGCTCCGAGGCGTCGAAGCCTTCCCAGACAATAAAATAAAATAATCGCCTACTTACAGAGAGGAGAATTACATAATCTAATGATGCAGACGTCAAACTCTCAGACGCCTCTCTTGAATCTTCTTCAGAGGCGATGGACCTTGAAGCTGGGCAGTCATCCCACCCGAAAACTAAGCCTCCATCCATCGCAGGTTCCCTTCCCCGACAGAAAGTCAGGATAAAAATTCTACACCCATGATAAATAACTCCCATCATACATGGAACATTAATGGGTTCAGGAGAAGTTAAGAGGTACTGAAACTCCTACCACAGGAATGTCCCCTGTCTTTCGGTTTGCTGGAAACGCATTTTAAAAGGTCTCATGCCCATGTACTATGGGGCTATACGACCTATCACAAGGATGACCTGACTTTGGGAAAGTGCCAAGGGAGGAGATGATGTGTTTAGCATAACGTGCACCACTCCTGTGCTCTCCCTCTGACTATTTCCCTGCAGGCAGTTGCAGTTGAAATTCATATATGTCAGAGGATCACTGTCTGCTCACTTTATTTATCTCCACATGATGCCATAGATACTGATGCTCTCAAAGACCTTATGGAACAACTCCCCCAGCTATTTCTCATACTGCGAGACTTCAATGGCCATCATGACTTGTGGGGCTTGACCTCTACTTGCCAGCAGGGTCGCGTTTTGGAAAGCCTCATGATGTCTCACAAGCTGTGTATCCTCAACACGAATACTCCCGCTCATTTCTGTGCTCGTAGAGGGTCATTATTGGCCATCAACCAATCGTTCTGCTCTCCCGCCCTCGTGGACTCTGTCCAGTAGGAAGTGATTGATGACCTCCATACCAGTGATCATTTCCCACTCCACTTTCTCCTACACGATGGAGTATTACCTGATAAGAAGCCACAAAAATTGATGATCTGTAGGGCTAACTGGATGCTGTTCAGCTAGCTGGCTCTGTTTGAACGCCATGATAGCATCCAGGAACGGGTGGACTACATCAGACGAGTGATCCAACTTGGCACTGAATTATCGATCCCAAAGTCCCAGGTCATCTTAAGAGGCATCTTGTTCCTTGGTGAAGTGGTGAGTGCAGCTCAAAAATCCAGGTCAAGCATGGGGCTCTTCAATGGTTTAAGTACCACCCAACAGCAGACAGCCTCACAGCTTTTCGGGTCTCGAGAGCCAAGGCTCGATGCGTAATTGTGAAGAGCAAGAAAAGGTCATGGCAAGTGTGCCTGAAATCCATCAACCGATCCTCTTCTTCTACAGAGGAATGAAAAACAATCTGGACGATTTCTGACAAACGCAGTTGTTTACGAATAGCAGCAATGCTGAAACCCAGAGACGTCACTCAGACCATAGCAGATTATTCTCCAATTGCTACCGCTGATGCCAGCCAGGAACCACCGTTTTGCCACAACCATGCAACTCAGAAACGGGCACGTTGGGCTTCAGATCCCACAATTCTGAGTCTTACAACTGACTTATCTCCATATGCCAGCTCAGTCTGCACTCTCTGAGACTCGTGACACTGCACCTGGTCACGACCAAATCCGGTATTGCATGCTTCGACATTTGTTAGTAGCATCAAGGAAAATCCCGCTCGAGTGTTTTAAGTTGATAAGGCAGACAGGCCCACTTCCCAACAAGTGGAGAGAAACAATTTTGATACCTCTCCTCAAACCAGGAAAGGAAAGCAAATGTCCCAGTAGTTGCCGAAGCTGTGTAGGAAAGGCGATGGAGTGAATGATTAACCATCTTCTGGTCTGGTTGTCAGAGGCCAGGCAACTCCTTAGCCACTCCCAGTGTGGATTCTGGTGATTTCGGTCCAATGTCGACAGCCTGACCCTACTAAAGGCGGTTGTTCAGCAGGCTTCCCTACGTAAACATCACTGTCTGGGTACAATTTTTGATATCAGTGAGGCGTATGACACTACTTGAAGGCACAGTACTCTCGTGCAACACCATCAATGGTGATTTTGTACCGACTCCGCACCTTCATACTGTCCAAATCCCTTTTCAGGTCCCAAGTATGAGACATGCTGTTAGTTCATTTCGAGCAGGAGAATGGTATCTGTCAGGCAGTCTTTTAAGTGTACCCTCTTTGACTTACCCATAAACAGTATACGAGTATCTCCAGTAAGGGGGCCTGTACAGAGCTCATTATTTGTCGAAGAATTTGCTGCTTTCTGGGCCTCCTCCAGTGTTCCAAGAGCGACCCATCTCTTTCAGCCTACATACAAAGGTTAAAGGAGTGAGTTGCAAAGGCGAATTTTTAGTTTTCTGCATATATGTTTGTGTTTGTTCATGTTAATTGTTCTTTTCATGTTATTAAATTAGTTACCTTGCATCTGAGGGATTTCATTCCACATTTTAGAGACTCAGTGGGGTTTCTGCGCCTCATTTTTAACTCCAAACAAACTTTCGTGGTTACAGCAGCTGAGAGACCTGAAAGCCAGAACCCAGAAGGCACTAAATATCGCAAATTGACTAAATCACCAATCTTGTAGAGCATTAGATCGTGTCTTCTCCTTTTTTTTTTTTTAGACTTTTCGTGCGTTCATGTCTAGACCATGGATGCATAGCATATGGGTCACGGGGCCCTCTTAGCTGAAGATTATTGACGCTGTCTACCAAGCAGAGATCAGTCTGGCCACACATGCTTACAGGGCCAGCCCTGTACCCTGTCTCTGTGCTGAGACTGGGGAACCACCACTGCTCATGGTACATCAGTCATGTAAGTCCCTTGCAGCTAAGACTTCACCTGCATATCCCTCTGTTGCTCATCGACCTCTGGAATGCCTTTTCTCCAATTGTCCATGAGCAACAAGGCCTCTGGGATCTGCAAGCAGCATGTGCTGGAGTCACTTGGTGTGGAGGAAGCACAAACCCAAATCCTGGATTCTAAACGTTTGCCATCCTGGTTACTGCAGAGGCCCAGATTTAGTGCAATACAGAAGATATTGCTCTCCTCTTTATGTTTTTAATACTGTATTTCCTGCCAGTTTAACTGCGCAGATCAACATGACAGCTGTCTTTGCGGAAGAGTCGAAGCAAAGGTTGCTCTGTTGTTTTCACTGACCATGTCCTCAAGGTCTGACTGCCTCGAGACTTTACCGTCTTCAACACAGAATTATATGTGATCTTACTCTTCACTCTCTGCAGTGGTTGTACCCAGCAGATAAAGTAGTCCAGAATGTCAGGACCCACTCCTTCAACTACAATAGATGGGGAAGGAGAAGTCTATCTGCTGAGTATCAGGACACATGTATATTGCAGGGAACGAAAGAGCATATTATCCTCAGTTATTTCAGTGTGCTATCGCTTTGCATGCTCTCACCCCAGTGTTGAGGTACACAGTTATGCATCGATGGGAAACGAGTAACTGCACGCGACTCATAATAAGCTGCGTCTAGTAAAGCCCACTATGCGGGAGTGGAGTACCTCCTTTTCGCCATGAAGACGGGATGAGTTTCTACTTACCCGTCTTCACATAGGTCACAGTCCTCTGACACGTGACGTCTCGCTCAGGTGAGAGGACCCTTCAGTGTGTAGTGCTCGTGGTATACAGATCACATTGTTTTATTTTCAAATAGAGTGTAACTGCAGATTTGACACTAGATATGGCCCCTGTTTTAAGTGGCGTTGAAACGAATGTGGTTAGAGTTTTGAAGTTTTGTGATATGTCCAACTAGTTTCATAAAGTTTTAGGGAGATGTTCTTAGTTTGTTAACAGGGTACTACCTTTCACAATTTCTCCGTTGTGAGACTCTGGTGCGCCCACACACAAAAGAAACGAAAACTGGTATCGGCCATGTACAGTCATGCTCAAAAGTACCCGAAAGACCTGAATTGCATTTCGCCTGATTCGCATGCAACCCACATAACGCAGCTGTCTAGCAGGTCCTCTTCTCGCTCCTCGGTACCGTCGTTTGACCATTGAAAATGGTTCCAAGAAGTCACCCGCAGAAAACAATGCTCTGCATCGCAATAACTCAACATGTAAAGTTATACCACGATACTAGAAATATCAGAGAACACCTTATCACATATAAGACTGTACTTAAGGCTTGTAAGCTCACGTTTATTGCAATAAGTGACATACCTGAAATGTTACAGCTCTCATTATTACGTCAGACAGGTAATGCACGTAGTAAGTTCGTCGTATTCATCATTTCCTCTTCAAAGTAACATATCGTACTTGTTATTTAACACAAAATGACATTAAAAATTTAAGTTATTCATGTGCAGGTAGTTAAGAATATGTATGAACTTCAAATGACACGACGTACCGTTTCGTTCTGCATATGGATTCAAACCCAGGTCATGCAGACTAAGATTTCGCGATTGACGGAAACTAACAATCATTCCTGACTAGACACACAGAGAGTGATATACCTCGATTTTAGTATTAGTTAGCAAATATCAACTTTAAATTACATACGTAAACATTTTTAATGGACGCGAATTCCTACCTAGCATCTACTGTCTCTGTTAACGAACTACGAGAGATGTCAAATATTGTTTCTTCACAAATAACTTACTTGAAATGCCGTGAGGTAAAGCTTTGTGTTGGACAGGGATTCGAACCCAGAACCTAATCGAAACGTTATCGAAGCACAATCAACTGTGACATATCCGATTTTCTCGGCAGTAGCTAAATGTTCTCACTGAAATGACGAGACGAAACATTAATGTTTTCCTTTCCAGGACTCCAACCCGGCACCTATCGCTGTTATTTTCTAGAGAAAACGAACGTTAAAGATTGGTTTGTTACACCAGCAGCGATATGTGAGCATATTTGAACTAGCAATAATAGGACGAAGAGTTCAGTGCTGACTGGGAATCGGACCCCACACATATCGTTGTTGACTACATACAAAGAGACGTCAGCTACCGAATTTTTCTCCACCATCAGCTCGGAATAACATCCTTGAACTTACAGTGATCTCACAAATAGTTCTGTGTCTCACTGGTAGTCAAAAACGTCAGATATCGTTAGTGTTGACAACGAATGAAAATCCATTAAAAATCAAAATTGTTATCCAACAGCAAATAGGTGTTCTCATGCTAGAGCTTGATAATACATAATGAAAACTTTAGTGCCAGGACAGGATTCGAATCCATTCACGCGCAATATGTGGAGAGGTTGAGGAATCTGCAGTTTTGAACAAAAAACAATTAGTAGTCGAGCTGTATTGTTACGAAGGTACCAAATTCCGCGTTAAGGGCGATCTGAGTTGCATTCCAAGTTCAGAACCAATTTCATCGACATACAGAACCTCAAATAAAAGATAGAACAAGTGTCCTGTGACCCTACATAGCGTTTGTTTCGTCACCAGAAATAAATAAGTAGTATAAGAAAGGTTATTAGTGATAGAGTTCCCACATTTCGCCACTCCTGACTTTATTGTGGTTCAACCTAACGTCTACTTGGTGGAAAGGGAAAATCATGTTTAATGTGAATTTCAGACCACAATGCCATTATACCTTATTCACTTGGCGTAGCCAGAAGAGAATAGAATCCGTCTCTTGGCACAGAGTTGCCAAACATACCTTGCCTTGTTGCCAAATCTCAGTTACAGTACCAGCAGGAAGAAGACGAACCGATGTGATCCTACAGCAGGCTGGGAAGTGACCATAGCTGGCGTCTCAAAGTCTGGCTGCTACGGCGTGGAATAAGTAATGCGTCCGATTCGCATTTCTGTAACTAGGTTTACGGACTGGAGCGTAGTTGCTAATAACACTCAGAACTGACTGCAAACTAAGCATCATAAATCAGTACCTCTCATTGTTGTTTTTATATTCCTTTCGTAACTGCACTCAAAACTAAGAAACTAATTCACGGACGTTTTCGTGCCTCACCGATAGTCGAGCACACCAAACAAATAAAAGTAAAAAAAGAATGTGTGTGTGCGTGAGAGAGAGAGAGAGACAGAGACAGAGAGAGAGAGAGAGAGAGAGAGAGAAAAGTAAAAAAGAATGAGAGAGAGGGTAAAAAATTGTCTTAAAGAAATTGAATACCGACATGTAAAGAAATCTTTCATTAAAATGAGACATTCCACATCATTACGATATGTCGTATTCATGATCTATGGAACAAGTATTAATCTAACCTAATATAATCATATCATTTTGCTGTCTAGCCGTGAACAGTCATGAATTACCGAAATTTTTGCCAGTATCAGTAAACAAAACTACACTTGAAAATAAAAAAAGACGACAGTTTTTGTAATAAACCGGGACTCCTATCAAGACCCCTTCATCCCTGTTAACTCACCACGAAAAATGTCTGATTTACCTCCATTCAGAAGTACCAAAGTGCGTATGCATTTACAGATGAATCACATGATGTGAAGTTATGTGATGGAGATACGACCCCAACACGTGGTCGTATTGTTACCTAAGAGTGGATGAACTCAGACGCAGGTTGATAATCATTTTGAATATTTAGCAATGCTGTACCCACTGGTGTTAAACTCGTTTTCAACCAATGATTCCCACAGCTAAAGGAACACTACTTGTGATACCTCTTAGACAAAATACTTATGCAGTGCTATCGGACGAAAAGATAAGCCTGACATAAACTGTGGTAAGTCTGCTTTATAACCTTCGTATCTGGATAAAGAGCTTTTCCTATTTGAGATATCTGTGAACGTTGCTGCATAAGATGATTTGAGAAGAAACTAAATTCTTTCAGCTGCGCCAGTATTTAAAGAAATCGTCTTAACGGCACTAAATCGCGGTTTGTGAATCGTTTACCAGCCGTACTCTGCCGCATTTCGCTGGTTGCAAGGCAGAAAGCTTACTGACAAATTTCACAGAAGGAAAATGGGGACGAAATGTCTCCCACTGGAAGGTCATGTCGTTTTATTTAAATGATTACAAAATCAGGTAAAACGAACAGTGAGGTCGTCAGTATAAGCACATAATTGTTGTCAGTATGATGTTGCACCGCCCAGGGCCTGTAATGATAAAGGGCCGTTTAGGTCAGGCATATTGTATACAGAAGTGGAAGAGACAGCACCACTAAATTCTACAATCCGCATGCATTGCATACACACAGAAAGTGCTGTTACAGTGTACTTATGGAGCCCAGTGAGTGAACTGCATATTTTCCGGTGAGGAAGAGCACTGGCAAACAGTGTTCGCTACATTAGGTTACTTAAACTGGTGTCACTCTGAGCTAGAATTTATGGTCAGCGATTAAGTGTAAGGATAATGAATCGGATGCGGGTTTTGCAACTGTGAAATACTTTCCTACATTATAGGAGCGAATATTAAATTTGAACTAATAATGCGAAAATTTTTAACTTGGATAGCTTAGAATGAAAACCTTTCTGTTTATTGCAAAGGAAAACAACTGATTTTCTAAAACATTCTCTGTCATACACAGCTTGAAACAGGTCACGTCGACCAAATCATATGGAAGAACTGACAACGACATATATCGGAAGGCAGTAAGATCCCTTGCCACTTCTAGGCGCAAGTAAATGAAGAAAGGCAGCGCGTTTTTGTTATCAAGTAACGTCTTCATCAATTACTTTAGTTTTCATGTAATCTACGAGTAATTGCTGATTGTTTGATATCAACATGAAAAGGATTCCGTACACAGGGAAATAACCTGTTCTTGGGCAACTACTTCTATAATGACTGAAAGGCCTTAAATGATCTTCAAGCACATGTGTTCCAGCAGTGGTATGAAGATAATGATAGTAATAATGACAGTAATAATCGAATTATCCGGTAACTTCACATTTCACAGTGGATTTTCTCGAAGTAAGAAATTTCCTTAATTAGTGAAAATATCAAAATGGCTTCACATCGAGGCTTATGATGCCTAGAAGAGTCTTTACATCCTGCTGACGTGATAATAGCATAAGCTCCGCGTCAGAAGCTTGCTTCTACTTAATCATTTCATAGACTCGCATTTTTTCCACCGTGACTAATTTTGTAAGCTAAGCACATCATCCGTTACAGCACACTCCTGGGGCTGGGAAATGTGGCCACAATGGTCTGGTGGAACGAACTATCACACGTACAATGCGTGGGTTTAGGCATTTACTTTTAAGAGGCAGAAACAGATTTACTTTACCCCTGATAACCTCAAGAGAAAGACGTTAGAATCCAGAATCCGCATTAAACATCACGTTCCTTCATTACCAACTGGAAAGAGCCGCCTTACTTTGGGAAATGACATAGGTGGAGGTCATGGTAAACAGAGATACTGTCGCCAGTAAACTAACTTACATTAGAAAATTTTATTTCATTTGATGAACCGATAGCCATTTAAAGGACCAGAGCTCTTATTTTACTTGTACTTGATTGAACTAAAGACGTTGAAAAATTTGATGCTGGACTATGATTCGAATTCGTATCTCCTCTTTTGAGGATCTGAATGTCTCGGAACAGTATAGTTCAATCATTTCGTTCCTTTTTCCAAGACTGCAATCTTGTCTAGGTCTCCTCCAAAGGTAAGTATGTGGGTCCGAATACTGATCCAGTACAAAAATATTCATAATTTCATTTTCACGTACACACTGGCGTGCTAATGAAAATTAACGTGCATTCTTAATGTCTGTTCATGTGTTACCAACAATTTCTGGTCAAACACGCACATATCTTACTGTTGGTGAGTAAGCAATTGCTACTTAAGCTATATTCGTGGACGATAAAGAAGAACGTTAGGAGTGCGGTTCGATTGTCGATTAGACACAAAAATTTGTATCCTTATTTTAGATTCAAACACCTAGCAACTGGTAAGAAAAACCGATACGTAACATTTGACGTTACTTAGTTAACAATCCGATTACGTGTTCGGTTCGTATCTCCGTCACAGAACTTCACATTATGTGATTCATCTTTAAATGCATACTCACTTTGTTACTTCTGAATAGAGGCATATCAGACATCTTTCGTGGTTACTTAACAGGGGTGAAAGGGTCTTGATACGAGTCCCGGTTTATTACAAAAACTGTCGTCTTTTATGTTCAAGTTTAGATTTGGTTACTGATACTGGCGAAAATTTCGGTAATTCATGACTGTTACGGCTAGACAGCAATATGATATGATCAGATTAGGTTAGATTAAAACTTGCTCCATATATCATGCATACGACATTTCGTAATAATGTGGAATGTGTCATTTTAATTAAAGATTCTTTTACAACATTTTTTTACCCCCTCTCTCATTCTTTTTTACTTTTATCTCTCTCTCTCTCTCTCTCTCTCTCTCTCTCTCACTCACGCACGCACACACACACACACACACACACACACACACATTCTTTTTTTATATTTTTATTTGTTTGGTGTGCTCGACTATCGGCGAGGCACGAAAACGTCCGTGAATTAGTTTCTTAGTTTTGAGTACAGTTACGAAAGGAATATAAAAACAACAATGAGAGGTACTGATTTATGATGCTTAATTTGCAGTCAGTTCTGAGTGTTATTAGTAACTACGCTCCAGTCCGTAAACCTAGTTACAGAAATGCGAATCAGACGGATTATTGTTCCAGGCCGTAGCAGCCAGACTCTGAGAAGCCAACTATGGTCACTTCCCAGCCTGCTGTAGGATCACATCGGTTCGTCTTCTTCCTGCTGGTACTGTAACTGAGATTTGGCAACAAGGCAAAGTATGTTTCGCAACTCTGTGATCGACGAGTTACTTCCTGGTGTGCACGGAATTAAGCCTCAAAATTCACTTGATATTCCCTGTCATTTCCATTGAATAATCTGACTTATTAACGCTTGAGGTGTAACAAAAGATTGTAAATTTACGGTTTTCAGCCCAGGAAAGCCGTTGCACGTGGAAATCGCAACTAATCCCGTCCTTTAAATAGCGGTTTACGAGTTATAGCCCCTATTGGCCTTGTAAGAAGAAGGCAAGCCCAAAACCTCTTCGCTAGCTTTGTGGTGACGTGTTGAGCTGTCAAAAAGCGTCAGTTATGTTTCGCGTTTCCAGTCTCGCAGACTGTATCGTTTTCATCCCTTCTGCATCCCTGACTACAAGCAGTAAGGTCAAACATCGATAAGGATATCGCAAGAAAATAGTTTCAGGTCATAGTGGAATGGTGAAAAACTTACAATGCTGCACAACAGGTGACGCCTCTTTCCGCTGCTGACAAGCAAATTTTGGGTTTTATTTATGAAATGCCACATTTGCATACCTGTTGAGTATGACACAGCATACCAATTAAACACAGACCCAATCGAAATCTAAGTGCGTAGTATTTTACTAATTTGTGCCGATAGTGGCACGCTTGTGTACAGATACTTAGTTTTATTAAAAGAGACTTTCGTTATAAGGTTATCGTGGGTAGTTTTATTCCATTTCTTTTAATACAGTGCACAATTTTCGTAAGGTGTCCTTTAGTGTTGTGAAAACAATACTAAACATGAGAGAGAAATTAATCATCAACGATATATGCGAATTCTCTGATGTTATCTAAAACAGTCTGACAATGCACACGTCTGAGATAAAGCTGTTAAACAAGGTTTGAAGAAGAATAAAATGCCACTACCAGACGACAGCTAATGTAGAAAATCCTTTTCTATTTTGGCATGCTGCACTTTCCCCATACATAATACAAAAGCTTCGAGATGCATCTGTTGCCCGGCCGTCTGTTAAACCTAAAAAGGACAAAATGTCGCAGAAGTTAGCCCTTTTTCCACATTCGGATATTTTGGGTTGAGAAGTGAAGGGAATTATGTTCAAAGTTCCATTAAATTGGTAACTTCAGCAGACAGCAGAATTGCGTTTTAAAAAATGTAGCGGCGAATGTAATAGTATTCGCGAAGTCTTACCTACGGTGCGTGATGCTTACCGTTACGCTACTACCTATCAGGTAACTACAGCACCTCCAGAATTTAACATCATTTCCTCCAGAACTTCCGCTTTCCACAGTGCTGTGAGATAATGTGTATGGTCGGAACTAGACTTCTGAGGGACAGACAGTTACAGCTTTTTTTCTTAGCCCTGCACGACGCTTTCAACAAACAGATAACGCAATAGAGTAGCTCAAATGGAAAGGAACACTTCCTATTTTAAATTCTTGCATCCTACACTGTTGGCAGTTCTGTGTAGGTGGCAGTTACGTGGTTTTATTTCGGCGATTACAAGATAGAGTCGAATGTATGCACTGGGAAGCCGAGGCAGCTAGTTCATGACGATTCGGTCAACCAAGTAAATGAATGTACTGAACTTGCTGCAAACCACTAATGGGAGCCTTTGTGTCAGAATTCTCACCGTGAGTGCCGCAACGGTGTTATGATAGAAAAATGTCTCGCATGGAAGAGGATTTGCTGGTATGTTGGATTGGTGATACGTTGCTATGCTGAAGGTCTATGTTCGATTCTAACTTCTGCAGCTTATTTTTAATAGGGAGAGACAGATTCTATTCGCTTCTGGCTACGCCAAGTGAATAAGGTATAATGGCATTGTGGTCTGAAATTCACATTAAACATGATTTTCCCTTTTTACCAAGTAGACGTTAGGTTGAACCACAATAAAGTAAGGAGTGGCGAAATGTGGGAACTCTATCACTAATAATCTTTCTTATACTACTTATTTATTTCTAGTGACGAAACAAACGCTATGTGGGGTCACAGAACACTTATTCTATCTTTTATTTGAGCTTCTGTATGTCGATGAAATTGGTTCTGAACTTGGAATGCAACTCAGACCGCCCTTTACCGGAATTTGATCCCTTCGTGACAATACAGCTCGACTACTATTTGTTGTTTGTTCAAAACTGCAGATTCCTCAACATCTCCACATATTGCGCGTGAATGGGTTCCAATCCTCGCCCAGCACTGAAGTTTTCATTATGTATTATCAAGCTCTAGCGTGAGAACACCTACCTGCTGGTGGATAATAATTTTGATTTTTAATGCATTTTCATTCGCTGTCAACACCAACGAAATCTGACGTTTTTGACTCCCAGTGAGACAGAGAACTATTTGAGAGATCACTGTAAGTTCAAGGATGTTATTCCGAGCTGCTGGCGGAGAAAAATTCGGTAGCTGACGTCTCTTTGTGTGTAGTCAACAACGATATGTGTGGGGTCCGATTCCCAGTCAGCACTGAACTCTTCGTCCTATTATTGCTAGTTCAAATCACTGCTGGTGTAACAAACCCATATTTAACGTTCGTTTTCTCTAGAAAATAACAGCGATAGGTGCCGGGTTGGAGTCTGGTAAGGAAAACATTAATGTTTCGTCTCGTAATTTCAGTTAGAGCATCTAGCTACTGCCGAGAAAATCGAATATGTCACAGTTGATTGTGCTTCGATAACGTTTCGATTAGGTTCTGGGTTCGAATCTCTGTCCAACACAAAGCTTTACCTCACGGCATTTCAAGTAAGTTATTTGTGAATAAGCAATATTTGACATCTCTCGTAGTTCGTTAACAGGGGCAGTAGATGCTGGGTAGGAATTCGCGTCCATTAAAAATGTTTACGTATGTAATTTAAAGTTGATATTTGCTAACTAATACTCTCTAAAATCGAGGTATATCACTCCCTGTATGTCTAGTCAGGAATGATTGTTAGTTTCCGTCAATCGCGAAATCTTAGTCTGCATGACCAGGGTTTGAATCCATATGCAGAACGAGACGGTTCGTCGTGTCATTTGAAGTTCATACATATTCTTAACTACCTGCTCGTGAATAACTTAAATTTTTAGAGTCATTTTGTGTTAAATAACAAGTACGATACCTTACTTTGAAGAGGAAATCATGAATACGACGAACTTACTACGTGCGTTACCTGTCTGACGTAATAATGAGAGCAGTAACATTTCAGGTATGTCACTTGTTGCAATAAATGTGAGCTTACAAGCCTTAAGGACGGTCTTATCTGTGATAAGGCGTTCTCTGATATTTCTAGTATCGTGGTATAACTTTACATGTTGAGTTATTGCGATGGAGAGCATTGTTTTCTGCGGGTGACTTGTTGGAACCATTTTCAATGGTCAAACGACTGTACCGAGGAGCGAGTAGAGGACCTGCTAGACAGCTGCGTTATTCGGGTTGCATGCGAATCAGGCGAAATGCAATTCAGGTCGTTCGGATACTTTTGAGCACAATTGTACAAGCAAGTGTTGGTCGACCGCTCTTAGGAATACCACGTTATTGTAGTTCCACTGGCACATCCTGTACCAGGCGCTCAGATCACCATCACCACAGATGCCAGCGACACAGCTATTGGAGCGGCCACCAGCAATACGTGGCAGGTGCTACACAGCCTCCCAAATTCTTCTGTAGGAAACTAAAAGCAGCCCAAATAAAATGGCCAGCATTTGATCATGAATCACTAATCGCACAGCAGGTCATGCACTGCTTTTGGGAAGATGTAGAGAGACGCCAGATCATTATTTACACCAAACACAAACTGCTGGCAGGTGGTATACAACACCTGTCAGTGATCGTCAACTCCAGGCAAGTTTGTCATCCTGACCTAATCACCTAACTCTTTACTGAGTCCTGCACATGCACGTAGTGGGTAACATCAGCGCTTACTGCATTTCGTGAGTGCAGACAATCTCACAACAGGTTAGCAGGTGAACAGTAGTGGCACCTGACAGTTCAGCCTTTACTCATGGATGGTTTGTCTAGCCTCCAAATTGAGTGGTGATCGATTCTGAGGTTGGAGGCCAGCGTCATTTGAGATGCAGGGCAATATGTGATTACTCCTACTCACATAAAAGCAACAGACAATCTTTGAACGTCTGCATTACCCTGCACACCCAGGAGTTCAATCAACAATCCAGCTTGTCACCAAATGGCTGGTTTGGCCGGGCACCAGGGCGCAACTGCCATGAATGGATGTGTAGATTCCTTTATTGACAGCAAAGAAAAGTGGCTTGACACATGCAGACGCCCTTGGCAGTTTCAAAATACCATTCAGGCGCTTCCGCCATGAACAGTTATACATCATGGGACCTCGCCCAGGGTTGGAAGGCTACAAACACCTTCTCTTAGTCGTCGACCAAGTTTCACACTGGATGGAAGCCGTTCCACTTACAGCCAAGGGCTTCATAACGGCTTGGATATCACATTTTGGTTCCCCATGTACCATCACCACATATCATGGGTGCCAATTCAATTCGCCGCTCTTTGCTGCTTTCTGGAAAATCTGTGTCATCTTCCACCATCACAGAATGGCATACCATCTCCATAATAATGACATGGCGGAATGATGGCATCTCATGATAAAAAGAGCACTCATGTGCCAAGGTGCATGGACCGATGCCCTTATGCTGGTGCTTGTTGGCATTCACATGACGTTTGAGGACAACCTACATGCTTCACTCGCAGAGATTCTTTACAGCGTGTCAGTCATACTTCCAACAGAATTTGTGTAATCAACCCCTACACAAGACCCATCATAACGATGGTGCAGTGGGTCAGAAACAAATTTCGCAATTCTCTGGTGCCTCCCTCATCCGCGCTCGGTCCTGTAGCTGTTCACACACAAGAAACTCGCAGATTGTAGACATGTGATGCTCCATGACGATTCTATACTGCTGGCCTTACAGCTTTTCAGTGAACCATTCCGAGGGTTAAAATGCACCAGTTACGCATTCGAATCAACTTCAACGGCAGCCCTACGACAGTCTCCATTAACAGAGTAAAACCTACAGGGACCCTCATTACTGGGAGGGGGGGGGGGGATAAAAACGACCTTCAGGACGACAACAAACTGGACATCTCACATTCGACCAGATCAGGACCCAGCTAACCAAAAATACTCATGGTCGACATCTGTGACTTCGAATCAGAATAAGTTGTGGTCAAACTGGCCAACACCGACCTCTTGGTGGAAGCAACGAGTGCAGCCCTGGACGCCAGAATCCAGGCGATCAGTACTAGCCTCGCCAGGACGTTCTGTATGCTGACAACACTGGAATTCATGGGGCGTCTTCACGAATCTCCCAGGAAAGCGAACTCAAAAATTACACTGCCGGTTGCCTCTCCATGCATCCTACAAGCCTCAGTCACTGCTCTGTATTTGACACGACTCACACACGATTCAGTACCATTATCAGCAGAGGCAGAAGCAGAACCAGCCCGCACCACCTTGTGCTATGGTTGGTCACGCGGCCTTCCAACACGACGTGCGATGTATGAACTGTATACAATAACCAACCAGCAGCCACTGACGATGATTGACAGACCTCATGTCTTCCAGAAGACTTCACAATACACCCACCAGTGCACTGCACTCTAGAGGCGAGGGAGGGTTGTGGCGGGAGGGGCTCCGTGGGTACGTCTAGAATAGAGAATAGATCATCTCCTCAAAAGGTATGGAAAATGAAAAATTATTGAAACTGAGCGGTAGTTATTGACATGTTCCTCTCTCTTGTAGAAGAATTTAACAATGGCATATTTCAATCTCACTCTCAGTTGTCAATCAACATAGTTTTTACAGTGATGGGACTGAACCACAGCTTGTATTTTATGACCTGAGGATGGCCGATATCGACCAAAGCCATTTATTTTGTTAGACTGTGACAGGTAATTAAATTATCATAAAGACAGTCAATGACGGTGATGCCCTCTCGGCAGAAATAGTTGTCTGAGCAAGACAGAAACATGACCGTGCATTGCGATGGATCTATGTATATCTTGATACATGTCTGTATCGAGATATGGGAAGTTCCTCATGAGACAATGATGCTGTGGGTGCCACCTAGAACGCTAGTGTAGATATATGCACGAGGGATATAACCCAAGGCTTGTTGTCGCCCTGTATGTCGGCAATAACGCACATCACATGATCCTGAGGAAAAGAACAAAGCTACTGCCTCATCCGACTTGTACTTCAGCAGACATCAAAGAAAATGTCCGTCGCTGCGGATGACAGAGAATTGCTTTGCATTGTTTGTGATATGTTTATTTTAGTGTGTTACATGATGGCCCTATGCAACAGAAATGAAAGTTGCAACCAAATCATCTGACGGATAAACTGAAGATTCCAGCCATGCGGTTAGCTGTAGCTGTAGCTGTAGCTGTTAGCTGTAGAGGGAATTTTTCAGAAAGGAGGGTGACAGTCGTACTCTCATTTACGAAATTTCCCTGCTAACCCTCTCCCGATCAATCGCCTGCTAGAAGAGAAGACGTGCTAGACTTAGTTCGCGGGCACGAGCAGCGGATGTCTGCTGGAGTGATCGCCATTTGCTGGAAGCCCGATACAGCCCAGACAGTGGCCACATCCGCAACACTCACTGCCTTCACACCTGTCGCCAGAAATGATGCCGACCGGTGCAGTGAATGTGAGGTCAGTTCACTGACGTACACTCCACGATAACGGCAAGCAGTAACGCCTTCCAGCCAGGGTCTTCACAATTACTGATCCTCAAGAAAGCGATCCTGATGTAACTATTACAGTTATTGTTTTCCTTTTTATCTCATTGTGTGATTGAGAAACATTAGTTACATTATAAATGGTAACTGCAGTAAACTTAGCTGTGGTCCAGTAGCCTGTTCCTCGAGAGCTGGAAACCAGAGTAGGCAGTTACATCCAACGCTGACGCTGGGGTCTGAGAGCGAAGTCGACGTTCTGACTCACCCCAACAGTGTGCCGTTGGCACTCTGGGGAGGCGAGTCCATTTCAAGGAAGATTATTGTCCACAAACCACTGCCCCAAAGATGCTACTTTATGATAAAGTGATTTGTCACACTGTGTGCAGGGCACGGTGCTGTAAAATGTGTTCGTATCCTTTTGGATTTAGCGTTTCCTTAAGTACTATAGGGAGACCGCACTCTAACCACGTGGAACCCCCCGTATCATAACAGTACTTACTCCATACTTCACTTTTAGCACCAAACATCACAGTAAGTAACGTCCCCAAACGCACACATTGGATTATCATAGGTTATCGCATCATTCACCCTTCCAGATCCCTCGTTTCCAGTGATCCAGAGTTCAGCGGCGTCGCGCTTGGCGCCGTCTCGAGCGTCTGCTATCACTGACTGCAGAAACACGTGGCATGTGAGGAGCTGCACGACCGCTGTACCCCATTGTTTCTAACTCCCGACACGCAGTCACTGTGCTAGATGGGCCTCTGGTAACACTTTGGAATTCACGTGTGGTTCTACTTCTATATCTACATCTACGTGATTTCTCTGCTATTCACAATAAAGTTCCTGGCAGGGTGTTCAATGAACCACCTTCATGCTGTCTCTCTACCGTTCCAATCTCGAACGGCACGCGGGAAAAATGAGCACTTAAATTTTTCTGTGCGGGCCCTGACTTCTCTTATTTTATCGTGATGATCATTTCTCCCTACGTAGGTGGGTGCCAACAGAATGTTTTCGCAATCGGAGGAGAAGACTGGTGATTGAAATTTCGTGAGAAGATCCCGTCGCAACGAAAAACGCCTTTGTTTTAATGACTGCCACTCCAATTCACGTATCATGTCTGTGACACTATCTCCCCTATTTCGTGATAATACAGAACGAGCTGCCCTTCTTTGTACTTTTTCGATGTCATCCGTTAGTCCCACTTGATGCGGATCCCACACCACACAGCAATACTCCAGAATGGGGCGGACAAGCGTAGTGTAAGCAGTCTGTTTGGTAGACCTGTTGCACCTTCTAAGTGTTCTGCCAATGAATCGCAGTCTTCGGTTTGCTCAGCTCACAATATTATCTATGTGATCGTTCCAATTTAGGTTATTTGTGGTTGTAATCCCTAAGTATTTAGTTGAATTTACAGCCTTCAGATTTGTGTGACTTATCGCGTAATCGAAATTTAGCCGATTTCTTTTAGTACTCATGTAAACAATTTCACGCTTTTCCTTATTAAGGGCCAAATGCCACTTTTCGCACCACACACATATCTAAATCATTTTGCAAGTCGTTTTGATCATCTGATGACTTTATAAGACGGTAAATGACAGCATCATCTGCAAACAATCTAAGACGGCTACTCAGATTGTCTCCTATGTTGTTAATATAGATTAGGAACAATAGAGAGCCTATAACACTTCCTTGGGGAACGAGGGATATTACTTCTGTTTTACTCGATGACTTTCCGTCTATTACTTCGAACTGTGACCTTTCTGGCAGGATATCACGAATCCAGTCGCACAACTGAGGCGATACTCCGTAGGCACGCAGTTTGGTTAGAAGACGCTTGTGAGGAACGGTGTCGAAAGCCTTCTGGAAATCTAAAAATATGGAATCAATTTGACATGCCCTGTCGATAGCACTTATTACTTCATGAGTATAAAGAGCTAGTTGTGTTTCACAAGAACGATATTTTCTGAATCCGTGCTGACTATATGTCAATAAATCATTTTCTTCGAGGTACTTCATGATGTTCGAATACAGTATATGTTCCAAAACCCTGCTGCAAATCGACGTTAGTGATATAGGCCTGTAATTCAGTGGATTATTTCTACTTCCTTTTTTGGGTATTGGTGTGACTTCAGCAATTTTCCAGTCTTTAGGTACGGATCTTCCTGTGAGCGAGTGGTTGTATATAACTGCGAAATATGGAGCTATTTTATCAGCTTACTCTGAGAGGAACCTCACTGGTATACAATCTGGACCGGAGGCCTTGCCTTTATTAAGTGATTTAAGGTGCTTTGTTACACCGAGGATATCTACTTCCGTGTTTCTCATCTTGGCAGTTGTTCTTAATTGGAATTCAGGAATATTTGCTTCGTCTTCTCTGGTGAAGGAGTTTCGGAAAACCGTGTTTAATAACTCTGCTTTAGTGGCACTGTCATCAATGAATTCACCGTTGTTATCGCGCAGTGAAGGTACTGATTGCGTCTTGCCGCTGGTGTGCTTTATGTATGACCAGAATCTCTTAGGGTTTTCTGCTCCACAGATTTCACGCGACCTTTTATAACCAGTCTCCACATTTCTCAACAGTAACTGTCCGTCAGTATAATAGGTATGTATGGTTTTTATTTAGCTATGGTCGTCCCTTCGCGTCTCCATTTCGCAGTTTCAGCACCAGCAGTCAACTTACGCAGTTTTGGAAAGCTTGAAACGTCCCTGATGGATTTGTTACTAACGTGACATCCGATGACTGGTGAACGTCCTAAGTCACCGAGCTCTCCTAACCGTTCCATTCTGCCGTCGCTGCTTCCCCACCGACAATACAGTACCAGTGGTCTCCTCCTTTACTGGCGGGTCCGCCTGTCGTGACATCTGGCGGTCAGTTCCACATTACACGGTGGTGTCTCGATACTTTTTCTGATCAGACAGAGTACATACGAGGCTTATTCGAAAAGTAAGGTCCAGTTACTTATCAAACAGAAGCCATCACAGATTTTTGAAAACACTGCCTTATTTAATATGGTTCTCTATTTTTCTACATAGTTCCCAACTTTGTTTCAATATTTGTCTCTACGTTCTACAAGCTGTCACAGCCCTAAGTTATAGACGTCTGCTGCCTGTGAGGATACCCGGTCTTTCAAGTGCTCCGTTCACCTCGTCATGTGCTGCGAAGCGATTGCCGCCGAAAAACTCCTTTAGACAGTAGAACAAGCTAAAATCGGTCAGCATCAAGTCTGGACCTACGGTGGGTAGACAGTCTGGTCCCTTCCAAAATACACTCCTGGAAATGGAAAAAAGAACACATTGACACCGGTGTGTCAGACCCACCATACTTGCTCCGGACACTGCGAGAGGGCTGTACAAGCACTGATCACACACACGGCACAGCGGACACAACAGGAACCGCGGTGTTGGCCGTCGAATGGCGCTAGCTGCGCAGCATTTGTGCACCGCCGCCGTCAGTGTCAGCCAGTTTGCCGTGGCATACGGAGCTCCATCGCAGTCTTTAACACTGGTAGCATGCCGCGACAGCGTGGACGTGAACCGTATGTGCAGTTGACGGACTTTGAGCGAGGGCGTATAGTGGGCATGCGGGAGGCCGGGTGGACGTACCACCGAGTTGCTCAACACGTGGGGCGTGAGGTCTCCACAGTACATCGATGTTGTCGCAGTGGTCGGCGGAAGGTGCACGTGCCCGTCGACCTGGGACCGGACCGCAGCGACGCACGGATGCACGCCAAGACCGTAGGATCCTACGCACTGCCGTAGGGGACCGCACCGCCACTTCCCAGCAAATTAGGGACACTGTTGCTCCTGGGGTATCGGCGAGGACCATTCGCAACCGTCTCCATGAAGCTGGGCTACGGTTCCGCACACCGTTAGGCCGTCTTCCGCTCACGCCCCAACATCGTGCAGCCCGCCTCCAGTGGTGTCGCGACAGGCGTGAATGGAGGGACGAATGGAGACGTGTCGTCTTCAGCGATGAGAGTCGCTTCTGCCTTGGTGCCAATGATGGTCGTATGCGTGTTTGGCGCCGTGCAGGTGAGCGCCACAATCAGGACTGCATACGACTGAGGGACACAGGGCCAACACCCGACATCATGGTGTGGGGAGCGATCTCCCACACTGGCTGTACACCACTGGTGATCGTCGAGGGGACACTGAATAGTGCACGGTACATCCAAACCGTCATCGAACCCATCGTTCTACCATTCCTAGACCGGCAAGGGAACTTGCTGTTCCAACAGGACAATGCACATCCGCATGTATCCCGTGCCACCCAACGTGCTCTAGAAGGTGTAAGTCAACTACCTTGGCCAGCAAGATCTCCGGATCTGTCCCCCATTGAGCATGTTTGGGACTGGATGAAGCGTCGTCTCACGCGGTCTGCACGTCTAGCACGAATGCTGGTCCAACTGAGGCGCGAGGTGGAAATGGCATGGCAAGCCGTTCCACAGGACTACATCCAGCATCTCTACGATCGTCTCCATGGGAGAATAGCAGCCTGCATTGCTGCGAAAGGTGGATATACACTGTACTAGTGCCGACATTGTGCATGCTCTGTTGCCTGTGTCTATGTGCCTGTGGTTCTGTCAGTGTGATCATGTGATGTATCTGACCCCAGGAATGTGTCAATAAAGTTTCCCCTTCCTGGGACAATGAATTCACGGTGTTCTTATTTCAATTTCCAGGAGTGTATATGATCGGATTTTGGGAGTGAATGGCGCAATTGGGTCTGGCATTTTCGTGCAGCAACAAAACTCACGTCGCTTATCCTGTACTGCACGTCGAAGTTTGGTCAGGATAGCGCAGTAAGCGGCTGCGGTTATTGTCGTCCCTTGCTGAGTAAACTCGACTAATAAGACCCCATGTCTTATCCCAATACACGACTGGCATAACACTGCGTGTTAAGATTGTCTACTTGGCCTTGACTTTGAGTGGTGATGTCCTGTGACGCCATTCCATTGACTGACGTTAAGACTCTGGTGCCGTGGGAGGAACCCATGTCTCGTTCCCCGTTACACTTTTCTCTCAACATTCTTACAAGGTCTGATCACGGATCACCACGGAAATTTTCAGGTCAGTCCTTCAAAGCTCTCATCCCCTTATGCACTCTGACACACGGTGGCAATACCAAAGCAAGTGGGGTACGTTGACGAGAAAGGCCCGTCAGAAATCGTTGTACATGCACAATGGGTAGCTAGGGCGATTCGGACCTTACTGTACCAATAACCCTCGTAATAAAAATAGTGCCTGGCATTTACTACAGTATCTTACTACACACATAAAAAAGTTTTGCATCACCCCGGTACCGAGAGTTCCTGAAGCTAGACATTGACTGTATCACAGACAAAGTTGACTGTTCATAGATGCCACTAAACCCGCCCAAAGTTGTAAACAGCCATGCATGAGCAGCGTCTATTGGACGGAGGGGGTCCGACAGCCGATCAGTTCCGGTCATTCCAACAGGATGGAGGTACACGGCTCGCTTTGTCCGTATTTCAACCACGCCTAGGCGGTCAATACTGCGGTTCGCGATCGTTCGCATAATTACTTTGTGACAGGAAGCACTCTCAACAAGGGAAGTGTCCAGGCGTCGTCGGCCCGATGTTGTTCGGACTTGGAGGAGATGCAGAGAGACAGGAACTGTCGATGACATGACTCGCTCAGGTCGCCCAAGGGCTACTACTGCAGTGGATGACCGCTACCCATGGATTATGGCTCGGAGGAACCCTGACAGCAACGCCACCATGTTGGATAATGGTTTTGGTGCAGCCACAGGACGTCGTGTTTCGACTCAAACTGTGGGCAATAAGCTGCATGATGCATGATTTAGAGAACGATAAGCAGATAGTGATTGAAACTTAAATGTTAGTTGAAGCATATCATATCAAAAATAACGGGCACACATCATGCAGCGCGCTCCTACTCCAAGTCCACTGTGCACTGAGGTGACAAGTCGTGGGATAGCAGAATCCACACATACAGGTAGCGGTGGTATCGCGTACACACCGTAGAAGAGGACAGTGCATTGGCGGATCTGTCATTTTTGCTCGTCTGAAACGGTTTCCGACATCATTATGGGTGCACGACGGGAATTAATACTTTGAACACAGAATGAGCTAGACGCATGGGACATTCCATTTCGGATATCGCAAGGGAATTCAATATTCCGAGATCCAAAGTGTCCAGACTGTGTCGAGAACACCAAATTTCAGGCATTGTCTCTCACCACGAACAAAGCAGTGGCCGATGCCCATCACTTAATGACCGAGGCAGCAGCGTTTGCGTAGAGTTCTCAGTGCTAAGTGGCAAACAACAGTGCGTGGAATAACCGCAGAAATCGATATAGGACATACGACGAACGTAAAGGTTCGATCCTGGTCAAATCAGCTGATGCATGATTAATACATGGTAAAGGAAATAATCCTTTGGCCGGTAGTGTCATTTAAAAGATTTGTCCAGCGGAATTGTCACTAGAAACTGTGTCCCAGAAACATATATGTATAGCTGATGGCCTTGGCTAATTTATTTTCAAGTGACATGATGTTAATTAACTACCGAAATGATATCTAGGAAAATTTTATTACTACACATTTATTTTAAGAGCATCTAAATACAAGGGAAAAGCTAAACACGGCGAACGTCTTCGTTCAAAATAAACTCAGTTATAAGTAATGCACATATAGTGAGCCCCAAGCAACTAGGAAACAGCGTAAAAGAGATCGCGACTTAATCGGCTTTAAATGCCGTGGCAGAAGTAATTGCGTTACCTACGGTACTGACGGGGGGGGAATTAATACAAGCACCGGGCGGGTTAACGAGCGAGTGGTGGTAACTCAAGATTCACTGTAACAATCGTTGAGTCCCGAATTGTGAAAGAACAAATAAAAAAATATGAATCATGACTTAAGCTCTGGAACGACTTTAATTTCTTCGCAAGGTTCCAAAACTTCAAACGGTGCCGATGTCGATTAAATCCTAACGCTGCAGCGTGAACACTGGCCGTACAGGCTGCCGCGGCATATCGCGAACTATCACCCATTGCTCTCTGTCGATCGCAGAACCAGGAAGCGGCTGTTCTTCACAGAAGCTCCGGAACTGAACCTGCTCTGGATTGGATTGGATTGTTTGGGGGAAGATACCAAAGAGCGAGGTCATCGGTCTCATCGAATTAGGGAAGGACGGGGAAGGAAGTCGGCCATGGCCTTTCAAAGGAACTATCCTGGAATTTTCCTGGAGCGATTTAGGGAAATCACGGAAAACCTAAATCAGGATGGCTGGACGCGGGATTGAACCGTCGTCCTCCCAAACCTGCTCTCTACCGCTCTCTGAAAGCGAAAGTTCTCTCTACGGCTCTCTGAAACAGAATATTCTCTGTAGTTTTACGTTTGTCTGACTCTGGCGTCTCAGCAAAAATAATTCTGCCAAAATCCCTGTCAGTCAGCCAAGTCTCGCCCTCATTCGTTCCGGGTATCAGAGGTGGGAAAATTCTCCACGTGACTTCTCTCCTTTCGTCTCGTGAGACTCAATAAGACATTCGCCGCATATTCCGTGTGAAACTCGGTCATCCGAACATTACCACTGACGAACGAAATATTATTATTTGAATAATATCTGACTTGTTTGTTCCTTGAGCGTTAATACCATCATCAAATTGTCCATCTAGGTTATATTAGAAGGAAGTAATTACGTGGGTGACTGTAGTTGTTTTTGCTCGGTTCACACAGAAATTTCTGGTAGAAACGAAACATAACCGACTTTCCATCACACCAGGGGACATATTTGTCAAAATGCAAGTAGTGAGACACACGCCAGTGCCTTCCCAAGCCCTTTTTATTAATCTACCTCTGCGTCGTATGTTGTCAGATTGGATTTTCACAGTAGTTGGATTAGAGGGGACGTGAAGAGCGCGGACCCAGACTACCATTTATTGAACATCTTACCGAGACGTTGATCATATTCGCAAATATTTAGCAAGTGGCACAAGCAAATCAACAGTTTCGAAAAGTAAAAAAGGTATGAGAGGGGTCTGACAAATCACTCTTATATTTACATTTGCAATTCCTCTCCTTGTTTCCGTAGACCGTGAGAAACAACTCAGAAACGATCTCCCTTTCCTCAGCATGACACAGATATGAAAGGCATCCACACTACGCTTTTAATGTGCGTATGCGTTTTTATAGTGATGCGAGGTAAACTGATGTCCAACGTGAGAGTGACAGTCAGATTCATAATAAGTACAAATACAAACCTCGGCTTGACGAATAAATGCATAATACTGCGTTCCACACTGGCATCTGAGAATAGAAGGATCTAGATGCAATGGCACATTAGTGTAATGAGGGATAGGCTGCACTTTACTGTGAAGATCTTAATATTTAGCTACTTCCTTCCTCAATCGCAAGCTTTTTTACTAGGCCGAGATTCTTACCGTTTTAGTTAAACAGACGATTTAGAAGAAGCAAACGATATTAGGATTGAAACTTCCTGGTAGATTAAAACTGTGTGCCGGACTGAGACTCGAACTCGGGACCTTTGCCTTTCGCGGGCAAGTGCTCTACCAACTGAGCTACCCAAGCACGACTCACGCCCCGTCCTCACACCTTCACTTCTCCTACCTTCCAAACTTAACAGAAGCTCTCCTGCGAACCTTGCAGAACTAGTACTCCTGAAAGAAAGGATATTGCGGAGACATGGCTTAGCCACAGCCTGGGGGATGTTTCTGGAATGAAATTTTCACTCCACAGCGGAGTGTGCGCTGATATGAAACTTCCTGGCAGATTAAAACTCGGGACCTTTGCCTTTCGCGGGCTGTGACTAAGCCATGTCTCCCTTAGAATGCCGACAACATCTAAAATAGTCGTCAGTGGAATAACGCTAACTACACACACAACCTGACAAACACTTGCACGAAGACCTGAGCGATACCCAAACAGTAACTAAGCATGCACGAAGACAACTCGGGAGTCGATGCACACACACGCACACACACACACACACACACACACACACACACACACAGCCACTCACGAACGATCGGCCAGCCAAAACGCGTCGTCCGGTAGGACGACCGACCGACGTTCCAGCAAGACGGTGGCCCGGCCCAAGTGATGCGTGACGGCAGTGGTCGGGAGAGCCATGTCGACGCAGACCTCAGCGGTCCAACCCGACTGCACTAGTGCCGCATTGCAACTCCCCGCCTGGCAGGTCCGGACTGTTCTCCAGACGCGTTCCACCTGGCTGGCAGCCCAAACTCGAAGCGAACTGCCTTACGACGGACAACGACCAGGAAGTAATAGCAGTCGAGCAAAGATACTACGAGAGGGGATACATTGATACGCGCTGCTAGCGCAGCCCACGTTCAAAAAAAATGGTTCAAATGGCTCTGAGCACTATGGGACTCAACATCTTAGGTCATAAGTCCCCTAGAACTTAGAACTACTTAAACCTAACTAACCTAAGGACACCACACACACCCATGCCCGAGGCAGGATTCGAACCTGCGACCGTAGCGGTCCCGCGGTTCCGGACTGCAGCGCCTAGAACCGCACGGCCACCGCGGCCGGCCCGCCCACGTTCAGGCAAGGCAGCAACTCAGTGACACCAGTAATTTAAATTAATGTAGTGAGGTGGAAGTGCATTAAAAACAGGGTGTAAAATACATGATGGCGGTAACATGGCCGCCGGCCGGGTGGCCGAGCGGTTCTAGGCGCTACAGTCTGGAACCGCGCGACCGCTATGGTCGCAGGTTCGAATCCTACCTCGGGCATGGATGTGCGTGATGTCCTTAGGTTTAAGTAGTTCTGGGGAAATGATGACCTGAGAAGTTAAGTCCCATAATGCTCAGAGCCATTTGAGGCATTTTTTGAACATGAGCCACGCACGGCTGAACTATATCTTGGCAGGGTGAGCTAAATGAAATACATGTACATGAGATGTACTCACGAACACGAATATGGACAACCATCAGCTGTGTAAGTGAATGACAACAAGGAAAATTTGTGCTGGACCGGTGTTCGAACCCAGATTGCCTATTTTATGCGAGCGGTCACCTTAACAACTTTGGCTATCTGTGCACGACTCACGGCCAGACACAAACTTCCATAGGTCGTCAACTACGCGTCTGCGACCTGTACTCGTACACCTGTTGTGTGATTCCCATACAGGGGAAGTTGTTCTAATTGAATGTCGCTGCCTACTATCGGCGGAAAATACGTGTTGTTAATAAGAACGACGCACTTGTCCTTCAGACATGCAAACACGCATGTGAAGGTGAAACCTCACGCAAAACGGGAAATCTGGGTCCGAGCCCCGGTCCAGCACACCTTTTAATTGTTGTCCCACCCTGATCAAATGAGTCCCGATTTTAGTTGCAGAGAACTTATGGTAGGGTTCGAGTATGGCGCAAATCCCACGAATCCATGGATTCAAGTTGTCAACAAGGCACTGTGCAAGCTTGTGATGACTCCATATTGGTATGATTTTGTGATTTGTTTTTACATGAAATGAAATGGGTCCACTGGTGCAAGTGAACCGCTCTTTGGCTGAAAAATGGTTATCTTCGGCTACTTGAGAAACATTTGCAGCGATTCATGGACTTCATGTTCCCAAACGACGACGCAGCTTGTCACTGGGCCACAATTGTTCACGATCGGTTTGAAGAACTTTCTGGACAATTCGAGGGGATGATTTAGCCACCCAGATCCCCCGACACGAATCTCATCGAACATTTTCGGCACATTATCGAGCGGACAGTTCGTGCACAAAATCCTGCCCCGGCAATAGTTTCGTAAATACGGCTGGCTATAGAGGCAGCATGACTCAACCTATCTGCAGGATACTTATAACGAATTGTTGGGTCCAGGCCACGTCGACTGGCTGCAATAGGCCGGGCAAAAGGAGCTCCGACACCATGTTGGCAGGTATCCTGTGACTTCTGTCATCTCAGTGAACAATCCTAATATCTGGAATCAAATTTTCACTCTACAGCAGAGTGTGCGCTGATATGAAACTTCCTGGCAGATAAAAACTGTGTGCCGGACCGAGACTCGAACTCGGGACCTGTGGCATTCGCGGGCAAGTGCTCTACCAACCGAGCTACCCAAGCACGACTCGCGCCCCGTCCTCACAGCTTCACTTCTGCCAGTACCTCGTCTCCTACCTTCCAAACTTAACAGAAGCTCTCCTGCTGAAGACCAGTGGAGTTATATCCGCTCGGTGAAGGCGGCTGGGTCTGCTGGCGGTCGCTGCACAGTTCAAAAATGGTTCAAATGGCTCTGAGCACTATGCGACTTAACTTCTGAGGTCATCAGTCGCCTATAACTTAGAACTAATTAAACCTAACTAACCTAAGGACATCACACACATCCATGCCCGAGGCAGGATTCGAACCTGCGACCGTAGCGGTCACGCGGTACCAGACTGAAGCGCCTTTAACCGCACGGCCACACCGGCCGGCTCGCTGCACAGTGTCGGAGCGTGCGTGGAGCTGTCCGATTGCTACGAGCTTCGTGGTTCACCGACCCAGGACGTCAAAGTTGAGTAGTAGTTTCAAGTACTCAAGCCACGTCCATTCATGTTGTGTGGTTCGTTTCGGTGGTTCGCTGTTGGGGAGGTTTACCTGTGATCAACACCAAGTGTTTGTATTGCTCAAACTTAGCCGCCATGCGGTGGAATTAATTATATTGGTTGAGTACAATTCAAGTGCACCAGTGGAATTTTGTGCCTTGTGGCCGTTAGTGCTCCCTTTATCTGCCCTGGCCACTAACGTAATTTCAGGCAGCGTCCTTTCCACACCTGTTATCAGCACACAGTGACAGCACAGTGACAGCTTAATACATATACATATCTGATTGTGAGTAATCACGCCCGTAACATTTTGTGTTTGAATTCTCATGTATCGATTGGTGGCAAGAAAGTCGTTTGCTGGTCGGTCCGTGGCTGTCCCTTGGTTGGGTTCCGACGGATCAAGTGTAGTTGGGCTCATCACCTGTCTCACCTAAGTGAACGAGGGCAGACCGACCCCCTGCAGGCTTCTGAGTGTTGTTGTCTTTACTGTCTTTCTCACCGGTGTTTAATTGTCTGTTTATAAACTATCATAGCCAATGATAAAAAAATTCTTGATTTTACTGTGTTTTATGTAAGTAAGTTTCAATTCCGGCAAGTGGATATTTGCTGAAAGGTTATTCCCGTTGTGTTGTCTTTTCTTTTAGTCCGGTTTCAGTTACTTAAAACTTAAGCCTTACGCTTACAAATTTTTTTTAAATTTTGGAAAATTAATTGTTGGTCTTCAGCCTTGGAAACTTATTCTTAAAATTACAATTCAAGCTTAAACATTGCGGCCTTCTGCCTTTGAAAAGTTATGGTAATTTATTTTAAAACCTTCAAAATTTTACTGTGGGCCTTCAGCCGTTTGTATTCCATCTTGTTTATGTTTGTCTGTCCACTCTTGCCTTGAGTCTTTCAGTCTAGCTGTATTATTTGTAATTGTAATTGCATGTCTTCAGTCACTTGAAATTTACCTTGTTGATTTTTAAGATTTCTTGTTTGGAGGCCTTCAGCCACCATGAAAGAAAAAAAATTTTAAAAAATGTTCAAATGTGTGTGAAATCATATGGCACTTGACTGCTAAGGTTAACAGTCCCTAAGCTTACACACTACTTAACCTAAATTATCCTAAGGACAAACACAGACATCCGTGCCCGAGGGAGGACTCGAACCTCCGCCGGGACCAACCGCACAGTCCATGACTGCAGCGCCCTAGACCGCTCGGCTAATGGCGCGCGGCAGCCATGAAAGATTTGGAGTTTGAAACTCGTAGTTGTAAAAGTTCGGCTACGTGGTGCTTTGGTTGTAAATGTGTTATTAAATTACAATAAATAACAATTCTAAGGTGAAACTGACCCCAACCTTATTTGGCCCTTTCCACAATCCTAATCACCTGTTTTGGCCAGCGGGTTTAGCGGGCGTATCAATAGTCTCTTTCCACATGATAATACACCTCTCCCATTTAGCTCCCCATGCCGTTCCTAAGCGAATGAAATCTGCTATCAACGGATATATGCTTTGGCCGACGTCCATCAGTTAATGATCGAGAGCAGCGGCGTTTGCGTAGAGTTGTCACTTCTAACAAACAAGCAGCAATGCACAGAAATAAATCAATGCGGGACGTAACGACGAACGTATCCGCTAAGACAGTGTTGCGAAATCTGGCGTTTATGTGCTGTGGCAGGGGACGAGCGACGCGAGTGCCTTTGCTAGCAGCAGGATAACGCCTGCAGAGCCTCTCCTGGGCTCGTCACCATATCGGTAGCTTCCTAGACGACTGGGAAACCGTGGCTTGGTCATATGAGTCCTAGTTTCAGTTGGCGAGAGCTGATGGTACCGTTCGAGACTCCACGACACTATTGACCCAATTCGTCAGCAAGGCGCTGTGCAAACTGGTGGTGTCTCCATAATGATGTGCATTACTCGTATCGAATGGACTGGACGCTCTGGTCCATCCGAATTGAATAGAAATGGATATGTTCGACTGCTGGGAGACCATTTGCAGCCAAACAACGACGGAATTTCTATGGATGTTAATGGATGACGTCACCAGGCCACAACTGTTTGCGATTGGCCTGAAGAACATTCTGTGCAGTTCGAGTGAATGATTTTGCCACTCAGATAGCCCGACATGAAGCGCATCGACGATTTATGGAACGTAACTGAGAGGTCGGTTCGTGCATAAAATCCTGCACCGGCAATACTTTCATAATTATGAACGGCTATAGAGGCAGCATGGTTCAATATTTCTGCAACGACTTGTTGGATCCATGCCACGTTGGGTTGCAGTACTAGTCTAGGCATAAAGAGGTCCTACACGATACTAGGAGGTATGCCATGACTTTTGTCAACTCAGTATAAATCGTCACTGCATACCTTTTAGTTTTACACAATCTGTCTAAGCTACTGCAATATACTCGCATTGCATCTGTAATGTTGAACGGAGTATCCATCATGTGGTTTAAAATACACACTTTGAACAATACTTAGCTTACAAAGGACGTTTTCTCGTCTGGAAGAAACGGATAACTTTCCTAAGCATGATATATTTCCAGGAGGGTATACCGGTAATTTCAGATTAGAACACACACGGAGAGTATCTGGCACTTCGCGAACGTAAATAGTAACACCAACAAACCCTTGAGATAACATAAACCTCTGATGAGAATAATTCCCTTTACCATTATGTGGGAAAGTAGCTGCATTCTGCACTCGCTTCACTGAGAGGGCGTACACATAGAGTGGACACTCTTCATCGGTACATCCAGCGTCACACTTTGCAATTTGAGGAAGTGGGCAGAGTAACGTTATATCATCCCACCCCAAAAGTATTTAGACAGCAAGAGTTTATCATTTTCGTAGTCTGGGACGGAACTGGCATTTCAGTCTGTATATTCAGGTCCACAGCAGCTGCGAAGTTCATGGAGGAAGTTTCTTTGCGCGCAGGGTGTTACTTTATTTTTTAAATAAACACTTTATCTCATAATTTAGCAATCAAATAATTCCGTCCTCTTGAACCTTACAAAGCTACCTCATGGTAAAAATAATATCAAACGCTGCAGCAGATTGTGCGGGGGATTCAACTTGTGATGGTGTCCTTGGCAATAATATCACACGGCCATATTAGATATGGGAGCAATTTTTCCATGTGTAAAGTCCTTATGTAAAATTAAAAAAGCACAACCTTGATGTGGATTTCAGCATTCTGCCAGGGTACAACACATTAAAATACGTTAGTGTAGCTACTGAAGTGACGACACTCGTTGTGTAGTCAGCGTATTAAAATCAAATGTGTGATTTCACTGGCACAGTGATCAAATTCAGACTTTTCTCATTTTACAATTGAGTTCGTGACCACTACTGTTGTGCAATACTCTCACTAAGGACGCCCTCACACGATGTGTCGAATGCATCAAGCAACACAGACAATTTTTACTTTGCTTCGCCATAAATTTGGATCTTGTTAATGTCCAATAAAGCGAAATTAAATCAAACTTTTTCTATATCTACGTGTATTATAAAATTGTGTCTCCATAATTAAACTTATGGTTTCAAAAAGCTGTAGAAGGAGAACCACTGCGCAGAATAATGTCAAATTTGAGCAGCATATTATTGATGCAGAGGTAACGCCACGGAACAAGAAAGTTTAACGAAAATTTGACCCATATATGGCGCTGTAAGCTTCAGAACATGCACGCCAAGAGACACGCAGCACACGGCAGTTCCTCATTGGGCGAGCTAGACGCCAAACATGACTGTCTCCGTGAAACATGGCACGCTGCTGGTATAGGTATTTAGCAAGAACGGCCGCCTTGGTGCAGGTCTTATTACATTCGACGCCACATTGGCCGACCTGCCCGCCGGATGGGGATGAAATGATGATGAAGACAACACAACACGCAGTTCCTGAACTGAGAAAATCCCCGACCCAGCCGGTAATCAAACCCGGGCTGCTTAGGACGCTAGTCCGACATGCTGACCATTCAGTTATCTGGGGGGACAAAAAGAAGAGTGACTATGCGCCGGTAGCCCTGCAGATGTTCCAGACACTCAAGGGTATGGAAAAAGGCATTCATCTGGAGAAAATTATTTTGAAATTTGAAAAACAGGGGTATAGCAATGGTGTGCACATATGAGCTGCATATGGAATTGCCCAACACTGGAGATACCCGCGAGCTCGTTGCAAAAAATCGTACGAAACATCCTGCGTTGCTGTCCATACAATACAACCCATGTTCAGGAGATGCTTCCTGCTGACCAGCCAGCAAGACAAACGTTTGCTCTCCAATTTCTGGTTCGCGTGCAACTAGACAGTGAATGGCCACAGAACATTTTCTGCACATACGAATCCCATTACCATTTCCAGGAACATGTCAGTACGCAGAATTACAGAAAATCGGCAACGGAAAATCCGTTGCACATTAACCGGTACCACTTCATTCGGCAAATGTGACTTTGTGGTGGTGGTTGAGGGCTTCATTTACCGTAGGGCCGTGTTTTTTCCAGCAGACGTGTCCTGTGGATCCTGTTACAAATATCGTCACCGGCAAGCGCTAGGAGTGTCTTTTTCGCTCCAACGTCGTTCCAACCCTTCAGCCCTGTGGACGTGTAGGTTGGAACGGTTTCATGGAAGTTTCGTCCGCACATTGCACATCCAGTGAAGTGGCTGCTGCGGAGGCATTCAGAGAAGCTATAATTATCAGCCGTCATTTCCCTGCTGTCTGGCCGTCCAGATTACCTGATCTTAATCCGTGTGGCTTATGGCTGTGGGGTTGTCTCAAAGATGTTGTGTTCAGTGCTCCAATCGCAAAAGTAGCTGAACTGAGGGAACGTATTCTCAATGTGACTCCTAAGACACTCCGATCTGCTGTGGAACACACTGTTTCTTTATTTCAACTTGCAGAAAACAGTGGCGCCAGTCGGAGTGGCCGAGCGGTTCTAGGCGCTTCAGTCTGGAATCGCGCGACCGCTACGGTCACAGGATCGAATCCTGCCCCAGGCAGTTAGGTTTAAGTAGTTCTAAGTTCTAGGGGACTCATGACCTCAGAAGGTAAGTCCCATAGTGGTCAGAGCCATTTGAACCAAAACAGTGGCTTGGGTCAATTAGGTAACAGAGCTACAACTGTTAATTGCCAAAGATGTGCAGCCATGGACATTGAACGGTGTGGATGATGTAACATGCAACTAAACTGCAGCCAACTTATTACGATCCATACGTCATGTGAAGCAGACACCAAGTACGTACGTTCGACGTGTGCTCCTAAGCCATTGGATCGACTTCAAGTAAACTTTGGGTACATGAGGCACATAACACTTACTGTGTGGAAAGAAGTACTGTGGGGGTAAGAACGACGATCCATAGGGGAGAGGGTGGGGGCTAAAATGGGGGGAGGTGGAAGAGAGAGGGGAAGCATGAGATGACGGAGAAAGCGGATAGACATGGACAGGGAGAGAGGGGAGGAGGAGATGAAGAGTGGAGATGCGAGGAAGAGAGCAGGGGAGGAGATTGGCAGAGAGGGGGGGGAGGAGGAGATGGAGAGCGAGAGGGAGACGAGGTGGTGTATACAATACATATGACGTACGCATACACGGCTGAAGCAGTAGGCAAAAAGCTAGTTAGAGACACTGCGGCAGCATGCGCAGCAAACGTGTACGGTGCCGACTATTGACGACCTGTTGCCGCCCTCTGCCTGCCTCTGTCGCGCAGCCTGGACGACATGGGCGAGTACGACGTGGAGGCGCTGGTGGGGCTGACGCAGCGTGTCACGGGCGACGCGCGGCCCTTCTACCTGGGCCACAGCTCAGGAGGGGGTGCGCTCTATACGTGGCTGCAGCGCCGGCCACGTGCACACCACGTGCTCAGAGGCGCACTGCTCTGGACGCCCTCCGTCTTCTACACCGAGCCGCACAGCACCATCTTCAAGATTTACCATCTCCTTCCGGAGTCCCTAGTGGTAAGGTTCACCCTTCCTTAGCCACTGCCTTAATAGTCTAATCAGAATTACTTTAGTGGTTTTGTCTTGGAACTACTTAAAAAGAAGTGGTTTACAGAAATTACTCCTTTTTCAATGTAAAAAAAAAAAATTTGGATGTTTCTCAGCAGGAACGCAATAGAGACTTTGAATGGAAGTTGACCTTTGGCCTTTGTCATGCCTGCATGTGGGGTAGGAGTTCTAAGGTGATGAGGGCCGTGGAAAACTTTGTCGACATTCGCAGAACCCACACTGCTTCATTAGCACATCCGCACACACACACACACACACACACACACACACACATACACATACACACACACACATGTGCACACATGCACACCTGTTACATCTTGCTCTCGCACTTTGCTCTCTGACACCCAAACGTATTACAATCACAGCTCAATCTCTGATCCCTCTTCCACCATATTTTTCCTCTGGTTTGATTTCTGGACCCCAAAAATTTTACAACAGCAGATACGTCTGTGACACATGCCTCGCCATCTTGCTCTTCTAGTTCATTCTATGTATCCAATGAATTTACAAGGTATGAATTGGTGTCTGTTGTCTGCCTTTTGAGGCTCATACACGCTACCATCCCCACACTACAGTGTTGCTATTATCGTTGAGTATGAACCATTTACCATCTTTTGCTGATAATGTGAACTGACTTTGCTTCATAGTGGTAAGTGTATGCAGCTTCGATCGAATTGCATACTGAACAGTTGATTTAGCAGCTTCTTTTAATATCTAGTCAAAGGTGCCAACTGAAACATCGATTTTTCCTGCACTTATTTTCGAGGTAGCTCGAAAATCGTCTTCGTTCGGATAAGACTGATACGTCACCTCCTACAATCCAACAATCAGGGCCCAGCGTATGCAGCAAGCAGAGCGTGCCTTCCCACCACTAGAACCCACACTGTGCAAGACACAGTGCTCGCGTCAGACATGAAACACACGGTAAATTTTACATCACAGCTCCTTAAGACTTGCATATTGTTTTATGTTCGGGGAATCCAAACTAAACTGAGGCAGCACTGAGAATTCGGACCGATGAGCGAGGCATTCCAGGGTCGTCTGTGCACTTATGCAAACCATTGTGCTAACGTGGCTTACTGACCAGTTTACCTGACTAGTAAGCAGGAGACCCAGGTTCGATACCCGGACTTCGCACAAATTTTCACTCGTCGCCTCACTCCATATACATAAAAGCATATCTGTAAGAGGCCAGGAAAGTCTTTCAAAATGTTTCAGTTCTTCTGTATAAGTGCCTACATCTTTCAGCCTGGAAACCGAACAGAAAGTCTCTAGTCACAGTTGCACTCCAGCCTGCAACACCTGATCTGCTGCCCAGGGGAAAATAAATATTACAGTTCCCTTGTGCCACGCATACTTGGAGGTACCAACCAACCTAAAAACATACTACTCGTAATAGTTATAATTATTAGTCTGATGTAACGTTGTTCAGTACACTATCCTCAGTCATAAATACGAGTATCTGCACTTATGCTGGTAATACCCTATATATACTCATAACGTCAGGAAATTGTTATTCACCGACTCTCAAATGAATAGGATCGTTTACTTCAGCCTTTTAGTTCGTGTGTGTGTGTGTGTGTGTGTGTGTGTGTGTGCACATGATTCACTCGATGTTTTTCAAATAGACTTGGACAAGTAATGTGGGCACAGAGGCAATAACCACCGCAGGTCTGAGCAGCTCTTTCCCGCAGCACACAAAGCCAGCTCGTGGCTACTGCTCATAGTGGCGTCATAGCTGACATCTAGTAGGCGTTTGCTGGGAGTCTGACTAAATCAGTGTGTATGACGGCTAGGGAGCTGAAAATTCTCCGATAAAAAGCGTACAACTTCTGGTAGAAAAGGCTACAAGGCGATGCTGCTTCAGACATTAAAGCTGAGCGACAAACCTCAGTGCGAACTGCTAGCACTAAATGTCATAGCCAAGAGTGACGCAAGCAATGACTTTCTGGAAATGATTTGATTCTCCAGTGAGTCCTCATTGGTCCCTAAATGTTGATCGATTTCTGGATGAGGGGTTTCCAGATCGCTGAATCCGGTGGCCGCTGCAATCAACTGACCTCACATCAGTAGACCTCTCCTGTGAGGTTTAGTAAATTATCAGGTGCACTAAAGCAGGCTTACAGACCGAGAACACCTGAAGTGACTCGACTTCGTAGTGCTTTCGAATACGCAGCCGTGGAGATGCCTGAACGTACATGGAGAGAAACACTGAATACCGAATGCAATTCGTTTGAGTCATCAGATTCCACACAGCGATACGAATGGGCGAGGAAACAAACTTCATGCGTTATCTTGTCACATATTGAAAACTCGTTGATATTCTCAACTATAGTTCTAAGTTATCAAAATCTAAATGGTCAATATCTTATTTAATCTAAATCAATTTAAATATGTCTAAATATGCTGAAGGCAACGGCCTTGGCACAGTGGATACACCGGTTCCCGTGAGATCACCGAAGTTAAGCGCTGTTGGGCGTGGCCGGCACTTGGATGGGTGACCCTCCAGCCGCCATGCTCTCTTGCCAGTTTTCGGGGTGCACTCAGCCTCGTGATACCAGTTGAGGAGCTACTCGACCGAATAGTAGAGGTTTCGGTCAAGAATACGATCATAACGACCGGGAGAGCAGTGTGCTGACCCCACGCCCCTCCTATCCGCATCCTCCTCTGAGGATGAAACGGCGGTCGGATGGTGCCGGTAGGCGACTCGTGGTCCGAAGACGGAGTGCTAAATATGCTGAACTGTAAAAGTCGGCATTGTAATGTCCTTCCATTTAAGATCAAACTACTAAATAGTTACATGCCACCAGAAAGTTTGCAGTCCTCGTGCACCTGGTGTCTGAAAACACAGCACTGGAGAGTTTGGGGGCTGTCAATTGTGCATAGCCTGTGGATGAGCGAGGGCCAGTTAAAACGCCTTCGGGCTCTAAGTGATCGTGCGAGTTAGCTGTGCCTGAGGGGAACACGCTCGATTCAAGGGTTAAATATGCAGCTTTTATGTAAGTACTGGCTGTAACATCTACGGCTTCCAGGCTACATGGTACCCCTTCAAAATTTGCACGAATTTTTACCGCGGAACATAAAATGGGATGTAATATACAGAGTGTAAATTGCGTTAATGTAGATAGTGATACTGTTTGCAGCTGCTAGGTGCTAAGCAGTGCTAATGGAAGTTATCGTTTTCTGTCGTTCTTCCGTCGCTAACTTGACTATTACTATGCTCTTGTTGTATAAAGTCCATTCCTTCAATAAATAAAAGGCTCATTGTTTGATTAACACATGCGTTTCGCTTCTTTTATTTTTGAACCCTACTCCAAAGCCTGCAAAAAAGGTAAATAAATCTACTGCACATGAATAGGACAAGAAATCCCCTACACTGTCACTGAAAATATTAATTGCAGTAAAATACTTAGTAATAACCACGAGGAGCAAGATGAAGTAGGATGCATCTGTCAGGCTAAGACTCATTTGCATAAATCTTAAGGCAAGTAATCCAAACAATAAGAACTGGCAGATGGATTTATACGTTGCAGGCGAGAAGTCGCAAATCCCCTCTGCATGTCACTTAAGACTGCAATTCTGTCTGATGTCTAAATACTGATGGATTTGTGTATAAAGTAAGTTCTACTACATGAATGCTCCCTGACCATGTGGAAAAAGAATAAGATATATTCTCCTCTAAATGGAATACGATGCCTGGTCAGTCCACTCTCGAATAGCCTGCTGAGGGGAAAAATGAACAAAAATTGTGATCAAACCTTAAATCTTTCTGTACTCATGCAGTAGCTCTGAACTGTGTTTCAATGGTTGTAGCCTCACCAATGTAAAGAATCCAATGGATAATGTGCTCGAAGCACTATAGCGCTGTTGGAACAATATTATTATGTATATGCCTCTGAATAAAAAAAGACAATACATTTCTTATGACTCATTATGCATTCAACGAAGACTCTGATCCCATTATGCCACCATAATCGTATTTCTGGCATAGCGTATCTAGAGTAACTATAATCAGGGGGATTGGGTGTACAGAAAGGCATATGGTCATTTTTTATTGATCAGTATGTGTTTGAGTGGAATGGGAACGAAAACAGTTAATATTGTTCTGACTGAGACCCCAAGAAGTACTGTATAGTGGCTTGCAGGGTATGTGCAGAGATATGAGCTATTATCTATAAGAAGGCTGCGGCACCAGTAGGCTGCAGCAATTCACGAGGAATGGGAATTGGAGCTGAACATAATAAAATATAGCAGTTGAATATAAATAAGTGAGAAGATCCTGATACACTTGTAGTAGGCTATTGACTACAAATCACTAAATGCAGTATCAATCGTAAAAGAATATGTGGAGTGGTGGCGATGCAATCATTTAGTTGGTATAGTTTCTGTGGTATATGCTGCAAGACAGGCGGTATGCATCATGGAGGGGCTTTACTGTTAAAAATTAGTGGAGGTGTGTACATCACTTCCTACCACAGTTGACTCAGAGAGTTCCTGGCTTTCTTCCATGGAATCTCATTTATGTTCCTACAAAACGTATGTAGACTGCTTCTCGTAACACGCAGCAGTGTTAGCATGTTGGAACTTAAACGAGGGGAAGGCTAGCGCACTATCCTAGCAACTTGCAGGGCAGTCTGTAGCGTGTGGGTGATCTCTGGTGTTGTTTAAACAAACGTAAATGGCGTTCCAAATTCAGCGGTATGGTGTTCAAGCTGCAAATTCTACATAAATTGAAGACTGTAGCTTTCTTTTCTTTTTTGTGGAAGATTTATCAAAGGCAACAATATGGGGAAACACATTATTGTTCACAGAAAGTATTTTACAAAGCACTTTTCAGTTGAGTGACAAAAGAAGTTTAAGTGTATAGTGCACAGTTTCCGTGAGCTTTATGTATCCTTAAATGTATGAAATAAAATCTTAATAGGCAAATTAAATTTGGGTTGTCGACTCGTGGATAAAATCCCATGAATAAAGTTATGGGATTGCCCTGCAGCTCAAGATTTTGGCCAACAGACAAACATTCTTTGCACTGGCCATCCACGAATTGTACTAGGTGCAGAGGAAGAAGGAGTACGTCGGAGGACTTGTAGGAGTGACGTATTGTGATCGCTAGAATAGTGGAACGTGAACAAGGGGAGAACCATCCGCCGTAATTGAAGCGTAACTGGAACACATTCTTTTGGAATGGGGGGAAACAAATACTGGAAATGTCAGACCGTAACTGAACGTGAATTCCGTAAAACATATTGTGTCATATACCTCTGGAAGCATACAAAGACTTTGTGTCACAAAGAACTGTTACATTCAGTGTAAATGATATACCAGTGGGCTGTTAAGGTGTATGCTTGCACTGCCCGCAATGACACTGGTAGTGTAGAAGCCCAACAAAGTCTACTGTACACGTCTTGCTACAGAGAAAAATGTGTCAGGATGATGAGGTGTTAATGACGTCTCAGTCATCTAACTGCGAGACAAGTTACATTACAAAATTCTCAGAGCGTGTGCGTGTATTTAAGACTAGCAGGCAGGCGTGGTAGAATGACAGGCCGTGCTGTGTAGCAGCGGCCTGTGCGAACAGAGGCCTGTGACATTGCGCTGACACCTGCACATGCTGGACTGGCAATTACAAAGTGGATGTGTCACCCTATTATGAAGGATGCAAATTCGCACATTCAGTCTGCTCGAATAAGTAGTGCTAGTGGAAAGGAAGAGGTTTAAACCATAATTACTTGTTTTTAATCGTGATATGTGTGGAAGGATCTCAAAGGGTAGCTAAAACGTCAGGTGGCCATTGAAACGCTTATTTCTGCCTCTGGGTGCTGCGTGGGTGATGGGGATGTGGAGGGGAGGGGTTGAAAGCCCCACTACCAGTGAGGACAAAGCGAGTCCTTTGTTCTTACCGTTCTGTTTGTCCTTGTGTTGTGAGCTGCCCACTCTCAGCAGCCAGGCAGGTCAGCTCCAAGACGTGCTGCAGTGGAGGGGGCCCCAGTCAGCGGCTGTAGTGGTAACAATACGGACTGAAGCACTTTGAATACTTTGCAGGAAAGCCGTGTTGCATTTTTCTCTTTTTTTCAGTTTTAAATGTAGAGGTAATTGTTGCTTTCCACGGCCATCACTGTATCAAAACAAGGATTGCAGAATGTGTGACGTGGGGCAATAAGAATACACTGTTTGGAGTTTGTAAACTAAACTTTCTTTGTTTGTACTTCAATAATTTGTCTATCTCTCTTTCGCCTGTCAGTATCCTAACGGTAGCGGCGCAAGTGTGGGGCATATTAGCCAAGTACAAACATTTTACCGTAGAAACGTTCCTGCCATTAACTTTTTACAAGTTCAGTAAAATGACAAAGCGTCACGGGAGCTGATAGTTATGTCACACACTATGGGTTTTAAGTTCACTTAAGCAAAATGTAAGCCCACTACGCATTTGTTTTTGTTGTGTGTCTCCCTGAAAATAATGGAAATTTGTGGAATACTGGAAGAAAATCGACAAAATTTTAACGAATTACCTAAAAAATGTTAAAAGTGTCATATGTTGGGGTGCTTGCAGGGCATGCATTGTGGTATTAGTTGTTACACATTCAAAGTGCTATATTTGTCTCTTCTTGAAAAAGGAGGTATTTGCGGAATACTGAGGCAAAATCGACAAATTTTAATAAATTGCTTAAAAACTATAAATAACGTCACACACTGGCTACAGCGAAACTAATATTTGCACACGTTGTCTTTAAAAAGTTGGAAAACTATATGACAAAACCTACATTTTTGTCTGTCTTCTGAAGGAGTGAGGAAAATAGCAACTAAACCCATTTTTATGTGTATATTCTTAAAAAGTTGAGGAGAAATTGCCAAAATTGCAATGAAATCTGTGTCTTCTCAATAAATCAGTAAAATTAGCCACGAAACCATAAATAGTGTCATAGATTGTACAAAGCAGCATTGGGTGCGATACTCTGCAGAACATTTGTGCCATACTGTACCAGAAATATGCAGTATCACCTCAGTTTACTGCTGCTGCTGCTGCTGCTGCTCGAGTGAAATACAGACGAGGACTGACAGTGCAGGATGCTGGAGACTCTGTCACTGATAACCTAATATGAGTGCAAGTGTCCTATTCAGCTATCATCTTGGCTATAAATTATAGTAATTAACATGAGAGTATTATTGGGCATTAATTGTACTATCATGACAGCTGTTATCCATTAATTATAGTCTAAATAAACAAAACATAGGCTAGCGGAACCACCGGTTTGTTGACATAAAAGAACAACGGCTCGTATTTGGCCACAACCCGCTTTTGCCCACTACTAAGGCTATTTGTTACATTTTTCAATTATTACGTTTAATTCCCTGTTTAAAGGTTGGTGCTCCATGAACGACACATTTTAATTATTTTTTTCACATGAACAGATATGTCTTGCTAATTTGTACACTGTCATCATGTATTTTTGAAGAGAGGAGGGCACCCATTTCGGAAACGAAGTGCTGCATGTAAATTTAAAAAAAAATTATGGTACAGAAGTTGCAGTTATTAAAAGTTTCAACAAACCTTTGTCCTGCACATGAAAATATAAGTCCCATACCCAATATAAGTTATGATTGATCTGCATTTTTTCCTAGGTGTTCATACTGTCCAGAATACCCTATGGTGGGTTGTGTGCACATCACATTTCAATAGAAACACTTCACATCTTCACAAGAAATTTGTGCTCTCAGTCTGGCGTTCTGTCAGGGTAGTGAAGTAGTGTCCAACAGCCATTGTGCCCCCTCCTGCCCTTTCCTACATGTTTTTTTGTTTTGCTGTGGTCACTGTACTGAGGCCTCTGCTGTCCACAGAGGGCGCTGTGGCAGGTGCCAGGTGACATGTTGCCCCGATCTCGCGCCACTGCGGACATTGCATGGCGAATGTGTAGATCTGGATCACCCCTGAGGAATTTCTGCGAGGCAATGTATCAGTTCATAACTAAAGCAACTCTGGATTCAGCTGACATGGTGAGTACATCCGGCCACCAGCTCAGGTCAGTTTATAGATACCAGCTAAGGATGATGCTTGTGCAAACTTGCAGTTCTAATGAATAAGATATGTGTTTCTCATTGGTCCCCTGCAAAATTCTGCTGACCTGTTTCGTGATTGGCCAACTGTCTCAGCTGGAGCTACTAGCTAGTGGCAAAAAGTGGTAAAGGTTCCAATTTGTTGCCCTCCTATAAACATGGTCTACTCAAATTAATGTGACCGTAGCGTACGTTCGACGTCAACGTGGAACAACCAATAAGAGACGGCAGATGGCTGCAACAGTAATGAAGGGTATATAAAGTGTGTCCAGTGAACGAGGAAAACAGTTCAGTGTTGTCATAATGTGGAAAATGGAGCGATTTATCTATCGTCCAAAAGGGCAGGATCACTGGCTTTAGGGCCAAGGATCGAAGCATTTCAAAAATGGCCAAGTTTTTAAACTGTTGACAAGCCGCCATGGTTAAAATATACCATGCATGTCAAAGTAATCAAAGTAAGGTATCAAAAACCGGCGTCACGAACCATAGATGACAAAAACCAACTATGGCTGTCTACTTTTGAATAGACATGCAACTGTTGAGCACCTGACCAACAAAATGAACCGAGGGTCTTCCAGCAGTGTCTCCTTAACGACCACTCAGCTGAAGTTGCTGCGTATGGGCCTCCACAGCAGGTGCCTGGATGATGCACCCATGCTGGCTGCTGTTCCTCAGTGACAAAGGCTGGAATCTGCACGCCAATAGCGAAAATCACGTCCACTGACTAGCTACAGATGGCTTTTTGGGAATAACCACGTTTTATGTTCCTTAAGGCAGAAATCAAATACTCTGCAACAACCACTGGAAGACTTCAGGCCAGAGGAGTGAGTGTTATGATATGGGCGATGATTTTGTGGGATTTCCTGGGTAATCTCGTCATTCTGCAAAGCACAATGGATCAGTGCAAGTACGCAGATATCCTTGGGGACCATGTCCACCGCTACATTAATTTTTTTTCCTTCAACATGATGGCATCTGCCAGCAGGACAGTGCAATGTGCAATACAGCTCACAGTGTACATGTGTGGTTTGAAGAGTACCAGGGTGTGTTTCCCATACTCCTCTGGCCACCAAACTCCCTGGATTCAAACCCAATCGAGAATCTGTGGGCCCACCGCAATCGGGCTGTTGGCACCATCGATCCTCAGCCAAGAAACCTAGTGTTGCTCTCCATGGCATAGTGGAGTCGGCTTGGCTCCACATCCGTATTGGTACCTTCTGGAACCTCGCTGACTCTCTTCCCGCATCTTTTTAAGGGGACTGCACTGCAAAATATGCTTATTCAAGCGTTTGACACATGTTATTGGACAATGTGTATGTGTATGGCCATTGTCCCTTCTGTCATTAGACCCACACTGTACTCTGCTGCCTCAGTGAATAGCATTGCTTACTGCTTGAGCTGAGGTAATATCTGGATGCTGGGAAGATCTGTTACAACTCCTCAACAGCCTCATGATGCATTCTGGAGAAATGGTAAGTCAGCCTTCCTGTCTTACATGAGGTACTAGCTAGTGTCTAATCATGTGCAAACTTGGGGCATAGCTACCGAAAATGTGCAAGCTGTTTTCCCTCATTAGACTCTCATCACCTCGTTGTGTACACCAGTATATCTTCTTAGCTTGAGTGGCTAAGCATGGCAAATGTGCTGACCTTTGCCCTCTTAAGGAAGAAGTACAACGCATTATTCCAGATTATCAGTGGTTTTATGCTGCCCTCAGTCTTCCTGATGAGTAGGCCTGCTCGCCATCTCAGCTGAATTATTGGACAATGGCAAAGCATCGTACATGGGCAGATTTGCCTCACCCTGTAGGAAACATGTGACACCACGTTCCAGTCGCTCATAGGCATCACTCTGTAAATTGGTGAGTACATGTGTCTCAGCTGAGATACTAGCTAGTGTCTAACCATGACACATGTGTAGAAGTGAGCAGATAAGTAGAACTTCCCATTGTCTGAACTGAAGCACTACCTGATAATAAGCATGGCCTATGTGCAGCTCTGAGGAACCCATGGGGAAAGCAAGTGTGGCCACATCTTGCTTGATTATGAACTTCATGTTGAGCTGTGCTAATCTGGTGAGTATGCCTGTCTACTGCCTCAGCTGTGGTAACAGCTAGTGTAGAAGCATGGCAGTTAAGGATGAAGCCCAGAATATTCCTCAGGAAGGCATGAGTGTCAACGCTGCAGTGCCTCTCTGACCTTCTGCTATACTCTGATGACCTGCTACAACTGCTTATCTAAAAACCCAGTTCTTATGCTAGCTAGTGTGGCACATGCACTGACTTAAGGACTCACTGTGTCAGAAATGTGAGGCTATTACTCAGTCCGTTTCTGACCTCTCGCTGGGCCTGCTGTGCTGATAAGTAAACTATGCCACTGTCGAGATAGGAGATAGTAACCAAGAACGGTACATAATCAGTTTGATGGGCTACTAGCATGTATACGATATGCAATTTTCAAGTTTCACATGAGCCTCACGACAGACCCAGCTGACCTCAAGAGTAGACCTGCATATTGTCACAGCTGAAGTAACAGCTAGCGGGTAATGGAGCTGCATGTACTATTGTGCTGAAGATAACTTAAGGGGCCATTTCCAGTTTTCCATCAGCCTCCTCCAAAATTCTACCGACCTATTTTACATGCTTGCTATCATCCCAGCTGAAGCACAAGCTACTGTGGCACAAGTTCATTTTTTGTGTGTGATGTAGATGTGTGAGGCGACGTCTCAGGTGCTCCCTGCCTTCATGGAAGGCTCTGCGGAACAGATGGGAAAACTTCCTGCCACGTCAGTTAAAGGAATAGTGAATAGTTGAAACTGGTGCATGTGCTAACCAGTTCCCTTCTTACGAGTAACAGGTTATGTCCCAGTTTCTCACCAGCCTCATGCTTGAGTCGGTGAATCTTATTAATTTGCCTACTCATTCCCTCAACTGAGAATGGCTAAGTGTGGTGCCTATGCAGGTTTGTGCAGATTTGTGGCTACCTTGAGGTTGATGTCTATGACTAATTACCAGTTTGTCACCACATAGACTTTGCTGACGTGCAACGTACGCCTGTCTGTTGCCCCAGTTGTGGTGACAGCTACAGTTTAAAGGAGTGCTGAAGCATAAGGGACCCTATGGACATCTTGGAGAAGACATGAAAGGATATATTCTAATTCCTCACCACCTTCATGCTAAAATCTGGTGAGTTGATGAGCAGACCCATATACACTCTCAGATATGATATTAGTTAGTAGCCAAGCGTGGTGCTTTTGCAGATTTGGGGGTGTAGATATGTTGGCCATGTTTCAGTTGCCCACCAACTTCACAGTGGATTCTGTCGTAATGAACAGATATGCCTATCTTCTCAGTTGAGGTATTACCTAGTGGCCTACGATTATAATATATATATAAGCCCAGTATCATTCCATGTAGGCTTTCACGGCCGGCGTCTTTACCAGTAAACACTTCCGGGCAAAGTTGCCGTGGTCGATCTGTAGAAATTCTTCTCCCTGACGTTTCGTTCTCAGCTACGGAGAACATCTTCCGAGGTGAGTCGACGACTGGCTGCTAGGAGCTGGGGCTGCCGCTTATATGGAGATCGTAGAGGGCGCCACCACACGTCACGTGGCGTCGATGTGTGGCTATCTCTGGCTATCGTCTGTTCTCTCGATTGCAGGCAATCGATTGTCACGTAATTGATGCAACGTCAACCGCCATATATTGTTCAATTTTAATCCTTCTTCTTTACGATTAAAATTGTATTGATGTTTGTGGATTTCAATTGCCTCTCTATACATACGTGTATAATAGTGCGACGTCCTCGCTAGCACGCTTGTCTCACCAAATTTTATTTCGTGATCTCCATCCTTAAAAACATGTTCCGCTACTGCCGATTTGTCGATATGTCCCAAGCGACAGTTTCTTTTGTGCTCCGTCAACCGTGTATTGATGCTTCTTTTTGTAGTTCCTATGTAAACCCTGCCACAACTACACGGAATTTTATATACCCCTGGGGTGGCTAGGGGGTGACGAGCATATTTTGTTGATCTTAGGCATTCACTAATTTTCTTAGTAAGTCTGAAAATAGTCTCCACCTGAAACTTGGCTAGTACTTTTCCAATGCGATCAGTAATGTTATGGATGAACGGAAGAAATACTTTTCCAGCTGATGGTTGTTGCTGTCTCCTATTTTTAGGCATTTTTCTACTTGGGTGAAGTGCTCGGTTAATCTCGTTTTTCGTATAACCATTTTTCGCAAAAGCCATTCGTAAATGACTTAGTTCTTCTTGTAAGTAGCCTGGTTCACAAATATTATTGGCCCTATCCACTAGTGTTTTTATGACCCCTCTCTTTTGCCTAGGGTGGTGGTTTGAGTTCTTATGGAGGTAGCGATCAGTATGCGTACCTTTCCTGTAGACCTTATTGCCTAAGGTCCCATCCGCCAGTTTGATTACTGATACATCCAAAAAGTTAAGTTGTCCGTTCTTCTCTTTTTCCATAGTGAATTTGCTCTTTGTGTTGATGCTATTTAAGTGCACCAGGAAATCATTCAAGTCTTCTTCCTCATGATTCCATATTACAAAGGTATCATCCACATACCGATACCACTTCGAGAGGCTTTTTTTGGCCGACTGCAATGCTTGATGTTCAAAATATTCCATGAATAAATTCGCAGTTGCGGGGCTTAGGGGGCTTCCCATGGCTACCCCGTCAATCTGTTCATAAAATTCACCATTGTACTGAAAATAGGTCGAGGATAGACAGTGTTGGAACAAGGCCACTATATCAGTAGGGAACATATCGGCTATATGAGAGAGAGCTTCATCAACTGGAACCATAGTGAACAAAGACACTATATCAAAGCTGACAAAGATGTCATTAGGACCGACAGTAATTTCCCTCAATTTCTCAATGAAGTGTAGAGAGTTTCTAATATGACTCTCAGTTTTGCCTATGTGAGGTTGTAACAAAGAGGCAAGGTGTCTGGCTAGTTCTTGGGTAGGAGCTCCAATTGCGCTGACTATTGGTCTCAAAGGAACATCAGGCTTATGTATCTTTGGTAATCCATATAATCTCGGAGGATAAGACTCCGTTTTACAAAGATACTTTTTAACTTCTGTAGGAATGGAAACGTCCAGGATACTACGTAAAGCTAAGCCACCCAGCAGCAATCTGTCTCAAGGAGAAAGGAAGGCATTGCGGGAGATCAAGGCAGACAAGAATGTTATTATAGTTGCCGCTGACAAGGGAAATGTTACTGTTTTAATGAATACTGAGGATTATCACAAGGAGATCAGTGATCCCCTGGAACCCAGCACATACAAGAAGTTGAAAAAGGATCCCACAACGAATGTGCTGAATGCCACCAATCGTCTGATAAAACAGTCTTCCATTCCTGCACAAGTGTTTTACAGTGTGTTTTTCCAGTGCGTGCTCCGTGTTGTGTCTTTTGGGAAGTGTAGCGAACAGCCATCATACTGTCGCTGGGTGTGCTTTTTATCACTTGCGAACAGAAACCAGACTGTCGCCATGTTTTTTAATTGTGTGTCTACTATGTTACTTGTCGGATTCCTGTGTATTTTATCAACATTGCCGTCCCCTTTTGCTTTCTGTTTTAACTTTCCGCATTTTTACGCCATTTTCCACTTTAAATCACCATTTTATCGCCTGTTTTTTCTTGTTTCTTTCTTCTTCATTTTTTTAAAAAAAAGTCTGTAGGCTGTAGAGCAGCGTAGTAAGCTGCTACCAGCCCGCCCCCTTCTGGGGGAATTGAAAATCAATAAAGAAAAAAAAAACTCCTAGCAGCCAGTCGTCGACTCACCTCGGAAGATGTTCTCCGTAGTTGAGAACGAAACGTCGGGGAGAAGAATTTCTACAGATCGACCACGGCAACTTAGCCCGGAAGTGTTTACTGATAAAGCCTAGGATCCTTCTCACGAAGGTATGACAACTTATATTCCAGTTTCTCACTAAGCTCATGCCACACTCAAAGGACCTATTAGCAGTTGCACTTACCATTTCAGCAGAGACAGTGGTACTGACCAAGCATGGGCAATGTGAGGACCAGGAACGAGGTAATGAAGATTTACAGGACATGTTCAAGTCCTTCATGGATAACAAGTGAGCAGTGAGCCATGCGTGGCTCTTATTTAACATACTGTTTCTGCCATACTGCCACCTAGTTATGTTAGTTTCAGTTACTTGTGTCACTGAGTTGCTGCATTGCCTGCCCGCGAGCGGCAGCAGCAGCGCTTATCGATATAAGGTCTGCCGTATTATCTTTGCTGGACTGATATTACCTCCCGGTCGTCGTGTGTCAACGAGTCAGTTGGAAGGTGCCAGCAGTCAGTTCGGACCCGGCAGTGTTGGCACACGGAACATGTTGAGTCGGGGCGCGGCAGCAGTGAGGTCAGGACCGCCATGAGTCGCCCGACTGTTGCCGACACACATGACTGGAGTGGCGACGACTTTGGTTGGTCGTCGGACGGTCGTCTTGCCGGTGGACGTGTATTTTACTGGCGATCGCTTATAGGTTGGTTGTGTGTGCTGACTCTTGAGTCGTCCCTGTTATTGTACAATTACTGCCGTTAGCATTGTCTGGTTCTTCGTGCAAGTGTTCGTGAAACTGTGTGTAGTTTGTGTGGTTTTGATTGACAGGCTTTTTAAATGTTGTCGGCGTACTGGCTCTGAGGAGTCGGTCGGTTGGCGTGGGGCAGTGAGGAGTTCTCGGCGGGGCGTGGTTTGGCCGGGGCCAGCTGGCGGCCTCTACGCGATGTCTGAGTGTGTGGCTCTGTTCCCATTGCTACGAGGTCCGTGGTTCACCGATCCTGACACGAAAGTTGAGTTTGATTTAATCTACAAACAAGTTGAGACTGTTCACATTGTGTCGTTTGGAGTTCGTTGTCGGCTGTTGGGATATTATCGCGAGCGACAACGTAGTTTTCAAGTTGGAAAATTCTAGCCACCCTCCGGTGGCGTTTCACTGTATTTGGTGATAATTGAAGTGTATTAGCGGAATCTTCTGCCCTGTGGCAGTTTACGTTCCGGTTACCTGCCCTGGGCGTTGACGTAAATTTCAGACAGTGTAGTTTCCTCATCGTGTTGTTGGTGTCCAGCACGGTGTGTAGTTTCACAGCTCCGTGTATGGTTTGTTGTGGGCTCCGATATTTTCTTCGTTGTTCCGTTGAACTCCCTGTTGTGCCCTGGTCGGGTGAGGTGGAAGTTATCTTGTCGGTGGGTCTGCTGACAGACCGACCGACTGTCAGCAGACCCACGGACAAGTCGTATTGTGAACGGTTGGCCCGACTGCCTGTCTCACCTAACCGAGAGTTAGTGTTTGAATTACAGGCCGACTCTCGAACATCTGGACGCCCTTGTGTGTACTACGTTTTTTTTCTAATTTGTTGTTGTTGTTGGTACTTGTACGGCTTCTAGCCGGTTTTGTGTTTTAAATTAGGGTTGTTTTACTCTGGAGGCCTTCAGCCTAATTTAAACTACTGTTTCACGTAAGCCCTTTGGCATTTTAAAATTATTTTGGAATTTTTAAGTCTTCGGCCTTCAGCTTTGAATTTAACTAGTTTACTTCAACCTATTGAAATTTTAAGTATTTGGCCTTCAGCAGGTTTGAGTTTCAGTTGTTTGTTCTTAAGGCCTTCAGCCTAAATTAAAGAACTGTTTCCCATAAGGTCTTTGGTATTTAAAAAAATTGATGTTTTGGTCTTTTAAGTGTTTGGCCTCCAGACGATTTGAATGTAACTTATTTACTTGAACCTAACTAAAGAACTGTTTTAAGATAAGGGTTGCCTTTTAAATTTCTGATTATGCTTTCGTTGTAAGTTATTGGCCTTCAGTCATTTTTCAATTAAACTGGCTTTCAGCCGGTAATTGAGTCCCAAGGATTAAAGCTGTGTGTTTAAAAAAATTTTTTGGGCTCTTGTAATGATCGATTAAATAATAAATTTGTTTGTTTGGGTGTAACTGAGAGCCCCTCATTGTGGCCCCTTGCCACAATTTATTCTATCTGCCCTGTCCTGGGGTTTAGCAGGGCGCTTCAAGTACGACTATTAACCATCTCAGGAAAGATTATATGTGTTGCACAAGAGCAGACTTTAGTGCTTTCTGTTATATACACGCCTGGAAATTGAAATAAGAACACCGTGAATTCATTGTCCCAGGAAGGGGAAACTTTATTGACACATTCCTGGGGTCAGATACATCACATGATCACACTGACAGAACCACAGGCACATAGACACAGGCAACAGAGCATGCACAATGTCGGCACTAGTACAGTGTATATCCACCTTTCGCAGCAATGCAGACTGCTATTCTCCCATGGAGACGATCGTAGAGATGCTGGATGTAGTCCTTTGGAACGGCTTGCCATGCCATTTCCACCTGGCGCCTCAGTTGGACCAGCGTTCGTGCTGGACGTGCAGACCGCGTGAGACGACGCTTCATCCAGTCCCAAACATGCTCAATGGGGGACAGATCCGGAGATCTTGCTGGCCAAGGTAGTTGACTTACACCTTCTAGAGCACGTTGGGTGGCACGGGATACATGCGGACGTGCATTGTCCTGTTGGAACAGCAAGTTCCCTTGCCGGTCTAGGAATGGTAGAACGATGGGTTCGATGACGGTTTGGATGTACCGTGCACTATTCAGTGTCCCCTCGACGATCACCAGTGGTGTACGGCCAGTGTAGGAGATCGCTCCCCACACCATGATGCCGGGTGTTGGCCCTGTGTGCCTCGGTCGTATGCAGTCCTGATTGTGGCGCTCACCTGCACGGCGCCAAACACGCATACGACCATCATTGGCACCAAGGCAGAAGCGACTCTCATCGCTGAAGACGACACGTCTCCATTCGTCCCTCCATTCACGCCTGTCGCGACACCACTGGAGGCGGGCTGCACGATGTTGGGGCGTGAGCGGAAGACGGCCTAACGGTGTGCGGGACCGTAGCCCAGCTTCATGGAGACGGTTGCGAATGGTCCTCGCCGATACCCCAGGAGCAACAGTGTCCCTAATTTGCTGGGAAGTGGCGGTGCGGTCCCCTACGGCACTGCGTAGGATCCTACGGTCTTGGCGTGCATCCGTGCGTCGCTGCGGTCCGGTCCCAGGTCGACGGGCACGTGCACCTTCCGCCGACCACTGGCGACAACATCGATGTACTGTGGAGACCTCACGCCCCACGTGTTGAGCAATTCGGCGGTACGTCCACCCGGCCTCCCGCATGCCCACTATACGCCCTCGCTCAAAGTCCGTCAACTGCACATACGGTTCACGTCCACGCTGTCGCGGCATGCTACCAGTGTTAAAGACTGCGATGGAGCTCCGTATGCCACGGCAAACTGGCTGACACTGACGGCGGCGGTGCACAAATGCTGTGCAGCTAGCGCCATTCGACGGCCAACACCGCGGTTCCTGGTGTGTCCGCTGTGCCGTGCGTGTGATCATTGCTTGTACAGCCCTCTCGCAGTGTCCGGAGCAAGTGTGGTGGGTCTGACACACCGGTGTCAATGTGTTCTGTTTTCGATTTCCAGGAGTGTATATTCTGCGCCATTTTCCAGTTCCTCCCTTTCTTCGTAAAGAACTCTACCAATATTGTGGGGTATAAGCCTGTGTACTGTCTCAGCTGACATAAAGATAATGGCCAAGCTTGGTGAATAGGCAAATCTAGGGTCCTCCTGAGCAAGAATTGAGGGGGTATGTGCCAGTTGCTCATCAGCGTCATGCAGCACTCAACTAGTAAGGGGGCAGAGCTGGTTCTAAGACAGAATGCGTTGTTACCAGATCTCACACAAGGTCAATATCGAGGTCACCTACCCTCTTTCCTACCTTCTCCCCTACTACTCTATGCCAAAGGGGTGAGATAAAAATGGTTGGAAACTTTGAAATGTGTCATCCTGTTCATTAGGAAAGCTAGAACAGACTTCATGGTTGCCAGATTTACCCAAGAAGACGGAGCTAAGTTATTACTGTTATTAATGACATGTTACTTTCAGCCACACATTTGTTATAGCTATAATTTATCGCTCAATTATTATATGTGATGACCTGCTTTGCTCCCTCTATGATTTAAGAACCAAAATTGCTGGGAAAGCTGGAACAGCATCCATGGTTGCCAGATTCATCCAATACTAACTTTTAAAACTGGCAGATAATAAAAAAAATGCTGGATACAGTTGTCCACAATTACGATTGTCAGATATGAAACAGGCACCTTAGTACAAAAAATTTTCCAACCCTTATGATATGGAAAAGTGTGATTTGAGCCTGCCTCTCTGACATAATAGCATATGTATGCTAAGTAAAGTGGATCGGAATTCAAACATAGTGGGAAAATACAAGGTATCCTACATGTACTAAGGGAGAAGGCCAAATTCAAACAGCTCAGTTAGGAATACTTGTTCCAAATTTAAAGTGGTAGGAGTTTTAGCAACATTTCTGACATTCGTATACCATTATCAGGTTAAAAAAGCGCACAGGGTATCTTAGGTGTCTTGCTAAGTATAAAATACAAGACTTAGTACAATTTATGACTCACTGTCAAACACAGCTGCACAAAGTAAGTCTAATACTATGGCATTATAGTGGACTTTTAAAAATAGTAGGAAGTTAAAAGTGATATTTTCTCTTTGTGTTGCTTTGCCATTGATGGAGAGGGCGAGGGGGCGGGAGAGGGGGGGGGGGGGCAGATGCTATCCCAGACCTAATGTTGCTAAGTCTTGCTAGGAACACAATCCTGGATATCATGGATGTGGATACACCTTTGGACATTAGCCCAGACCTAATACGGGTGGATACACTTTTGAACAATATTCCACACCTACTCCATATGCTAGATATGCTACAGTGACAAACAAATACGTACACAAAATATCACAACTGGACTATGCGTTGACAATTGGACAAAAGCGGTTCCTCGAACATTGTTTTCGTCTTCGAGTTTTTGAGTACAAACGAAGCTTTGGCCACTTCAGTTGACTAGTACTCTGTGTTATTAACCCACGAGAAAGTAAGAATTCGTGTTGGCCCTGCTAGATGGTCATGCGCTGGAAATAAAACTGTATTTAAGGTAGTTAAAGTCAGCACAGTCATCTATGATATGTTAACTATTATTGTAATACATCCCACCTCCACCTCATTCCATGTCACACAGTTGGCAGTTACGGATTGGATTAATAAAACAAATATTCCTGTAGGAAATCCTTATTAATTTTTTGCATTTGCGTTGCACGTAGATAACAGTTCATTCTCTGTTTGTTTCGTGTGATTTTGATAGTACCCAGCTTATCTTTTAACTTAAATTTAAATATTCATGAAAACAATTTATTTCTTTATCTAGCCAGTGATCTGACACATACAGAAAAGTTATATGTTCTCAAATTCTAACACATATCTAAATTTTTCCTGGAAAATATCTGTTTTATGGTTTTAACTATTTCCTTGGTACCTTCTTGCAACTTTCTTAGCTGGAAGCAGTCAGTAATTTTAATGTTGCTACTTATTTCCTGCATTACGCTATTGCTAAAACTTTCCAAATATATTTGGTTGTGCACTGGCGACTTTTCACTCGGCATTCTTGTGGAATTTCCGTAAGAAGCTTTGGGTTTAGAACTGTTGAAATAAATTACCATTAAATGATTTTATTCCATGCATTTTAATCCCCACAAATGGGGGACGACATCTAGTCCATCACATTTATGTACAATGTAGCCATCCTTTTTAAGTAGATCCATACAAGAACAGATGTATGTATACAGGATGGTCCATCTGAAGTTTCGGAAGAGATTACCTCCAAAACTAAACATCGGGTAAAAATAGTGGGTAAGACAAGGTCGTAAGCTCAAAAGTGGGGTATCAAATGATAGTACACGTGACCTCCAGCCCCCGCCCCATTGGGCTACATTTAAATCTTAAATTGAAACACTCATTTTTTATTGCAGATTCGGATTCTCCATAAAAAGTGATTAAGTTTTGTCTGAAACATTCCTTTAAATCATTGACAGATGGGGCTGAAATCGAAAAAATAGTAATACTGGGGAAGAACTCTGATTTATTTAGAATTATTCAAGAAAGACGCATCACATCGATAAAAAATGTGCACCAATTCTCTCGTTACGCCAAATTAAGCTATTTTTGTACAAAATGTACTGTGTCCTACTTTTAGCGTTACCCAGGAACAACGACGTGGACGTATTAGAATGATGTTCCCATGGGGTGCTTCATCGGTGTGAGTCCCCTTGCCTCTAACAATTTGGAGTGCTTAATTAATGAAATTACCCACGAAGAATTTGTTCAAAATTATCCCCATTTGCTTCAATGCATGAAGTCAATCGTCTGCGAAAGTTGTCCACAGTTTTGAGCAGCGCATCCCGTGGTATGGCTGCACACGCTCTTCGAATGCGTTGCTCCATACCGTTTCGGGCTGCGGGCCGTCTTTCATAAACAATACTTTTTAAATAACCGCACAAGAAAAAAATCAGGAGATGTGAGGTCTGGTGAACGTGGAGGCCACTGAATTGGTCCGCCGTGTCCTATCCACCGACCGCGTTTTTAGCATAATGGGGCGCTGCTCCGTCCTATTGGAACCACAATCGTTGCCTAGTTTCTAAATCAACATCTCCCATTAGCTCCAACAAATCATCGCGGAGAAGTTTTAAATAAGATTCCACAGTTATATTTCGGTCAAAAAAATACGGTCCTATCAAGTAACCGTTTAAAATTCCACACCAGACCGTTAACAGCCATTTGTGTTGATTGTCAACGGGTCTGTGCCAGTGTGGATTGACAGGGGACCAATAATGACAATCATGACGATTTAATTCGCCATTGTTTTTGAATGCGGCTTCGTCAGTGAACATAACGTATCTAAAAAAATCATTGTCACCTATTATCATTTCCAAGGCCCATTGGCAGAAATGCACGCGTATTTGCATATCTTTCGGCGTTAATGTCTGTGTCAGTGTGATATTTATGTGACTTCAAAATCCTCAAAACAGTTGACTTCGGTATTCCAGTTTGACTCTGAATCGCATGACTACTAATTTCGGGATCCTGTTGAACAGGCGAGAACAGTAAGGGTACGAGCGTCATTTTCGTTGTATTCGCAATCACGAGGTGGGCGGTGCATGTATCCATTTCGGGCTCGTTGAGTGCAATTTCGAATAATATTTTCGCTTGGATGTCGTCTGTTTGGGAAACGGTCCGCATACAATTGCGCAGCCGCAGCGTAATTGTTATGCCATTCACCTAAAATTAACATCCTATCAACAATCTCTGTAGGAGGATAGTGAGCCATGTTTCGCTAAAGAATAATTTACTTTCGTCAGTTGATGTTTACAGTTCACAATCTGAAAAGTGACGTGTGATCGCATTGCACCGACCTTTATACTGAGCCATAGTTCGCAGTTTGGCGATGGTAGCGCCACAGTCGGGTGACTAATGCAATTGCGAAGAGTTCCCTAACTAGTTTATAATACCATTCCGCTTCCCTCCATCAAAAACTGTGACGGGTAGGATACATTTTGTAAAAAAAAGTGGTGCACATTTTATATCGATTTGATGCGTCCTTCTCGGATCATAATAAATAAATCGGAGTTCTTCCCCAATTTTCATTTTTCTCGATTTCAGCACCATCTGTCAATGGTTTAAAAAAATGCTTCAGACAAATCTCGATTACTTTTGTATTGAGAATCCGAATCTGCAGTAAAAAATGGGTGTTTCTATTTAAGATATAGAAGTTGTCCCCGCCCCACCCAAGAGCTGGAGGTCACGTGTAGTATCATTTGATGTCCCCCTATGAGCTGATCAACTTGTCTTACCCACTATTTTTACCCGATGTATAGTTTTCGAGATAATCTCATCCGAAACTTCAGATGGACCACCCTGTAGATATATGTAAAAAAAATTTAGGCATCTGTGGGTTTATTGATTCATGTAAATACTCCAAAGTATAAACACTTTCTACTGGCATTTGCAGTAGATTATTTACAGTAAATTCTCATTTCTTGTATACGTTACCTCTATCTAGATTTTTCCATATACTATATTCAAAGTAATATGTAACCCTTGTTTGCAATTTTTTTTTCAGTAACAGCTAATGTTTCTTTTATGTAGGATCTGGCTTAGCCATATGCACCAGTTTCCGTTTTTCCGCACATAGCACGTTAACTGCTCTTAAAGGTGTAATTTCTTCTGTGTGAAACATCCCTTCTCTTTGTTAAGACCTGTCTAAAAACATAGTGCTGCCTCAGATGCCAGACGGCAGGGTACAGTCACGAGTATGCTGTCCTCCACAGTCAGAGCTTCCAGTTCATCTTCACATCCAACGTCCTGCCTCCCCCCACATTGTCGTTCGCATCCTCCCTACACGACAATGGTGTGGCAATTTGGGGGGGGGGGGAGGGGGGGAGAGGAATGTACTGGCATAAGCTGTCGCCAGCACACCGGTCAGCAAAGATGTAGGGCGAAGATCGACAGTAGGTGCCGGATCAAGTGCGCCCTTCGTGACAGAGGCCAGACACACACTGACAAGCAACGCACCTCCAACGCCCTCTTGGCAGCGCGTATTTAGGCCGCCGCCGCTGACCGGGGGCTTCACTGACTCACTCCTCCAGTTTGGCGTCCCGTCATCCACTCGCTGAGCTGGCTCAGTTCACGTCACAGGCTATGACATTACAAGGCGACCAAATTGGTGGTTATAGCGTTTGTAAGAGCAATATTATCGATATCATCTGCTAGAGGACTATCACTCATGAGCTTGTACCACAACGCATGGACTCTATTCCAGTTAAGCAAATGTTCATTTAAATAAAGAACCGTATTAATCCATGTCTGCATTTGTGTTGTAGGAACAGTATACCGGCCACTCACAACAACATCCTCTCCCTTGCATCCTCGCGGTACAAGATTCTACAGTAGTAATGACGATACTACACATTGCTTGTGGGGACCAATCCCTATTCAGTAATATCTACACTCCTGGAAATTGAAATAAGAACACCGTGAATTCATTGTCCCAGGAAGGGGAAACTTTATTGACACATTCCTGGGGTCAGATACATCACATAATCACACTGACAGAACCACAGGCACATAGACACAGGCAACAGAGCATGCACAATGTCGGCACTAGTACAGTGTATATCCACCTTTCGCAGCAATGCAGACTGCTATTCTCCCATGGAGACGATCGTAGAGATGCTGGATGTAGTCCTGTGGAACGGCTTGCCATGCCATTTCCACCTGGCGCCTCAGTTGGACCAGCGTTCGTGCTGGACGTGCAGACCGCGTGAGACGACGCTTCATCCAGTCCCAAACATGCTCAATGGGGGACAGATCCAGAGATCTTGCTGGCCAGGGTAGTTGACTTACACCTTCTAGAACACGTTGGGTGGCACGGGATACATGCAGACGTGCATTGTCCTGTTGGAACAGCAAGTTCCCTTGCCGATCTAGGAATGGTAGAACGATGGGTTCGATGACGGTTTGGATGTACCGTGCACTATTCAGTGTCCCCTCGACGATCACCAGTGGTGTACGGCCAGTGTAGGAGATCGCTCCCCACACCATGATGCCGGGTGTTGGCCCTGTGTGCCTCGGTCGTATGCAGTCCTGATTGTGGCGCTCACCTGCACGGCGCCAAACACGCATACGACCATCATTGGCACCAAGGCAGAAGCGACTCTCATCGCTGAAGACGACACGTCTCCATTCGTCCCTCCATTCACGCCTGTCGCGACACCACTGGAGGCGGGCTGCACGATGTTGGGGCGTGAGCGGAAGACGGCCTAACGGTGTGCGGGACCGTAGCCCAGCTTCATGGAGACGGTTGCGAATGGTCCTCGCCGATACCCCAGGAGCAACAGTGTCCCTAATTTGCTGGGAAGTGGCGGTGCGGTCCCCTACGGCACTGCGTAGGATCCTACGGTCTTGGCGTGCATCCGTGCGTCGCTGCGGTCCGGTCCCAGGTCGACAGGCACGTGCACCTTCCGCCGACCACTGGCGACAACATCAATGTACTGTGGAGACCTCACGCCCCACGTGTTTAGCAATTCGGCGGTACGTCCACCCGGCCTCCCGCATGCCCACTATACGCCCTCGCTCAAAGTCCGTCAACTGCACATACGGTTCACGTCCACGCTGTCGCGGCATGCTACCAGTGTTAAAGACTGCGATGGAGCTCCGTATGCCACGGCAAACTGGCTGACACTGACGGCGGCGGTGCACAAATGCTGCGCAGCTAGCGCCATTCGACGGCCAACACCGCGGTTCCTGGTGTGTCCGCTGTGCCGTGCGTGTGATCATTGCTTGTACAGCCCTCTCGCAGTGTCCGGAGCAAGTATGGTGGGGCTGACACACCGGTGTCAATGTGTTCTTTTTTCCATTTCCAGGAGTGTATATTTGATGTTACTGTGAAGAACAGTGGCCTAGATGAGAAAAAATTGTTTCTCCAGTTTTAATATAACACTTTTGTAAAATACTTATGTCATCTTTATTGGTGTCTGTAGTAACGATCTACATATAGTTTACAGGAAAATAATTAAAAATTTAGGTAGAGAGAACATAGATAATGTTTTCTCAGACGTGGTTTACGTGCACACCAATCAGTTTCAGGTATTCTTATTGCCCAGTAGACAAGTATCAGAATACAAGGGCTATCTGGAAAGTAAAGTCCGATCGGTCGCGAAATGTAAACTACTGTGAAAATAAAAAATGTTTTATTTGCAGCAGTTAGCTACAACATCCAATCACTTCTCTACATAGTCTCCTCTCCTACATTGACATTTGTCGTAGTGTTGTACCAACTTTCCAGTACCGTCGTCACAGAACGTGACTTCTTGTGCTCTCTGACATTTCTCTACGCTATGCCACAACGTTGTCTTCATAGCCAGCAGCTCATGTGCGCAGAGGTAAAACTCAGAGGGAGTCAATTACGGGCTTTGTTGTCGGCGATCGACACTTCCCATCGAAAGCACTGCAGGAGCACATTCATTGTCCCAGCAGAGAGCGACTGAGAATAGTCATAAAGGAGGAAATGCGTGGGTAATGTTATGTGGGCTGCTGCATAACATCAGGCGGAAGATCTCACCAGGCCTTCATACCTCGTGAGAGGCACTATTCATCTAGGCATCTTCACGTGCTCACTGTGCGTTCAGAACTGAAAAGAGCGACGTGACGCGATCGACAGGCATACTAGAGACACTGAGCAACACTTTTGTGCAAAGAGTCATCGAATTTTCGCTGTCGTTTCCGTTCGGTGCCCGATTGGACCTTTCTTTCCGAGCAGCCATGGTACTATACAGCAACTGTTCTGTAAGCTGTCTGATAATTTATACCACAAAGAAGCGATTGACACACAGTACAATGGAGCACATTGTAAATACTGTTCGTCGACATCTGATACACAAAACGGTGTTGCGGAGGGTCAAACACATCACGCTTTCCACATTTGTAAATCGTAGCTTCCAGTATGCTAATAGCAGGTTCTTTAGCCAAAGATGATATAAAAGTTCCTCATAGATGTTTATGACGGCACTTTATAAAGTGGGTAAAATGGTTATCGACTTTTTTGTTTCCTCCTGGCCTTGCGATTCGACCTATAAATTTGTAGTATGCGTTTACTCCACAACATCAGGTCCTCCATGTTAAACAGTCTATTCCAGCTGTCTTAATATTGTTTAGAATAACGTTACTTTTTTCTTGGAATTCTTCTTGTACAGAGAAATCGTAGTTTGGGGTTAGATGTACAAACATCTCACTTTTGTTAAAAAGCTCAGCAAAATCTTGCGTTATGTCCACATCTGTAAAGGTTTTGTCGTCTGCACTAAGCTCTTGCAATATTCCAGTCAGTTGGTCTATTAGAAAACCTCTTTTATCGTCGGCCAATTTCGCCTTATACGGCGTAGCCACAGGGTTTTTATATTTCCTGGAAATGGTTTATAATTCTTGCTCGCCAATTTTTTCCAGTATTCCTGTTGCTGCCACATGGCCAATCGTGTGAAGGAGAAATGGTAGCTTCGCCATAACATCATGTCACTCAGAGACTAACTTGGAGATTTTGTCGCATAGATGATTGTTAATTGCATGGCAGACTTCCTTATTTACCATTATAGACTGCCCATTATCGAACCATTCTTGACAGCCCACTTGATTACAGATTTTAATCACCACGATGTTGTCACAAGACAGCTATGCAATAGATGTATGCACATTTGAATTCTGCTTCTTAAGGATCATACCATTATCAATGTAATTTGCGCTACCAATATCAGGAAAAAATGTAAATGTCCAGATGCAGCTAAATGTCGTTCAGATACTCCAAGAGAGGGGTCCAGGTTCATTACAAAATAAAAATGTAAATGCCGTGTGGCTAGGTCCTCCCGTCGGTTAGACCGTTCGCTGGGTGCAAGTCTTTCGATTTGACGCCACTTCGGGGACTTGCGCGTCGATGGGGATGAAATGATTGATGATTAGGACAACGCAACACCCAGTCCCTGAGCGGAGAAAATCTCCGACCCAACCGGGAATTGAACAGCTGAGTGATGTTTCGTAACTTGGAGTGAGGCATGTTAAGATTTCCCACTAAAGCAAAATACTGGTCAGTTGTGATTATAAAGTCGTCTTATATGCTCTAAAGGTCCGAGATGTTAGAAGTACTAGTCACGTGATCACGACGACATTTATGGCTAAAGCACTCCGTCTTCAGGCCGCGAGTGGCCTACCGGGACCATCCGACCGCCGTGCCATCCTCGGTGGAGTATGCGGATAGGAGGGGTGTGGGGTCAGGATACCACTCTCCCAGTCGTTAAGATGGTATTCTTGGCCGAAACCGCTACTAATCGGTCGAGTAGCTCCTCAATTGGCATCACGAGGCTGAGTCCACCCCGAAAAATGGCAACAGCGCATGGCGGCCTTTATGGTCACCCATCCAAGTGCCGATCACGCCCGACAGCGCTTAACTTCGGTGATCTCACGGGAACCGATGTATCCACTGCGGCAAGGCCGTTGCCACATTTATGGCTATACCTCCTAAATTTCGAATGCTGTGATATGCTGTCTCATAGTTCCACATAGTTAAAACGTCGCTGCATAGTGAATGTACAAATAAAATTTATGGAAAGAAATAAGTTCTTTTTTTTTTAATACACATATGATTATAGATGTCTCAGAGAAATGAAAAACAAACTTGATCTTTGTACCAAAGTATAAATTTTCCACACCATTTTGTCAAAAAGCTCGTCTTAGTTCTGCTAAAAACGAATGTCCTCAGTGCTAGGATAGCTTGTGAGATTAAATCTGGTTGCTACCGTATTATGAATTTTACTTCAGTTGCTCTGTACAACTGGCTGAGTTGCATCTACTGTTCTCTTTCAGGTGACATCTCAAACTGTAAGGAGGCCAAGATTAATACTTTGATAAATATAAGCCCCTAAATTTCCTCTGTATGTAGGTGTTTTGACGTGTAGATTAACAGTATGCACATTTATTTTCCTTCTTTTGAAACACAGGTATTTTTATAGATCTCTTATCTCATCGAAAAATGAAAGTTATCTGAATAACATGCAAAAAAAAAGTAAGGTTTCAGTTATAAAGCACGGCGGTAGCGCTACTGTTGTAACATTTTTGTTGTACAGCAGTAAAAAAAAAAATACACATGTATAGTATCCTGCCACTACTGGGTTACTGGATGACAGTATGCATACAATGTCGAGTGTAGTGTATGCAGTCCCTTCTAAGTGTTCTAGTAATAAATCATGGTAGTACTGTGACATATAGCTGTCCACATTATTCTACACGATACTTTGGACATGGGAGACACAGAAGGTAAATAGATATTATGGATTTTCTGCATAGTTCATGGTGCATTAGAGACACACCGTCACAGATTTACAGTCGAGTTAGCAGAAATGTTGTATAAACAACACGTTTGCCAAAAGTGGTTCTAGGCGCTTCAGTCTAGAACCGCGCGATCGCTACGGTCGCAGGTTCGAATCCTGCCTTGTGCATGGGTGTGTGTGATGTCCTTAGGGTAGTTAGGTTTAAGTAGTTCTAAGTTCTAGGGGACTGATGACCTCAGATGTTAAGCCCCATAGTGCTCAGAGCCATTTGAAACATTTGTGCTAAAAGTGGTTCCTTACAAATAATGTTACTCCAGAGATCTCCAGAAAAAGAATTATATACTGCTGCTGTTCGCTCAAATAATGTCATTCCACAAATCTTAAGAAAAAGATTCAGTGTACCGAATATATTGAAGTCAGTCCCTAGGCAGAAATCATCCCTTAAAGTGCAGATAATGTGAAAAAGTGGAAAACAGGAAATGAGATAGATTGAGGTCAATTGAACCAATATTGAGCTATTTGGTGGAACGATTGCTGTGAAGAACGATTGCTGTGAAGGATGACTATAAACTGCTGTTGTGGTTTCCTACAAATTACGTTATTCCAAATCCTCGATGCTGCAGTGCCATGTATTGCATGGTAAATATCCGTACCATTACGTAAAGGCTATTAAACCGATAACACAGAGATGCATAGGCAGTTGGTTGCTATGAGATTTTCGATGCTCTTCTGTTAGATTGATCTGCTGTCTGTTTAGTTATCCCTTTTCAGGCAAGTCAACTGAGAATACTTTGTCATTTATAGATGGCTTAGTGGCAGCTGCAAGGCTGTGTTTGTGGATTGATGATCAATAATGGCTAATGACCAAGTTGCGTTTGACAGGGTTAAAAACACGCTTACATCTCAGCAAATGAGGGGGAGAAAGTACACTGTTATATGAAGCAGAATAGGTCAATATTCAGGCAGGAGCAAGAAGGTGGGAGTATCACAGAGGCAGAAAGTAACAGTTCTGCCGAAAGGACAAAGAAAATTAGTGCAGAAACATACGAGTTCATGGAGAGTAACGAAGCAAAGGAAGTTATTTTCCAGGAAGAGGAAAGTAAGGCATTAGAAGCTTGTCTAAGTGGACTGGCATGTCACCTGTGGTACCACGTATCGATACTATCCCATGGGTGTCACGAAGTTGGTAGCAGAATTGCAAGTTGATAACGGTCTTGTAAGACGTGGCGGACGCAATGGTGTGGGCCAACTGAGCCACGCCCTCGGCGGCTCTGGGATGCGAGCGACCTCTGCCGCCGCCACGGTGCAGCCACCGGACACCTCGCACCAGCAGGCTGGCTGCTCGCTACGACGCGCTACGAGGATGCCATCTAGTCACGGCACTGGTTCCAGCGTTCGTGCTATAGTTCAGACTCACATCCTTGTGTACGTTGAGAGCTGGACTTTATTTCTTGCTGCATTATTTTTAATGAGTCTTTGTTCGCTTACAGAAATACAAGTTATGTGTATCTTCTGTTTACTGTGGTAAGTTGTTGGCTCCTTTCCAGCTTTCCTATGATGACAGTTGCTGCACCACGCTGTAGCGCACCTCTCCTTCCATTATGTACTAAGTTATACAGAGCATCACCATCATCATATATCTGACATAACGATCATAAGAATAAGATAAGACCGATTAGGGCAATGTATAGAGACATGAAGACAGTTACTGCTTCCTTGATCAGTACGTGAGAGGGGATCAGAAAAGAAAATCGATAATGCTATTGTGATATTCTCTCCACCATGCACTGTAGAGTGGGTTGCGCAGTACTTGCTTAGATGTGGATATGTGCTGTTTGCAGATAGTGCAGTACTCTTGGAGCAAATTAACAATCTGCCTTTCGACTGGAAAACACACTCTGTAGTAACGTCCACTAGTAGATATCTCCGTAATTTGATCAGATACTGTATGCACAATGTTAATCACACAGACCACTATGAGCAGCTAATAGGGAAGCAAGTTAGCATTTGTGAACTGGAGTGTATGGCTGAAACAGCTACCGAGAAGAAAAAATATAAACTGCTAGTGGAAAAGGAGCAGTCCATTACAGATGCACAAGCAATGCTTACAAATTACTTTCTGTGCAAATGGAGCAGAGACAGTGGTTAAATGATTGTAATACTATGGACTACACGTTTAAGGTAGTATGTAAACGTTACAAATCTGATATTCGGTATGTGGGGCGGCTGGTGGAATTATTTAGAGTTGTTATTAATGTTTGAATGTTGAAACACTTCCCGGCCGATTAACCATATGTGGGGCGGCGGGTGGAATTAATCGTTATTTAAATGTTCCTATTATTTATGCTGTTGTTTTGCCGTTCTCAACACTGGCTCTCTAACTACAATATTGGCAACCAGAAAGTGATTAGCAAAACGTGAAGCCTGTAATTAGAATTCCTAGTGCCCACTTCATCTGAGAAACACACTTATAGCTGCAGCTTATAGCTCTGAGGAATTAGGAGATTGTCTGGGATTCATAATCAAAAACGATTTTGATTAAAATAGTTCAGTATATTCTGAAAGTCACCGATGAAAAAAAAGAAGAATCCACACAATCTGACTAACAGAGCAGTTCAGAGTCTAATGCGCTGATGCAACTCTAACTGTCCAAATTAAATGTTTAAGTGAATGCTCGCCATAATTTGATGATTAGGTTCATCAAACGCCACGCTAAATAATGGTAGAATGTCTGTCCCGCGGCGGCACTTGAAAATACGACATACGCAAACTGAAGATCGATCATTAAAGTCATCCCAGAATTAACACTTCACTCGAAAATGATTTCATGGTTACACGTATCCCGAGTAACTTAATACGGCATCCGAGGCTGTTTATAGCAATGATACCGACGCGACGCGACGCGACTCCCGACACAGATGGTGCGCTATTCAGTGTCTGGGAGAACTGGGGCCTTGCTTCCTCGCGCAGAGTTCTTATATATAAAGCCGCGGTGCGGACGGCTAAGGGAACGCCTGATCAAATCGGCTCTCCCGACCAGCCGCTGGGCTAGTAACGCACCACTTTAAGTTACCGAATAAACCATAGCTTCTTTTGCTGAGGCCGATGAAGCTCTCAATTTAAATGTGCATTCAGCACACAGGTAAGTAATCATAATAAAAGTTTGACGTGGCTAAGTTAAATATTTTGGGCGAGAGAATTAATTTAATTACCCTACACGCAGTAGACGAGCTCTGAACTTGCCCTTTGGAGATACGCTATCGCTATAGTTTTATAGTTATTCAAATGAAACTTCTCACATCTTTATGGTAATAGCGGATCTCCATTCTACATAAATATAAACATCCTAGCCTTATTTATTAGCCTACTTAATCTATCTTGCTTCCTTAATTTTTAAGAGAAAAAACAGAAAATCATGAATTTCAACTAAAATCTTAATTTTTGAGATCCAGAAGACTGTTTCTATTAAATAATTATGAAAAAGGAATCTAAATATAAATTTTTAAGTCTCTAGCTCTTTTCTCTTGCGCCAATGATTTTTACAGAAAAACGTCCAAATTTCGAAAATGGTTAAAGTTATTGAACTGATATTCAACACATATTAATTTAGTATTACTCCTGACATGCTAAAACCGTTTCAGGTTATTTGCTTGATTTTTAAAGTATTGTGCAACATTTATGACGTCAGAGCTAGTTACAGCGGACTGGCTGGCACAGAATGGAAAGACTGATGTGAAATTACTACGGCGTGATTAGGCTGCTTCCCTACAGGTACAATAAAGACAATATCATCATCTGTGAAAAGCTCATACGATTGTAAACCGTATATCAAGTGCAGATGTGGATTAGTTAGGGAGTAGAGGTAAATCAGTCGTATGCTTCCCCAAGGTACCATCAGTCCTATCACGTATGTTCCTGAATCTATAATAACACATATTTAGTTTCACACCAGTTGTTTCAATAACTCTTGAGATTTTTGTTTACATCTACAGTGATAGTTGCTGTGTTACACCTAGTTTTGTCAAGTATCGAATTCTGCCAACTGTAGGTGATGGTTGGTTATCAGACATATGAGAGGGAGTGAAGACTAATATCAGATTGCAAGGTCACATTTGTGCTCGATGTGCTGGACAGTGCCTCACACCTCCACCCTGCTTCCATCATGCACCATGGGCACCAAGTGATGGCGTCTGTTTCAGTATAGAGCCTGTTGTCTGGTGGAGTTTCTTACACCTCCCAGAATACAAAGAAAGATGATCAAGCAATCCTTTGTGGAACATGTTGATGGCGCTGCCTGCGCTGCATCTGGGCGATAGCATGATCCCCACAGCTCACAAGTCAAGCGGCAGCTCATGGGGTCTGCTACAGCAGGGGTGTGTGCATTGGGCGGCACTGGATGTGGTGTAGTACTTGTTTAAAATAAAGATGCAGTTGTATCCATCCAACTCATACTGTATTATGTGCTGCATAGCGCCAGTAGTATTTCTTAAAATGTGGAACCGTGTGGTGCCAGTATAAAATGTTTATACATCTCCATGGTGTAATTAGCTCTGTCTTATATGTGTAACCTATAACGTTTTTCCATTGCATTTCTTGTATGTGTATGTCCTACATACGCAGACCATGCTGGTTGTATCAGAGGACTCAGCACCGTTTATAAGCTTAAGATAAATGAATTTCTTAATTTCCCTCCAATTTTACATACCCACTGTTGTTGTTGTTGTTGTGGTCTTCAGTCCTGAGACTGGTTTGATGCAGCTCTCCATGCTACTCTATCCTGTGCAAGCTTTTTCATCTCCCAGTACCTACTGCAACCTACATCCTTCTGAACCTGCTTAGTGTATTCATCTCTTGGTCTCCCTCTACGATTTTTACCCTCCACGCTGCACTCCAATACTAAATTGGTGATCCCTTGATGCCTCAGAACATGTCCTACCAACCGATCCCTTCTTCTGGTCAAATTGTGCCACAAACTTCTCTTCTCCCCAATCCTATTCAATACTTCCTCATTAGTTATGTGATCTACCCATCTAATCTTCAGCATTCTTCTGTAGCACCACATTTCGAAAGCTTCTATTCTCTTCTTGTCCAAACTATTTATCGTCCATGTTTCACTTCCATACATGGCTACACTCCATACAAATACTTTCAGAAAGGACTTCCTGACACTTAAATCTATACTCGATGTTAACAAATTTCTCTTCTTCAGAAACGCTTTCCTTGCCATTGCCAGTCTACATTTTATATCCTCTCTACTTCGACCATCATCAGTTATTTTGCTCCCCAAATAGCAAAACTCCTTTACTACTTTAAGTGTCTCATTTCCTAATCTAATTCCCTCAGCATCACCCGACTTAATTAGACTACATTCCATTATCCTTGTTTTGCTTTTGTTGATGTTCATCTTATATCCTCCTTTCAAGACACTGTCCATTCCATTCAACTGCTCTTCCAAGTCCTTTGCTGTCTCTGACAGAATTACAATGTCATCGGCGAACCTCAAAGTTTTTATTTCTTCTCCATGAATTTTAATACCTACTCCTAATTTTTCTTTTGTTTCCTTTACTGCTTGCTCAATATACAGATTGAACAACATCGGGGAGAGGCTACAACCCTGTCTTACTCCCTTCCCAACCACTGCTTCCCTTTCATGTCCCTCGACTCTTATAACTGCCATCTGGTTTCTGTACAAATTGTAAATAGCCTTTCGCTCCCTGTATTTTACCCCTGCCACCTTTAGAGTTTGAAAGAGAGTATTCCAGTCAACATTGTCAAAAGCTTTCTCTAAGTCTACAAATGCTAGAAACGTAGGTTTGCCTTTCCTTAATCTTTCTTCTAAGATAAGTCGTAAGGTCAGTATTGCCTCACGTGTTCCAGTGTTTCTACGGAATCCAAACTGATCTTCCCCGAGGTTGGCTTCTACTAGTTTTTCCATTCGTCTGTAAAGAATTCGTGTTAGTATTTTGCAGCTGTGACTTATTAAACTGATAGTTCTGTAATTTTCACATCTGTCAACACCTGCTTTCTTTGGGATTGGAATTATTATATTCTTCTTGAAGTCTGAGGGTATTTCGCCTGTTTCATACATCTTGCTCACCAGATGGTAGAGTTTTGTCAGGACTGGCTCTCCCACGGCCGTCAGTAGTTCCAATGGAATATTGTCTACTCCGGGGGCCTTGTTTCGACTCAGGTCTTTCAGTGCTCTGTCAAACTCTTCACACAGTATCATATCTCCCATTTCATCTTCATCTACATCCTCTTCCATTTCCATAATATTGTCCTCAAGTGCATCGCCCTTGTATAGACCCTCTATATACTCCTTCCACCTTTCTGCTTTCCCTTCTTTGCTTAGAACCGGGTTTCCATCTGAGCTCTTGATATTCATACAAGTCGTTCTCTTATCTCCAAAGGTCTCTTTAATTTTCCTGTAGGCGGTATCTATCTTACCTCTAGTGAGATAGGCCTCTACATCCTTACATTTGTCCTCTAGCCATCCCTGCTTAGCCATTTTGCACTTCCTGTCGATCTCATTTTTGAGACGTTTGTATTCCTTTTTGCCTGTTTCACTTACTGCATTTTTATATTTTCTCCTTTCATCAATTAAATTCAATATTTCTTCTGTTACCCAAGGATTTCTACTAGCCCTCGTCTTTTTACCTACTTGATCCTCTGCTGCCTTCACTACTTCATCCCTCAAAGCTACCCATTCTTCTTCTACTGTATTTATTTCCCCCATTCCTGTCAATTGCTCCCTTATGCTCTCCCTGAATCTCTGTACAACCTCTGGTTCTTTTAGTTTGTCCAGGTCCCATCTCCTTAAATTCCCACCTTTTTGCAGTTTCTTCAGTTTTAATCTACAGGTCATAACCAATAGATTGTGGTCAGAGTCCACATCTGCCCCTGGAAATGTCTTACAATTTAAAACCTGGTTCCTAAATCTCTGTCTTACCATTATATAATCTATCTGATACCTTTTAGTATCTCCAGGGTTCTTCCATGTATACAACCTTCTTTCATGATTCTTAAACCAAGTGTTAGTTATGATTATGTTGTGCTCTGTGCAAAATTCTACCAGGCGGCTTCCTCTTCCATTTCTGTCCCCCAATCCATATTCACCTACTATGTTTCCTTCTCTCCCTTTTCCTACACTCGAATTCCAGTCACCCATGACTATTAAATTTTCGTCTCCCTTCACAATCTGAATAATTTCTTTTATTTCATCACATACCCACTATAATGTCTTATTGTTGGATTGTGTTTGATGATGAGTCATAAATTATACTCTTCCATGTTACACTTAGTACAATGCACGTGATATCCATTAATGTGGTCTTTTAACATGATACTGGTATAAATATGTAAGAAATGTCGCTAAAATATGAACTTTTTAAAATTTCCAGCATTTTAAACTTGTAGTAAGTATGTCTATATGGGCCATTTCAATTTTGAGTTCTCCCTTACAACAAGCAGGATATTTTGGATTTTCCTATCATTTGTTCATTTCCATCCATTTTTTCTTAGCACAAGCGTGCTATGATATCACATAGCAAGGCTCATACAACAATGCTATGTATCATGCATCTTGACAGGCACTTTTCTGGATCACAAATTATACTAAGTTCCCTCCTTCATTTCTGATGGTAGCGACTGTAGACCACTGTATTAAGATTTTTTTTAATTTTCCACCATTTTGAAAAGTAAGCACTGTGTGGGGCTGGCAACCATGCATGTTGTACCAAGTTTCCCTCCACTTACTGAGTCATAAATCAAAGAGGGGGGCACAGCAGGTCATCACATAATAGTTGGATGATATACAGGGTGATTCAAAAAGAATACCACAACTTTAAAAATGTGTATTTAATGAAAGAAACATAATATAACCTTCTGTTATACATCATTACAAAGAGTATTTAAAAAGGTTTTTTTTCACTCAAAAACAAGTTCAGAGATGTTCAATATGGCCCCCTCCAGACACTCGAGCAATATCAACCCGATACTCCAACTCGTTCCACACTCTCTGGAGATGTTAGAGAATTGGCTGTTCCCTCAGCTCGAACAAGAAGCACAACAATTCATATTTCAGCAGGATGGAGCGCCACCACATTGGCACTTATCTGTCCGTAACTACCTGAATGTCAACTACCCGAGGCGATGGATCGGCCGTCAGGCAGCCCGTGACAGAGCACTTCATCACTGGCCTCCAAGAAGCCCTGATCTTACCCCCTGCGATTTTTTCTTATGGGGGTATGTTAAGGATATGGTGTTTCGGCCACCTCTCCCAGCCACCATTGATGATTTGAAACGAGAAATAACAGCAGCTATCCAAACTGTTACGCCTGATATGCTACAGAGAGTGTGGAACGAGTTGGAGTATCGGGTGGATATTGCTCGTGTGTCTGGAGGGGGCCATATTGAACATCTCTGAACTTTTTAAGTGAAAAAAAAACCTTTTTAAATACTCTTTGTAATTATGTATAACAGAAGGTTATATTATGTTTCTTTAATTAAATACACATTTTTAAAGTTGTGGTATTCTTTTTGAATCACCCTGTATTATAGCGGTAATATACACAACGCATGGTTGAAAGTGACAGGTCATTAATAAAGATAATAAATTAAATCCACCAACTTGGATAAATCTGGCAACTATGCAGGCTGTTCCACCATCTCTGGAAAAATAGCAACACACATTTTTGTACTTCCTGCCAGTTGTAACTCACCCAGTAGGCCTAGTGTCATCACAAGCCTATGTTGTTGTTGTCGTATTCAGTCCAGAGACTGGTTTGATGCAGCTCGCCATGCTGCTGTATCCTGTGCAAGCTGCTTCATCTCCCAGTACCTACTGCAACCCACATCCTTCTGAATCTGTTTAGTGTATTCATCTCTTGGTCTCCCTCTACGATTTTTACCCTCGACACTTTCCTCCAGTACTAAATTTTGGTGATCCCTTGATGCCTCAGAACGTGTCCTACCAACCGATCCCTTCTTCTACTCAAGTTCTGCGACAAATTCCTCTTCTCCCCAGTTCTGTTCAGTACCTCCTCATTAGTTACGTGATCTACCCATCTAATCTTCAGCATTCTTCTGTAGCACCACATTTCGGAAGCTTCTATTCTCTTCTTGTCTAAAGTATTTATCGCCCATGTTTCACTTCCATACACGGCTGCAATCCACACAAGTACTTTCTGAAAAGACTTCGTGGCACTTAAGTCTACACTCGATGTCGAAAAAATTTCTCTTCTTCAGAAACGCTTTCCTTGACATTGCTAGTCTACATTTTATATACTCTCTACTTCGACCATCATCAGTTATTTTAGCAAAACTCATCTACTTTAATGTCCCATTTCCTGATCTTATTCCCTCAGCATCACCTGATTTAATTCGACTGCATTCCATTATCCTCGTTTTGCTTTTGTTGACGTTCATCTTATATTCTCCTTTCAAGACGCTGTCCATTCTGTTCAACTGCTCTTCCAGGACCTTTGCTGTTTCTGAGAGAATTACAATGTCATTGGCAAATCTCAAAATTTTTATTTCTTCTTTACTGCCTGCTTAATATACAGATTGAATAAAATCTGGAATAGGCTACAACCCTGTCTCACTCCCTTCCCAACCAGTGCTTCCCTTTCAAGCCCCTCGACTCTTTTTAACTGCCATCTGATTTATGTACAAATTGTAAATGGTCTTTCGTTCCCTGTATTTAACTCCTGCCACATTCAGAATTTGAAAGAGAGTATTCTGATAAACTTTGCCAAAATATTTTTCTAAGTCTACAAATGCTAGAAAGGTGGGTTTCCCTTTCCTTAATCTATTTTCGAAGATCAGTCGTAGGGTCAGTATTGCCTCGCGTGTTCCAATACTTCGACGGAATCCAAACTGATCTTCCCCGAGGTCGGCTTCTACCAGTGTTTCCATTCGTCCGTAAATTATTTGCGTTAGTATTTTGCAGCCGTGACTTATTAAACTGATAGTCTGATAATTCTCACACCTGTCAACGTATAGAATAAAATTATGCAAAATCAGAATGCAAATAACCATAAATATATTTAACATATGTTTAAGGTGTTTGTACTTATATTGAAATATATGAAACTGCAGAAGTTGTGGTCAGGTCGAAGCCTTCACCTTGAGTCGGGCAGTGGGTCACGTGATCAAGTTTTTAAGTAGTTGGTCAGAGGAAGTGTGCGGTCTTTTATCTCCACCACCTAGCTTATAAGACTGGTTTTGGTAAGATTGTGTTGCCAGAGCCACATGACTTGAACGTTATTTGGGATTCATAACTATTTCGATGACCCTCAGTTTGCGAGAGAAATATTTTTGTATAGATCTGTTCAGGACTTTAAAATATTGTGCATCCTTGATCACCAGTGAGCGTTGATTCTTAGTTGGGTATGACTGAGTGAACATTTCTTCGGTAGAAGTTTTATTAATGTACGGAAATTTGTATGTTCCTTTTGTGGCGGTGTTCGTAGCGGCAAACACTTGGCTGTAGAAATGGCTTACGAAGTCACCGCCACACTTTTAATAGCGGGCCGACCGGTCCGCTGGAACAGTGAACAGAAAGATGAAAACCCAACACTCTGATTAAATAAAAGTCGGTACTTATCTTTATTAAAGAAGATACAGAAAAACAGTAGTGAGCTCCGTGTCTACAGAGATCTGTCTAGTTCGAGTCGGAGCGGCTAGGTCAGCGTCGGCTGACGACAAACAACAACTCTGCTGCGATGAACACACAAATGAGTCGCAAGTACACAATTCGGTGGCGAGTATACAACTGAGCGGCGAATCCAGAACTGTCCTAGCGCTCGCGACTCCAGCGCTTAAGAAGCCAGAAGCCAGCGGTGGCGCGCGCAGACTTGCGGCGATTTCCTGTATCGCTGGCGCTGCTTATACGGACGGCGTCCGGACTTTGATGCTGCCAACCTTTTGGCAGCGGGCTCGGGTGGCAGTACTGGCTAGGATACAACAGTTCCAGTTGAACTTCAACATTTGTTGCTGTTTAGGTGAACTGAAGCAATGCTCTATGCCTTATTTTGTAATCACCATTGCTTACAAATTTTCTACTTGCACTGTTAAGTGACGCAGTTGTTACTTTCTTATTTGTACTGTGTTCGGCAGCTACTTGTATGAGGCATCAATCGCAGTAGATATCTATTCAGTCTGAATAAATGCGTGGCAAATACCAATCCTTTAGTTGAGTACAACATCTCTATTTTACAGGATCTTATGCCAAATAATTTTTCCTTTGTTATGCACAGTTACTTATTAATTTATTTGTATATTCGCTAATGTGTCAACGCAAAATTAGAGCCTCATACTGGGCTCACAGCAACAGTAACTCTTCACGTTCTGATGAGCCACATTTAGCTTTAAGGTCACATTAGGTAACAACGAATTAATGCTGACAGCGATTAATTTAACATATTTAATTTGGTACCAATCCCCACTGACGTTGCAGTTGGGTTCGCTTGTCAAGAATAGAACTGTATTGAAATTTATTCCGACATTTACCTTGTGACCGAGTGCTTCAATCGATGTTTGGGGGGGGGGGGGGAGGAGGAGGGGGGGATGTGACCATTACACACTGCAGTAGCAGTATCAGCAGTAGCTGTGACTGTTAGGTGTGGGAGAATGTTTTGGTAGAGCATTAGGCAACAGTGTACATGCTGCCACTGCCTGCCCAGGATGTCTGCAGGTTGCCACCTCTGTGTGCAGCAGTCTCTTTGCAACGAGTCCTTGTGTCCCAGGACTGTCACGTACACAGCCATCGCATCCTCGCCCCCACCAGTCTGCACTGCAGTTATCACACAGCTGGGCCATCCACGTCCGTGTCGACGTCACTGCCTGGCCACACCGGAGTTGTCACAGGGCTGCCACGACCATCTGCTGCCTGCCCGTCCCACAATCATTCTCAGCCACTCCATCCACACTGCTGCCTGTCCACGCTGCAGCTTCTGCACCACAGAATCTCAGCACCACTGCCTCCGTGCCACTCCCTGTCTGCACCACAGTCATTCACAATCACTATGTCAATGTCATTGTGTGCCACCACTGACGTTTTCGTGCTACAGCATCTCAGTGCTGCCAGATACACGCTGATACTAATCCACATCACAGCCACGCGTGGGTACTGCATCTATGCTCCCAGCTGCAGTTCCTATGCCGCACCACCTCAGCGCCACTGTCGTGTCCATACCACCACCTGACCGTGCTTCAGCATCTCCACATCGCATCTTAGCTGCAAAAACGAAATCTAAATTACGTTTAGGTTGGCACATGACTCCAGGTGTAACGTCCTTCGGATCTTAGGTCTTGGCTAACACTCAGCGGTAGAGCAATGAGATTGTTATTTCTTATGTGTCTGTATCGACGTTACAAACAGAACATTGATGAACTGAACTCGCGACTTGTGCGAGATATTTACTTCACCAAATGTCGTAGTTAAATCGTTTATAATCGATGGTTCATCAGCTGGTATTTAAATATTAATGATAAGTTCAAATTAGTTCCAGCGACACCAAATTCCCTATAGACTGGTTATAATCTCAAATCTATAATCAGTTGTAACAGTGTTATTAATTCCTAACGTCAAGGAGTTTCTATACAAGCGCCGACTGCTTCAGTCAAATAATATTGCAGCACGTTATCTCTATAAATAATATTGTAAAACTTGAATGATAAATGCTTGAATTGACACGATATGTTGGTTTATTACACAATATTAGTCACTTCCTAACAGAGTCGTGAGGAAGAAGCTTTCCCAGGTGTTGAGGGGAATTATAAATTGTATGCTTCGTAACTATCGCCAAGTTCCGTAATCCATTAGTTATTGCGAGTGAAGTTGTCTATCTGTGTTCCCTTCCTAAATAGTGTAAACTTCAGGTTATCTAATTAAAAGTCACTTCTGTCTAATGTATCAAAGTCCTCTATCTGAATTGTAAATAACGTAATATTTGAAGTCAAAGTATCGTTTTCACTGCGTCATAGTAGATCGCAAAAATCAATTCTGAAAAAACCACCTAATTGCGCCTACATACATTCAAATGTATGACCTGCTTCGGCTGACTCTCATAACGTAGTGATAATGGACTGAATTATCCTTAACCATTACTCACGAATCTCAAAGAGTACTCACACGGAATGTTCTTTGGGAACGTTGGTTCTACTTTGCGAATTTTAATTATAATGATTTTGCGATTTACTATGATTTTGAATTTTCAGTTTGATTTTACTGGAATCCTCTCTTTCGTATGTTAATTAATTACTAAGTATTAGATTCCTGATTCAATTACTGGTTAATATCCAAATAATAATAAATCTTTGGGAATTTTGGAGCTAATTTTTGATTTTCATTTCTCGCCCAAGGAAGTGGCATTACACAGGGCATCGCATACCACACCAGGATAGATGGTGTTTAAACTGAAACATCCAGCACAGCATAAGCCGAAGGCACATATCTGCACTGGGCTGCGATCAGTGTCAATGGAGGCCTCAGGAATGGGCGTGCAGCTACAGAGAGACTGGGCTGCTGCACCCAGCCCTGACTTTAATATGCGACCTACCAGGGAGGCGTTCGCCAGCAGGAGGCTGTCACCCAGTAAGTGACCCAGCAGTAGGAAAGCATCGAGTCGTCTGCATAAGGTCCCCAGCACAGGCCGCTGCCTCTTCTGGCTGAAGGTAAAGTCCTTGGCAGGTTACTGGATACTTCATCAGGCCCTGCACCGTCATTTACTTTGAGCGTAGCAGCTGATGGAAACAGCAGAGGTCAGCATCACGTACACACCTCGATGTGGTTACAAACAGAAAATCTCGGTGAGCACCTGAGAAAATATGAGAGTGAGGTCCTGATTTTGGGAAGTTCGTCTGAGTCTACAACAAGCTGTAGCTGCCAACTCTCGGTATTGGCAGGCGCTGATTTCATTTGTTCTGCTTCCCTTCTTTAGTCGGCTCTTAAAGGGGACTAACGCGAGGTGTAGTATCGCCCAACATCAGCTCTCAGAGACATTTTCTAGCTTTCTTCACTTTGTCAGCTTCCTCAATAAGCGCTCTTTCCTTCTGAAGACACCTTGGCGTAAGAAAGTGTCTGGGCTTCAGGCTGACACCAGCTTCCCTCTGTATGGCGTCCTCCTGGTGAGTGTCACAAGAACAGTTGTTCACACTCAGCAGAGTCGTGGTGCAACAGTTAGGTACATCTGAAACTGCATTCCGTTTGTGTTTTGAGTCATCAGCCGTGGCCTACAAAATCAAAATATCACTGACTGATGACTGATGGTGGATCAGTGCGTGCAGTCAGTGATGCAGGCAGTCCTACAAGTTGGAAAGGAGAAGCAGAAACAAAGCCCAGTGCTTGGCAGATGATAGACTTTCATTACTTTTGAATGCTATGAATGCTAATTGTAACAAGACAAAATCAGAATTTAAAGATACAGAGGAAATCTAAATTAATTGAGGTAATAAATCTTAGTTCGGGTGTGAATTAAAATCAGATTGTTGGGGCAGAATATCATATATAGCTCACAAATTTGATCAGTTTGAAGATAAATTTAAAGAAACTGGAGGTAAAGCTGAGGTCAATGCCAAACTGCTAGAGAGAGTTTATCACAGGACTGGAAGTTGTGCAATGTGATTTTGTTGGGAAAATTGGGCCACAACAACGAAAATGTAAACTGCATGAATGATTCTGTGGAAGAAATTCTCAATCTCACTAAGAACATGGACAGAGTTTTGTGTTGCAGAGATAAGTTTGTTAGTCCGAGAGAGAATGGTAATAATCAGTTTTAATGAATACAATTGTCAAAGATGGGGAGATAAGAAATTGGACCCAATAATCAGAATATGGACTAGAGAAATATGCAGCAGCGACAAAATATTAATTTTGGGCGAAGAAGACATAATTTTGACCCAAGAAGAGATTACGATAGGCAAGGCACAAGGTATTAGGGACGACCAGGTGCAAACGTGCAGGGCAGTAAGTCCTGATACTACATGGTGCCTCAGTTAGGGTCTGCATTGGGGGCTTATAACTGTGTGATGAATAGGGCCAGACAGGGAGGTAACAGAAAGAGAAACGAGATGGGTGTATATCTTATGGATACTATTACAGATAATAAAAATTGTGGGTGCTGTATGTTAAGTACACTAAATGGAATAGAAGAAATCACTATGATAAACTGAACAGAACGAAGTTTAATACCGATGATAATGGTTTTCACATTAGAGAAATGTTTGAAAGAAATGGCGTGGCTGAGCCAGATAATGTTGAGGTTAGTGTAGGTTTACTATAAGGTAAATTATTGAAATATCTAAAAAAGATACATTTCTTGAGGAAAAAGTAGATATAGATTCAAGGGGGAAAATAATTAGCAACAGTAAAGTATATTTAAGGAGGTGGTAGAAGTAAGTGCGTGAGGAGAATTATACAAATACTGTGGATAACCCTGTTCAAAGTGGAGTAGGTGTTATGGTTCAAAATGTTTGCAGAAATGGTGTTGTAGGTACTGAAATAATTATTGATGGAATGTGTTGCCTGTGGGTGTACTTGGTAATTTTAATCGTAATGATCGCTATCTGAAAAGCAGAGCAGGAAGAAGTTGCAGTGAGAAAAATATTGTTAAGAGGATTGCCCTGAAGCAGGCACTGAAGGACGTATTTCGTAAATGATGAACATATGATTCTGGAGAAGGATGTCAACAATAACTGGATGGGGTGAAGGAAGAGAGACTATAATATTGGTGACTGGGTGACTTAGGCTACAATTCATAATGCTTTACTACCACAGGAATGGGATTAGTGAACGTTTTAATTGCCAACGAGCTGGAAGAATTATGTGGGGAGCAGGATATTAGGAATATGATTGACGATTTATTTCAAGGGGACACAGAAATTCAGTAAGGGGAAATGTATAAAAGTGTATGTATATGTTGGACAAAGAAAGTAGAGAAGAAAATGAAGCTGATTTCTGAGAAAAAGTGTAGTTGGGGAAGAATGTAAGTGTAAAAGTTCATCCTATTATTAATGTAAATGTGTGGAACGTGGAGAATGTGGATTAATAAATTCTGGACCAAGAGTGTAAGCTGTATTTGAGTCATTCTGGGAGTAAATTAGATGTAGGTAGTTGGTAGAACTCTCTGTAACTTGTGTTAAAATAAGAACAGGAATTGGGGCATGCCGCAAGCCTGTCAGCAGCGAATTATTGTTAGGGTTTAAGATTGATAGGAACCGTTTTGTAGCAAGTTTTTTTGTTGCTCTTGGTATGCCTATGAACATTATTTTAGGAGAAGAGTTGATGTGTAAATACGACTGTGACATCATCATCAAAGGCTGGATTCAAGAACCTAATTCTGGGGGCAAAGAAAATGAGGAAAATTTAAAAACTAATTAACCGGCGCTAAAACGTCGGCTCATTAGGAGGTAGAGTATGTTGCCGAGCTGTTTGGTTATGATTCTGTGTAGTTATAATTATTTTGGTTTTTTTTTCTGTATGAAATTAAATAATATGTATGACGCATGATGATATGAACAGCTGGGAGATGCTTGAAGTGCATCTGAGTGAGAATGAAAGAAGGAAGTTGGCTGAAAGATTCAGTTTGCTTTCAGTTTTGTAAATGTAGGTTAACTACAGCTGTAAGAACTTTCGGGAATTGGTTTAAATGCATATCAAGACAGGCATATAGGTTGAGTGTGGTGCATAAGGGTAGCATTAATAGACGGATGCTCATGACATTTGGTTAGTGAAACAGAGAATGTAAATAAAAGATACCTTTATTCATGTGTAGTGATAGAAATTATAATGGTAATCAGACTTGTCCGTAGTCATTCACCAGGGAGAGATTAACTTACATATTTAGTGTTCCTGTATTAGGTTTATGGGATACATATGTATTTATGTGTGTAAATATATGAGTTAAAGTACAACGATGAATTAAAGTTTAAGGAAGGACTTGGGATTATGTAAATATTTGCAGTTTGTATCCTTGTTGTCGTAGTAAGTCTTATTTAAGATCAAAGTAGAAAAGTAAAATTTCAGAAAAAGTGCTTTAATTGCACGATCACTGGCGAGTCATGGGTCAGCCTATCTGAGCAATCACTTATTTCGCGTTTATTGTATATCTCATAGGAGGTGGCTCGGCTTGCGACAGATGCATAGCACTGCTACCTCAACTATAGTCCAGGTAACGTACGAAGGCGTTTCTGCACATGGAGGCGGAGCGATGGGAAGCGTGGAGGGGATGCCTGGCAGCAGAGAGAGGGCGAACTTTGTTGCTGCAAAAAACAATCAGGTTCATCTGCCTACTGCATATAGTACAATACATTCAAAACTATGAGGGGTATGATAAATTTTAAAACCAATTTCGATCAATTGTCTAAATGAGAGAAATCTCACTGCACGTCTCGACAACGTTCCATCCTCTGCTCCACATCATTCTGTAGTCTACACGACGTCGGAATGCGAAAACAGCAGGCGCATTTCTCAAAATTACGATTTTGTAATGACTAGGTCATCGAAACTGGTTGCAATTTTTGTCATTTATTGCGATTTTGACTGAATTATAAGCATAAATCTAATACAACAAAATGAACTTCAGACACAAACCGAAATAAGTATATTTGCTTGACAACTGCTTTTTCTCCATATATATTTTTAGAAACGTTTATTTGGGTGCGTGTGACTGTAGTTACGAATGATAACTGTGTGCAAAAAAGAAGTACTGGTAGCAAAGACTAATGCAAAAGACTATCGTAAAAATCCGTATGTTGTCATGTTTTTCGCTTTTAATGGCCTTTATGAGTATAAACTAGCAAATAATTAACCACCTTCTCTGAATAACTCCGTTTCCCAACAGGTGAAGAGAAGCAACTTTGATACCTCTCCTCAAACCAGAAAAGGTCCACACGTGCCCCAGTAGTTACCAGAGAATAGCCTTAATCAGCTGTCTAGGAAAGAGCCTAGAGAGAATGGTTAACCGCCGTCTGCTCTGGTTGTTAGAGAACAGGCAACTCCTTAGTCTCTCTCGGTGTGGGTTGCAGAGATTTCGGTCCACTGTCGACCTCTCTCCCTGTTAGAGGCGGTTATCCAGCAGTCTTTCCTACGTAAACATCACCGTATTGGAATATTCTTTTAGATCAGTAAGGCCTGTGGCACTGCTGGGAGACACAACATTCTCGCACAACTGTATCACTGGGGCTTTCGTGGCCATCTCTCCATCTTCCTATGGTATTTCCTATCGAAACTGTTGCGCAGACCGACTTGGTGACGCGCTGTCAGATCATTTTGAGCAGGAGAACGGTGTCCCTCAGGGCACAGGGCAGTGCTAACCTCTTTGACACAGCCATAAGGAGTCCTGTATAGTGCTCCTTATTTGTGGTCGATTTTGCGGTTTTCTGTTCCTCCTCCAGCGTTGCAATAGCGATTCGTCAGTTGCAACTTACGGTGGCGAGGTTTGAGGAGTGGGCTGCAAAGATGGTTTTTCGGTTTTCTACACATAAATGTGTTTCTGTGCTCATTTTAATTGTTATCGTCCAATTTTTAATTTACGTGACTTGCGTATGTGGGACACTATTCTACATTTTAAAGTCTCAGTGAGGTTTCCGGGCCTCATTTTTACTGCAAATTGTCGTTGTTAGCGCAAATGAGAGAGCTTAAGTCAGAACCCTGAATGCACTGAACATCACAAAGCGCCTTAGCCACAGGTCTTGGGGAGCGGACAGGCAGCGCCTGCTCCTCATTTACAGGGCCTTTGTGCGCTGGTGGTTAGACTGTGGGTGCACAGCATTCGGGTCAGCGAGGCCGTCTTATTTGAAGATCATTGACGCTGCCCGCCATGAGGGGATTAGGCTGGGCATGGATGCTTATAGGATCACCCCCATACCTAGCCTCTGCGCTGAGGACAGCTCTTCATGGTATGTCATACATGTGACTTCCTCACAGCTCCGCATTCACCCGCGTACCATAATGTTGCTCATCGACTCCTGGAACACGTTTTTTCCAATCTTCCGTGAGCAACAAGGCCATCTGAGATCTGTATGTAACATGTGGTGGAGTCACTTGGAGTGGAGCAATTACAGCCCCAAATCCGGGGTTGTAACTGTCTGCTACACTGGCTACAGCACAGGCAGTGAGTAACTTTAGATTTAGTACAGTGCGGGAGGGATAGCATATTTTAATGCTTTTTATGACATTTTGTCTGAGAGCAACTAGTCTAAGGTGTCTTTAGAGTTGCTCTGTAGGTCTCCTTGCGAGTTTACTGTCTTCGAGGTGGAATTATATCTTGCGGGCACTGGAGTAGATGAGATATGCTTCGAGCGCCTAATTCCTTGCCTGTTCCGGTTCTCTGAGTGCACTTCACTCTCTACAACGCTTGTACCCACAAGATAAAGTAGTCGAGAATGTCAAGGTTGCCCTCTTCCAACTACAATGGCTGCGAGAGGAGGAGTCTTTCTGCTGGGTACTAGGGCACATGGGAATTGCGGGGAATGAAAGTGCGGATGTAGAAGCCGAAGAGGCGTGTCGTGGTCCTCAGTTACTTCACTGTGCCGTCCCCTGCATGCTACCACCTTGCTGCTGAGGTAGAAGGTCAGGCATCGATGGGAAGACGAGTGGCTGGAAGTGAGAGACAATAAGCTGCGTCTCATAAAGCCCACTACGTGGTCGTGGCGCACCTCGTTTCAGCCACAAAGACAGGGTGGTGAGCTCCTCGCTCGTCTTTGCGCAGACCGCAGTCGTCTGACCCGTCGCTTCTTATTCCAATGGGAGATCTCTGTGCGCCACGTTTTGCTAGTGTTTCGTTTTGGGACAAGAGGGCGATAGGAGATTTTCCAGTAGAGCTAGCCTCTGTTTTAAGTGAAGTTCCATAAAACGTGGTGCGGCTTCTAAAGTTTTGTGATATGTTCAATATTTTTCCGAAAATTTTAGGAAGACGGTTTTAATGCGTTAATAGGGTGACTGGCTCATTCAGTTTTGTCTCTTTGTCAGCGGCCAGCCAGTTACGTTTCCTTCCATCTTTATTTTAACTTTTGTAAACTTTTACATCTGTTTTATTCCCAGGACTAGGACCTTCCACCCTTTCTCAGTTGTCTTCGGGTATTTGATGTAGAGTGACTGTGTGGCTGAATGAGAGTGAGGAGGTAGTGAGTCAATGAGTGTCCTTTTATGCATTTCTTCCTCACCGTATGCAACACTTATTGAGATTTTATCCGTATTCGTTTGCTTTAATGAATGTAAGGGCGCTGATAACCTCGCCATTGAATGCCCATAACCTCTGAACACACAAGCACATTCACACACACACACACACACACACCAAAACTTGCATATGACATACAGTTTGTTAGGTCTGTAAACCAGCTGTGGGATGACAGTGTTTTTAAGCTGTAGAACAAATGCATTATTGTTATAAATTATTTATGTAGTATATTAGACAGTACTGATGAAAGCACATGTTTCTCCATATGTACACTAAATATTATTAGAAGCATGAATGACTTATGCTATCATTTTATTACACTTACGTTACTTAACAAGAACTATCATAATACAAGATTTGTACGATGGTCGTTTTTGTAAGTTTGTGGTACTTGACAATGATGAATAAAGTTGCCATACTAGGGTCTTACAGTACCATCTTGTAGTGTGCAGCATTTTAACGAAAAAAATGTTCAAATGTGTGCGAAATCTTATTTGGACTTTACTGCTAAGGTCATCAGTTCCTAAGCTTACACACTACTTAACCTAAATTATCCTGAGGACAAGCACACACACACACGCATGCCCGAGGGGGGACTCGAACCTTCGCCGGGACCAGCCGCACAGTGCATGACTGCAGCGCCCTAGACCGCTCGGCTAATCCCACGAGGCAGCATTTTAACGAAACCAATAAACCTATTATGTACAAAATCAAATTATGTAAGATAAGAATGCAATTTTACCTCAAATATCTATTTACGCATTTAAGACGTATCAATGTTTAAGTGTATATAACTTTATAAACTGTGGTGAAGTTGAACCTTCTGCTTTGAGTTCGGCAGTGGGTCACATTAATAAGATTTTAAACAGACAGAAAGAGCATAGTTTAGCCCGCAGGGGCTCACAGATGGTTTGGTGGGCACAGGCTTGGCGACCTTGGAGTTCCCGAGCTGGGGACTGGTGCGTGCCGGCACTCTTCTGCCGCTATAAGCCCCGGGCGTGCTTCAGGGGCTGCTGTGCACCACGGCCGTGGAACGTTGTGAGTCACAGGGAATGGGGATCACGACTTGACCGTCCAGATCACGAGGATGGTAAAACATAAAAAAATCCTCAGCGTCAAGGTGTGCTGTGCACTGATGAGATGCATGGTTGTTGAGGAAGAACATCGACTAGCGTGGAACCTCTGGAAAAGCTGCGGACCTCAGCTGTATGAGGCTTAGCCAGCCAAGTGGCCCTCTGTCTGGGTGAATCTTCTTCCCTAGCTGCTCGTGGGAACACCGTGAAGCCTACACCCCAGGTTTCTACTCACAGCGGCTCCGGTGGGCCGTTGGACAGTATTAATACACAGAACTATAACAGGCCTCGCGTGGCTAGTCCACCTGGATCATATATGTCAAACAACATACCACGTCCTGTGGTAGATAACGTTTTTGGACGGTTCTTTTGAAAAATTTTCGCTGTTTTGTATTCTTCAAGCTCTTGAGAGACGTGAAGGGCAACTCAAATCTATCAAGAGGCTGTTAAATGTTACTCTCCTGCTGGAGACTATGAAGCCTCCCCAAGTATAGACGCTACTGGATGCCAAGCTACTTGGAGAATATTCCTGCTCAGTGAGCTGCACACTGGGTTAAATAGCGTTAAAGGTGTTGCAAATTGCTGGGACATTACGGATATGGGTACAAAGGAACTGGAACAGGAATGGGAAAGTGCAAGGGTGACTGAAGTCCAAAATGTTATGAAAAGTGATGAGAATTTATTCTGACATTCAATCTTATGAAGTTGCTGGAGTGTATTTCAACAGGATTTCTCCGCCTTAAGGTTAGACCTTATTCCCAAATCCAATACAGTGACTCAAACGCCAACGCTTTGTTCACACCACTGTTGGTTGTAATGGGCAGGCTACATGTGGGCGGTGTGGCAGTGCAGCACACAAACAACGTTTTCAACGCACTACCCCACCCAGTTGCGTTAACTGCCCCAGGCCTATCTGGTTTGGAGGAGGGGCTGTCCTGTCACCCAACGTGTCTCATACTCTGACGCATAGAAGAAATTTAAGACCACTCAGCCACCATGTTTCGTCAAGTCTTTTGCCTCGGTGTTGAAGCAGCCTGCCCAGAAAATGCGTGTTAGCACCCAGACTCTGACGATCGGGTAGAGTACGTCTACTTGCAACTGTAAATGCGTCGCTGGTCCCGCAGCTCAGTCATCCTGTCGCCGAAGTATTTAAAGTTGCTGAACACAGTGTCAACATAGATCTCAAACTCCCACGGCATACATCAGAAGAGATCCAGCCGTTGTTTTTGTTACATCTGCCTTGCCACCATCCCAAGTTTCCAAGCTGGGGACAAAGGCCAAATGGCCAAACCTCTCCTCTCCAGAGCCATCAGACCATGCGACCCTGTTGCTGTCTGACGGGTCAGACAATTATCAAACCATCGCCAATATCGATGTCGACGATTACCTGAGGGAACCAGCGAGTCCATCGAGCGAACCCCCCCCCCCCTCCCCACTTCCCCCCTCTCTGTTACCGCCACGGCACCACGGTGGAACGAGAAGAGGAAAGAGAGAGTAAAGCCTCACCGTTAAAATGGCTTCTACACCGAAGTGGAACATTAATGGATTCAGAACGCATGTGGAGGAACTGAAACTGCGGGGATACGAAAGCCCTCTGAACTTGTGTTCGTAGGAAATGCGTTAACGTCTAATGACCCTGTCACAAGGCTTACCTGACTGTGTTAAGGACCAAGGAAGAACTTGCTTCGTTTGTCAATAATCCGCACCACTTCTCTAGTCTCAATTTCAAATAATCCTCTTGATATTTCTAAAAATATCGTGAATCTGATACATCAATATTTAAAAAAATGTTCACTTTCTCTTCTAGATGTATCGAAGAAAGTTATCGATATATGGATGGCAAAAGTATCGACGTTCCAGGCAAAAAAACCGGCTGCGCGTTGTAAATACACTGCCAGTTTTAGAACTATATACTTAAGTACTGATTTATTATTAGATATTCTGTGCATCCAGAAGCTAGCAGCCTGCTTATCCCCCTTAGAGTAAGAAGTGAAAGTAAAACGACGCATGGTCACGCTTGGCCACAACCACTTTGCGAACAATGGTAACTGCAAGTAAGTGGCACAGTAACAGGTGTTCGAAGGATCCGTCGTTCAGTTTCGTCACATACCGGATTTTTTTTTAACATTTCATGTCGACTTCTCAGTTTTTTTTCCATTTCCTCCATTGCCAGCGACCTAGCAGTTGTACTGTCGATACTGCGTGGTGAAGTTAAACGTTACAGTTCCTGTTGGTAGCACCTGGCGCCGATTACGTCAGCATTTCCCCTCAAAGGTCTGCGCCAACCACAAAGGCCAATTTTATGATTTACATTTTTATTCATCAGTTTCAGCAACTGTTTCTGAAGAATGCCGATGTGCAGAAATGGCACATTAGTTGCGTTAAATATTGTTTTTAACGCGACTTGAGTGCTATTTCTTCACATCGGATATCTTGTTATGCCGATCACGCTGCGCCCTCCAGTGCAATTACACTTTTTCTTTGTGCCATCTTTATTTGCTTCACATAGTCAAAGACGAAGACTGGACGTGATGTAGGATCAGAAAGTAGTAAGCCTCCTTCACACAGTGAAAATTATATTCTATTACAATTTCAAAAGTACAACTTCAAATATTTATCGAAAATTGAAAAAATACCGCTGACATTTTCTTGCATAAACTATCTGTTCATCGATATCTCATCAACAGCTCCACTCTCAACACAGCTACTGACCCGCAAGCCGTTGCAGTTCAAGTTATGTCTGTCAGAGGATCACTGCTTACTCGCTGTATTTACCTCTGCACAGTGCAGTGATCTACACCGGGCCCTATAGAACAATTTCCCCGACATCTCTGACTGGGAAATTTCAGTGCACATCATATATTGTGGGGGTTCGACCTTTCCTTGTCCCTGGGGTCGGGTTTTGGAGAGCCTCGTGACGTCTCATGAGCTGTGTGTCCTCAACACAGGTACTCCCACTCATTTGTGCTGCTGCTGAGTCATTCTCAGCCACTGACCTCTCTTTCTGCTCTCCAGCCCTTGCGGACCCTGTTCAGTGGGAAGTCACTGACAGCTTTCATTCCAGTGACCACTTCCCAGTCCGCATTCACCTACTGGATCGAGCCCTCCCTGAATGGCGCCAGCCAGGATGAATGATCAGCTGGCTGTGTTTGAGTGCTATGACAGCATCCAGGAGTGGGTGTACCACATCACACGAGTAATCCAAAATGTTGTTCACCTCTCCATCCCAAATGCCTCTCATCACCCAGAGAGGCCGACTGTGCCTTGAGCGACTGATGAATGCCATTCAGTCATTCAGGTCAGGTCTGCAGCTCTGCTACAGTTTAAGAGCCACCCAATGGCAGAAAACCTTGAGTCTTTCGATTAGCGAGGGAAAAGGCTCCACGCATCATCAAGGAGAACAAGGCAAGTGTTCTTCTACTCTGTCAACCGTTCCACTTGTTCAGCTACAGTATGGGCAGCCATCAGGATACTTTCCAGTAAAGTCAGTCACTTCCCCATAGCACCGTTGTTGAATCAGAGTTGTCTTCAGACAACTCCTGGAGGTATTGCATACAGTGGCACAGCATTTTGCTCTGACTACTGCCACTGTCACAGAGGACTCAGCATTCCGTCATTACCGTGCCACCACAGAGAGGGGTGAGTTGTACTTCCAGTCTAATAATTCGGTGTCCTATAACTGCCCATTCTCCGTGCAGGAGCTGGATTTGGCACTATCTGTGGCCCGTGATACTGCGCTTAGTCACAGTCAAATCCGATACAATATGCTGTAGAAAATGAAACCGGTGTCCAAGGTAATCCACCTAAAGTGTTTTAATTCCACATGGCAGACAGGCAACTTTTACAACTCATGGAGAGAGACTATTATTATTCCTCTTCTCAAACTGGAAAGGATCAAGCGGGTCTCGGCAGCTTTAACGAGATATCTAGCAAAGACCTTGGAGAGAATGGTTAACCGTCGTCTGAATGATGCACACCGAGCAGCTCCTAATCGCTCTCAGTGTGGATTCAGATTTCCATCAACTGTTGACGACATGACCTTGCCAGAGGTGGCTATTCAATAGGCTTTCCTACATAAACAGCATTGCATAGGTATAATTTTTTATATCAGTAAGGTGTCTGATACTGCTTCAGACATCTTTTGCTTGGGCAGTTCCACCAATGGGGCTTCCGTGTCTATCTCCCCATCTTTATTCGGTCCTTTTAAAGCGCTTTTTTCGGGATGGACTTGGTGACATGCTGTCGAATAGTGTCGTGCAGATGAATGAAGTTCCTCAAGTGTTACTCTCTTTGCCATAGTCATAAACGGTATCACATGTACGGTAAGTAGTCGTGTGCAATGCTCCTTATTTGTGATCGACTTTGCAGTTTTCTGTTCTTACTGCAGTATCGCAACAGCAACTCGTCAGTTACAACTGACACTGAAGAGGCTGGAGAAGTGGGATGCAAGGACTGGTTTTACGTTTTCTGCAGAGAAGTGTCTGTGTGTTCAATTTAATCGTTCTCGTAATATTTTTAATTTTCCTGAATTCAGTATATGGAACACTATTCAACCATTCAAACACTGTGTCCGATTTTTTGGTCTAATTTTTGACTCCAAGCTGTTGTGTTTAACGCACGTGAAAGATCTGAAGACCAGGGCCCGAAAAGCACTGAACTTTTTGAAATGTCTTAGCCATCAGTCTTGGGAAACAGACAGGGTAAGTCTGCTCCAGTTTTATAGGGCTTTTGTTCGATCACGGCTGGACTATGTGTGCACAGTGCTGGGTCAGCGAGACTTTCACACTCGACAATTATTGACGCTGTACGCCATAAGGGGATCAGGTTGTCCACGGGCGCTTACAGGACCGGCGCCATATCCAGCCTCTGGTCTGAGACTGTGGAACCACGACCCACCTTTCGGTGGCAGCTTCTCATGGTGTCCCAGGCGTGTCAGCTGCTCGCTTCCCCAGCCTACCAAACCACTGCTCATCAAGCTATGGAGCGCATGTTTACGAAACGTCCACGGATAAGGAGGCCGTTTGGGATCCTTGCGCAATGTGTGCTGGAGTCCCATGGTGTGGGGCCCCCACAAATCAGGGCTCTTAATTGACCGCCACTCTGCGGGTTGCAGGGGCTCACAGTAATTTTAGATTTAGTGCAGTACAGAAGAGACTGAACTCCCGCTCCTGTTTCTAACGTTATATTTTCCGACATTTTACATGAGCATCACAATTATTTTTTTGTAAGTGGTCAGCCATTGGCATTTCCCTGTGCCTTTCTTTCAGCTCCTTTGCCGTTTTACTTGTGTTTTAATCTCATGCATACCTACTTTTAGTCTTTCTCCATTGTTTTAGAGCATGAGATAGAGTGATTGTGTGTTCAATTCGAGTGCGTAAGTGTGCAGCAGTTTTAGAGATTTTTTTTTAAGCAGTGTAAGGACGCTGATAATCTCGCCATTAAGCGCCTATAATCTCCAAAGATGTAGACATGACAGCTGATCTACTGATATTGCCAGTGGAAATGAAACGCACTAGGCTGTTGCTAATGAAGAAACGTATGGTGAAACATTTTATAAATGTATTTTGTATGTGGTAATACTGAAATATCCATAATATTATGTAGAATGATGAAGTGTATTATTAGTAATAAGCAATCTTGTCTGCAATTACTCTAAACATCCGTGAACGTCTTCTTAACAGTGAAACTACTGTTTACGGCCAAACTGCACGTTTCACATGGCTATGCCTGTGAAATAAAGCCGCTTACATTTTCCTCTGTATGCTCGTGCCGCCACTGGAACCTTCGCTCGTCCCTTGCGTGGCAGTATCTCTTCTCCTTTGTTGTCTTTTCGTTAGCCGCCTTTATGTCGTCTCGTTGTCTCTGTAGAGCTGTACCATGGGAAGCAGGGAGAGCATCTTGGTTGATGGCCGGTACCCTCGTTCTATAATACGAACTACACGCAATTAATAAGTGCTACGTAATTTTAAGTTTCCATGTTGTTGTAACGGCGACCGGAACAACAACACAACGGGAGAGGATGGACACGACCAACGGAGGACCTTACGACACAACAAGAACAGACAACAGAGTACGAACCAAAACAAGACAACCACGTCCACTGGGATAAAAACACGAAAGTCAAGACGCTGTCTGAGACGATATGTCCTGAGACGCAGCGCGATGTTAGACTGCTGGCTGAGCGAGAGGCTGGCGCTTAAGTACGCTATCGGGGGTGCCGCTATTGGCCGCTGGGACCACGTGTTCCACTGTGGCGCCCTCACACTAAAACCAGGCCAGGAGCCGCGTGCCGCCACAGTTTACAGCGCGATGGTGCAGAGACGTCTATGGGTCTTCGACGTCCATGACGTCTGGCGGGGATTCAAATTCCGCGGCGCGCGCTACCAGACATGTGTTGTGATACAAGCTCTCTTCCATATAGTACACGTAGCCTCAACGCAGTTGAACTAGAAGTCGGCTACGTTCACTACAATGTTCCTACGTGCTGACTGCGTCTATGCTAGACGCTAAGTCTGCAGCTCCATCTCGATGACACGCTGGAACTCGATGGTGTACATACTCAAAGAAACTGGCGTAACAGGCTCGAAGTAACTCGCTAAAACTGGCCCTCCGGTCCACGGCGGCGATCCTAAATATTGTCGGGGCGGAGAGGGCGTTGGCGGCACGTTTACAGCGAGTCTTCTAGTTGTTGGCCTCTATCGATACTCTCGTAACCTCATGCTATGCCGGACAGTGTGATGGCGCCAGCACATTCCTCCTCCTCCTCCCCCCCCCCCCCCCCCCCGGAACGCCACTCCGTTGTCGTGTAGTGAGGCTGCGAACGACATCGTGGAGGGAGGCAGGAGGCTGGATTTCGTCTATGGATCTTCGACGTCCATGACGTCTGGCGGGGATTCAAAGCCGCCGTGAATGTGGAGCATGGAGGACTCCCGCCATCTGGCTTGTGAGGCAACAGAAATGTCCACCGGCAAACTGCTGCCAGGCCCGAGGGCCAGTGATGGCGGCGACAGCGACGGCGACGGTGATAGTGATGGCTGTGCTGGGCCCAGGTCCACGGGGTCCGCAAGCACGGACGGCGCGGCCGAGGGAGCATCGTCCATCGGCTCCTCATGGGGTAACCTGGTGGCACCAGCGGGCGGCTGCGAAGGCCAGGTGGTCCCGTGAAGCCATGAATCTGTCGGAAGAAAAGCAACAGAATCACGGGGCAAATGACATGCGTGAGTTTCGTTCTGGTGGAGGCGCCGCAAACCATCGGCACCTGCAATCAAATACACATATGAGCCGATGCATTCCGGATCGCGCCTCTTTCCCAGAGCCCACGGTTGCCATAAATCCTGAAAAAAAAAAAAATCGTGCGGCACAAAGCGATACTTGCGGGCCGTTAGCCGCGCCGGATGCTGTGCTGGGTGTAGCGAGCACTCCAGCGTCCGGTGGCGGCGGCCGTGCAGGAGTTCCACAGGTGGTGGTCCGTCTCGTGAGTGGGAGCGATAGGAGGCGATAAAGAAACGTAGCGTCTGTTCTTGAGTGTGGGTGGTGCCAAGCTTGGTCATCTGTTGCTTGAAAGTGTGAAAGTGTGTACGAAGGTTTGCTTCTCCTATGGACTGCGGGTGAAACGGAGCACTTGTTAGATGACGAATGCCGTTGCTTTCGCAAAACTGTTCAGATTCACGAGAAATGAACTGTGGTCCATTTTCCGACACAAGTAGCTCTGGCAGACCTTCGATGCAAAATATTGACGACATCGCTTGAATGGTCTATGTGGTAGAGGTCACAGGCACCACAAATCGGTAATTGCTAAAATAGTTTACCACGATGAGACAACGTGTGCTCCAAAATGGTCTTGCAAAGTCAATGTGCACTCGTTGCCATGGAGATTGAGTCTTAGGCTAATCTGCAAATGTCTCTGGCGGAGCGGATTGGTCCTCCACACATGCGCAGCACTTTCACGTCATCTGTTCAGTGTGGGCGTCCATGGCCTGCCAAGTACAGTGCCGGTGCATTAACTGTTTAGTGCGAACAATTCTCCAACGTCCTTGGTAGACCAGTTGCAACACATCCTTTTGCAACGCTTTGGGAATAAGCACACGAAATTGTCCATCGTCATTTTGAACTAAAATCAAACTGAAAGGCTAAGCCAACGTGCAAAATATCGGCGCACAACTGAGTTCTGGATACTGTTCAATGAACGAAGCCAAGAAGTTGGAATATAATGCAAGAAAATCTTGAGGTCTGGGCCTGCTTCCGAGGCCTTCGCAATTTTTCTGTAGTGAAAGGGAAAAGATTCCGGCAATTCAGAGTCCTGCGCATCGATTTGGCAACAAGATGCAACAAGATGCATCAAAATCAGAGTCTGGACCAATCGGGAGGTGAGCCAGGCCGTTTGGATTGCCATGCTGTGCCGTAGGTCTGTACACAGTTTCATACCAATACTGCAACAAAGCCCAGCGTTGATGGAATTTTTGAGCACTGCGTGCGAGACCTGGCTGCGGCGGATGAAGCAAGGACTGCAAAGACTTGTGATCTATCGCTAAACAGAACTTGTGACCATACGAATAGTGACGTAGTTTTTTTCACACCATACACAATAGCGAGAGCTTCTTTTTCACTTTGAGAATAATTGCACTGAGTTCGAGTTAACAACTTTGAAGCAAAAGCAATAGGTCTGTCTTGTGCACCCATTCTGTGCGGAAGTACAGCGCCGATTTCGTAGAAAGAAGCGTCGACTTGCAAAACTACTGGCTTTGCAGGATCGAAATGCACTAAACATCTATCACTAAGCAAAGCATTTTTGAGTTTCTGCAGTGCTGTCTTGCCAATCTTTAGACCACACAAATGACACATTTTTGCGACGCAATCGATGCAATGGATACGCATCTGAGAGGCATCCGGTAAGAACCGAATGTAGTACGCCATGTTGCCTAGTACTGACTGCAGTTCAGACACACTACGAGGAACAGGCAGGTAGTCACGGATTGCTAGCAAGTGAGGGTGCATACCCTGACTGTTTATCACATGGCCTAAGTACTTAGTTCAGTTTGAAAAAAGTCACACTTTTCGAGACGACATTTCAGTCCTGCTTCTGGCAACACTCGAAAAAGAGCACGCAAATTGGCAATGTGTTCCTGCGTCGTACGACCTGAGACGGCAATATCGTCACGATAGTTGGAACAAAACGGCACATTAGCGGTCAGCTGTTCCAAGTGACGTTCAAAAATGGCGGAAGCACTGCCGAAGGGCAAACGCAAGTACAGGGTTATTCTAAATGATGGACCCATTTTCAAAAATTCCTATGTATTCAGGTACAAATCCAAAATGAACAAGCTTTATACCAATGAAATGAAGAAGTTTCAAAGTTTTTGACGGATGTGACGGGTGGGCAGTGATGGTTTCAGCAGCGGCCGATGGAGTTCAGGCGGCAGTAGGGCCATCATTCCGTTTCCCTGTCAGTTGTGTAATAGGATGACTGGAGCAGGTGACGTGATCGGGGTTGTAGGGCGTGGCTGGCTAGAAGAAGGTGGCTGTTTTTAGCAATCTTCCTCTTTATTGTTGGTTCTTCCATTACATTTTCCAGTAACTCAGCCCCACTGCTCGTGTCGTGGTGGAGACGTGCTGATGCACGCAGCCCAGGGAACACGATGCTGTGCTCGGTCAGCGGCTGCGCTGGCGGTAGGAGGTGAGCAGCATGAGGCTCGGCCCAGCTCGACTCCTGCAGATGCGGCGGCTCGTGACGACGCCGGGAGTCGCCGGTGCAGCAGCGGGCAACGACCCCCGCCGGCCAGTCCTTGGGGACAGCGTCACTGATGACGACGACATAACAGCGACCGAACGCCCAATCGGTCGAACCCAATGCCGACGCCCACCTCTGACGCCCTTAAACAGTGCAGACAGCTGCTGAATCCGCCGGTTACGCGGCGCCATGTTTATTAGAATGTTCTCAATGAGTTGGCTAACGCAACCGCACCACACGTGGCCCACGTCCGTGTAATTCTGCTAATGATGCGTTCTGGCTGTTGATGGCTGCCGCACACGTTGCAAAACTGTGTCACCTGCGTAATGCGCCAGCCAGCCTTCATTTGCCGTCTGCCGTGAGGCTGGCGTATCGCGCACTGAAACACACAAAATCATAATTTTGCACCATATTTCCTAAAAATAACCCCTTGTCCTCTACGTTTGTGAGTGAGGTGGAGATTGTGGTGCACAAGGTTTTCTGAGTTCTTGAGTTCATGAAAAGTGAGTCACAAATTTCAGTGCAGCGGGCATTTCATACCACGTTCGGTCTTCAACCACCAACAAGCAAAATCATTATCCGTTGATTTAAGCAATTTGAACAGTCTTGGAGTGTGTGCAAAAGAAACAGCACAGGCCGACCGTGTGTGTCAGAGGGTGATGACCGATGGAGTAAAGAAATTTTTGTGCACAGCCCCAGTAAGGCTACCAATAGAGCCAGTTGAGAACCTGGAATACCCCAACCAACTTTATGGAAAGTTCTGAGACGGCGTGTGCTGTACAAGCCCTACCGATTACAAGTTGTGCAGGCTCTCAATCCCAATTACAAAGCGAGGTGTCTCCCATTTTGTGGTTATGTGCTAGCATAGATGGAGGATGACTCATTTCTACAGCGTGTAATTTTTACTGGAAAGTTCAACAGACACAATGATTGCATATGGGATTTGGAAAATCCACATTCACCATTGCGACACAAAAGGGACTCACTGAAGATCATCGTGTTCTGTGCCATATCCCATACAAAGGTTTATGGACCATTTTTCTTTGTGGAAAGAACTATAATGGGAATCAGGTACCTGGGTGTTTTGGAACAATAGCTGTTCCCTCAAGTTATGGAAGATTCCCAGGACTTCGTTTTCCAACAGGATAGCGCTTCGCCACATTGGCACCGTGATGTACGACGCTTTTTGAATGACTCCCTTCCTCAGTGCTACATTGGTTGCAGAGGACTTAAGGACCTAGCTCTGTACTTCTGGCCACCGAGATCTCCTGATCTCGCACCCTGTTACTATTTATTATGGGGTTATGAGGAGGAAGCTTTTAACGTCCCGCCTCTACCAACCGCTCTGAACGACCTGCGGAACCGGATCACTGCTGCCGCGCACTGAGTAACAGCAGATATACTGTCGCATGTGTTGGACGAGTGTGGCTACCGCGTCGATGTTTGCAGTGTAGCCAACGGTGGCCACATTGAACATTTATAACATTTATCACATTTCTAATTTTTAGATAATCATTAAAAACAAAGTAGTTACATATTATTAAATTTATTAAATTGATATCAAGCATTAGGAAAAAAACTTTGAAACTTCCTCTTTTATTGGTATAGAGCTTGTTTACTTTTGTATTTGTACTTGAATAAATACGAAGTTTTGAAAATTGGTCCATTATTTAGGATAACGCTGTACTTGAACAGTCCTAAGAGTGTAATTACAACAAACATTTTCTGTGACTCTTCATTCAATGTAATTTGCAAGTAGGCATTACGCAAATCTTCCTTAGAAAAGTAACATCCTGCACCAAGCCGGTCCTCAGGCCGAGATAACGCACAAGTGTCAACTACTGTCTGTGTATTGACTGTAGACTTGAATACAACACAAGTGCCAATGCGACCACAAGGCTTAGGCAAGAAAACTAGTGGACTTGATTAGCTTGAATGAGAGCAACTACACCATTATCTTGCAATTCTTTCAGTTCGCTCGCTACTTTGTCTCTTAAGGCATTTGGAACGGGGCGGGCCCGAAAAAATTTAGGCTGTGCATTGTCTTCCAATGTAACATGCGCTAAAAAGTTATTAGCTTTCCCCATTCCTTCGGAAAATAGTCCAGGAAATTCTTTAAGCAAGCTAGCTGCATTGGCTTTCGGATCAAAAGTCGATATCGAACGTACATTGTCTTGGATGCTATGACCAAACCAATCAGAGGCATCTAAACCAAAAATGCTCTCATCGTCTCTTGATGTCATTATCGTAAAATTCACTGTCGTAGTGTGAGATTTCTAAATGGCAGACAAACTAAAATGTCCAAGCGCTGGAATTTCCTGTCCGTTGTAAGCAGTGAGGTGCTTGCTAGATTTAGAAAGCCGTGGTGAGCCGGACTGTTCGTACATGGCACGGCTTAGCAAAGTTACTGAGGCACCTGTGTCTAACTCAAAGTTCACACGACGACCTGCAATGCGTAATGATACAAATAGTTTGTTAGAACGTCATTGTACAGCACTAGGGCGAGAAGGAGGTATAACTTTAATCATACTTTTGTCAGAACCTACTGCAGATTTGGAAAACACAACGTTCACTGCATGTGCACTAGCGTGTTTTTTTTCTGGGAGCGGCCAAAATTGGCGTTTTTGTGTCGTTGCAAACAAACTACTTGGAGATGGCCTTTTTTTTCCACAGATGCAACACGTTACGTTACGTGATGGGCAATGTTGTCTTTTATGGCGAGCAAAACATCTAGGGCAAGACTTCACTAATTTCACCGGCTTGTTTACATCCTTACGAGGCTGTCATCACGGATGTGTACGCTGCTTGGGGCGGTCGTGAGCTAGGAGTGACTCGACCCGACAAATTGGGACCTGGTCAAACTCATCGGCCACTATGGTACCCGAGTCATATTGCTCTAAGATTTGCAACGTTTGAGAAAATGAAGGATCAGAGTACTTAAGGATCTGTTTCCGTGTGCTGCTATCGGGGACATTGGATGTTATAACATCTCGAATCGCGAGGTCACAGTTATTATGATTTATTTACCGCATGGAAATACACATGCAGTTTCCAGCGATATTTACACAATACAAAAGAAATATTTATACATAACAAAAGGAATGTACAGGAGTTATGGTCACTAATTATATCACAAACTGATATCCAGAGAGTCTTTCCAATCCAGTGCTGTTGGTGAGGCGTTGATTATGTCGTTCCAGCCTCCAGTAAGACATCTATTGGAACATTCCTCTACAATGTGTTCAACATTGTTCTGTTGCTCCACAGTCTCACATCGGGGAGTCTGAGAGTCCCAATATGTACGTGAAGGACTTAGTTCTTCAATGTCCACATCGGATTCTGTTGAGCACACACCAGGTTCTTCTAGGTAGTTGGAAGCCTGATATACATGTAGGGTCTTCGACGCCACGGCGGAGTATGCTGGTGTCGTTTTCCCATTTTTCCTTCCACACATCTTCAGTCTTGAATGGTTCGGGTTCTCGAACTGTCCAGAATGGTTTTCTTGATTTGAGATCCGTGCAGGGTGGATTGAGCAGTATTTCCTGGGCGGGTAGCCCTTGGGAAAGCTTTACGTCATTAATCTTTTCCCATATGTGGGCCGCTGCCTATTGTCGTCTCAAATGTGGTGGAGTGATGTTACTGAGAGCAGACAGCCAAGGTAGGGGGGTTGATCTCACGGTGCCCGTTACAATTCTCATTGTGTCATTCAGCTGAAAGTCAACCTTACTGGTATGCACACTCCTGTACCAGACAGGTGTGCAATATTCAGCCACAGGATATACGAGGTCACAGTTAAAGTTGCCACAACTACACTTAAATTTACACTTCCTAGTCATGTCCCTTAATTCTGTATACCACTGACAGTACATCAATTCCGGCTTTTTCTGCGGACGGAAAAGCTGATATCTGGCTGTAGCTACGTGAACTTTCTGGTCTTAGTACTTTGTTAATGCAGCGATTACTTCGTCATAACTTAGTTCGTCGGGAGACGCAGCTGGGAAAAGTTTTTTTAGTAGCCTCAACACTGGGGGGCCCTGCCATCGAAAGAAAGTATTATAGCTTTGCAATATCTTGAACACGATGAGCCGCACAATAAGCTTGGAACCGTGTCAGGTATTCGTGCCATTCCTCTTGTGTGTCATTAACTTGCCAGTACGTAGGTATCCTGGGCTGCGGCACTCGTTGGTCGTGTCGGTCAGTCGGCTATGCGGCCGCCGTTGCTTGTGCAGCCAGAAATTGTTGTACCGTTGTCAGCAAGGAAGCAAATGGTTGGGTCTGAAAGTCAAAAGCTCGTGTAAGATCCATAACATTGGTCGTCTGTGGCTGAGGGGCGGGGGCAGGGAGCGGAAGGCGCGTGGTAGCCATGGATTTCACAAATAAGTTATAGCAAAAAAGCAAGCAAGCAAAGCCCCTGAGAAGAGAAATTTGATTAGTTCTGCTGCTCCCCTCCTGGAATACATGCAAGAACTCAACAACAAATTTGCAGTCAGAAACCACTGCAATCTGAAAGACAAGAGAAACAAGCAAAATATTCTGAATTATACTCGTCGCCATCTTTTATGGCATTTCGTTGTCTATTGTAAGCTTGTACCAAGGGAAGCAAGCAGAGCATGTTGATTGGTGGCTGGTATCCTGTTTCTATAACACAAACTAAACGCCTATATTAACTGTATTCTTAATTCTTAAACAAAGAGATACTTAACTTTAAGTTTCCATGAGCTGTGGTACAAGCTCTCTTCTATATAGTCCATGTAGCCTCACTGCTGCTGAAGCAGAGGTTCGCCACGTTCACCCTAATGTTGCTATGTGCTTGCTGTCTGTCTGCTAAACTGTCTGCAGTTCCATCTCAATAACACGGTGGAAGTCCACGGCGTACAGTCACGAACTAACTGGTGTAACTGGCTCGAACTAACTGGCTAAACTAACTGGCTAAAACTGGCCCTCCAGTTCGCAACGGCGATCCTAAATACTCGCGGCTGAGACGGGGTTAGCGGCACTTCTTGTCATTGGCTTCTATCGGTACTCTCGTAAACTCTATGCCGCTAGGTGCGCTGCCGCCACCGTACGCCAGCCCATCCTCCCTTCTATTTCCCCTCTTATGTGTGCATGAAGTGTGTGTACATTGGATACAATGACTGACAACTCACGGTACATTTCAGAACCGGCTGCCCGCGATCGCTGCGCACGCCTCCTGTGGCATGCCCACCACCACAGTCGCCCACTACCTCCAGAACATCAGGGCCAGTAAGTACCGCATTCTGCAGCAACATTATCCCATCCTTCCCTATTACTAATTTGTTCTTCTTGTGCCGATGTGGTTGATGTAGTAAGATAGCATTGTCTGGAATGGTTCAAACATGCTATGTGATGTTTTTCCGGGGCCTACACTATTTGATAACTGATAAGGGACAGAGATATTACTGGACAGGAGGAACTACAGGCAATAACAGATGGCATGAAACACAATCCATACATAACAAACGTGGACTTTCACGCTTATAACGATAAATGGCACAGATTTCACCACATGGTAAAGCAAGATAACAGACATAAATAACGTTCATCTATATCACAGGTCAGACTCCCAACACAAAGGTTTGTATCGGACTCTGAGTAACGCATATGCTCTCCTTGGGCACTAATGCACGTTACACAGTTGTTACTCTTACTTGAGTAGTACTTCGGGTGTATTGCCCTAGTCCTCTTTCCAGGCGATTTTCAGTTCTTGCACGGTTTGGAGAGGGAGCGTTCCTCGATAAATACGTCTGCCAAGAGCGTTCCAGACATGCCGTATAGGGTTTAAGTCCGGAAATATGCAGGCCATTCCACACGTTCAATATCTTCACAGTCCAACACGTCATTGTCCTGTCTGGGCGGGCCTTGTCTTCCATAAACAGATGGACACGATTCAGAATACTTCCTCTATAGTACCGTTGCGCTGCAACAGTACCTCACGCAAAGATATACATCAGTGTTGACCCATTGTGAATAATACCGCTCCACAGCATAGCTCCTAGGTCATACCGACGATGTTCATGAACCTTCTGTGGTCTGCAACGTATTCCCAGCTTTATCGGCACTAACTGGTGTCAAGAATCACTTTCCACAATGAAGTGGGATTCGTGGGAGTGCATCACTCTGGACCATTGTTGCTGAGCCCAACCAACAAGCTCCCTACAATAATGAACTCTTTCTCAATGATGGCATGACTGAAGTGGAATTCATGTAACAGGCTTCCAAGCATACAAACCAGCCTGCTTTAATTTCCACAAAACGGTTTTGGCACAGACATGTGTACTGGTAGCAGTTGTAAGGTTTGCAGCAATATCCCTAGGAATGTGATTTCTGCTCCTATTCGCCAGTAGGGATACTTGTCGACTGCCTTGCAGTGTAGTGGTCTGCCTGCAACAACCAGCATGCTATCGCACACCATTTTCACCTTCTGCAGGCATTTTGAATCACAAGGTGACACTATCAATTCCAAAAAACGAAATTCACGTTTTGTGTAATAAATAAAAACTTAATAAATATTTTCTGTACAAATAAGTTCTGTCAAACATCTTCTATCTATTCAAATGACTGACATTTTCATCTACATTTCAGCCACAAACATTTTAATTTTTTAAAGAAATAAAATTTTTTACGTAATAAATAATAGCAAAACAAAATGTATGCCAAAAATCAGCTATTTTGAATACATACAAAACTATTTTAAAGAAATCATGGATTGAGTTACATATATTTTGAATATTATTGTAAAGAAAATGGTTCTTCAAATTTAACTAGACAAGATCTCTTTGAATGTATTGATTTTTAACAGGAAAGAAATGAAGAAGAGAGTACTAGGATATAAAAATATAAAATAATCTCGATCAATTTGTAAAACAACAAATTTAAAGAATTATTCAAAACTTAATATAGAAAAATTAATCGATCCTGTTCCAAAACTGGTCGGCAATATTAATGATAACGAATTCAATCAAAAAGCTTTGAAAGAACTTCCTGAAATCTGTAAAGCAAAAAATTTAAAATATTATTCTGAACTTCACAAACAACATGTAATCCCTCTTATTGAAAAATCTGGGACAGTATAAATAATAATGACAACAAATTGAATAAAAAATTCTCAGAAGATCTTCATAAAACCTGCAAAATGAAGTAATTAAAAAATTATTCTAAACTTAATAAACAACAATTGATCGATCATATCAGTACCACTCAGATTAATATTAATAATATCAATAATGAGAATTATTTTCAAAAACTTCTACCTGATAAATATCAAGAAGTTAAACAAAAAACTTCCTGAAAAATTTTTCAGGTTACAATTTTCTAGATGCTTACGATTTTTTAAATCACTTAAATGAACTAATAGAAAAGTCCAGCTTTTAAATTAGGGTAATAACATCTGAAATTAATCATGTTGATAATACTGTTGATCCACAATAATTTTTAATCAAATAAAATAGAAGTAATCACTAAATTTATGAATATTTTAATAATAAAACGATTAAAGCTAACATAAAATTTTATTGTGATTTAAAAGACAAGATGAATGAAAACAATTTCATTTTAAAACATGTAATAAAGTTCTATTATGAAAAATCAACACGAAAACTATTAACAGAAATTGAGGAAATGCAATGAAGAAAATCTAGATGCTATTTATTTCATGTAGATAATTTATATTTAAGTGATAATAGCAAAAAACAATTTCTGGTTGTTCTTATATAGGTTTACCAAAAGAATCTAAAGATAAAGGAGCTGTAATTAATATAAAAAATACATATCAAAAATTTTCTTTATTCAATAAAATCAGTTTTACGTGACATTAATCATGATGGAGCAAGACTTAGTAAATATAGAAATATTGGATTATAATCACATGAAATATTTGTAAAAGGGAAAATTAATTTTCCTGTTCACTTAACAGACACTCCAAAATTAGAAATGAAGTCAAATATTTTAATTAATGTTCACACTTATCATGAAAAATTTATTGTATATCCTCATAAGCATACAAAAAATAAAAAGAAAAACTTTAATTCTAGAAGAAACTTCAATTGTAGAAGAAAATTATTTTCATTATTGTTGGATAAATACTCTCGATTAATTAGTTCAAAATCACCTAAAAATGGAGATCAAATTTATCCTTGCAATGGATGTTTGTGATTTTTTTTCGCAAGAACAATGAAACAATCTTTAAAACTGTGTAAAACGCATAAAAAACTAAAATAGATATGCCACAAAATGTAAAAAAATTAAATTTACAAATTACATGTACCTTTTTCTAATCTATGCTGATTTCGAAGATCTTTCATAGGATGTTAACACTAGTCAGTCAGGTTCTCAAAAAGCTTATATTAATTAATATCAGAAAGAATTACCTATCTCATTCAGCTATTATTCTGAATATTATAGCAATAATTATAAGAAACATGTAACATATACTGGTAAAAAGCAGTGAAAAAATTCGTTGAAATGTTAAAACAGGAAATAGCTGAAATATGTTTTCAAATATTCCAATAATAATGACAAATGAAGAGAAAATAAATTTCACAAATTAATTTTTTCTTTGTGTAAAGTAAATTACTAAAACAGAGAAAAATGTAAGACATCATGGCCATTTAACAGGAAAATATTGAGGAAGTGCTCATAAAGATCCAAATCTTAATTATCAAAGTCCAAATTTTATTCTGTTTTATATTCATAATTTAGCAAATTGCAATGTTCATTTGTTTGTCAATTAATTAGCAATTGGTGATCAAGTTATTAATCCTATTCAAAATAATGAACAACAATATATTTCTTTTAGTAAAGAGGTTGAAGATGGATTAACATTAACATTTTTAGGTATGATTAAATTTTTACTTACAAGTATTGATAAATTATCTTCTACTCTCACAAAAGAACAATTACAAGAAACAGCAAAACATTTTATACATGAACAATTTATTTAACGATTTATCTTTATGAATATATGAAATGTGAAGAAAAATTACAAGAAACAAAACTACCTAATAAAGAGTTCTTTCTGGTTTAGGCTTAATAAACTGCAAAAGGTGTTGGAAAAAGTTCAATATTAAAAATTTAGGCAAAGCCACAAAACTATGTACTAAATCTGATGTTTTAACACTAGCAGATACTTTTGAAAATTGTAGAGATACATTTATAAACTCGATCCATTTTTGTCTTTCACAACACCTGGCATGTTTTGGGATTCTATGTTAGGGATGAAAAAAAATTAATTAGATTTATTTCACAATCATGATATGTTTTTATTTCTTGAAAAACAATTCGAGGTGGAATTTCTCAAAGTAATTCATGATAGCTAAACTAAATAATTAATTTATGAAAAATTATGAACCAGGAAAACAATCACATTGCGTGGAATATTTGGATGCAAATACTTTATATGGTTTATCTCTTTTAAGAGAATTGAATGGATAGATTAAAAATATTTCAGTTCTGGAAAACTTAAAATATTAAATGATGGTAAATATGGTTTCAATTTCATTAGATGATTTCGAATATCCAAAAAAACTATGGGAATTAGTCAAAGATTTATCATTGGCATCAGAAGGGGGAAATAAATTACTAAAAAGATTAAGTTACATGAAAAAACATGATTTCATCATTGATATCTTAAACAGTGACTAAATCTTGGTTTAAGATTTAGAAAAATACGTATAATATTATAACTTTAAAAATCAGATTGATTGAAAAAAATTTTGATTTTAACACAGACATGAAAAAATGGTGCAGCTAACGAATTTGAAACAGCTTACTGTATATTTATGAGTAATGAGGTATTTGGAAAAACAACAGAAATATCAGAAATAGAAAAGATAGTAAAATAATAACTGATCAAGAAAATATACGAAATATGTTTTAAAACTAAATTATGAATATACTACCATATTTTCAGGAAATGTAATTGCAGTCCACATGAAAAAATAATAGAATGTAATGACCAATTTACATTCAAATGAGTATTCAATTATTTCGATAATATAAAACTACGATTTCCGTTACTATGTAATTTAACGGAAATATGACGATAATATTTATTTGTGTTATATGGATACAGATTAATTTCTTTATGACATAAAAAACTGAAGATTTATACATGTAAAAGGTATGAAATCTATGATAAACATACTTGGCATGAGTGATTATTCAAAAGATAGTATTTATGAAAGTCTATAAGTAAAAAAGAAAGTTTTAGGAAAACTGTAAGACGAAAACTATCTAAATGTTATGTAACGATACATTACATTAAGATTGAAAAAGTATACCTAGAAGGTAGGAGATCAATAATATAAAAAAATTAAACATTTATAAAACCTGTGCAAAACCTAATTGTTTATGATGATTTAATTGTTGAATTATTGTTAAATTCCTATAAATAATATTAATCATAAGAATACATTTGTTTTGCAACTTTACTATTTTCTTCAATAGCTTTCAAAATGTTATCACCCAATCCTATGACTCCTTGTTTGTCTTGTTCAGTTACATTTATATTGGGTTGATTTTCTTCATTAAATTTTTAATACTTTGTTCTTGGTTGTTTTTTCTATTTCTTAAATTCTTCCTTTAATTGTTCTTTTACTTTTGTATTTCTTCTAGCTTTTTTAACAAACACTGGATCAATTTTGAAAACATTGACTAAGGATAAAAAACAGTCATAATTTTTATTTTATATTCAATGATTCTATTCATTGTTTATGTTCAGGAATTATTTTTAGTGTTTATGTTCATCATTTATTTTCAACATTTATGTTCATTGTGAATGTTTAATTATTACATACAACACATTTATTTAACATTTTCATTTTAGGATTAAAAAATTATTAATCTTTTCTTTGTAGTCAACATTATTAAATTTTCTTCTCATATCTATTGCTATAATACTAAACTCATCTTTATTCCAATATCACCAACATATTTCTTTAAAACCATGAAATTTTAAGTTGGCACTAACAAATTCATGACAAATATGATGAAATTAGTGTCATGTTGTCTGAAAATATTTAAACACTTAAGATTACCTCTAAATATTTGTTTTGCTGAATTTGAATAAGTCATATTACCTTATGTCTAGCAGTATTAAAATATTCTCTAACTATATCGTCAGAAACTACAACCGAATTACTTTCAATAGAATTAGGTAAAAGTATAACATGTTTAATTTTTTATTTTTTTGGGTTTATTGTTTTAGTTCCCAATCTGTCATTTATTTACATAAATTTTATTAATATAAATGAGTTGATCATTTCAACTGAGTGATAATTCATTTGTTCTTAAGAAACATAACTATTCCAATAAGATAAACTTTTTAACTCCAAATATTACAACAAAAAAATTAGATTATACATTAACAAAGAAATTGTAGATATTCGTTTTGGTGAAATATAATTCGAAAAATTTGGCAAATTTATTCAATTTAAAAAACTTAATACACACATCAGAGTAGATAAAAGTTTAATAAAGTAATAAAAGTAATAGAAAGTAATGTTCTATTATTTATGGCTAAGGAATATTGTATTCGTCAAATTTTCAGATTTAAAAATCGAATTATTGACGCCACTGGAAAAACAATTGCTAATAATGTTCCTAAAATTATTGCAGTAGAATTAATAAATATTAATTTTAAACTAGCTGATGCAACGATTGTTAACCATAATGATTATTTTTGTATAGAATCTAGTATTTTTTCTTCATTTAAACCAAATACTGAACTTGGAGGACCAATAATTTATTTACAAGATAACCCCATAAATATCCTAATTTTTGATATCATTGAAAATTTAATAATCACTATAACTGATGAAAATCACAATTTGATTGGCTTCAATGGTGCTTGTGTTACTGTAATTGAAGAATGAATTTAAAATTTATTCATTAATAAATCATTAACAGAAGTGAAGGTTATCAATTTTACTCATTTCTATTAATAAAAATTTAATTTAAATCTTCCTAACAAAGAAACAGTAATTAATATTAATATTAGTGAATTTTGTATTCGTATGAATTCTTCTCAACATTATAGGACATTTGATGTTATTTATAGTGATGGACCACATCTTTCAGCATTGGTAAATCAAATATTAAACTACATACTAAAAATGTGTAATGATTCTTTGATGTCATTACAGTTAATGTATATAACATCTTACCTAGAAAAGAACATCCATTTTTGGTTCAGCAACTCTTATTATATTACCTTCATCTCTATCAAATGATTTAACTATAAGGAACAATATTCTTAATAATGATAAAATTAAAAACAACCAAATAAGTATTTCATCCATTGGAATTTTTTGGTGGATTTTTAATGATTTTAAAGAAATTATTTGGAAACGAGTTTAAATAATAATATTCACTTGGAGTTCAAGAAAAGATGTAGAAGTATCTGTTCTTCTATAGACTATTGCTAATGAAAATAGAACAGTTTCAAAAGATGGCTAAAACTGTTGTAAAAGTATGGAAATTCTGGTTTCTGTTGTTAAAGGTGAGCCAGAAAAATCACTTGAACTAGAACAAGAAAGACTGAAAAACCCAAAAATTCAATTTTCTGATTTTGAACTACAAACAATTGGAATTTGTGGATTAAATTAAAAAAACAAATGTAGAACTAGATATTACAAATTATTATAATACCTATAAATTTGATATACCTTACTTTATTTTCGTTATTTTCTAAACTAATCCAAACAAAAGTTCTTTATTCACTAACATTAAATTACAAAATATCTACATAAAGATGGAATAAATGAAAATTTTCCTCAAGAGTTATGAAATGTTTACATTTCCTTTTGAAGTATTTCTTGGAAGTGAAAGAAAATAATAACCGAAAAATTGAGTTATCAAACATTTCAAAATATTAAAATTTCGGTTTAAAAAAATTTAAAATACGATTATTTTCCATATAAATAAAATCAAAACATGAGTGGTATTGTTGAAAATCTAGTAACTGAATTTAACAGTTATAGTAATGGTTGTACAGAAGTGTTCGCTAAATTAACAGAACTGAAAAAAACAAATCTTGCAACAATTCTAAATCCAACATTTGGATGACTAAATATGGTGAAAAAATTTTTTTGCTTTTAGATGTTAAATATAAAATGACTCTTCCAGGTTTTTACTCTAAAATCTTTTCAGAAAATGAAGATAAATTGCAGAAAATTTCTGAACATAATTTTTTTATTGATTTAAAAAGCAAAATAAAGATACATCAGTTCATGTTATTAAATTGGATTAAATTTTAGAATTTTTGTATTTTCAAATTTTTTAAATTTTATATTTTTATTGGATTAATTTATTTTTAATCAGATGAAAATTTCGTTCATCAGTATTGATAAATTTTTAAATTATGGAATAAACAAAATTAAAATCTTGTTTTTAATTCTGAGATTTTTTTAAAATATGCTCTTTGTGCCAGGAATGACATACATATACTACTGTCGCGACATGGTATGTTGCAGTAACTGATTCCATAAAAACTTCAAACGGTGCTCTGTGAACTGTCAACTACATTTACTTTTATTACAATTAGTTGGGTGGTCTTTTGGTTCTTCAATAGCAACTGAATGTTGTATCTTAGCAACTATTATTTGTTCCTTAGCAGTTGTCAAGCAGTGTACCTCATCGACAACAGTATGACATATAATGACATAAATATAATGTTGTGATTTGTAAGGCACTGGGATGTGCCTGACTGATCTTCCATGGTCCACATTGCTATGGAAATGTGGGCTAGTGTGCAACCCTGCTGTAGCTCAGGTGATTAGATGTAATGAGGGCAGTGGGGTTTTCGCACCCTTATACTATGTTTCGATAAAACAGGCTGATTCTACTAAATTGTTCACCTCAAATATTTCTGGCAGCGTGTGAGATACTGCAAATCTGTTTTCAAACCGGTGAATTGTGTAAAGTCCCCAGCAAATGATGTATATTCTCTTTTCACTGCTACATTAATTACACATTCTTATATGTAAGCATAGTAATTTTGGTTTTTAGTATTTTAGTTCGAAAAATGACAAATTCGACACCATTGTACTCTTCCATATCTGGCTACCAGATTCAGAGTAATTCTAATATTAAGGACTTAGTATTTATGACCTTCCCTGCCTTAGGTTTGATATGCTGCTTCCATTTTGTGTATCCTTTAATCAGATATTTAATCCATTTTATTAAGCTATCTTTGCTTGATAATATACTTGAACTTTTTGACCATTTGTGTTTTACCAACGTCTTTTACCAAAATCTCGTGTATTTCTACAACGAAAAATTTTTATTTTCTCTGCAGACATTCTCGAAAGTGGACTATTGGTAATAACTGTGTTGTCCTCTACAAGAATACCTCGTTGAAGCAGTGTTTACATATTACGTAAGGGGCAATGAAAAAGTTTCCACTCAATGTCCGTTAAGTCCCAAATCGGCATATCAATCAGGCAGAGTTGCCGTGATTATTGAGACAATTCTCCCACCGACACACCAGGTTGAAGATCCCAATTTGATGAAACAGCACGTCATGTTACATGATGATGTCTGTAATTTCCTGCTGCACAGCCTTATCCGATTGAAATCGTCGACCTTTCAAGGCCCTTATAAGGAATGGTCGGTGTGATAATTGCATTTTGAGAGGTGAGGAATATAGACTATAGGGAGGGTGCCTGAGTGTCTCCCACTTCAGTCGGCGTAACGGATAAGCCTGGTCTATGAGATCGACTAGGGTGTTGTGTCGAATCACGACCAGCGTGGAACTTTGCGCAACATTCCACAGCTGTGATTTTCGTGGAAGTCTACCAGGGTTTGTCTTTCGGCCGCCATGAAAAGAATAACAGCACGTTGGTCCTGTTTGGGCGCATTTGGTAACATCGTCGCTGTTGTTCACGTTTCCATATGTACCGTACATACATTGTAAAGACACGAATATTGCCTACATGTCGGGGCTTATATACCGGCATCGGAGTTGCGCTACGTTTCATATTCGCTGCAGCAACACCCTCCAATGGATATCTTATCATCGCCCCTTACACATATGTACAGAGTTATACATTGTATATTCACCAATCTGTCCTGTGTTGAACGCTAGTATTCTACAATCAGTACAAGATGTCACTTAATTTATGTGTAGCACTGTTGCCTAAAAAAATTAATAAATTATATGAATGCATGGTGTCTGTTGTTTTTCGGATATGTCTGAAAGAACAGAGAGCATGCAGAACCCGTAGCTGTGAAATGTACACTCCTGGAAATGGAAAAAAGAACACATTGACACCGGTGTGTCAGACCCACCATACTTGCTCCGGACACTGCGAGAGGGCTGTACAAGCAATGATCACACGCACGGCACAGCGGACACACCAGGAACCGCGGTGTTGGCCGTCGAATGGCGCTAGCTGCGCAGCATTTGTGCACCGCCGCCGTCAGTGTCAGCCAGTTTCCCGTGGCATACGGAGCTCCATCGCAGTCTTTAACACTGGTAGCATGCCGCGACAGCGTGGACGTGAACCGTATGTGCAGTTGACGGACTTTGAGCGAGGGCGTATAGTGGGCATGCGGGAGGCCGGGTGGACGTACCGCCGAATTGCTCAACACGTGGGGCGTGAGGTCTCCACAGTACATCGATGTTGTCGCCAGTGGTCGGCGGAAGGTGCACGTGCCCGTCGACCTGGAACCGGACCGCAGCGACACACGGATGCACGCCAAGACCGTAGGATCCTACGCAGTGCCGTAGGGGACCGCGCCGCCACTTCCCAGCAAATTAGGGACACTGTTGCTCCTGGGGTATCGGCGAGGACCATTCGCAACCGTCTCCATGAAGCTGGGCTACGGTCCCGCACACCGTTAGGCCGTCTTCCGCTCACGCCCCAACATCGTGCAGCCCGCCTCCAGTGGTGTCGCGACAGGCGTGAATGGAGGGACGAATGGAGACGTGCCGTCTTCAGCGATGAGAGTCGCTTCTGCCTTGGTGCCAATGATGGTCGTATGCGTGTTTGGCGCCGTGCAGGTGAGCGCCACAATCAGGACTGCATACGACCGAGGCACACAGGGCCAACACCCGGCATCATGGTGTGGGGAGCGATCTCCTACACTGGCCGTACACCACTGGTGATCGTCGAGGGGACACTGAATAGTGCATGGTACATCCAAACCGTCATCGAACCCATCGTTCTACCATTCCTAGACCGGCAAGGGAACTTGCTGTTCCAACAGGACAATGCACGTCCGCATGTATCCCGTGCCACCCAACGTGTTCTAGAAGGTGTAAGTCAACTACCCTGGCCAGCAAGATCTCCGGATCTGTACCCCATTGAGCATGTTTGGGACTGGATGAAGCGTCGTCTCACGCGGTCTGCACGTCCAGCACGAACGCTGGTCCAACTGAGGCGCCAGGTGGAAATGGCATGGCAAGCCGTTCCACAGGACTACATCCAGCATCTCTACGATCGTCTCCATGGGAGAATAGCGGCCTGCATTGCTGCGAAAGGTGGATATACACTGTACTAGTGCCGACATTGTGCATGCTCTGTTGCCTGTGTCTATGTGCCTGTGGTTCTGTCAGTGTGATCATGTGATGTATCTGACCCCAGGAATGTGTCAATAAAGTTTCCCCTTCCTGGGACAATGAATTCACGGTGTTCTTATTTCAATTTCCAGGAGTGTATTATGTAAACTGAGGGTGGAGGCGGGAGAAAGGACAAGGAAGAGAAGGTATTGTTGATATTAGCAGCATCAGGACTTTGTATGGCGTCAGAGGCGACAAGCAAAAATGTGTACCAGACCAGGATTCGAACCTTTGGTTTCCTGCTTACTAGGTAATAAAGTTAACCATTGCACCACCTGGACACAGCGTATACGCCCATTGCTTGGTCTGTCCCAGCATGTCTCTCGAACGACCCACTTTCTTACCTAACGCCACCTATCTGCAGTCCCTGTCCGCTTCCCCATGCCCGCTGCTCAGAGATTCCGGTAGGAGGTCGGACATAACAGTGCATCCCCACTGAATGTTGTGGATCCATTGTACATCGAAGTGAATCATACTCAGTGCGGTTACGTCCGACCTCCTGCCGGAATCTCTAGCAGCAGGCATCGAGGACATTGACAGGGTCTACTGACAGGTTTCGCTAGGTGGCAACAGGTGTCGGCCGAGAGACGTGTCGAGATAGTCCACGCAGCTGCCATAAACACTGTGTCCGGAGTGGCGCAGTGGTTACCGCAATTGCCTAGTAACCAGGGGATCCCGGGTTTCAGTACCAGTGCGGTACATATTTTCTGTCGTCACTACTGATGCCCCACAAAGCCCTGATGCAGCTGATGCCAATAACACCTTCCCTTTCATTAGCTCCCCCTCCTCCTTCAATTTAAACAACGAAAAACACACACAGTTTGTGTGTACGTACAACGGATGTAGTTAACCACCTGATAGAGGATGACAAAGGAGGTCCATTGTACACGCAGTGAAGTTGAACCGCATTTGTTTATCTGTTTATTTGTGCGGCTACTGACGTTCGTGTCCTCGCAATGGCTTGTCCCGCTGCGCGTCTCCTTACACATACGCACAGTACTCGTAACGCAGGTGGAATGACACAGTGTCCCTTTTGTCGGTGCCCAGAGCGCCTGCAGGCGTTCGACTTTGGCCAGGAGGAGAACCTCAGCAAGTACGGCAGCGAGCGGCCGCCGGCCTACCACGTCGTCAACTCGACGCTGCCTACCGCCTTCTTCCTTGGGACGCGCGACCGGCTGGTCTCCTTTGAGGTACGCAGTTCACTGTTGCCAGTAATACCACTTTCATTATTATGGTCAAGTGAGTTCTACTCACTGATAGCTACAACTAGTTATTTACTTCAGTTACTTGTCGTGGAGACCCTTCAGATACTTCGCCTTGTCAATAAAGACATACCACTGGACTTACTGGAACGAATCAAACTTGATGTAGCACTTGACTGTCTTCTCAATGATAAGACCAAACTGGCAGCCTTGACCTTCCCACAGCATTTCCAATATTTGCCAACTACGTAAGAGCAGTTAATGATCAGCCCCTTTCCCTCTGTCCTCTTACTACTTTATTGCACTTGTGACTGTGCCGAAACAAACTCTTATAGATAGAAGTATAACTAATTACGTGGTAATACTGAAAAGCAATGTCTCCGAATTGTTTATGTGAAAATTCTTGCTACTTTTTAAATCAAACAAACTGTATTGACATTCCACATCTTTATTCTTCATGTCTACATACTTATTTCCCGACATAGGCACCGTGGTGACCAATACATTTCTCCCGACGAGACCAGTTAGTTGGTAACGTCACTGTTGAACGTGTGCCTTTACTGATGGAGCTACAACGTCACCTTTGCTTTCACCGCTTCATCTCTATCAAAGTGAAGGCCTCGAAGCTATTTTTTCAGTTTTGAAAACAAACGAAAAACGGATGAGGTAAAGTCGGGACAGTATGAAATATTATTCATGGCATTGTAAGCTGAAGGAGAGAACCTTCTGTGTGTGGACCTTACGTGGTATCTAGTTCTTTGACCTAATATGCGCTGTGGGCGAATGAGAAAGGACACTTCCCGATTTTGTACTTCTACCCGTTACACTTTCAAAGAACACTATTCAAAGTTTATCAATGATGTTATCCGCATTTGGGAATCGAAATGACTCGATGGTAACAGCGGAAATTTGCGCCGAAACGTGACTCCAACCCGGATCTTTCGCTTGGCGCAAGTGGTTGCCTTAACCGCTTCGGCCACCCAAGCACGCTTCCCATCTGACCAGATTCACAGCCTGTTACACAACACTAGCGTAGCGTCACCTACGCATGAAACCCTCACTCACCATCCAGGATTCCCACAAGAGATAGCGTTTGGCGTGCAGCTTCACTGAGATAATGCCTTCAAATTCGTCTTGTAGTTATGCAGATTTGTATGTTCGGAAAGACAAAAGGACAGACATGATGGTTTCGGTTAAAACCTTAGATCACGATATCTTTTTTCTTTTCTCTTGCAACATCCGATATTGATGAAATAAGCCCATACGTTGCCACAAGGTAGACTTAAGTTACCTGGGAAAACACCATAAAATTCCGCCTCGTTGTTTTGGAGATTAGCGTGTTCGAATAGACAAATACACAGACACCACCGTTTTACAGTTTTGTTGTTAGTATAGTGATGTACGTAGGAAATTAAAAAAATATCGACAAAATTCAAGATGGCGCAATTCCTCCCATTTTGCTTTGTAACAATCGCCCATCCCCCTCCCTCTCCTCGCCTTTAAGCAGAGGGCACCATTTTATAGATCCAATCACAATGTAGCCACAGAGCAGCCATCTTGACCACGTTCAAATGTATCCGACAGGCTGAAATTTTTTGTGCCATTTTCAAAAGCATTTATCCGAAAAATTATGTACAGGATATAACTTGTAATATTACCACATCTAATAATACACTACTGGCCATTAAAATTGCTACACCATGAAGATGACGTGCTACAGACGCGAAATTTAACCGACGGGAAGAAGATGCTGTGATACGCAAATGATTAGCTTTTCAGACCATTCACACAAGGTTGGCGCCGGTGGCGACACCTACAACGTGCTGACATGTGGAAAGTTTCCAACCGACTTCTCATACACAAACAGCAGTTGACCGGCGTTGCCTGGTGAAACGTTGTTGTGATGCCTCGTGTAAGAAGGAGACATGCGTACCATCAAGCTTCCGACTTTGATAAAGGTCGGATTGTAGCCTATCGCCATTGCGGTTTATCGTATCGCGACATTCCTGCTCGCGTTGGTCGAGATCCAATGACTGTTAGCAGAATATGGAATCGGTGGGTTCAGGAGGGTAATACGGAACGCCGTGCTGGATCACAACGGCCTCGTATCACTAGCAGTCGAGATGACAGGCATCTTATCCGCGTGGCTGTAACGGATCGTGCAGCCACGTCTCGATCCCTGAGTCAACAGATGGGGACGTTTGCAAGACAACAACCATCTGAAGGAACAGTTCGACGACGTTTGCAGCAGCATGGACTATCTGCTCGGCGACCACGGCTGCGGTTACCCTTGACGCTGCATCACAGACAGGAGCGCCTGCGATGCTGTACTCAACGACGAACCTGGGTGCACGAATGGCAAAACGTCATTTTTTCGGATGAATCCAGGTTCTGTTTACAGCATCATGATGGTCGCATCCGTGTTTGGTGACATCGCAGTGAACGCACATTGGAAGCGTGTATTCGTCATCGCCATACTGGCGTATCACCCGGCGTGATGGTATGGGCTACCATTAGTTACACGTCTCGGTCACCGCTTGTTCGCATTGACGGCACTCTACACAGTGGACGTTACATTTCAGATGTGTTACGACCCGTGGCTCTATCCTTCATTCGATCCCTGCGAAACTCTACATTTCAGCAGGATAATGCACGACCGCATGTTGCATGTCCTGTACGGGCCTTTCTGGATATGCCCTGGCCAGCACATTCTCCAGATCTCTCACCAACTGAAAACGTCTGGTCAATGGTGGCCGAGCAACTGGCTCGTCACAATACGCCAGTTACTACTCTTGATGAACTGTGGTATCGTGTTGCAGCTGCATGGGCAGCTGTACCTGTACACGCCATCAAAGCTCTGTTTGACTCAATGCCCAGCCGTATCAAGGCCGCTATTACAGCCAGAGGCGGTTGTTCTTAATACTGATTTCTCAGGATCTATGCACCCAAATTTCCGTGAAAATGTAATCACATGTCAGTTCTAGTATAATATATTTGTCCAATGAATACCCATTGATCATCTGCATTTCTTCTTGGTGTAACAATTTTAATGACCAGTAGTGTATTTTACAGACAATTAAAATGAAACAATGTAGACTCGGAGCAGTTGTCTTGAACGTGCCCAATGTAGCCAATAGATCTGAATATTCTGGTATATGTTCTAAAGTGTTATCCAAAAATCACGTAAAACAGCACTTGCGTTCATGCATATGGCTATTTATACACAACAAATGGCGTAATGCTTAACGGTGCATCACATGAAGTATTTCCCACTTTTAAGGTACTCTATGACGCATGTCCAGTGTCGTAAAGCAGACAGGCAGGCGCCAGCTGAGTGAACTTGCTGAGCGAGCGTTTTGTTTGTCACAACGACTCTTGTCTTGCTGGCATCCATTGCGTTCTCTGCTCACCCTGCAGCAAGACACAAATGGGCAAAACTGCTGGCCTAACTTACAGCTTGAAGTCCACTTGTCGACGAGAATCACCAAAGTGAATAACGCTATTATCACTTCAAAATTCGGCAATAATTCGTCTATAAAGCCGATATCAAAGTCAGCCAAATATTACGGTGTCTCTATGCTGGTGTTGCTATGCTTTGAAAATTATACTTAGTAAAATCTAAGACATTGGCTGCATTTGCTGTACATGATGTGTGTCATCTTCTGCTGATAATTCCAAACAGTACTAGTGCTTATTCGTAAATATAAGAAGGAAGGATTGCTATACTTTTAACTGCCCGCTTTCAAAATCGGTCAGAAATTATAATGCCCCTTGCTAGAATATTAACGGTTAACTGGAGTACAAAAAGTTTATCATATTCTGCTGATAATACTAAATCATGCTGAAACACAGTATAAAATATTGTACTGTAACCATCCAGGGTGAATTACCTAAAACGTACGCCGCAAACGTCGCGAAAATAAAAAGTACTATTGATGTGAGGTATTCACAGAATGGTTGGTAGTTAGGGGTTCGTATTGTTAGCCAATAAAGAGATTGTAATAATACTTAGAAACTAGAAACCAGTGCAGAAAATGCAGACAGGCTCTTGGTGTAAGGGGAGTGTAGGAAGAATGCAATTCGTTCTTGTACAGTCTATGTGGCAAGATATCCAATAGACATCAACCGTCTCAGCAAATATTTATCAACCTCTTCAAGCAGTTACGTGAATGTGATAGTGTAATACCTAGAAAACGTAACAGAAGGGAAGAAGCGACGACAGAAGAGGAGGAAATAAATGCTCTTGATGCTGTTGCAGTTGATCCGCACGTTACCTCCCGCGCAATCGCACGAGGAAGTGGCATTATCCATCGGCATAAGTTCCATCCCTGTCACATCTCCCTTCGTCAAGAGCTCCATGAAAACTATTATGAGAATCGTGTTAACTATTGTTCATGGGCATTAAGACAGGATACTCCCGATGTATCAGGAATCATTTTTAGTGATGAAGCACATGTACTAATCATTGCCAGGTAAGGCTCCAAAACATCCACCACTGATCTGTTGACAATCCCCGTTGGCTTCATCAGGCAGAACGTCAGCGTCCATGGAGCGTCAACATGTGGTGCGGGATACTGAATCAGCAGCTCATGTGCCCAACCTTCATAGATGGAACACTGAATGGGCACAAGTATCGTAGCCTCCTAATAGACCATCTTCGGCGGCTGCTAGATGTCGTTCCTCTGCAGACTAGGAGGCACCTGTGCTACCAACGTGATGGCTGTCCAGCCATACCCCACGAAGTACTACAGCAATTCTTCATGAATTGTTTCCAGATCGTTGGATTGGACACAGAAGACCTGTACTTTGGGTGGCCCGTTCCCCAGATTTGACGCCGGTACACTTTTTCCTGTTGGGGAAGGTGACAGACACTGTCTATAAGGACATACCGACTACACCTGATGATATGCAACGATGTATTACTGCAGCCTCCGCTAAAATGCTAGCACGTGTACAGCAGTCGTTCCATACTCGACTGGAAGCATGTATTGCCACAGCCGGTGGTAATTTTGAGCACAACCTGTGATGGTCAATTGATTCGTTGCTAGTCAGAATCTACATGACTAGTGTTTACACTCACGTTACTCTTTAATGTATGGTACCACAGGTGTTGTACAAGTGTCATTGTGGGTACTTTTCAAAATGTGATATCTTCTAAGACTCGCACTAGAATCCAGCAGAGAACACCACTGGCATTCTAATTTACCCTACCTTTAGTATATTAATGTCAATAGGCATGGTTCATTTACAGAAGTGTATGTTTGCACAAAAATACACTTTCTGGGTATTATTAGAATCTGTTTATTGGATAACAACACGAGCCCCTGACTACAGATCCATTCTGTGAAAGCTGCACATCAGTATCATTTTTTATTTCCGCAATACTTACAGTCCAACCTGTAGGTGATTCGCCCTATACATCTTGCCAGAATTTTTATAAATTACAGTTGATCTGCAAACTTTTTGCTCTTACAACTGATCACCGTTTGCTGTGGGGTGTTAGCCATTTGAGAACCTGGACCTACTGGATAGGGTGGTAGTGGGGGGGGGGGGGAGGGGGAGGGAGCAGTGTCAAAGTACTGGTGTGTCAGTTAATAGTGGCCTGTTTTCCAGTGTAAACATATAACAGCTGGTAACAGGTAATGGTAAATGATATAGGACAAATGATAAGTGGTACAAGGGTAATGGGTAATAACTAAACAGGTAGCAGGTAATGGATAATGGGTAATGGGGAAATCTAACCAGATAATGTGTATTAATTGTTTACCATTTACAGTTTTCCATTTACCATTTACCATTTACATTTGCAACTTACCTGTAATTGATTACCTATTTTTTTGCTACCCATTACCTGTTACCCATTTACTTTTTACCATCCACCATTTACCATTCACTGTTAACCATTACACAATGCCCATTACCCATTACCGACTTGTGATTTACTGTGTACTGTTTACTATTATCTGTTACTTGTTAGCTGTTCACCGATTACTCTTTACCATTTACCGTTGCCTGTTTTCAATGGAAAATGACCGCCAGTCGCTGACATCCCCCAGCAGCTGACAAGCATCCCACACCTTATCCAGTAGCTCACAGTCACCCCATATCAAGAGCTAGTAAATCAGAGTTCCCAGGATAACTCTGATTCATAAAAATATGTGGATGGATGATGGTAGTTTCCACTGTATGAGGACATGATTTAGCATTATCAGCAGGGTATGAGAAACGTTTTGGAATGAAAGACAAAGTCAATACCTTACCATCAGTATAACGTTTGGCTGACTTTGAGAGCATAAGAAACTTGCTTTCATACCTATTCAGATATACTATTGTTCAGTGCGGTATAACATTACGATGTCAAGTTGTTTCCACTGTTAAGGCGACATACGCTTTGAACTGAAAGGTGAAGTTAGCATCTTTGCATGAGGTCACTATAATACTTGAACGCCTCTGATATCACTTTTTAGAGACGATTTTTTATCGAATTAAGATATTGAATAACATTGTTTTTTTTCGCAATTCTCGTTGACAAGTGCACTTTAAGCTTAACTTACATCACCATTAGTGCCCATGTGTGTTTTGCAGTGCAGCTTTCATGTCGTACTACACGAAGCCGAGAATCAGATGCCCTGGACTTCAGCAAGACAAGTTAGTTGGAATAAGTAAAACGTTCAGTCAGTGAGTGTTTTCTCAGTGACTCTTGATGAGCATTGTAGAACAGTCCAGAGGCGTAGAATAAACGATTCGAGGCCCTATTGTGGCTTACAACTATGGTACAGAAATCGAACTTTGCATGTACGCAAGTAGAGTATTACAAATTTTTCCATAAATACTTTTGAAAACCACACAGAACGGTTCAGATTGATTACTTTTAAGCAGTTCCATTTGAATGGTCTACTCGAACGTTTCACATATGGAAGAGCCACTTTACTGTCTTTTCTGGATAAATACCTTTGAACATAGTACAAAAATTCAGATCGTTCGAATACATCTGAGCACGACGAAAAAGGCTGCTCTGAGGCTACATTGTGCTAGTTCTTTAGTTTTAATGTTTCATTTTAATATCCGTAAAAGTACTTTAATGTTCAGATATTGCAAGTTACACTGAATACGTAATGTATTTGGTAAATCCATTTGAACAAGATGGGAAAAAAATCAGGACATTTGACTACTTCCGAGAAATGTCAAGATTGCTACATTGTGATTGGGTGTTTCGTTGTACGGGTCTATAAAGTACTTTTAATGTGCAAATATCGAATGTTACACCCTTTAAGCCGGCCGCGGTGGTCTAGCGGTTCTAGGCGCTCAGTCCGGAACCGCGCGACTGCTACGGTCGCAGGTTCGAATCCTGCTTCGGGCATGGATGTGTGTGATGTCCTTAGGTTAGTTAGGTTTAAGTAGTTCTAAGTTGTAGGGGACTGATGACCACAGATGTTAAGTCCCATAGTGCTCAGAGCCATTTGAACCATTTTTTACACCCTTTAAATAATTTTCAGGAAATATGCTTTTGAACACGGTGCAAGAAATTTAGAGCATTCAGATACTTTCGAGCCCAGTCAAGATGGCTTTAGTGAGATTGGCTCTCTCATCCCTGATGATCTGTGGATTACTATGCTCTGACCAGTAGGGGAAGGGGAGGGGGTGGGTAGGTGTTGCAAAGCACAAACGGCCTAGTTCCGTCATCTTGGATCTTTTTAATTTCTCACAATCTTGCATTTTTAAATTTCCTGCCAACGATATATTGAATTTTTAAATTTCCTGCCATCCACCATCCTCATGGACTTAATGCGTACAAAGGCACTGATGATGTCATTGCCCTTGGCATGTAGGTGCAGGCAACCTAATGGACAAAGGCCATAATGACTTAGAGTCAGCGTTGATGCACCGCTAACAGTTTCATTGGAATTCCTCTTAGGGTGATTTACAGCACTTCATGAACAATACCGACAACTGACGAAAAGTTTCCAGTGACATGCCATTTCACAAAAAATAAAGTTTTGCCATTTTCAGACGTGTCGTTGTATATCCAAGAAATGTTTCCAGGTTTTGAAATCAGCATGAGAGATTGATTTATAATGAGTTAAAATTATGTCAGAAAGCTACATCTGGGTTTATCAATGGAATTGTCAGGTGCACTACATCGAAGATATCAGCATTAGTTTTATTAGAAATTGGAACTTTGTACTACAATCCTTTACTGATGATAGATGATTGTCTTGTCTAGAATGTACTACTGCCCTACATTTCAAATTTTCTCTGTTGCTAGACGATCCATATTGTCGCTGTTGTGTACCAAATTCCCTGTGGTACTGACGGGTCTGTAACTCAGTTGCTGGGTGCGTGCCCCCACTGGGGTGGCGCCACCGCTGCGCTGCACTGTTTGCAGTCAGCAGCTTGTCCAGGCAACGCAGCTGACTGGTGCTGGAGTGACTCTACGTGAACCTCCCTTTTCGTTAACACTACTGCGACGCTATAAGGCCAGCATTTCTTACCAAGACGTCCAAGTAGCTGGTGCTCACAGTTAGCAATGTAGCGGTCTTCAAGCCAATTGTCTTGGTGTCATGAACCTCTTCACGCTAGTCTGTCCCATGTAACCCCTTTCATCTCTGAGTAACTACAGCAACCCCCACCTATCTCAAACTGCTTACATCAGTCAAGTCTTGGCCTTTCTGCACAGTTTTTACCCTCACCACATCTCTCCATCAGCAAACTTACATTTTCTTGATTTTTCTGGATACATGCTGTCAACAGATCCCTTCATTTAATCAAGTTGTACTGTAACTTCCTTCTCTTTACAAACTGATGTAATAGCATCTCATTAGCTACCTGATATACTCATCAAATCTTCGGCATTCTCCTGTAGCACCACATTTTAAAGCTTGAATTTTCTGAACTATTTATTGTTCTCACTTCACCTCCATAGAAGGCTACACTCTAGGCAGGGACCTTCAGTAAAGACATTCTAACATTTCAATTTAAATTCCACATTAACACATTTAATTTTTTATAAACTATTTTCTCTCTTGGGAATGTGCTGTCATTATTTTTCCGCTCAATTAACTTCACTTATCAGTAGTATATCTACCAGTATTCTGCTCCACTTTGCATTTTAATGACCTGTATAATTGCAGGTGAGCTAGATTCTCCATATATCTACTAGCCATGGCACCCCAAACCACGCCCTCCTTATCGAGGACATCATCATCATCATCATCATCATCATGATTACCTTCACATGAAATTAAAGTCTTCCTTCTCCATGGCATCATGCATGTTCCAAGAAGCCAAACCTCATTTATTGGTATGGTGGCAGCCATTTGAACGAATTAGTGATCACAGCCCCTTATTTTAGAAACGATTATGGTGAAATAGCCAGTCACAAAGTAGGACAAGACTTGTGAGTGGCAAAAGCGCAAGGCACAACGGATCCTCAAATTAAATATTCCCCAAATTCTACTATGATTCTTCTCAAGAGCCACAATTTTGTTTTCATGACTAGAATGTCTACAAAAATACATCACCAAAAATGAATTTTTTATATAAACTGAAACAGTATTATTTTCCACACACAATGACACACACACACATACACACACACAGCCAAATCATCAAAACATATTTTTGAACTCTCAAATGAAGTGCCCAAATGCTATTTGTATGCTTGAATAGCCACAAAACAACTATGACGTTAAAATAATATGCCTAACAGACCGTTGACACTTCACATTTATTCCTAAATGAGGTAATGCAGCAAATTTAACCAGACCAAGCCCATTTCTGCAGAAAAAACAGATGTTGCCTAGAATACTACGCTAAGCAGATAAGCACACAAACAAATAGGCAGTCTGAATCACAGCCGGCTGTGGGAAGAATGCAGCTAATTCAATTTTTAGGCCTACACTTGGAGTAAGGCACAATTGGATCATCAAATTAATTATGTCCACATCTAAATTATTCTATGATGTTTGTCAAGTGTCACAATGTTAATTGAAGAATTAAAATATCTTCAAAAATAAGTAAACAATGCAATATTTGTGACAAAGTTATTTCCCCCACAGTGCTTATATCATGTTTACAAAGTTATCTCAACAACTAAAATATGTAAAGCGAATTGGCTTTTTGGTACTGAGAATGTCTTATTAGTGGTTCACAGAGCGAAGTGGTGATATCACGTATCATTCTCACAAGTTTTCAGTAATGCTTCACCTTAACAAGAACAGCTTTGTTGTGGAAGAAGATAATCCACAACGTTCTAGAGCAGAAAAATATAATCGATGTTATTAACAGGCTAACACAGTTTTATATTTGCATTGGAATTAGAGTACTTGATATTATGTACGAAACGAACTTTCGACAAAGTTGGAACTGTAGTGCCAAGACTCTAAGGTACTCTGTTTCGACAATCAACTACTAACCAATACCAAAAATATTAGTGAAATATCTGATGTCAAAAAACATAAAATAACCAAAAGGTAAATGAATTGATCAACATCTAATCAATATTTCTGTTTTAACGCCCTCCGTAAATGTACTTAACGACTGACTATAGACGGTTCACAGTTAGAGACCAGAATTCCCACGTAAGGAAGAGGCAGTAGGCACAACTTATACCTGGTCGGACATTTACTGTACAGGTACAGTGGCCTTCAGAATATAAACCCTGCAACCAACCATAATACAAACGTGAACGTAAATATGCGTGGTCAGTTAGTACTTAAAACCAGTACATCTATACCAATGGCATACATCCACTGATTGTCGAAGACCGTTCACAGATGATGTGCTTATCAATAAGAAAGTAGCAACACCAGAAGACGATATCGATTTACACAATGGCCTGCAGAGGATTGGTGAATGGTGCCAGCCCTGGCAGCTGACCCTGAACACCCGTTGGAAAAGAAAGCCACAAGTTTACAATTATACTATTGGTAACAAATTGGTGGAAACAGTATCTACCATGAAATATGTAGGAGTAACTGTCCAGAGCGACCTTAAGAGGACTGACCACATGAAACAAAAGCAGATTCCAGATGGAAATTCATAGGAAGAAAATTAAGGAAATGTAACTCATGTAAAGTGTCTTAGAAGGCGCTTCTGCGACCGATTCTCGAGTATTGTTCTTCAATCTGGGAGCCTTATCAGGTAGGATTGATAGTAGAGAGAGAGAAGATCCCACAAAGAGCGGTGCGTTCCGTCACGGCTTCCTTTAGTCGGCGCGAAAGCCTTACAGGAATTCTCAATAAACTCCAGTGGCACACACTAGAAGTCGCTTAAGAGTTGAACAACATCTTACTCCCCTCCTCACATACCTATCACGAAATGAGCACGACGAGAAAATCCGAAAAATTAGAGCGAATACAGAGGCTTACCGACAATCATTCTTTCTGTGCGCCATTCACAACTGGAACAGGGAAGAGTCGATCTGATAGTCGTATTAGAAATACTCTTGGCCACACTCCGTTAGGGAGCTTGCGGAGTACGTTGTACACGTCGATCTTGGTCAACATGAGACAGCATATGCTTACCCCAACTCGGACTCTCCTTGCTTAGTTAGGGTACACTTACCTGTCGATGTGCACTTCACTTTACAGGGTCATTCAGCTGCCCCTACCGGTGTCGTTTTATGCAACCCGCAACGTTATAACTGACCTTCAAAAACCAAGTGCGAGGTTTTCATATTCTCTCGTTCGCCACGTGCAAACTGTTACTACAAGAGAGAAAATGAACAGCGCCTTACTGTAGGAAATTTAATGTAGTAAAATTTTTCGCTGGCATACGTTTTCGCATTAGGCCATAGTTTTCGAGTTACTCAAGAGAAACGTACAAATGTGACCTTCAAACGCAGCACCTCTCCCACACTCATCCCCAGTGGTCAGGATTTCTAATACGTTGTTCGTGGCGCTCCCTCCTACCACTGTACAAATATTTGCGAGTGCACGAATTATTTCCCACATTCGACCTTTCTTTGGCCTTCGTTGACTGGCAGTATTCCGGCACGCGCTTAGTCGAGCACTAACGAGTATTAAAATTGATGTTTGTATATATTTTATCTAATAATTTTGTGATTTTTAACAGCATAAGAAAACAATTAAATCGTTGTATTCGTCAGGCCTTCTGGTCAAGAAATTACTGTGGTTGGAAGGGTTAAATTTGTATCGAATTGTCAACATGATTAGTTTTAGCGTAACGTTTACAAAAGTCGTTTTCCTTTCATTACTCTCAAGGCCACGTACAAATTAATAATGTTACCAAAACAGCTGACTATTCTTGTGGCGTAAGAGCCCAGTCAACAGAGAACAAAAAAGGTCAAATATCGGGAATAGTTCGTGTCGTCGGAAACTTTTTTACAGAGTTACGAGGGAGTGCCACGAGAAACACACTAGAAATCTTGACTGGTGAGGGATGAGTGTGTGGATGAAGTGCGTTTGATGGACACTTTTGCACGTTTTTTTTTTTTTTTTTTTCTCGTGTACCTCGAAAACCGTGGCCTTTAGCGAAAACGTGCCCCAGTACAAAATTTAACTACACTAAGTTTCCTATGAAAGGTCCTGTTCCTTTTTTTCTCCTGTAGGGCTAACAGTGCGTAGGGAACGGGAGAAAATTAAAATCTTGAGCGTGGTTTTTGAAGGCTAGATGTTAAGTTGCAGGTTGCATAAAACGGCATCGACAGGGGCAGCTGAATCGCCCTGTGTATTACACTTCTCATATGGTGCAGGCCGTAGTGCAGTTGAGACAGAAGCAATGACACCTAGCATTGTACGCAGCAAACAGCCACTGGCCGTAAACACGAGCGTACTTTGTAACTTACACTGGAACGTGGCTCCAGTACAAGCTGTCTCTCGCAGACCGACAAGCTTGTGAGCACAATGCCTTTATAAGCCAGCAGTCCGTTGCACACGTTTCGCCTGCTCCTTCATCCACCACAGAAACCACAGGCAACTTCCCAGCTCACTGCCAAGGACTGCAAACTACCCGCTCGACTTTCATCTTCGATAGAGTGCTCAGGCCCAAATTATAGTAAATGAACCTTGTCAAATATATTTTGCAAAAGTCGATTTATAAATTATTTGACTGTGTGATAGGGTCTTTTATCACGTCTCTTATGAAAGAGCGTGGTGCCAACTTATATAAGAGATTCATGAAAGATTTTCGCAGTGTACAGGCCTTACGAAAAATCTGACAGTGCCAACCTTGCCACACAACTGGCACCCAGTACACCAAAACAAGTAAGGTGAAATCGAGATGGTAGCTGTTGCACTGGTTAACGCATATTGCAGGGTTTATGCCTTTAGCGGGCGAGTGCTGTACCAAATGACACGACCATCCCTTACGGCTTTAATTCCGCCAGAACATCTCCTGCCTTCCAACCTTCACAGAAGTTCTCCTGCATGTAGTCTGTGGAGCACTTGCCGCGCGAAAGACAAAGGTCATGTGTTCGAGTTCCAGTTTCGTGGGAAGTTTCATATTAGTGCACCCTCCATTGCAGAATAAAAATTTCAATCTGGAAATACATATCGCAACTTTTGTGACAAGCTCTTTGGCGCTTCTTTTCATGTGCGGGTACCTCGTGGGCGGGGAAGAATATATTACTGTCTCTGTACATTACGTTGAACCTAACAAAACAGACTCCCAAAGGACCACCCAAAGATGGAGACATTTTCGATTATCTCTGCTAGGCGTTTTCTCATCTGTCACAAGCGAAATTGAAATTTTCCTTCGAAAAATGATGCTGGACTCCTATTTTGAATCAATATTGAATGTGATTGAGACGACTGTTGTTGTTTGTGCACTGTATCTGAATATTAACTTCAGTAGCTTTCAGTCGTTCATCCAAATATTAGCAGTGTGTTTACATTTCACCGCGTGCAGTTGCAGCTGTAGCGGTTCGTAACTTAAGTTCTTGACTAAGCTGTTTGTGCACTGTTATTCGGCTATTAAATTTAGTAGTTTCCAACGGTGTCTCGCGCTGTTTCTGGTCAAATATTGGTTTAATAAACTTTTGGAAACTTTCTCCCACTGTGTTTTACAGAGATGTTTGCGCGTTGAAGTCATTTGTTAAATCCAGTACGGTAGTTTTCAGCTGACATTTCTTATTATTTGTACTGAAATATTTCAGTAAAACTTTCGTTCACTGTGTTTAATTTCGTTGAGCGTTCCAGTGGTCACTCGAATTTTTGGTTTCAGATAAGAAGCTGAAGTTTTTGTGGTACTGATATTAGTTGTGGTTTAGTAGTACTAATAAAAGTAGTTGCTTTCTTAGCGGCATTCGAGATCCCTGTTGTTAGTTATTTAAATAGTTCTACTGTTGTAACTGAACGTAACGTAAACGTTTAGTTTTTTTTCAGAAACTTAAAAGAATACCATGAGTGAGAAGTGTGGGCTTTGTCGTAGATTTGTGAGTAGGGGGTTTCGGTGTGAGATTTGTTCAAAGTATTCTCATTGGGGGGAATGCAGTGGGGAAGCCAGTGGTCGTTCTAGCGGGATCCTCTCCTGGAAATGCAGAATTTTCAGCAGAAGTTGATAGAAGAACAGGAGCCTAAGATCTATGCCCTTCAGGTGAATTTAGCAAACGCAAAGCACGCGCTAGATACGTTGATAAGGATGAAGGGCGCTGAGGAATGGGAACTGCCAGTTGGTAAGAAGGCAGCTGGGAGGAGCAGATATTCAGGCAGTTGTACTTTGCGTATAACCAACAGATTTCGCCAACTGCCAGAGCTTATTGGATAGGAGCATCTTGTAGCTGTAGGTTTAGAAAACATGCAGCAGTCCTCACGTGTTTTGGGAGCCTAAGTCAGTTGCAAGTTCTAACAGAAAGAAGAAGGTTGTGCTGCTAGGTAGTTCGTATGGTAGAGGTGAGGTTCACCAGGTGAAGCCTAGTGCAGGGTCGTCACAAGTGACTGTTAGCATAGGGGTGTTACGTAGGAATTTTACTAATGAGGATCGGGTAGTGACTGTGGGTGGAGCTGGGAACGGTCTTGATAGGGAAAGGGAGTACGATGTAGGTGATGACCTGGCAAAGATAGCCACTCAGGCCAGTGGCACTAATGTGCACTTCGTGCAGCTGTTTCAGCAACACGATCCGCCTCATCTTAATGCTGCTGTTAGGCGTGTTAACATGGGGCTGGAGAGGGCGCTGATGGCCGAGTGCGGTGGTGCCAGTTGAGTCTATTAATAGAACGGGTTTTATTAGGCATGGCCTGCATCTCAGTAGGTGTGGGAAGGGGAGGCTGGCAAAGCTTATAGATAACAGTGTAGTGGGCGGTGGTGGGATCACTGATGGCAAAATTCCTGTAGTGGTTGGTGTCTTTTGGCAATGTTTCAAACAGTGTAGTTCATAACGTAAGTTCACAGCTTGTAGAAAATAAACTAATGCTACATTACAGTAAGACAGTAAGACTTAATGCTGCCATTTTTACTATATGAACTGTGCCTGAAGTAGGCGATGGTTCGACACGAAAAGTAGTTTACTTGGGTTATTTTCATTCCCTTATAACTTATGGTATTATATTTAGCGGTAACTCTTCTCATTCTCAAAGGATATTTTTGACTCAGAAAGAGGTAGGTGTAAGTTCGCCAACTTCTTGTCGACCTCGTTTCATTAGTCTAGGTATTCTCACATTGGCCTCTCTCTCTCTCTCTCTCTCTCTCTATATATATATATATATATATATATATATATATATATATATATATATATATATATATATTATTAACAGTCGTTTCTTGTTAACAATATCAAATTATTCCCAACAACTAGCAGTTTTCACTCAGTTAATACTAGGCAGAAATCCAATCTGCATTTGGATGGCATTCTTTGACTCTTGTGCAGAAAGGTGTGCGTTTTCAATAAGCTATCACGAGAATCGAAAAATCTTAACAGTAATCCACGCGCTTTCAAATCGAAACCGAAGAGTTTTCTCATGGGTCACTCCTTCAATTCTGTCGAGGAGTTCCTTGAAATATTAAGCTGATTCCTGCGTTATATTGTTTAGTGCGCGTACGTAAACTTATAGCTTGTCTTTTTTTTTTGTTCAAAAACATTTTATTTTATCTGTTATTACTTTTATGTTGTAATTGCATGTACTGGCAGGTTTCATGACCTTGGAGATTTGCTCCTCAATTTGGTCCTACGGAACTAGACGTGTAAAATAAAAATAAAATCATACAAGATGTTTGTTACTATGTGCTGAGGCAACGTAAGGACTCACATTATGTTACTGTTATGGGCCCCGGGAGTAGGTGATATTCCATCAGAATTATTGAGATTCTTGGGACAGTCCGCCATGGCAAAACTATTCTACATGATGTGTAAGATATATGACACAGACAAAATACCCAACTGTAATAACTCCAATTCTAAAGTAAACAGGAGTGACAAGTGTGAATATTACCGAACCATCGGTTTACTGAGCCATGGTTGCAAGACACTGACATGAATTATTTACTGAAGAGTGGGGAACGTAGCAGAAGTCGACCTCGGGGAATATCAGTTGGGGATTCACAGAAGTGTAGCTGCACGCGAGGCATTACTGGTCCCACGACCCGTGTTACACTAATCAGCCAGAACATTATGAACACAGACCTACGGTGCATGTAGTACCAGTGAGCGTGCTGTCCGTGTGTAGGATGGGGAAGGCGCGTGGTCTATCTGAGTTTGACAGAGGGCAGATTGTGATGACTCGAAGGCTCAGCACGAGCATTTGGGAAACTGCACGACTTGTCGGGTGTTCAAGGAGTGTTGCGGTGGGTGTCTTCAATATGTGTTACAACCAAGACGAAATCACGTCCAGATGTCGTGCGGTTGGGTGGGCACCCCTCATTACAGATATCGGACGTCGTAAGCTGGGCGGACTGGTAAGACTGGACAGGCGACGAACTGTGGTGGAACTAACATCAGACTTAAATGCTGGGCAGAGTACAAGTGTGCCTGAACACACAGTGCACCGAACACTCCTAACGATGGGCCTGCGCAGCCGACGACCCATCGGAACTGGACGCTGACGCAGTGGCAGAGCGTTTCACAGTCTGGTGATTCTCGATACCTTCTTCATCACGCCGACGGGAGGTCGAGAATCCGTTGCCTTCCAGGGGAACGGCTCCTTGGCACCTGTACTGCGGTATAGACAAGCTGGCGGCGGTTCCATTTTGCTCTGGGGAAGATTCACACGGGCATCCATGGGTCCATTGGTGCACCACGACAGCCAAGGAGTATCGTACACTGGTCCCAGAGGACTTACATAGCTGTTTCAAGCACAATCACTATCTTGTTTCCCGACGGCTGTGGTTTCTTTCAACAAGATAATACGTCATGTCACAAGGCCAGCAGTGCGATGGAGTGGTTCAAAGAACGTAGTGGCGGATTCCGCTCGATGTGCAGGCCCTCCAACTCGCCATATCTGAACCCGACTGAACACATCTGGAATGTGATTGAATGTGGCGTCAGAGGTCATCGCTCCGCTCCCTGGAATTTCCGGGAATTAGGTGACTTGTGTGTGCAGATGTGGTGCCACGTCACTCATCGCCCTACCATAGCCTCATTGCTTCCGTGCCACGACGAGTCGCCTGTTATCCGTGCGAAAGTTGTATGTACTGGCTATTAGGCACGTGATCACAATGTTCTGGCTGATCAGTGTAGGAGATAGGTTCAACAAAGAAAATCCCAAGTTTATTGTACTTGAAGACTTAGAAAAAGGTTTTGACAATGTTGACGGCATACACTATACGAAATTCTGAAGGCAGCAGAGATAAAATACTGGGAGAAAAAAGTTGTATACAACTTATAGACAAACCAGACTGCACTTAAACAGATGAAGCTTATGAACCCTGTTCGTGGAATGAAAAAATAACTATTTAAAAAAATTGACTGTTTGCAGTTTTAAGTATTTGCATTGCAGTTATAACAGTGTGCAATTCATCCCCAAAAAAGTTCAGAAGAAAGGTGGAATACTAGATTGCATTTTACGTCAGAATGATAACTGTTCAGAGATGGCATAAATTATAGTGGCAATAGCGACAGTAAAAATTAATATGTTTTGGTCAGGAGTGGATTCAAACAAAATTCCACACTGAACCTAAACCTGCGGTTTGTTTACTGTTAAATTTCCTGTTACAATGAAACCAGGTGCAGATGTCACTGTAGGAGAACGATAAGTTGAGTGGTGGCAGACTACGTTAATGTGCAGCACAATGCGATAAAAATGTGCTGCGGTGCACAGCAAGCATAATCGGACTCCATATACAAAATAATTTATCCTGCAGTTTCTAACAGACAGGATGCACGTTATGCGCGCTGATGGCACGTAATTTTCGCAACACCAAACGTTCGCTTCCCAGAGGAATTAGGCTGCTGAAAGATAAAATGCACAAGTTTCGCTGAAACTATAGGGGAGAGGTTGCGCAAAGATATTGAAAACACCAAAAATTTTCTAAATATTTTGCGCCGCTCGGAAATATTGTGCCGCCTTTGGGCAGTCTTTCGGGTGCTGCAGACTGAGTTTCTACGCATTCGCCGTTCGTTTAGCTGTGGTGTTGAAAGTGAGTCGAAAACAAGACGAAAGAGCGTTATGATAGGAATGCATCGAATGTATAAATAACTTACATGAACGCGTGGTGCCTGATCTTACATACATGTCCGAAAGGATAGATACCACGCGGAATCCGCAGTTGTGATACATTATACGTAAATTGAAGGTGGGGGTGTGAGAAAGGAAACGAAAGGGAAGGTTTTACTGACGTCTGAAAGAACAGACACCACACATTCATATAACTTATTCGCCTGTATGAACTATGGATCCTCCTTCTACATTGCAGATGCACAACTACGACCCACCTCCTGCGGGGATCTCAGAGTAGCGAGCGTGCAGGAAATGGACATGGACCCCGGGTAGGTGGCACTTGGTGGGAATATAGGTTGGGCGTGAGGGTCGCGCAGGTACAGTAGCACTTTGTGCTGGATGACACAGTGGTTATCACACCTGCCTAGTAAACAGGAGTACCTGGGTTCGAATCCCGATCTGATACGTATTTTCACTCGTCGCCACTGATTCCACGTAATGTCCTGATACAGCCGAAATCAGTAACCCATCCCTTTTCTCTCTTTTCCTTTCTCCCCCCACCCTCCCTCCACCTTCAATTTATGTATAAATAACTGCCGGTATTCTGTAATTTTAAAGCAGATGAGTACAAAAACAGAGATCATACGAATGAATCGAACGTTATTGTACAGAATGATGCAATGCAAAATTCTAAATAAATGTATATATACTTATTTATTTGTGTGCATACATTAAATGCCCTAATATAATCGTTTAGTGCACGTATTATTGCATGAATCGACACGTTTCTATTACTTTGTCTTAACTACTTTAAGGTGAAACTGCACGTCTCTCATTGTAGCGTTTTGTTTTTCGATCATGCGGATATAGGCATCGGCAGAAATTTATCAGGGATAGGGAAGGGGAACAGGTGCTAGACACGAACATTCCCGTTTTCGATGTAAATGAGTCGGTCACTTCTGAAACGTATCAAGCCACAACAGCTAAATTTCATAGGTGACACAATAAACATTATATCCCTGAAAACTCATGATCATCCATTTAATATTTGATACAAGTACACCACTTCAATACTTGAGACAACAAACGATTATACACCAAGTGCTATAAGCATAGTATTGTCTCATTGCGGCAGGCAGATAGTGCTATATCTGCAAAACGAGGGGTTTAGCGGAATCATTGGGAATCACTTCTTGTATAAGAATTTTGTAATCAATGAAAGCATGGTACTCCCGATTCTAAGGGGAGAGTGGGGCAAGTCCCTGTGTAGGGGGATGACTATGTATGTTGACAGTTATTTCGAGTAATCAGAATGAAATTTTCCCTCTGGAGCGGAGTGTGCGCTGATATGAAACTTCCTGGCAGATTAAAACTGTGTGCCGGACCGAGACTCGAACTCGGGACCTTTGCCTTTTGCGGGCAAGTGCTCTACCAACTGAGCTACCCAAGCACGACTCACGCCCCGTCCTCACAGCTTCAGTTCCTCTAGTACCTCGTCTCCTACCTTCTGAACCTTGCAGAAGCTCTCCTGCATACTTTGCAGAACTAGCACTCCTGGAAGAAAGGATATTGCGAAGACATGGCTTAGCCACAGCCTACGGGATGTTTCCAGAATGAAATTTTCTCTCTGCAGCGGAGTGTGCGCTGATACGAAATGTGTATATCAGGTTTTTTCGATTGAATAAATTTTTCCAAATTTTTCAGGCTATATTGACCAATATTAGTTTCTGTCGTTCTTTTGTTAGTGTATTATATATAATTTTTTATGTTATATTTGCAGTTAAAAAGTTGTATAAAAACCAACAGATGTGACGTTTTTATAAGTTTCTCTTACTGGAACAATTAATCTTTCTTAAGAACAGATGAATTATCATTGAATTGAAATAGACAAGCCATTTGATATTAATAAAAATAATGTCAATAAATGACTAAAATTGAACCAAAAATAAAAATTCCACAAAAGAAATAAAAAGTAAACACAGTAAACATTATCAAATTCTAATTGATGTGCAATAATTGGATCAAGTGTTTGTGAAAAACAATGTTAATGATTGATAATTGTATTCTAGTTCCAGGATGATTAAATTAGAATAGAATCAATCATTTGTACATTCATTCTAAAGTGATGACCAAAGGCTAATCAAAGGCTGCGTTTCATTGGCAGGACACTAAGGAAATGTAACAGACCTACTAAGAAGACTGCCTACACTACGCTTGTCTGTCCTCTTTTAGAATACTGCTGCATGGTGTGGGATACATACCAGGTAGAACTGATGGAGTACATCGAAAAAGTTCAAAGAAAGACAGCACATCTTGTATTATCGCGAAATATGGGAGAGAGTGTCACAGAAATGATGCAGGATTTGGGCTGGAAATCATTAAAAGAAAGGTGTTTTTCGATGCGACGGAATCTTCTCACGAGATTCCAATCACCAACTTTCTCCTCTGAAATGAGAAAATATTTTGTTGACACCAACCTACATAGGGAGAAACGATCACCACGATAAAATAAGGGAAATCAGAGCTTGTATGGAAAGATACAGATGTTCATTCTTTCCGCATGCTATACAAGAATGGGATAATAGAGAATTGTAAAGGTGATTCGATGAACCCTCTGCCAGGCACTTAAATGTGATTTGCTGACTATCCATGTAGATGTAGATGAACCGAAATATGAAGAATTTATAAAAAGATGTGAAAAGTAGAACATAAAGTAAAGAAAAAATGCTATTTTATTTAAATAATGATGAAAATATTCTGTTAGATGGGTGTAAAAATAATTAAGATGTACAATTTGACGAGTTCATTCTTGATAATCATGATATAGTTAGAGAGTATTTTACTAGAAATAGACACAAAGAAACAGATTGTTTTTATTTTAGTCAAACATCATCAAAAATACCAAAGCAATTAGTTGGAGATAACCTTAATTTTTAATGTTTTCAGATTAAATGACTCAAATTTGAATAAAACTTTTTATGAGTTTGTCAGGGTTATTTAAAGTTGGATGATTTTAAAGAAATATGTAGTAAATGTTGGGATAAAGACGAATTCGGTTTCATTGCAATAGATATCACAAGTAAAAATTAATAACGATAAATACAGAGAAAAGATTAAGAATTTTTAAATATTGAACGTAAATGTTAAATGTAAACGTTGAAAATAAACGTTGAATATAAATTGATTGTTTTTACACTTAATAAATGTTTTCAAAATGTGATCATCCAGAAGGAATAAGTCAGTTTCGTTGTAAGATCCAAATATTTTTAGAAAAGTTAGGTGAACTTGAAGAGGAAAAGGTCAATTAAAAGAAGAGTTTAAAATGTGGGAAAAAAAGGACAAGAACATATTATAAAAATTTAAAACAGAAGTTTAAGCAGTTGTCGATTTTATTGAACAAGTGAATCAGATAATTTAAGGATCTGTAGAGAATGTTTTGAAAGCTATTAAAGAAAATAGAGAAGCTGATAACAAATTATTCCTTATAAGCAACATTATTTTGAAGAATTTAATTTCAACAATTAAAAAATATGGATATGATAAAAGAGATTATGTACTAAGTGAATCAGTAATACAAGATTAATTGAATAAATATGAAGAGGAACTTAAAGACAAAAAAGTTAAAAAATGAAAATGAATCATCGAATATTAAAAATGAACAGAAGTGAAAGAATACTGGGATATATTAATGACATGAAGATAAGGTTTTTGTAGTAAGAGCTGTTGCTTGATTTGAATTTGTTGGTAAATATCCAGTTGAATTTAATGGAAATAAATTAAAGATTGGTAAAAAAGGCTATGAAGATACAGATGACTTAATGAATCTGTTAACTAAAACCAGATAACTACGAAAGATATGAATGCACTATTTACTGCTTCTGTTTTATCAAGCTATGCAGATTTAGTGAGTCATTCAGGAACATTATATTGTAACAATAATCCAAATTAAATAAAATCATATAAGGATAATAAATACAACTGATTGGTATAGGAAATTGTTCGTCTTCATCTTTCCAAAAAATGGATTCAAGTGTTGATGAAAAATGGGTGAAGGATTAATTAAAAATATACAGATAAACCAATATAATATTTTTGGATGAATAATGATTCTCAATTAATGATAGACTAGCTGTAATTCATGGAGAAGAATTAGCTGGAAATAAAAATTATCATAATGAAAAATTTGAATAATAAAAATGTCAACAAATAAATTTAGCTATTGTATTATTAATAATCCAGAAGGAATTCCATTTTTTGTACAGTTTTTGAATAAGGAAAAATTTCGGAAAAATGAAAAATATTGAAAGGATTTAGTTAATATGTTAATTAATAAACTACAGTTTGAATGATATATTCCACATTATAATTATTGTTGCCCTGGGACAAAACTAGAAGAAAGAATAGCTAAAGTTGATCAAGGAATTAATCCATTAGATGAAGCATGTACAAAACATGATATTGGTTATAGAGATATTAAAGATTTAGAAAGAAGACATGAAAGAAATAAAGAACTTCAATTAATCGCAAAAGAAAGTATATGTCCTAAAGATTCTTCATTTGGTGAAAATTTAGCAGCAACTGCAGTAAGAGAAATAATGTATCGAAAACGAAAATTAGGAATGGAAGTAAATGTTGATGATAAAGAATGGGAGTCTGTAAAAATATCAATAACCTTTTCTATATATAACTGAGAGATGGGGGAAGGTAAAAATTGCAGAGTTAGACCAAGAGATGAGTACCATAAGCCAGCTCAAATGGACACATGCTGCAGGAGTTATTTTGAGATGAAAAGGCTTTCGCAGGGTAGAGTAGCATGGGGAGATGAACCACACCAGTCACCATGTGTAACAAAGACTCGTTTTCGTACTCTATTAGGTGCTCTGAGGAGTGGAGGAAAAGGTAAGTTTAAGTCAAAGCACACAAAGGATACTTTCATTTTCATACTTCAACAAATTGATTGTTCATATTTAAAAATTAGGTTATCATTAATTACACCTAATCTTTTACCTAGTTTATAATGTAGTTACATGCTGACAGAACTACATCTGAGGGGAGAAAGAAACAGGAGATATGGGTTCACCGCTCAAAAACTTCACAAGATATAGCTTTTACCCAACAGAAAGTACCCATAAAGTATGTGTACATTCGCCTATGTTTGCATGAAGTTCATTATGCCGTATGTGCTACTAAAATTCCGTCGTCCACAGGAAGGTATGCGGCAGATACAAATGATTCCAAGCAACGTCAAGAAGATGGTGGTACCACTGGAGGGCTATGACCACTTCCATATCCTCTTTGACAAGAATGTACACGGACTCGTCCATGAGAAGATGTTAAGCTTCATGTCAGAGCTTTGAGAACAGAAGCTTGAAAGGAAGATATACAAAGGTTAGAATATTAGAAGCAGATTATTGCTGGTGTAGTGTATAGTGTAACAACATTAGTACGTGAAGAAGAATGAAGCCAGTCAAGAGACTGTAGATCTTAAAACACGATGAACTGCGTGTGGTCCATTTTGCATGTTTTGTGTGGTTCATAAACTGTACAGCACAGACATGTGTCCAGCTAACAATTAGTGAAGTGTATAGAGAATTGTAAACAAGGGATCTTGCTAACTAAAATTTAAATTTGTGTCATTTGCACTAGTAACAAATTCCTTACAATAAAGGTATTTACTCACATGTTAAATATCCATTACCCTTCACACTCTTCTATCATACTAACCGAACTTGTATTATTGTTCTAAAGTTATTAATGCTGTAGTGTGTATTCACCACATTAACATTACTGCCACTTCCCTTATATACGTATAATGTTCTTCTTCTTAGTTTTTGTTCTGGCGTATGGCTAATCTGTTACCTAGGTACAACTTTAAATGTTTTATCTCCCAGAAATAAAATTACTTTTTACAGTAGCACTGGATTCGCTTTGTGGGATTCCTTATTTATTTTATACTGATTTATTTATTCTTTTCCGCTTAATTTCCCAGCACAACTTTTGTATATGAGCACTGCCACTATTTCTCCGTCTACCAATGTGGTTGCATATTCAGATGGTACGATGGCCACATTTTCATATGCACCGTTGCCGTCTATCGAATCACACTCATTGAGAAATGTCAAGAGCGGTTTTATCCATACTGCATAAACTACAACGCAGTACGTATGTCCCAGAGGGCCTCATTCCATAAAGTGCCATACTTCTTTAGGATACTGGGATACTGGTATTGAATGTAGCACCACTAAACGAACAGCAAGTAATCATAGAAATTGTTACGTAGTGTTTCACAGATCCGATGTCTTCCTAACAGCACAAGAATTCCAGGGCACTTTAGTATGTAGAAGATGCCTGCGGTGCCACTGTGGTAAGAGAATCCTTGATTGGGATCCAATGTACGGACGTTGACGAGGTCATGAGAGACAGATCTCGGTCTCGATATGGATATGGATGGCGAGCGAAGCAGTATGCGTTTTTTTCGGTTGGGAACATCCTGCCTATCGCCTTTAGAAAGAGCTGGGATTTCATGCATATTGGTTACAGTAAGCTCCATTTCCTGCTAAATTATTCACTCACACTGGTTATAACACTGATGTGGATACTGGTCGATCGAAATGATCTGTGACAAAAGAAGCCTATTCACCAGCTAAATACGAAAATGCAACTCTTTTTCCGAGGTTCACTGTCTTCGAATTTTGGGGTGTGAGAGATTTCGGTTCGCCTGTGTTACGTTTATGGTCATAGGTGAACCTGTGAACCTGTGGAGCAGCTGCTGCTTTTTTGGTCTCCATACTTGAGTGAACTCACCATCATTCGTAGCAGTAATGTGAAAGTAAATGTTGAATTAAAACATGCTATCATAACTTACCGAGTTTGCCACAACTTTGGACCTTACTGTTGTTCTAGCTGTACCGTAAACAGTTTAAACTCTAAGGCGGTAGAAAAAAAAACTATATTTCTACTTATGGATTGCTCTCCATACTCATTGTCTTAAGGATCGAAACCTTTGGTATTCGTGGTAATCAAGACTGATGTAGACATACAGATGGGATGGTTGTCGGTTTGGTTCTAACAGTATCTCTATAAGTAAGTGTAACGACACATCTTTGCGAAACTTTGATTCGCCACAAAGAGAGAGACACTAACACTTTTCCACCACTGGTGCCACTGAGCCGCGCGGGATTAGCCGAGCGGTCTCAAGGCGCTGCAGTCATGGACTGTGCGGCTGATCCCGGCGGAGGTTCGAGTCCTCCCTCGGGCATGGGTATGCGTGTTTGTCCTTAGGTTAAGTAGTGTGTAAGCTTAGGGACTGATGACCTTAGCAGTTAAGTCCCATAAGATTTCACACACATTTGAACATTTTTGGATGCCACTGATTTCACGCGGGCTCTCCCGACTGCTCTTAATTGTACAAGCAGTCTGGATTAAGTGCTCATTTACATTCGAAGTATCATTGACGGTGTCGTAATAGAGGAAAGTAGACCCCACGAAAGTACAACAGAGGCTCTTAGTATGTGAGGAGTGTTGGGAGAAAGATGTAGACGTCCTCGTGGAGTGCCCTTGTGCCGGTTAGATAATAATGTTTATGAAGTCAGATTAATCCCCCTCATTTGTTTCGAGGAATCGAATCAATCCACTCTTCACTAAGTGCACTCAATAGATGTAGTAGTCATTTCGTTTGAATCATCTATGTTATCTGCTACGTCAGATTCTAGTAGTCAAGAACCGTTTTAGTGTTAAAATTGTTTCTGGCGGCTTTATCCGTCCCCCGCTATTTCATAAAAGGTTAATTGGTGATATTCATGGCGTCATTTATTTCCAGCTCCTGGTTTCATATCCACTCAGACGCGATACCACATTTAAGTATTCTGTTCTGGTAACAGGTCTGTCTGATCTAACTTATATATCTAAGTGCATGGCATTTTTTCCTTTGATAGCGATACTTCATCGCGCTAATATCACTGTTTAGTGTGTGACTGACCAGACGAGTCTGTGCTCCCGTGGTCTAGGTTTACATTACAGAGCAGGCTCTACCTAACTTCCACTGTTCTTAACAGCACATTCCTGTGGGCGCAGTCCCACTGAAGCAAGAAGTAGTTAAACTCACTTGCAACCTGCGCTACAGTTCCGCTATGACGTAGCTAGATGCTTTGGATATGTTTTATATTCCTGTAAGAGACCAGCCAAACAAAGATGGTATTCCGCAGAAATCTGTAACGAGGCGGTGTTGCATTAGGACAGTAACGAGTTTGTCGCAAGCTTAGTCAGCTTCTAATGTTACACCATTGCCTCGAACCTGCAATACTGGTAAGATAGATGTGACTCCGACTGGCAGTGAACTTCAATCAGTTGTGACTCGACAGGACGGACTTCTATAACCGGTGGATCTGATGTCGTTTTGGGGTGCCATTTTTCACACACTGATATATTCCGAACCCATGGCAATTTTACAACTGACCCTCACTTTCCGTCAGTAATAATTTAGCGTTCAACCTTATGTTTACTTTGGGGTATTTTAACCAATGGTCATTAGCGTTACTAGATTATTATAAAGTGAATCGCTTTCTTACACCTTCATGTAAACATGAGAGTCGATTACATTTCACATTCATGGAGGTACTTCTCGATCATGAGAGGTTCTCAATAAATATGTATCTGGCACTTGACAAAACCAACGGCCTTGCCGCACTGGTAACACGGGTGCCCGTCAGATCACCGAAGTTAAGCGCTGTCGGGCTGGGCTAGCACTCGGGTGGGTGACCATCCGGTTTGCCGAGCGGGGTGCACCCAGCCCTTGTGGGTCAAACTGAGCAGCTACTTGATTGAGAAGTAGCGGCTCCGGTCTCGGAAACTGGCATAAGGCCGGGAGAGCGGTGTGCTGACCACATGCCCCTCCATATCCACATCCAGTGACGCCTATGGGCAGAGGATGACACGGCAGCCGGTCGGTGCCAGTGTGCCTTCATAACCTGTTCGGCAGGAGATACTTGACAAAGCCCACAGCGCTTACAGCCTGGGATGTAATTGCTGTTTCTTCGTTCTCACCCTGCCTGGCCGTTTCTTCCTCTGTACTCTTCCTGGTAGTAATGATATTGACTCACCTCAGTGGGAACTTCTGCGGCACATCGATAAATATCATTTCTTGTTTCGTGAACACTATTACAGACTGCACTGTCAGTTCATGCACGTTGTCCTCAAACAGTGGAATATCTTCAGCCACCTCTTTCGCCTTAGCGCGCCCATTACCGTTGAGATGTGAGTGGTTTGATGCTACCATAACTTATTCTGCTACGACGGCATATGTCTGACAGAAGTTTCTAGGAGTGCACTCAACAGAATTATGGGTAGATTGGCGGGACTAATGCTATGGAATCCAGGATTAATTAACCATGAACTTGACAGGAAAAACTGTGAAGATATGCATAGGTTAGAATGTTAGAGCAGATTACTGCTCATGTAGACTGTAGTGTAACACGATTAGCTCCTGGAGAAGAATTAATCCAATCAAGAGACTGATGACCATACAGTACGATGTATTGTCTCTGGCCGTTTTGTATATAACTTTGTGATGACGTTTTATGTACTTCTAACAACAGTATACATATGTACAGCAAACACACGGTAAAGTATCCACAGAATTGTAAGCAATGGATCTTACTAACAAACACATAAATTTATTTTTGTACTGCTTGTCTCAATAATGCGCCAAAGTTAAGTATAATGCACAATTAATGTTAGCACATATGGAGTTATTAGTAATATTTAGCCTACATCGTTCGCCCTGATAATAAATCATTCCTTGCGCTAAAGGTCCTTACCTACATATGATATGTTCATACTCGTTTCACATTCTTTTCTCATAGTATCCAAACATTTATTACTGCTCTGTACTTACAAATCTTGTATTTTTTTACATTCACCCCACTGACATTACAGCCAGCACTCCCAGTGCGTACTGTTCTTTTTCTTCTTCTTCACTTGTTTTTTTCTGTTATGTGTCTAATCTCTTATCTAGGTATCACTTTAAATATTCTGTCTTCCAGAAATAGAATTACTTCCTGTGGCCTTACCACCGAGCGAGGTGGCGCAGTGGTTAGCACACTGGACTCGCATTCGGGAGGACGACGGTTCAATCCCATCTCCAATCACCCTGATTTATGTTTTCCGTGATTTCCCTAAATCGTTTCAGGCAAATGCCGGGATGGTTCCTTTGAAAGGGCACGGCCGATTTTCTTCCCAATCCTTCCCTAACCCGACCTTGCGCTCCGTCTCTAATGACTTCGTTGTCGACGGGACGTTAAACACTAACCACCACCACTGTGGCCTTACTGGTATTCACTTTGTGGACTAACTTATATTTTTACATTAATCTATTCATTCTTTTGCGTTTAATTTCCCAGCACGTCCGTATTCGATTAGTGCCAGTGTTCGACACAATCGACTGTGGTCTTCTGGTACAGAGCTGGGAGCAGGGTCCGAATCAGAGGCTTGGACGGTTCTGCGACGGTGTGAGTTGCAGATTCCTCGACTTGCGACATAGAATGGCGTGTTTCTGCGTCAAAGTGTCCACTACACACGGGACGCGGCTAAACGGATATCAGGGGCTTTCCAGAGGGGACTGAATCGTTTTTAGGATAGAGGATCACGAGAAAGTGCAGAAAGGGCATCGGTTTCAAAGGGTACATGACAAACACAGGAAAAGGGTGGACATAACAATTAGTATTGTAGTTGCAAAGTGTCGTAGCTGTGTTGGAAAAGAAGCAGAGCTCCAAGTGTTAATGGAAAGCACCGTATCTCAAGTGGAAAGCTGGCTGAAGCTGGAAATAAATTCAGCCGAAATTTTTACAAAGGACCTACCCATGTTCAGAAAGGCTAGATGAAATATATTTGGTGGTGGAGTGTTTATTGCTGCCATAGGTAGTTTACCTTGCAGTGAATCTGAAGGAGATAGTTCTTATGAATTAGAATGGCTACTTGACAACAGTAGTGGGGCAACAGGGATATCACCCCACTTTGTAAGTATATGTTGCATACATTCAAGGGCAAACCCCCCCCCCCCTACTCCCTCATGATATCATTGGTTTTCCCCAGCTGGCACGTGGGATCTTTCCATTCCACCCCTTCCCCTACTCTCGCCTCCCCATCTGCCCATTCCCTCCCATCCCCTCCTCTACCCTACCTTCCCCACCCCTCCCCTCTAAAAGCCAGGAAACTGAAATGTTGGTGGTAAATTCAAAATTGGGGGAAAATTCAAATTTATTAAAGGAAATATCAAATTCAGTGTGTTCACCTTGAGGTCCAGAGACCAATTGACTTATTTCACAATACCACTACCAGAGGGCGCTGTTGCCCCCCCCCCCCCAGTTCCTCACTCCCTACTCCCCTGTCCCCCTCTCTCTCCCATCTGGAAAAAGGTGGGAAAAGGCCTCAGTGTGTGCTGGGCTCTTGCATAGGATGCGCTTAAGTCTTTGTTTTGTATGCATTGCTGTATATTCTTTACTTAAACAATTTGAGTTGCCATTGATCGAGCACTAGACAGTAGTTCCATCAAATTTCGTCAATAACTCGTTGTTCCAGCCAGTCTAGCTAAGGGGCTTATATTGGTAGTATGGAGGAGGGGTGGACGGTTAGGTGGATGGTGGTGGTGGTGATAATAATAATAAGAAGAAGAAGAACAATTGTGCTGGCATAAGCTGTCGCCAGCATACTGGTCAGCAAAGATGAAGTGCACAGATCGATTAGTAGGTACTGGATAAAGTGTGTCTATCGTGAGCAAGGCCAGAACACACCCACAACCAACATGCCACCAACGCCCTCTCGACAGCATATATTTAGACTGCTGCTGCTGACCAGAGGGCCTCACTCACTCAAACGTTCAGTTTGTCATCTGTCAGTTTACTTGCAGAGCAGATATAGTTCATTACAGGCTACAACAGTATGTAGTGGCCAGATTAGTGACTATAACAGGATTAGTTTACCTCAACCAGAATTGTGCTTTACTAGCAGTGAGACATTACATGAGTCTGCAAGAGGACTATTGCTGATGAGCTTGTACCACATGGACTCTGTTCAATTTAGTAAAGTTTCAAGTTCATGGAAATAAAGAACCGTATTAATCTACATGTGCATTTGTATTGTAGAAAGAGGATACTGGACACCCATGACAACATCCTCTCCCTTGCTTCCTTGAATTACAAGAATCTACAATAATACTAATAATAATATGACAGCAAGCTATCACTGAAGTACAGGGAGAAGCCTACTGCAGATCTACTGGATGTGGAGAGGATATTTTCACTATTGGCTTAGCACTAGAGAGTTGCTACAGCCAGTCTGGCCAATAACCCTATATGGGAAGGATGGCTAATAATGATAGGACAGCAAGCTATCGCTGAAGTACAGGGGAATAACGTTCTGGAGGTTGAGTGAAACAAAGAGAGTACAATGACAGAAGTCAGAAGGAAAGAAGATCTGCAAGGTTAAGGAGCTGGTTGTTGGTGGAGAAGGAGGACCAGAAGCCACACTAGGTAAGGGGAAGGAGGTGGCGCTGGTTGAAGTGATGATGAATACGTTGGAAGAGGTTGGACTCGAAGACCTTACTGAACATGGAGGTGAGACAGATTGGACGATAGGAAAAGCTGTCAGAGAGGGTTTTGTTGGGTTTAAAGAACAACAGGACATGGGAAGTCTTCCAGAGGTCAGGGTAAAAACTGTTGAAGTGGATGGTGTTATACAAGGCAGTAAGGACAGCCAGGAAAGAGGAGGGGATGCCTTGAGGTGGCAGTAGGTGTCGCAGGCGTGACCAGTGATACTGTTCTGTTTAGAGTGGAGTATAAGTTTGATGTCATGTGCTCTAATGGGAATGTTTAAACCTGATCCAAGAGGGAGTAATGAAAGTGGGGATTGTCAGGAATGGAGAAGACCTCAGAGAGGTTGGAAGCATACTGGTTAGCCTTACTGAGGTTCTCAGGGAAGGTATGTTTCTCATGGAGAAGGGGGCAATGCCAGGTGGGATGGCAACCAGTAAGGTGGTGAAAGGCAGATCAGTACCTGGAAGATCTGTAAGTACTTGGAGGGTGGCATTGGGTCGCATACTGGTGCCACTCCTCGCATGTTTGCTGTTTAGAGGTTGCATGTGTGTCATTGTAATTGCTGGTGCCAGAGTAGAGTATCCCAGTCACAGGTGCAAAGGAAGGAGTGGTAGAGCCTTCAGGATTCATGGAGAAGGACAGCCTGTGGAGGAAGAATAGGGCGGTGAGGATTGATAATTTTGATAGTAACATAGGTCTCCACAGCGTCAGTGATGGTCTTCTGGAGGAGGGATGAGGTGTGGTTGATGTCAGTGGGATGTTGAAAGGTAAGTGGGTGGCCTTCGACCTGAGTGGTAATGGATTCCTGATCGGTTTTATGATAGTCATGGACGACCTTAAGAGGAGCAGCAGGACAGGGGGCAGGAAGTGGGTCTTGGGCTGAGGAGATGGTGAGTAGGTGGAGGTCGCTACCAATAGGGTTTAGGACGTCCATGGCAATACCTCCAAGGAGGTTGGGGGAAGAGAGGACAACATTGGGGTTAGTCACTTTCGGAATGGGTGCGCTGTGGGAGGGGAACAAGTTCACCTTGGAGGGTGGCAAGGAACTGATGCCACTGTCAGGATCATGGCTATGGATTTTGAGGTCTGTGGAAATCAAATAGGAGGAGAAGGTGTGGTCAACATGGGAGAGGAGTTCCTGGACGGACATAGATTGTGGCACAGGTGATGGTTAGGGACAGAAAGAAGATGCTGAGTATGGGGTGTTCAGTTGGGTCACTGAGGAAGGCTGTGGCCAGACAGGGATATGTTTGAGGTTGTCAGTAGCGACCACGCCTCATGGTAGGGGAAGGGGATTGTCAGTGCAGTGAAGAAGACAGGCGGAAGTGCAGATAACATGGTGAGGTTGTATGGAGGTTTTATTATGGATGAAGGAGTTGAGCTGGTGCTGGGGCAGGGTATGCTTGAAGAGGCATTTGTTGGCAGGGAAGGAGTGGATGTTTTGGTAGAGGAGAGATATTGTTGGCTTTTCTGGGTGGGGAGAGGGGAGGGGACTGGAGAGAGGACGAGAGAGGATTAAATGAGGGTGTTGAGGCAGGTACAGGTGGAGTAGGCCTGGTTGTGGGAGTATGTGGTGTAGATGTTCAAATGGAAGACGGAGCAGTTGGCAAGGGAGATCTGCTGGAGGGTGTGATGGTGTGGAAGGGGTTTACATCCTGGAAGACAATGGATGCTGTCTTCAGCCAGAGAGGATGGGCAGAGGGAATTATTAGGAGGGATGGGCTAATCGATGGAGTGAACGGGGATGGTAAGCTCAGGGTTCCTGGGATGAGCTTTGGCCTTGCATTTGTAGTAGTAGTGGGATGGTATTCCTTGCAGGAAGGAGGAGAGGCCAGGTTAGGACGCTGTTTCAGGAAGTGAGAGGCTCTACAGTGGTGGCTTATGAGGAGGGGGATTTGCAGTTTTGGGTGAGGTGATCACTGTATGGGTAGGTAGCATCGCTGGCAGGGATAAGATTGAGGAGGGAAATAGGAGGAGTCAATGGGGAGGCGACAGTGAAAAATCAGGGCAAACTGAGTGAGGAGATGATCAATAGAGGAGGCATACTTGGTAAACTTGTGCATCAGGAAGATAGGATTGGAGTCATTGTAGATTCGTTGGTCTCAGCAGATTTCTAGGGTGGGGTGGGCATTCAATTTCGCCAAAACCTCCTCCTCTGTGGCCACAAGGCGGAGATCCCTGATCACAGCAGTGAGGGTTGGAGGATGAACAGGGGGTTAGGGCTGACAGGAGAGGAGGAGGTAAGGAAGGCATGGGGGCCAAAGGTGACATGAAGAATTTTCCAGAGTAGGTCAGTATGGAATGAGGGAGAGGGGGATTTCATAAGGATTGAATTTCCGTGGGGGATAAGCTGAGCAATGGGGGCAGAGGGAACATACTTGTGTATTTCTAGTGAGAGGGTGCGAGTGTCCAGAAATTTGGGATCGGAGATGGAAAGGACGAATGTGCATAGGCAGGGGCTGAGAATGCGGTAGGAGGGTGAAACGCCAGGTTAAGTCCCCAGGACAGAACAGGGAGTTGGAATAGTGGAAAGGTGCCAAAAATGAGCGGCTGTCAGTTACACTCGAACACATATAACTTTATTTAGTTGCCCAAACACTACAGTGCAAATTTCCGAGCTTAACTATCGGCTGAAAATGTCACACAGTCTTATGGCTTAAGGGCACAACCTCTTTAATTTTTAAAACTGCTGAAGGCGCATGATTTAAAACACAACTACAATAAATTTTCCAAGGCAGAAGGCCCAATGCTTTATCCTTAAATAATTTTAAAAAAGGAGGCTGAAGGCATAAACAGTCTAAGACTTAACAGTAAAGAATTTTACTTTTAAAACGACTGAAGGGCCATTACTCAAAACACAACTACAACAAATTTTTACAAGGCAGAGAGCCCAAGGCTTTATCCTTAAATAATTTTTAAATGAGGCTGAAGGCCCAAACAACCACAGATTTAACAAATAAGGAATTTAAATTTTAAGACGGCTGAAAGCCCATGATTGAACCACACAACTACAATAAATTTTCAAAAGGCAGAAGGCCCAAAGCTTTATCCAAAAAGACATTTTAAATGAGGCTGTAGGCCCAAACAGTGCGAGACTTGACAAGTGAGGAACTTTCAATATTAAATAGCTGAAGGCCTATTATTTAAAAACCCAATTAAAAGCATACAAACCCAAACCATCGGCTATGAGCCATTAAAATACACAATAAAACACCAATTAGAAAAGACAGTACAGCCAGCGGCGCTCAGAAGTTTCCAGGGGTCAGTCTGCACTTGAAATATTAACGTTCGCTTAGGGGAGACGGGTAGTCGGCCCAACTATATCCAACCCGCTGGCAACCCAATCAAGAGATATTCAACGGACCCACCGACAAGATGACTTGCTTTCCACCCGACCAGTACACAACTGTTGGAAATGGAGATGATGAGGCCCTCATGTGAGGCAGAGGCGCTTAGAAGTGAATTTGAGTGCTCTGTGGTGACGACTGTGATGCATCGGGCGATGACAAGGGCAGGGGAAGCAGGGGAAGTTTCCAAGTTTCCGGGGCTGGTCTGAACCTGAAATATTAATGTTCGTTTAGGGGAGACAGGCGCAGAAGAAGGAGCAGGAGTCACTGCAGGAGCAGGAGCAGTATATAGTTGAGAATAAAGTGCAGGGGAGGAGATGGAAGGGGAGGAGATTGTGAGGTGGGAAGGTGGAGCATATGGGGAGACTGGAGGAAGCACTCCAGAATGTAATGGTGGGGGCAGAGGAAGGGAAGGTGTAAATGTATGTGGTTGTGGGGCTGTCCATGGTGGACTGTCCAGAGGACTACCGCAGACAGGTGGTGCCAAGGTAGGGAGAGAAAACGAAGATGGGGCTAACCAGGAGTCGAAAACAGGACAGAACAGGATGGTAATGGCAACAGTGACAGCCACAGCAACGGCAATGGCGAAAACGACGCCGGCGGTTACGGCGGCGGTGACAACGGCCACGACAGGCAGAAGGACGACACTGACAGCAGCAGCAGCAGCAGTGGCGACAGGTGCCAGGGGTAGGCAGCGAAGGGCGACGGACACAAGCAGCAGCAGCAGGAAGCAATAGGCAGTGGCATCAAGTGGCGACAGGCACCAGCAGTGGACAGCGATGGGAAGCAGCAGTTGGCGAACACGGGCAGCAGCAGTGGGTGGCACTGAACAGCAGCAGCAGGTGGAGGCAGGCACCAGCAGTGGGCAGCAAAGGGCAGGAAAAGCGGGCAGCGACAGTCAGCAGTAGTGGGCGGCAACAGGCAGCAGCAGTGGGCGGCACTGGGCAGGAGCAGTGAGTAGCGATGGGCTCCAGCAGTGGGTGGCAATTGGCAGCAGCAGTGGATGGCACTGGGCACCAGCAACAGGTGGCGATGGACATAAGCAGTGAGAAGCGATGGGCAACAGCAGCAGGCGGTGGTGGGTGGCAGCAGTGGGCCGTGACAGGCAGCAGCAGTGGGCAGCGACGGGCAGCAGCAGCGGGTAGCAAACAGCAGCAGCAGTGGGCACCGATGGGCAGCAGGAGTGGATGTCACTGGACATCAGTGGACCGAGAAGGGCAGTGGGTGGCAATGGGCAGCACTAGTTGGTTAAGATTTGCAGCAGAAACAGGCAGCAGCAGCGGGTAGCAATAGGCGGCAACAGTGGGCAGCAACAGGCAGCAGTAGTGGGTGGCATCGGGCACCAGCAGTGGGTAGTGACGGGCACAAGCAGCAACGTGTGAATGGCAACAGCAGCAGGCGGTGATGGGAGGCAGCAGTGAGCAGCGACAGACACGAGCAATGGGCGGCAACGGGCAGCAGCAGTGGATGGCACTGGGCACCATGAGTGGGTGGTGACAGGCACCTCCAGCAGGTGGCGACCGCACTAGCAGTGGAGGGCAGTGGGAAACAGCAGTGGATACCACTGGGCACCAGCAGCAGATGGTGACGGGCACCAGCAGTGAACGGCAACAGGCAGCAGCAGCAGATGGCATTGAGCAATGGCATTGGGTGGCAATGGGCACCAGCAGCAGGTGGCGACAGGACCAGCAGCAACAAGCAATTCGCAACAGCAGCAGGCAATGACAGGCTGCAGCAACGGGTGATGATGGACAGCAGCATCATGTAGCAATGGGCAGCAGTGTAGGTGGCACTGGGCAGCAGCTACAAGCAGTGTTGTGCAGCAACAGTGGGCGGCGAAGGGCACAGCAGAGGCGAGCAACGTACACCAGCAATGGGCGCTGGGGCAACAGCAGTGGACAGTGATGGGCAGTAGCAGTGGGCAGCTCCAGGCTGCAGCAGTGGCAGTAGCACTGGGCGACAATGGGCAGCAGCATCAGGTGTCCACAGGACCAGTTGTGGCCAGTCATTGGCAGCAGCAGTTTGAGCCTACAGGCAACAGCAGATGGCAATGGTGGGTAGTGATAGGCAGCTACAGTGGGCAGTGGGCAGCTCCAGGCTGCAGCTGTGGGCAGCGACAGGCAACAGCTGTGGGCAGTGACAGGCAGCAGCAGTGGGCAACAACGGGCAGCAGCAGTGGGTAGCGACGGGCAGCAGCAACGGGTGGCACTGGACAGTAGTAGCAGGGAGCGACACGCACCAGTAGTGGGCAGTGACGGGCAGGAGCTGCAGGCAGTGACGGGCAGCAACAGCAGGCAGTGACGGGCAGCTGCTGCAGGCAGTGATGGTCAGCAGAAGCAGGCAGTGAAGGTCAGCAACAGCAGGCAGCAATGGGCACTGGGTAGCAGCAGTGGGCAGTGATGGGCACCAGCTTCAGGGGGCGACACGCACCATCAGTGGGCAGTGACGGGCAGGAGCTGCAGGCAGAGGCATTCTGCAGCAGTGACCAGCGATGGGTGGCGACCGTCAGCAGCAGATGGTGATGGACGGGAGCAGCTGGCAACAGGGTTGAGTGTCCAAAAGTCGATTTGGTCCTTGAGCGTAGTCCAGACAGCGATAATCTTCTGGCTTGTCTAAAGAAACTGGTTCTCTACTTTTTAAAAAAAAACTTTTAAATAATAAAACATGACCTACACAAGGAATCTGATTACCCCTTTTAGTCATGGACGAAAAAAAAATTGGAATAGTCTTTGTCAGAACGTGCAGAATCTTATGAGACGTCAATGTTAATCTAAATATGGTATGCCAATGTTTACGTAATAAAAAATATAAATTAGGTAATTCAGTACAATTATTATATAGATGCGATAAATCACTTTAACGGGGCCAAATGAACAATCAAAGTCAATATAATTCCAGTAAACCTGCAAAAGTAAAAACAGATTATTGTAGGGGCCTACATAGACAACATGTAATTTTGTTTTGAAGCTGACAGCCAATGAGAAAATAGGTGCAGTTTTCAAGCAGTAATGGCGGATAGCATCAGCTGGTAATATACGTAATTTTATGGTAGCTAATTTTACTACACCAAAAAGTAAAATATGTACTCCCTCCAAAAGAAGGTACAAACAAACATTAAAATAAAATCATAATGAGCAGCAAAATGTCTGAGAAGAATTTAAAAAGAAAATTATTAATTGAACTTTAATTTCGCGGGTTTTCAACACTGTCAACAAGACGAAGTAATGGAAAGAATAGTTACTGCGACTAAACAAAATTGACATATTGTGACAGTATTTTTAAAATAGTTAATTTAACTGCAATTGTCTTTAATTTTGAAATGAGAGAGAGCGTAATAATTTTCTTTTAATGTCTTAAATGTTGCTGCAGGCAGTGCGATGGCGTCAGCGGTGGTCCGCGCGGACGATGTGTGAAGAGAATCCTGGTTCGTGGCGTGAAGATAATGATGGATCCTCCTGTTTCATTAATATTCCAGTTACGGCGGTGGTCCACGTCTCTGTTGTAGTCGAATCTGCTGACAGCATTGGCGCGATAATAATAGTTCCAGTGTGTCCGTTGTCGTTAAGCGCGGTGCGGGTAGGTCGGACTTATGCAACGTCTTTAGCATTTGAGATATATATCCGGTTAATGCCAATACTTCGCACATTTCTTTCACCGTGTTGCCACAGGAAAACAGTCACATGCGTTTATCACTACAACAGTCCGTTAAACATCAGTTCAGTTTACGTCGTCGTCTTTAAGTCAGTTTGGACGATATAATAAATGTTTCTTGATCAAATCACAACACTATTCTTTTACTTAACATTTTGGTTTGTTCCACTTTCGCGCAATTCTAACAGTCAGTGTCTTGACACGACAATGGTGTCTGATTCAAGGCTAATTGTCACAAGTACACACAGTTTGTAAAATCGTCACCGCAAACACTCGATATATTTTTCAGGTTTTACTGTTCACTTAATAATGCACGATCTCCTATTAATACAGCGGACGCACTGTAATTAATTGTTCCTCCGCGTATCACCGTCTTCCACGCCGAACTTTGTCACATTTTTCCACTCGCGAACCGGCCGCGTACAGCAACTCGCACGCTCTCTATCGTTAGTCGTTCGCTCACTCTCTGACACAATACTTCTCCGAGCCTAACCAAAGATTTACAAAGCATATAGAACCAGAACATTCATATTCGTACAATAGAGAATATAAAACAGTAGCAAAATGAATGAAGATACAATGTGACGTATTAACAAATAAAGAATAGTTGAAATAAAGGATACATTATGACATGGTAATGCACAAAAGAAAAAAAAATATTTTCAACTTTCGTGGAATGTCTTTACACTTGGAAGGTAGGGGAATCCATATTATAGCTTTCCCCTGTATAAAGGACTTGTGAAGCGGCATTACTTGGGAACGATACACACTTATACCTACTTCAAATCACATTCTCATCCTAGCCAAGAGGAACATGTGAAATATGTTGCACGATATTTTTAAGAATATAGTTCTCATTATTTTACCTGAACACTGTGTCCCAAGATGAAGAACAAAACTAGCCAGTAATCCCCGGTCTAGATCAGCGCCATCTTCTGAGTGTAGTGTGTACCTGAAGAGCAGGCCAGGCGAGTAACCACCGGTCGCCGGAGCCAGGCTAATCCGCGACTTCCTGTTGCTGCCTGACTCCTTCATGACTCCTGCCACCGCACGACGAGAGTCAAACGCCATAGACTAGGAAGTACACAGTAGTTCCATCCCTGACATAGACTCCTCAGTTTAAATAACCTGAAACGGGGGCGTTGTCTAGTCGATATACCAAGAATTTCTCACGCTAAGTGTAGATTTCTCCCTTTTATACGGGTTATTTTCGTAAATGGAAGATATCGAACCATACACGGGTTTTCATACCGCTACATGTTCTGCAAATCCTGTACAACACTACAGGGTAGGCTAGATTTCGTGGGTGTTTCCAGCAGAGTACGCTAGAACGAATATCGAAAAGGGCTAGAAGACCAGCACCAACTTGTCCTGCGAGCCCAGACCAGCATTCATCAGCAGGTGGGGAGGGATGCCGCACTCCTACTGGCTCTCTGGATGAAATGGTGGGTGGAGGGGGTAGAATTTATACAAACCCTCGTTGTGATGCTGTCACTCTCATTCTGCCGTCGTCATTTCACTTTTGTCTTTTCTAGTGTGTGTTTGGGAACAATGAAGTGCTCAAATTCCAACGACAGCATCAACGGCGGTAGCAGCGGCAAACGTCTTCACCAGGACAACCTGCCATGTAAGTTAATTGTTCTATTCATTCAATGTACCTGTGTGCCCCATAACTTTAGTATCGCTCACAGCAACTGTTCAGGTCGTAATCGGTACAGGCATAGGTCCGTACTACTGAGATTTTGAATGGTTTTCTGCTGTAATTTTAGTGTGTGAAGAATTTTTATTCTGTAACGGGTATTACAACCCTTCTTTTTGTTTCTTGTCGTAGCAGCAACCATCGCTGACATACTGGTTGAGTTGGACCGCCGGCAGGAGGCGGAGAGACCACTGCACCAGCCTCCACCAGCAATAAACTAGTCGGGTGAGCAAGAACGTAAATGCAATATTTTTGTAACGTGTAGCTGTCACGGAAAGTATTTTTTTTCACGTAACATTCTGTAGTTCTAATGATGAGGGCGGGGAATGTATATACATTTACTTTTCTTATAATGTTGCATTCAGTTGTCTAAGACATAGTCTTTGCTCTACTAGGAGTTTCTATGGTGAGTGAAGAAGAAGAAGAAGAAGAAGAAGAAGAAGAAGAAGGTTTAAGTGTCGAGGTTGAAATTCAGAAACCATCGATTCAGTCTTGTAAGTACCAGAATTCGATATTCAAATTCAGTGTGTGTGTTTCGTATATAAGTAATCTCAGTGAAACTCTAAATATAGATAAATGTAAATTAGTGCAGATGAATAGAAAAAGAATCCTGTAATGTTTGAATACTCCATTAGTAGTGTAGCGCTTGACACAGTCATGTTGATTAAATATTGGGGCGTAACATTGCAGAGCGATATGAAGTGAGACAATCATGTAACGGCAATTGCGGGGAAGGCGGATAGTCGTCTTCGGTTCATTGGTAGAATTTTGAGAAGATGTGTTTCATCTGTAAAGGAGACCGCTTATAAAACACTAATACGACCTATTCTTGAGTACTGCTCGAGCGTTTGGGATCCCTATCAGGTCGGATTGAGGGAAGACATAGAAGCAATTCAGAGGCGGGCTGCTAGATTTGTTAGTGGTAGGTTTGATCATCACGCGAGTGTTACGGAAATGCTTCAGGAACTCGGGTGGGAGTCTCTGGAGGAAAGGAGGCGTTCTTTTCGTGAATCGCTACTGAGGAAATTTAGAGAACCAGCATTTGAGGCTGACTGGAGTACAATTTTACTGCCGCCAACTTATATTTCGCGGAAAGACCACAAAGATAAGATAAGAGAGATTAGGGCTCGTACAGAGGCATATAGGCAGTCATTTTTCCCTCGTTCTGTTTGGTAGTGGAACAGGGAGAGAAGATGCTAGTTGTGGTACGAAGTACCCTCCGCCACGCACCGTATGATGGATTGCGGAGTATGTATGTAGATGTAGATGCAGAAATGGAAATCACGATTTTGTGATTGTATTTCAGTGAGATAAAGAATACGATTTTCTGTTGGTATTTCGGTGAGCTAAAGGATACATTTTTCCGTCTGTGTTTCAGTACGATTTTCTGTGTGTGCCTCTAATATTTTCAAGAAATAATTACGTTCAGCATCTTATTGTTGCAGGCAACGTCAGCGAGCTACATAGATGGCTCGAAGGAGGGGGCGAAATACTGAAGTGTGTACATGAGATGGCGGCAGCTGAGGATGCTGAAAGGCAGCGCCATCTCGCCCTTTTGGGTGAGGAGAAAATACTGGACTGGGTGGGGGAACTACAAGAAAGCCCAACCGAACTGCTCAAGCCTTGGACCCAGAGTGTAAAAGATGATTATAAGGCAACCGTCGTGATTACAGCATATAATTATTATTATTCTGGAATGTTGTTATTTGTTTACACCAAATATTTAAAAATATAATCTTGAGCATTGTACTTAATTTTTTTTCGTTTTCGCCCGTTACAGTGGCGTCACCAACACCGCCACCACAACATCTAGTCGTGGTACGGGTGCCTGGAGCAGTGGTTGCGGGGGCGGGACTCAAACACACGCTCGGCTGGCGCGCAGTGCCCAGCAACAACAACGCGCCACTGCCGCTGCGCTGTCTCATACACTCTGGCGTCTGTGGGTTGTCCAGTCGGTGGAAGAAGAAGAGCAACGATGTCCCAGCCCTGAGGCTGGCGGTGGTGAACGCTCCAGCAGGCAGCAGCAGCACCAACATGGGTGCTCCCACTGGGCCTCACCGTCGCAGCCTCCCACTACTCCAAAAAAAATGGTCCAAATGCCTCTGAGGTCATCAGTCCCCTAGAACTTAGAACTAGTCAAACCTAACTAACCTAAGGACATCACACACATCCACGCCCGAGGCAGGATTCGAGCCTGCGACCGTAGCTGTCGCGTGATTCCAGCCTGTAGCGCCTAGAACCGCTCGGCCAACACGGCCGGCCCCACTACTCCAGCCCACGCTGATCGCCCTCGCCGACCAAAGGCGTGTGTGCCTCGGCGCATCCCCCTCATCCCAGCGAGCGCCTCCTCCCCAGCGCTGCCATCCACCAGGCAGATGCAGTCGTCGCCTTCATCTCCTAGACGTAGTATTAACGACAGTGTTAATGATAATGATGCTGTGGCTACCGGCAGTTCCCTCTCCCGTCCTTTCGGTGAAAGACATCAGGTCAGTGACACTATATCGCAGTTAGAATACTCGGTGATTGCGGTCACCTTTAACGAGTGAATCTCGTTCACAAGGATCGAGAATCCGGCATGAGGCTACCACGATCCTGTGCCTTCCTACCATGGAGAAAGAGCTCCTCAGGGTCGTTAACGATCGCCGTATCCCACCATAAAATGCGGTGCAGTGCTGTGTATCGGACTGTCACCCTCACCCACCGCCCCCCAAAGCTGCCATTGGTATTGGAGAGATAAGTCTTCATTATCTTTGGGGGAAAATGGTGTAATAACGTGGAGCATATCAATTGCCGAGTGGTTTCCTGAATCCACCTTGAGAGCCATACTGGCCCGGTTTTCCGATACGGAAGTTAAGAGTCAAAGCACTCAGCCGAATACTGAACCTGGGCCTCTACACACATGTCTACGATCTAGTAAATGGAACGTCCATCTATATTAAGTTCCCTAACGATATAGCTGATAAGAAGGCATGTATGCCGGCCGAAGTGGCCGAGCGGTTCTAGGCGCTACAGTCTAGAACCGTGCGACCGCTACGACCGCACGTTCTAATCCTGCCTCGGGCATGTATGTGTGATGTCCTTAGGTTACTTAGGTTTAAGTAGTTCTACTGTGTCCAGACTAAGCGCCTGCAACTCTCGCTTCCCGCGAAACAGACCGGTACAGCGGGCCCCGGGGCGAGTAGGGGTCAGCCTGGCCGGTCGTCTCGGAAACACAGACGCTTCCCAGAGACCACCAGGAGGCGTCCACGGCGCCGCAAGAGGTCGCTACAGCCGCGGACCTCTTTCCTTCCGCTCGACAAGTGACTGCAAATAGAGCGAGCCATATCCATGCGCCGAGCAGTATTTAGGCTGGCGCAGGAGCCTGGAGAGGCTTCCCGTCGCTCCGCAATCTTCCTCTCCCTGGACCTCGAACGAACCTGTGACCGCGTATGGCATTCCGGTCTCCTCTTCAAGCTCCAAACCTTCGCCCTTCCCATTAACTACGTCCGTCCGATCGGCTCCTTTCTCTCCCACCGTCCTTCCTACGTCACCATCCATAACACGGATTCCTATACCTTTTTTCCCTCCGCTGGCGTGCCCCAAGGCTCCGTCCTCTCCCCCCTTCTGTACCTTTTGTATACGGCGGACATGCCGCCGCCTTCACCCCCCGTCCACCTTCTCCAGTTTTCCGATGACACCGCCTTCCTTGCCCTCGCCCCCACCCTACAGCGTTCCCAACACCTTCTCCAATCCCATCTTGACCGGTTCATCGCTTGGTGCAACCAGTGGTTACTCAAGGTCAATCCCTCCAAAACCCAGGCGATCATTGTAGGCAACACCACCCCTTCCTTCCGTCTCCTCGATTTCTATCTCCCTATCTATGTCCATCCTATCAACCTCACCCCACCCTCACGTACCTTGGTGTCACCCTCGACCGACACCTCGCCTGGACCCCCATCTCCGGACGATCCAAGCCAAGGCACGCTCCTTACTCTATCTCCTCAAGCTCCTTTCCGGTCGTACGTGGGGTCTGGACCCCTCCACCATCCTCCACACCTATAAATCCCTCATCTGCCCTATCCTCTGTTACGCCCATCCTGCCTGGATCTCCGCCCCCCCCCCCCCTACCTTTTACAAATCCCTTCAAATCCTTGAACGCCATGCTCTCCGCCTCGCCTATCGCATCCGTCTCCCCTCCCCCAAGCGGATCCTGTACGACCTCATTCCGTTCGCCCACCTCCTCCTTTTCCTTGAACGGATACGGATCCTGTACACCTCCCAAAAACTCGATCCTCCTCACCCGCTTGTCTCGCCCATCCTCTCCCACTGCCGTGCCTGTATTCCCACGTCCCACCCGGTCTCCCTCTCCACCCTCCTTACCCTCTCCCAAGATGGCTTCCGCCAGCTCCCTCTCCCTGATGATGCCCTCCTCCCCTCCATCTACCCCTCCAACCAGCTTTGATCCTCCCTCCCTCTTCCTGTGTTTGCTCCTTTGGGCACCCTCCCTCCCTTCTCTCCTTCTTCCCTCCCTCCTCCATTTCTCCCCACTCCTCCCCCGGGCTTCCCCTCCCCTGTCCCTCTACTCCTCCCCCCATCTCCTCAGCCATTGGCATCATTGTTCTTCCCTCTCCCCCTCCTCACCCTTCTTCCCCTCTTGGCAGGTCCCCGGACTCGCACACGCTACGTGGACATTCGCGCGCCGGAGATCATCGCCATCAGTGTCTCGTGTGTGCCGTCGTGTTTAGTGTTCAGTGTTCACCGTCGCACTCAATCGTTCGCCAGTGCCATCGCCATCTTCAGTGTTTGTGCGTCGTGTCAACAGTTTGTAGTGTGGATTATCGTCGAGTGTGAACGGCTCCGTGTTTGTCTTTATGTGTCTACTGTTTTATTACCCGCCGTTATGTAACATGTGTATTCTTTCTGTTATTTCTTTGTCTATTCTATGGCTGAAGAGCAGCATTACATGCTGCTGACAGCCTGCCTGTTTGTACTGGTTTAAAAATAACAATAAAGAAAAAAAAATCCTGGAGAGGCGGTTCACGCCGAGCGAGCCCACTGATGTGATAGTAGCCGCCGCGTCATCGTCCACCGCCGCCAGCCTACCGGAGCCATCCTCGCAGGGCCTCTACTCGTCCTCGGACTCAGGTGAGGGCAACGTGGACTCCGCGCCGCTCTTCACGAGACGCCCGGGGCTTGGTTTAGTGAAGTTGTATGGTTACTACAGACATTTTATGTTTGGAAGAATCTCTGATTTAGTTATTGGTAGGCTTGGAGGATCAGTCTTACGCTATAACTCACACTCTCAGATTTTCCTATCCGCGGACGGCGGATGTATTAAGTTCTAAGTTTTAGGGGTCTCATGACCTCAGACGTTAAGTCCCATAGTGCTCAGAGCCATTCAACCATTTTTGAAGGCATGTTTTTTTTTTTTTTTTTCATCAGTCTTCTGACTAGTTTGATGCGGCCCGCCACGAACTCCTTTCCTGTGCTAACCTCGTCATCTCAGAGTAGCACTTGCAACCTACGTCCTCAATTATTTGCTTGACGTATTCCAATCTCTGTCTTCCTCTACAGTTTTTGCCCTCTACAGCTCCCTCTAGTACCATGGAAGTCATTCCCTCATGTCTTAGCAGATGTCCTATCATCCTGTCCCTTCTCCTTATCAGTGTTTTCCACATATTCCTTTCCTCTCCGATTCTGCGTAGGACCTCCTCATTCATTACCTTATCAGTCCACCTAATTTTCAACATTCGTCTATAGCACCACATCTCAAATGCTTCGATTCTCTTCTGTTCCGGTTTTCCCACAGTCCATGTTTCACTACCATACAATGCTGTACTCCAGACGTACATCCTCAGAAATTTCTTCCTCAAATTAAGGCCGGTATTTGATATTAGTAGACTTCTCTTGGCCAGAAATGCCTTTTTTGCCATAGCGAGTCTGCTTTTGATGTCCTCCTTGCTCCGTCCGTCATTGGTTATTTTACTGCCTAGGTAGCAGAATTCCTTAACTTCATTGACTTCGTGACCATCAATCCTGATGTTAAGTTTCTCGCTGTTCTCATTTCTACTACTTCTCATTACCTTCGTCTTTCTCCGATTTACTCTCAAACCATACTGTGTACTCATTAGACTGCTCATTCCGTTCAGCAGATCATTTAATTCTTCTTCACTTTCACTCAGGATAGCAATGTCATCAGCGAATCGTATCATTGTATCATTGATATCCTTTCACCTTGTACTTTAATTCCACTCCTGAACCTTTCTTTTATTTCCATCATTGCTTCCTCGATGTACAGATTGAAGAGTAGGGGCGAAAGGCTACAGCCTTGTCTTACACCCTTCTTAATACGAGCACTTCGTTCTTGATCGTCCACTCTTATTATTCCCTCTTGGTTGTTGTACATATTGTATATGACCCGTCTCTCCCTATAGCTTACCCCTACTTTTTTCAGAATCTCGAACAGCTTGCATCATTTTATATTGTCGAACGCTTTTTCCAGGTCGACAAATCCTATGAAAGTGTCTTGATTTTTCTTTAGCCTTGCTTCCATTATTAGCCGTAACGTCAGAATTGCCTCTCTCGGCCCTTTACTTTTAGTAAAGCCAAACTGATCGTCACCTAGCGCATTCTCAATTTTCTTTTCCATTCTTCTGTATATTATTCTTGTAAGCAGCTTCGATGCATGAGCTGTTAAGCTGATTGTGCGATAATTCTCGCACTTGTCAGCTCTTGCCGTCTTCGGAATTGTGTGGATGATGCTTTTCCGAAAGTCAGATGGAATATCGCCAGACTCATATATTCTACACACCAACGTGAATAGTCATTTTGTTGCCACTTCCCCCAATGATTTTAGAAATTCTGATGGAATGTTATCTATCCCTTCTGCCTTATTTGACCGTAAGTCCTCCAAAGCTCTTTTAAATTCCGATTCTAATACTGGATCCCTTATCTCTTCTAAATCGACTCCTGTTTCTTCTTCTATCACATCAGACAAATCTTCACCCTCATAGAGGCTTTCAATGTATTCTTTCCACCTATCTGCTCTCTCCTCTGCATTTAACAGTGGAATTCCCGTTGTACTCTTAATGATACCACCGCTCCTTTTAATGTCACCAAAGGTTGTTTTGACTTTCCTGTATGCTGAGTCTGTCCTTCCGACAATCATATATTTTTCGATGTCTTCACATTTTTCCTGCAGCCATTTCGTCTTAGCTTCCCTGCACTTCCTATTTATTTAATTCCTCAGCGACTTGTATTTCTGTATTTCTGATTTTCCCGGAACATGTTTGTACTTCCTCCTTTCATCAATCAACTGAAGTACTTCTTCTGTTACCCATGGTTTCTTCGCAGCTACCTTCTTTGTACCTATGTTTTCCTTCCCAACTTCTGTGATGGCCCTTTTTAGAGATGTCCATTCCTCTTCAACTGTACTGCCTATTGCGCTATTCCTTATTGCTGTATCTGTAGCGTTAGAGAACTTCAAACGTATCTCGTCATTCCTTAGTACTTGCGTATCCCCCTTCTTTGCGTATTGATTCTTCCTGACTAATGTCTTGAACTTCAGCCTACTCTTCATCACTACTATATTGTGATCTGAGTCTATATCTGCTGCTGGGTACGCCTTACAATCCAGTGTCTGATTTCGGAATCTCTGTCTGACCATGATGTAATCTAATTGAAATCTTCCCGTATCTCCCGGCCTTTTCCAAGTATACCTCCTCCTCTTGTGATTCTTGAACAGGGTATTCGCTATTACTAGCTGAAACTTGTTACAGAACTCAATTAGTCTTTCTCCTCTTTCATTCCTCTTACCAAACCCATATTCTCCTGTAACCTTTTCTTCTACTCCTTCCCCTACAACTGCATTCCAGTCGCCCATGACTATTAGATTTTCGTCCCCCTTTACATACTGCATTACCCTTTCAATATCCTCATACACTTTCTCTATCTGTTCATCTTCAGCTTGCGACGTCGGCATGTATACCTGAACTATCGTTGTCGGTGTTGGTCTGCTGTCGATTCTGATTAGAACAACCCGGTCACTGAACTGTTCACAGTAACACACCCTCTGCCCTACCTTCCTATTCATAACGAATCCTACACCTGTTATACCATTTTCTGCTGCTGTTGATATTACCCGATACTCTTCTGACCAGAAATCCTTCTTCCTTCCACTTCACTTTACTGACCCCTACTATATCTAGACTGAGCCCTTGCATTTCCCTTTTCAGATTTTCTAGTTTCCCTACCACGTTCAAGCTTCTGACATTCCACGCCCCGACTCGTAGAACGTTATCCTTTCGTTGATTATTCAATCTTTTTCTCATGGTAACCTCCCCCTTGGCAGTCCCTTCCCGGAGATCCGAATGGGGGACTATTCCGGAATCTTTTGCCAAAGGAGAGATCATCATGACACTTCTTCAATTACAGGCCACATGTCCTGTGGATACACGTTACACGTTACATGTCGTTGATCATTGCTGATTCTTCCGCCTTTAGGGGCAATTTCCCACCCCTAGGACAAGAGAGTGCCCTGAACCTCTATCCACTCCTCCGCCCTCTTTGACAAGGCCGATGGCAGAATGAGGCTGACTTCTTATGCCGGAAGTCTTCGGCCGCCAATGCTGATTATTTATCAAAATTTAGGCAGTGGCGGGGATCGAACCCGGGACCGAAGACGTTTTGATTATGAAACAAAGACGCTACCCCTTTTTTTATTTTTTATTTTTTGTTATTTTAATTACCACAACACCCAGTCCCTGAGGGGAGAAAATCTCCCACCCCAGCCGGGAGTCGAACCCGGGCCCACGTGCGTGGCATTCCAACGCGCTGACCGTTTTTTTTCTTTTTTTTTTTGTCACGTAAACTGAAAAAAAAAATTAAACTTTTCGCTGGAGGGAAGACTTTTTTTTTTCACTACCCGTAGACCACTGGACAGCAATTTTTTTTTTATAACTTTGCGAAAATAAAGAAAGTAAAATTTTCAGTCAAGGGAAGACTTGAACCAAGGACGTCTCGTTCCTTTTTTTTTTAAATCGGAAATTATTTTCGCTGCCAACCTTTATATATATATATATATATATATATATATATATATATATATATATATATATATATATATATATACTCCTGGAAATGGAAAAAAGAACACATTGACACCAGTGTGTCAGACCCACCATACTTGCTCCGGACACTGCGAGAGGGCTGTACAAGCAATGATCACACGCACGGCACAGTGGACACACCAGGAACCGCGGTGTTGGCCGTCGAATGGCGCTAGCTGCGCAGCATTTGTGCACCGCCGCCGTCAGTGTCAGCCAGTTTACCGTGGCATACGGAGCTCCATCGCAGTCTTTAACACTGGTAGCATGCCGCAAGAGCGTGGACGTGAACCGTATGTGCAGTTGACGGACTTTGAGCGAGGGCGTATAGTGGGCATGCGGGAGGCCGGGAGGACGTACCGCCGAATTGCTCAACACGTGGGGCGTGAGGTCTCCACAGTACATCGATGTTGTCGCCAGTGGTCGGCGGAAGGTGCACGTGCCCGTCGACCTGGGACCGGACCGCAGCGACGCACGGATGCACGCCAAGACCGTAGGACCCTACGCAGTGCCGGAGGGGACCGCACCGCCACTTCCCAGCAAATTAGGGACACTGTTGCTCCTGGGGTATCGGCGAGGACCATTCGCAACCGTCTCCATTAAGCTGGGCTACGGTCCCGCACACCGTTAGGCCGTCTTCCGCTCACGCCCCAACATCGTGCAGCCCGCCTCCAATGGTCTCGCGACAGGCGTGAATGGAGGGACGAATGGAGACGTGTCGTCTTCAGCGATGAGAGTCGCTTCTGCCTTGGTGCCAATGATGGTCGTATGCGTGTTTGGCGCCATGCAGGTGAGCGCCACAATCAGGACTGCATACGACCGAGGCACACAGGGCCAACACCCGGCATCATGGTGTGGGGAGCGATCTCCTACACTGGCCGTACACCACTGGTGATCGTCGAGGGGACACTGAATAGCGCACGGTACATCCAAACCGTAATCGAACCCATCGTTCTACCATTCCTAGACCGGCAAGGGAACTTGCTGTTCCAACAGGACAATGCACGTCCGCATGTATCCCGTGCCACCCAACGTGCTCTAGAAGGTGTAAGTCAACTACCTTGGCCATCAAGATCTCCGGATCTGTCCCCCATTGAGCATGTTTGGGACTGGATGAAGCGTCGTCTCACGCGGTCTGCACGTCCAGCACGAACGCTGGTCCAACTGAGGCGCCAGGTGGAAATGGCATAGCAAGCCGTTCCACAGGACTACATCCAGCATCTCTACGATCGTATCCATGGGAGAATAGCAGCCTGCATTGCTGCGAAAGGTGGATATACACTGTACTAGTGCCGACATTGTGCATGCTCTGTTGCCTGTGTCTATGTGCCTGTGGTTCTGTCAGTGTGATCATGTGATGTATCTGACCCCAGGAATGTGTCAATAAAGTTTCCCCTTCCTGGGACAATGAAGTCACGGTGTTCTTATTTCAATTTCCAGGAGTGTATATATATATATATATATATATATATATATATATATATATATATATATATATATATATATATACATGGACAAAAGGCGTCTTTCAGTTACGACAAACAAAATTAGAAAATTACAGCCGTAGCAACAACAGAACAAGAGTTCCTTCTAAACTATGAAAAAGAATTTGAAACTAATACTGTGATGATAGATAAGAAAGAAAGAAAAATGTAACCAAATCCCGCACGCCATTCCATGTGCATGGCCCCTCTGCGTACAGATTCCATGTTCCAAATTGGTACAACATTTCGCGGCGTGTGGAGCCCCGTGTCGGCGGTCATCCTCTGCCCGGTACTCCCCAACTGTGAGGGGGGTTGTCGAAGACACTGCCCAAATAGTTCGCAAATAGTTGTCGGTATCGGGGTGTACACTCAAGTGTGCTATGACTGTCCTGGAGAAATTGCCAGTAATCAAGTACCATCTTCTCATCATCTCGAAAGAGGTAGTATATGGACATGCCTTTAAACCATGTGAGAGCGTGAGTCTTCGCAGGCGGGAAATAAGTATCCTCTGAACAAAGGAGGAGCCGTGGCTCAATTGTGCGAGGCGCGACACGTAGGTAGCAGGCGAGGATCTTCTGCACTAGCAGCCATACATCTAACGCCGATCCACATGTTAAGCGGTGTTCGTCAGTATCCATGAGGTGGCAACGTGGGCAAAGGGGGGAATCCGTCATGCCAATAGCGTGCAGCCTTTGTCGTGTTACAACCTTCCCGTTCACCACCTGATACCACGCGGCTCGTACCCGCGTGGGGAGGAACGACTTCTGGACCGCTCTCCACACTGCCGGCCATAGGGTCGTAGGGCTCTTCCTCTCAATCACATTCCGAGGTATGGACCTGAGCAGCAGTCTGTAAACGTCTCTCGCCTTGGGAGTGCGAGTGTTGGGAAGGTCTGTGTGCACGTAACTATACTCAAGAATAAATGCCGAGAGGTGCGAGAGTGAAGGTGTAATGTGCGCAACCGTGACAGGTGGCAGAAGAGACGCCGGCAGCAATTCCTCTAACAGACGTCCCGTAAGGGAAACATCTTGGTGGGTCCACAGATTCATCATTGTGCACAAGTATAACGCTGTAGCTCTTGCTCGTACATTTATAAGTCCCAGTCCGCCATCACGCGGAGGGAGGGTGAGTGTTTCGTAGCGGACTTTGAATAGGTGTCCGGCGGTAAGGTAATATCCAAACGCTGCTTGCAATCTGTGTGCCATCGCTGTCGATAGCGGTAGGACCTGGGCCATGTGGATCATCTTAGACGCCACGTGAAGGTTGAGGTATTCCACACGCTGTAGGAGGTCCATCCGTCGAAGTAAGTTCCGGCGAACTTCTGTGCGTATTGCCTGTAGTAATCGTGCATAGTTCATGGCAGCCGTGCGGCGCACATCCTGTGTAAATGTTATGCCCAAGAACCGGATCTTGTTAACTAGCGGGAGTGGGGCTAAAGCGTCCTCCTGTAGACCTCTCCCTATCGGCATCGCTGCCGACTTGGCCACATTCATGAGGCTGCCCGCTGCCAATCCATAGCGATTGATCCATTGTATCACCGATCGTACTTCGTCACCAGATCGGACAAGTAATAGAAGGTCATCAGCATATATCCTGCAGTGAAAGGTGTGATCCCTCAATGACATTCCCGAGAGCCTGTTTTTCAACCCTCCGACAAGTGGTTCGAGTGCGATCACGTAAAGGATCATGGAGAGTGGGCATCCTTGGCGAACTGACCGTCGGATCGGAAAGGGACCCGCAATCCGTCCATTCACCAGTACACGGGATGCAGCTCCACGGAAAAGGCGCTGAAAGATGTCGAGAAAGTCAGGCGGGAAGCCCATGCGGGCCATAACGGACAGAAGGAACTTGTGGTGAACTCTGTCAAAGGCGTGGTCGAAATCAATGGAGATCAGAGCAGCTCGAAGGTGACAGCATGTGGCGATGGCTATTAAATCCCTGCATTCACTAGTTGCCATTTGCATGTTGGTCACTCCGCCCTGTGTCGTTTGCTCCATTGAGAGGAGTAGGGGCAGAACCTTCTTTATGCGGCTGGCGAGTAGTCGGGCGAAGATTTTATAGTCCGAGTTGAGCATTGTAATGGGCCTGTAGTCCTCGACCGTCCGACCTCTGGAAGGCTTGTGTATCGGTATAAGGAGACCTTCCACGAATGCAGGTGGCACGTGGCAACCGGGGGTCGTCAGTTCTTTGTACATGCTGATCCATCGGGGCATCATTAGATTGCGGAAAGTCCGATAAAACTCGAGCGGCAGTCCGTCTGGCCCGGGAGATTTGTTGAGTGCCCCCTTGTTAAGCGCGTCCTCGATGTCGTCCCGTGTAATTCCACCTAACAGCGTCGCCGCTGCTCCATTGTCGAGGGTGTGCGACACGTGCTGCAGTATGTCGTGATCGTCCGCTTCCTCTTCCTCTGTATTCACCTCGTCGTAAAACCGGCGATAGCGATCTGCAAAAGGCTTCTGTAACCGCGGCCTGAGTCAGTACGACCCTACCGCCTGGCAATACGAGGTCCGTGATCTGCTGTCGGCGTCGGCGGCTGTCGAGCACGATGTGATGCATAGACGGGTTTTCTCCTTCCGCTCGGTCTTGACGTCGCGATCGCACGACGACCCCCTCCAAACGTTTCCTCGTAAGAGACAATATTTGACCTTTAATTCGGCGGCATTCCATTTGTCGGTTTGGAGATGGTGGTTGGCTGTCGAGTTCGCGAAGCATCGTGTAATAAAAGTCCAATGTGTGACGATGCCAAGCTGCGATATCTTTACCGAATTGAGTTAGCACACGCCGAAACGCTGGTTTTGCACAGTCCACCCACCATGCTAGAGTCGAAGGATATCGGGGAAGACGACGTTCGCCATCCAGCCATGTGTCGGCGATAATCCGACGGCATTCCAGGTCTTGAAGATGTGCCACATTCAGCTTCCAGGGTCCTCGGCTGCGCCATATCCGCTGCTGTTGTAGAGTGAGTGTGCATATGAAAGCGCTATGATCGGAGAAGGCAAGCGGCCAACGTTCGGCATCCAATACTCCCGGCGCTAGAGCTCGTGAAACATAAATGCGGTCTAGGCGACTGGCTGAGTGACTAGTAAGGTATGTCGGCCCGGGACGGTCACCGTGCACTGTCTCCCACGTGTCGGTGAGAAGCAGATGTCGAACCAGGAGCCGAAGTTCTTGACAAGCGAGAAGTGTGGGACTTGGTCTTTGGGGTGGAGCACACAGTTAAAGTCGCCGCCGAAGATATATTGATCGTAGCGGCTGATAAAGAGGGGGGCGATATCCTCCGAGTAGAACAGCGATCGTTCGCGGCGTTGGTCAGTTCCTGATGGGGCGTAAATGTTAATGATGCGCGTGCCCAGTGCTGTGATCGCCAGCCCCCTTCCTGACGGAAGGTAAGTCACTTCGTCGATGGCAATTCCGTCGCGCACTAGTATTGCCGTACCGCTGCCATTCCGGTCCGCCGGTGACATAAGTGTCACATAACCGTAGAAAACGGGGAGGGCCGCTATATACACTTCTTGCAACAGGGCAATGTCAACATCCGAAGAACGAAACATCTCACGCAGCAACTGGATCTTCACTGCCGTTCGTATCGTGTTGAGGTTAAGCGTGGCGATACGATAAGCTTGTTGCCGAACCGCAGGTGTTAAGTTATCCATTAAGACTGGAATTGCCTATGGCGCTTCTGACTCTATTGACACCTCCGCATCCCCACAAACCTCACCTGCCCTCCTTGCTAGAGAGCCGGCGCCAATGGCGTGGGCCCTGTTGGCGTAACTTGCATGGTTCCGTCGTCGCCGTTGTCATCCGCCCACGTCGGGGAACTCAAAGCAAGATCGGCTTCCCTAGCTTCCTCAGGACACGGCATGGGTGCTTGCACTCCAGAAAGTGGTGGGCAGCATCTGTCCTGCATATCGGCATCCGATGTTGCCACTGTACGTATATGTGGTTTGTCCTCAGTTCCGTTCGGTGGTGCCACACTGCAGCAAATGGCGGCTGCCTCTGTGGTAGCGTCGTCATTGAAGGTGGAGTCTTCGTCCTCTGGAGGCTGCGTCGCATCCCGTTCGGAAGTTGCTCTACGCCTCCGCTTCCGTCGCTTCGGGGAGCGTTGCTTCCTGATGTGTCCTTCTGTATCAGACGACGGCAAAGATTCCCGACGTTCCGGCACAAAGGCAGCTGTAGGCACAATAAGCGAGTCTACGGCCATGCTATCGTCATGTATGTTGTTATCCGTCGACGGGGGCGGCGGCATCGGAGTTGAATCCGTAGCTTGTGGAACGGGTGTGTCGTCATCGCCCTGTATTGGAGGATGGAGGCGCGACCCAACAGTGGATGTCGGCTGTCGTGGTGAAGTGGTAGCTGTCGTGAGGGCTGCTGCATAAGTCACGGGAAGCAGCGTCGACTGCGATGGCGGGTCTGCGTCAGCCGGCGGCAGTTGCGTGATTCGACGTTGGAGACATTCTGATCTAAGGTGTCCCTCCTTCCCACAACCAGAGCAGGTCTTTGGTTGCCCATCGTAGATGACGACGGCACGGCAGCCACCGATAGTCAGATATGAAGGTACATGTCTTTTAAGTTCTATTCGGACCTGGCGGACTCCATTCAGCACAGGATATGTCTGGAATTGCGTCCATTTTTCCGCAATATGATCATGGACCGTGCCGTAGGGGCGCAGCGCTGTCACGACGTCATCCGCCGGTAATTCGAAAGGAAGTTCGAAAATTCTGATCGTGCGAAGTCCCATGCCAGAATAATCGACGTGTACAGACCCCACATTGCCATCAGCATGGCAGAAACGGAGGCCCTGTTTCGTGTCCCGAAGGATCCGTTAACATGTTGCGTCGTTGATGATCTTGACATATACGATACTACTCACAATGGACAAGTGAATGCCGAGAATGTCGGTCGCCGGGATTTTAACGTCTTCTCGTAGAAATCGTTCGACTTCGAGTGCTTTGGGCCGTGCAAATTCGTTGCGGAACGTAAATTTGAGCGTCGATTTTCTGTATTGGTGCGCCATGGTGATCTATATGCTGAGTACGGCACGCGCGAAACGGCCGAGTACGATGTAAACAAGCGCTCGCTCCGCGGCAGGAACACAAACAGCGCGTCCTCACCGCAGCACAGCCAAAGGCCAACTTTGCGGCATGTATTAACCTCAAAAATAATAAGGATCACACTGGTTTTGCATCGCTTGCGAAAGAAATTGCGTTCGCAACGATCATCCAGTGTGCACATCTCGATACGGTGGATACCTTGACATTCGGAAGTGTTACAACCTTAACGATATCGAGTTCCCCATCAAGATCCAGTACATACCTGAATTTGAGGCGCAGAAGACCGGAAAATCGGTTCATGTTTACTGCCTGGAGAAACACAAGTCAGATGAGCAGCACAAGCATATAGCTGTCGGGCCCCTCCACTTCTCAAAATTTGCCAATAGGCATAAGATGCAAGTAAAGATACTATTATTCTCCAATGAGAAAAATAAGGAGAAAGGCAATTATCATTATGTCACGACTTCTGTTCGCTCAATTGAGTAACTACAAGCGTAAAAAGCATATCTGCTTAAGGTGCCTCAATTATTTCTCTCAGACAAGTTATCAGCAGCGCATCTAGTAGACTGCACTTTCAAGGACTCGGTACGTATTATTATGCCTACTGAGGAAGCCAAATTCATAAATTTTAAAAATTCTCACCATCAGAAGCGATGCCCGTTTTTAGTGCACGCCGACTTTGAATGCCTCCTCGCTGCTGCGACCCGCTGAGAAAGTGACCCCACGATCTCACATACCACCTTTATAGAAAAACACGCACCATATGTGGCAGCGCAACAAAGTGTGTCGACCTATGATTCAATTTTTAACCGCCACAAATCTTATTCTCCAGTTTGGCTGGTCACTGAGCGCGAAAAACTTTCATGGCAGGTTGATAAGCCTCACAGCGACAACCATCCCATAACGAAGTCGAAGGAGAATGAAGATTTATACAACAACGCGGTTTACTGTCATATTTGTGGCCTGCAGTTAGACAGAAAAGCGGAAACTCGTCGTAGGGACCACTGGCATCTTACGGGGAAGTTACGTGGCGCAGCTCACAATACGTGCAGTTTGAATTACAGCTACCAAGGCACATATCCGTTTTCTTCCATAATTTAAGCGGGTATGATGTTCACTTTCCAGCTGAGCACTTGGCTGACCTCGGCATGGGGAGAGATCAGGTCAGTGTCGTACCTGAGAGCGTCGAGAATACATTTCATTCTCCAAACGAATGACACCAAGAATTCGAGCGGTCTAAGGCGCTGCAGCCATGGACTGTGCGGCTGGTCCCGGATGAGGTTCGAGTCCTCCTTCAGGCATGGGTGTGTGTGTTTGTCCTTAGGATAATTTAGGTTAAGTAGTGTGTAAGCTTAGGGACCGATGACCTTAGCAGTTAAGTCCCATACGATTTCACACGCATTTGACATTTCTTTTGACCCCAACAATTACGCTCCGCCTCCTTGATACGCTACGTTTTATGCAATCGCCACTCTAGAAACTCGTTGAAACCCTACCTCGGAAGGATATGCATATCACTAGAACTGCATTTCCCGACGAGGTAAGGTTGCAACTGGTGACTAGGAAGGGGGTTTTCCCCTAGAAGTACCTAGATAGTATGGCAAAACTCAACGAAACCAGACAACACAACATAAGTGCATTCTTCAGCAATATTTACATGATACACCCATCCACAAACACACACAACACATACACATGCACACACACCTGCACACACACACACACACACACACACACACACACACACACATATATATATATATATATATATATATATATATATATATATATATATATATTCTATGATAAAAGGCTCATACAAGTGACTAGTGTGTGAGTATTGGAGAGTTTCAATCCCGTCATCACGAATGAACCTTTTATCGTCATGAGGCGGATACTAGACTGCTGTACAACATGCGGCGTCTGGGGCGCAGCACGCGAACACCGCTGTACAGGCACCGCAAACAGTCTCTCGATGCTCTGCAATGCACACTCTTAGCCCACCTCTGGGTGGCGCCTTTGAATGTACATCGTTCCTACATTTTGATTGCAGACCTAAAATATTTACAATCGATAATCGATGCCCCTCGTGTTTCACAAGGTCGATAACCTTCCTGTTCTGTGGAACAACACCATGAGGATTATCGCCCCAGTGTGAGGACATGTGTAATTCATTACCATAGTATCTCATTACTTCATATGGATTGTAGCTCTTCACTCAAGAGATAAAGCTATCTGTATCCATAAAAAGTAATTTAGAATGTGCGAAATGAGTTCTCGCAGGTTCAAAATGAAGCAGTACATGTGGAGTTTGGATAGGTCCACTTAAATAGGTTTTGTAAACTCCACTGCAGTCTTCGCCATCTCCACAGCAACAAAGTTCTTATTGAATATGGCGACCCGCTTAAAATTTGGTCTGGCAATGCATTTTCTTACGCCATAACGCCCATCGCATTGGATTATAATCAAAATTTCATGTCGTTCCCTCAAATTCTCCATTGTCCTGTCGAAAACAGATTTATTCTTTTTAATTTATAAAAAATCTGTCTCGAAGTCACACATCGCGAAAGCTCTCTGTTTCGTATTCAGATCAATACACTCCTTCAACCAGAAGGACTGCTTCAAGGAGGTAGTCCTGGTGATTCCAACCAGCTCCATCCCCAAGCTGAGCCACTGCTGGAGATTATGATAATGAATAATGTGTCTCTGCTTATTCCCTAGCAAACTTTGATAGAGTTCTTTTTCTGTTGCAAGCATACAGACAGTACATGGCATCAGCGTGGTCATGACTTCACAGCAGACACTTTTTTGCTCTGTCCACGGCGCGGTGGCCTGTTTGCGTGTGTTGGTCGCTCGCAAGGCCGTACCTGTTTGTCGCTTTGCATTGCTCTGCACGTAGCAGCTACCTCTTCGTATTTTCCGCAGCAGTACCTTACGAGTCCTGATGTCCAATAATTTGTAACACTTGTTTCAAAGTAGGATCACAATGTTTGGGAATTTGTTCGCGAATCCTGTTGTCTGACACAGTGTACGTAATTGCATAACGAATGATTGTTTCAATATAATACTGTCCACAGCTACATTGAAAACGACACCGAAGTTCAGTGACCCATTGACAATATGTCTGTTCTGGCTTTTTCCGCATTCCAAAGAACTTGTAACTAGCTGCAGCAACCTGTACCTGATCCTCGTAATACTCTGTGAGGGCGGAAACTAACTCCAGCCTACTGGTGGGGAATACCTTCTAAGCGAGGCAGTAGATTCCTGTGTTGCCCATTAACAAGAAATAAGAAAGTTTCACAGCACGTTGCACTCGATGTGTAGCACAATGAGCGTCAGGCTGAGCGTACCAGTCGTCCCACTCCTCTCATTCTTCATTGCCACCTCGGAACGGTGCCACGGACGTGGCTGGCTGTTGTGGCGGAGTTGATCCACCAGCGGCGCGCGCATTAATAACTGCTGGACCTAAGTCTTCAACTGGGACGTTAGATCTGAAACTGAATAAACTGCACTGGATCAAAGCCAGCAGCAACCAGAGCCGTAGGTACAGGCAATGTAGCGGGCGGTTTAGAGGCCGTTTTAACGAGGGGAGCGCCGCAGCAAATTAGTTATAAGTGATGCAAATACACAATTAGTAGCAATGCCTCTCCGAAAGAAAAGAAAGAAATATAAGTGACGCACTGTGACGGAGCGGTGAAGAGGGAAGGCAGGGTTGTTTCTGTAATCCGTGGCGCGAGATGTGTCACCTACTGTGGAAGACAGCACCGACACAAACAAGGAGGGAGAGAGATTTTGATGGCCGGAGGCAGGAATCCAAAATGATCTGTACACAACACTTGCAGATTAGTAGAACACTTTATTTCTAAAAAGGAAAGAAACATGAACTAAATTCTCGCTATGGGGTGGCTTGATGCGCTTCCTGTGCCTCTTAAATGCAGTTGCTGTTATACACTGTTACTACTCGCGGATCGCAGGCTAAGTATTGTCTTCCTGTTACTCAGTACTGATGCTCTCGAAGTCTGTGACCGAACTGGTCTGACCGCCGATGGGCGGCTGTTTGGTTAAGTGAAGACTGACTGGGGGCGCTGAAGCCTGTCTTCCTGGAGGTGTGAAGTTGCCCGCTCTCTGCACTGGCACACGGGCCAGTGCCTTCTTCATGCCGTTTCGCGTCGCTACGCTGGTCCGTGACCAGTCGATGCTTTAGGACTGCACATTTGCTTATGTTCATCTTATAACCTCTTTTCAAGACATTATCCATTTCCATGCTGCTGACAGAGCACTGTAAGACCTAATCAGAAACGAGGCTCCGGCAGTAGATGGAGACACCGACAGATCTACTGATAGCCTTGGGAGAGCCAGGCATGACCAAACTCTTCCATCCCCTGAGAAAGCTGTATCAAACACGTGAAATACCCTCAGATTTCAAACAGAATATAATATTCCAATTCCAAAGAAAGCACGTGCCGACAGGAGTGAACATTGCCGAACTGTTAGTTTCATAAGCCATGGTTCCTAAATATGTACACGTATTCTTTACAAAAGAGTGTAAACGCGGGTAGAAGCCGACCTCAGGGAAGATCAGTTTGTATTACAGAGAAATGTAGCAACACACGAGGCAATACTGACCCTACGAATTCTCATAGAAAACAGGCTAAGGAAAGGCAAACCTACATTTAAAGCACTTGTTGACTTAGAGAAAGCTTTTGAGAATTTTGATTGGCGTGTCATCTTTGAAACTCTGAGTTTAGCAGCAGTAAAATACAGGGGGCTATTTACAACTTGTACAGAATCCAGACGTCAGTTATAAGATTCGAGGGGTATGAAAGGGATGCAGTGGGTGAGATGCGAGTGTGACGATATTGTAGTAGCCAATACCCAAAATTAATCAATATGTAGATTCTGCAAGCAGTAAAAGAACCAGAAGAAAAATTTGGAGTGGTAATTAAAGTCCAGAGAAAAGACATAAAAACAGCAAGGATAATAAAATGTAGTCTTATTAAGTCAGGTGATACCGAGGGTATTAGATTAGGAAACGAGACACTTAAAATAGTAGATGAGTTTTACTACTTGGGCAGCAGAATAATTGATGTTGGCTAAAGTAGAGACGATATAAATGTAGACTGTCAATGGCAAGAAAAGAGTTTCTGAACAAGAGAAATTTGTTAACATCAAGCATAGATTTAAGTGGTAGCAAGTGCTTTCTGAAAGTATGTGAATGGAGTGTAGCCACGTACAGAAGTGAAACGTGATTGATAAACAGTTTAGACAAAAAGAGAACAGAAGATTCCGATATGTGGTACTACAGAAGAACGCTGAAGATTAGATTGATAGATGATGTAATTAATGAGGAAGTACTGAACAGAATTGGGGAACAAAGAAATTTGCGGCACAACCTGACCAGAAGAAGGGATCGGTTGGTAGGACATATTCTGAGGCATCAAGGGATCATCAATTTAGTACTGGAGGGAAGTATCTGTTTAAAGGGGGGGGGGGGCGGGGGGAAAATTCGTAAAGGAGGACAAAGAGATGAATACAGTAAGCAGATTCAGAGGGATGCAGGTTGCAGTAGTTAGTTTCCTTTACTGCTTGGTCTAAGTACAGTTTCAATAACATCAGGGATAAGCTACAACCATGTCTCAGTCCCTTCTTAACCACTGCTTTCCTTTAATGCCCCTCCACTCTTACAACAACCATCTTGTTTCTGTACAAGTTGTGTACAACGTTTTAATTCCTGTATTTTATCCATGCTACCTTCACAGTTTCAAAAATCGTATTTTAGACAATACTGTCAAAACCTTTCTATAAATCTCCAGATGTCATAAATGTAGGTTTGCCTTTCTTTAACCTACCTTCTTACGTAAATCGTAAGGTCAGTACTGCTTTGAATTTTATCGCGTTTCTCTGGGACCCATACTGACCTTCCCTGAGGTTAGTTTCTACCAGTTTTTGTATTGTTCTATAAATAATTTGTATCGATATTTTCCAACCATGACTTATTAAACTGATGGTTGAGTAGTATTCACTCCTGACAATACGTATCTTCTTTGGCACTGTAAGTACTGTATTACATTTTTCTTGACATCTGCGGGTAGTTCGGCTGTCTTGTGCACTAGACAAAATAGTTTTCTCATGGCTGTCTCTGCTAAGGATCTCAGTAATTCTCAGAGACACACATTTACGTCAATAATACACTTGCACTGTAAATGAGAGAGCCCTCTTTACCGGCGACATTGTATTGCATGTTACAAAGATTAAACCAACAGGCATAGGTCACATCCGACAGTGGTTTCATTCCTCATGCTTCTCCAACTAATAAAGTTAAAGACAGCTAACTGGCGGAGCCGCATTATCACCTAGATCTTTCACACCACCCCTCCTGTAACACTCCCTTGGGCTTGTCGCGAAGTCATTATTAGACCGACGACTCTATTACGAAAAGAGTAATGTGTCGATCTGAGTGGACCTTTGGTACAGAGCCGAGTGGAGGGTCTGAATCAGAGGCTGAGGCGGTTCTGCGACCGTGTGGGCTGCAGATTCCTCGACTTGCGCCATAGGGTGGTGGGGTTTCGGGTTCCGCTGGATAGGTCAGGAGTCCACTACACGCAGCAATCGGCTACACGGGTAGCAGGGGTTGTGTGGCGTGGACTGGGCGGTTTTTTAGGTTAGATGGCCTCGGGCAAGTACAGAAAGGGCAACAGCCTCAACGGGTGCGGGGCAAAGTCAGGACATGCGGGGACCAAGCAGCAATCGGTATTGTAATTGTAAACTGTCGAAGCTGCGTTGGTAAAGTACCGGAACTTCAAGCGCTGATAGAAAGCACCGAAGCTGAAATCGTTATAGGTACAGGAAGCTGGTTGAAGCCAGAGATAAATTCTGCCGAAATTTTTACAAAGGTACAGACGGTGTTTAGAAAGGAGACATTGCATGCAACCGGTGGTGGAGTGTTCGTCGCTGTTAGTAGTAGTTTATCCTGTAGTGAAATAGAAGTGTATAGTTCCTGTGAATTATTATGGGTGGAGGTTACACTCAACAACCGAGCTAGGTTAATAATTGGCTCCTTTTACCGACCTCCCGACTCAGCAGCATTAGTGGCAGAACAACTGAGAGAAAATTTGGAATACATTTCACATAAATTTTCTCTGCATGTTATAGTCTTAGGTGGAGATTTCAATTTACCAGATATAGACTGGGACACTCAGATGTTTAGGACGGGTGGTAGGGACAGAGCATCGAGTGACATTATATTGAGTGCACTATCCGAAAATTACCTCGAGCAATTAAACACAGAACCGACTCGTGGAGATAACATCTTGGACCTACTGATAACAAACAGACCCGAACTTTTCGACTCTGTATGTACAGAACAGGGAATCAGTGATCTTAAGGCCGTTGCAGCATCCCTGAATATGGAAGTTAGTAGGAATATAAAAAAAGGGAGGAAGGTTTATCTGTTTAGCAAGAGTAATAGAAGGCAGATTTCAGACTACCTAACAGATCAAAACGAAAATTTCTGTTCCGACACTGACAATGTTGAGTGTTTATGGAAAAAGTTCAAGGCAATCGTAAAATGCGTTTTAGACAGGTACGTGCCGAGTAAAACTGTGAGGGACGGGAAAAACCCACCGTGGTACAACAACAAAGTTAGGAAACTACTGCGAAAGCAAAGAGAGCTTCACTCTAAGTTTAAACGCAGCCAAAACCTCTCACAAGGGGAGGCCGCCAATTGTGAAATTCAGATTCGATTCATACTGCGCATAATAAAAGCCCATGGCCAGAGGTGTAACGTGGCAAAGCACCAAGATGCACTTCTCAGCCGTTGTCGAGAAAATCGACAGTTAAAAGAAACCGTGTGTGTGTGTGTGTGTGTGTGTGTGTGTGTGTGTGTGTGTGTGTCTATACACATTAAAAACCCGAGCGCTTACCACTGCCCCACGACGATGTAGAGAAATTATTAATCTTAGAGAGTATTTCACCGCAACGGTTTCTTTTAACTGTCGATTTTCTCGACAACGGCTGAGAAGTGCATTTTGGTGCTTTGCCACATTACACCTCTGGCCATGGGCTGTTATTATGTGCAGTATGAATGGAATCTGAATATCACAATTGGCGGCCTCCCCTTGTCAGACAAACAGAAGCTAACCGATGTCAAAGTTAGCGTAAGGAGGGCTATGCGTGAAGCGTTCAGTGAATTCGAAAGTAAAATTCTATGTACCGACTTGACAGAAAATACTAGGAAGTTCTGGTCTTACGTTAAATCAGTAAGTGGCTCGAAACAGCATATCCAGACACTCCGGGATGATGATGGCATTGAAACAGAGGATGACACGCGTAAAGCTGAAATACTAAACACCTTTTTCCAAAGCTGTTTCACAGAGGAAGACCGCACTGCAGTTCCTTCTCTAAATCCTCGCACAAACGAAAAAATGGCTGACATCGAAATAAGTGTCCAAGGAATAGAAAAGCAACTGGAATCACTCAACAGAGGAAACTCCACTGGACCTGACGGGATACCCATTCGATTCTACACAGAGTACGCGAAAGAACTTGCCCCCCTTCTAACAGCCGTGTACCGCAAGTCTCTAGAGGAACGGAAGGTTCCAAATGATTGGAAAAGAGCACAGGTAGTCCCAGTCTTCAAGAAGGGTCGTCGAGCAGATTCGCAAAACTATAGACCTATATCTCTGACGTCGATCTGTTGTAGAATTTTAGAACATGTTTTTTGCTCGAGTATCATGTCCTTTTTGGAAACCCAGAATCTACTATGTAGGAATCAACATGGATTCCGGAAACAGCGATCGTGTGAGACCCAACTCGCTTTATTTGCTCATGAGACCCAGAAAATATTAGATACAGGCTCCCAGGTAAATGCTATTTTTCTTGACTTCCGGAAGGCGTTCGATACAGTTCCGCACTGTCGCCTGATAAATAAAGTAAGAGCCTACGGAATATCAGACCAGCTGTGTGGCTGGATTGAAGAGTTTTTAGCAAACAGAACACAGCATGTTGTTATCAATGGAGAGACGTCTACACACGTTAATGTAACCTCTGGCGTGCCACAGGGGAGTGTTATGGGACCATTGCTTTTCTCAATATACATAAATGACCTAGTAGATAGTGTCGGAAGTCCCATGCGGCTTTTCGCGGATGATGCTGTAGTATACAGAGAAGTTGCAGCATTAGAAAATTGTAGCGAAATGCAGGAAGATCTGCAGCGGATAGGCACTTGGTGCAGGGAGTGGCAACTGACCCTTAACATAGACAAATGTAATGTATTGCGAATACATAGAAAGAAGGATCCTTTATTATATGATTATATGATAGCGGAACAAACACTGGTAGCAGTTACTTCTGTAAAATATCTGGGAGTATGCGTGCGGAACGATTTGAAGTGGAATGATCATATAAAATTAATTGTTGGTAAGGCGGGTACCAGGTTGAGATTCATTGGGAGAGTCCTTAGAAAATGTAGTCCATCAACAAAGGAGGTGGCTTACAAAACACTCGTTCGACCTATACTTGAGTATTGCTCATCAGTGTGGGATCCGTACCAGATCGGGTTGACGGAGGAGATAGAGAAGATCCAAAGAAGAGCGGCGCGTTTCGTCACAGGGTTATTTGGTAACCGTGATAGCGTTACGGAGATGTTTAACAAACTCAAGTGGCAGACTCTGCAAGAGAGGCGCTCTGCATCGCGGTGTAGCTTGCTCGCCAGGTTTCGAGAGGGTGCGTTTCTGGATGAGGTATCGAATATATTGCTTCCGCCTACTTATACCTCCCGAGGAGATCACGAATGTAAAATTAGAGAGATTCGAGCGCGCACGGAGGCTTTCAGACAGTCGTTCTTCCCGCGAACCATACGCGACTGGAACAGGAAAGGGAGGTAATGACAGTGGCACATAAAGTGCCCTCCGCCACACACCGTTGGGTGGCTTGCGGAGTATAAATGTAGATGTAGATGTAGATGTGTTGTTATATTGGTAATCCGATACCACATTTCATGTTCACCGTAAACATCAGCCAGACGGTGGCCTATGTTTTGCTATTGCTCTCTGTACTCAATCTAATGCTGACGTGGGAATACCAGTACAGAGCTGCTCATGACTACCTCCAGGATTTCAGATGACAAGCGTATGAAAACTGCAGATTGTATAGAAAAATGAGAAATATCTCCGTAAAGAGCATCTGTCCAAGTTTCGATTCATAATACGTGCAGTGACGTAGTTACAGAGCACACCAATAGGGGCAGGCGTCTCAGAACGTGGCTTATAACTGATCGAAGTGTGCATTTTGTGTTCTTAAATTTGCTAAATATGTGTGAACTGTGCCGGTTCAGAGACGATTTTGTAATAAATACCAGGTAAAAGACATAACAGACAAAACAGTCCTGGGGTGGCACAACACACACCGCGGGACTGGCTGCTGTTGTGGTGCAAAGAAAACAGACTGGAGAGTACCATCAGTAGAGGGGGTTGAAAGTGTGTGGGAATCATCCATCAGGAGTGCAAAGAAATTGATGCATGCGAGAAGAGAAATGCAGAGGCCGCAATGAGCTGCCCCCCACCATCTACGCAAATGTTTGCACGTGAAACCGTATCGGCCGCAATTGCGTGCACTGAGTACCCGGGACGACGAGTTTTGTTTGCAATGACTTGCAGCGACTACTGGAGGAAGGCGGTTACTCACAGAGTTTCGATTACTGTGACGAAGCCATATTTCATGTGTCGAAAAGGTGAGGAGTCATGACATGCATGTTTAGGACAAAAAATATCCACATTAGACTGTGGAGCACACTCGTGATTAACCTAAAGTTAACGTCTTTTGTGTCATATCTTCTTCAAAAGTTTATCGACCAGTTTTATTTTGGAAGGGAACTGTGATTTGTTTCATGTACCTGGAAAGCTATAGTAGTGGCTGATGCCACGATTACATGAAGACTATAGGGACTTGACTTTCAACAAGATGGTCCTTCATCACATTTCCCTTCAGTGACTACTTCAGTGCCGAACTGTCTCAGCATTGGACTGCACGTGCTTCCCGTTGTGACCGCACTCTTTTTCACTGTCGTCTCGATAAGCTAACTTGAGTCCATGTGATTTCTTCTAACGGGTTTGTGTCAAAGATCGTGCTTTGCTGCCTCCGCCGCCACATACTTTGCAAGAGTTGTAGGCAACAATAATAAATGCGGCCACTGATATCGAACATGACATGTTAGGACATGTATAGCGAGAGCCTGAATACCGTAACGTCGAAAACTGTGCGCATTTTTAGCACCTGCTCTGTGGGTTAAAAACTGCGGTCACTGATATCGAACATGACAGGTTAAGACATGTATAGCGAGAGCCTGAATATCGTAACGTCGCAAACTGTGCGCATTTTTAGCACCTCCTGTGTGAGTTAAAAACTTGCAGAGATGCCCTACTGACTGACACGTGCCTATTTTCCGCAAGCCTCGTGGTTTTTAGTCAACGGCCGTGACGCGCTGGAAACACTGGCCCTCATCAGAAACCGGAGTTAAGCCCTGTCAGGCGTGGCTGGCGCTTGGATGGGTGCGCTGCTGGCCTGTATCGACACGACTATTCTGAAATCCACACTGAAACGCCAGGTAGAGGGTTCTTCGAACCATTTTCGACTATTTCTGTATAGTTCCACTCTCTAAAAGGGTGTGGAAAAAATACTTAATTCTTTCTGTACAAGCCTGATTCCTCTTATTTCATTAGACTAGAAACAATAAAATACTTTTACAATTAGAGGAGAAAATTGGTGACTGAAATGCCGTGAAAAGACCTCGCCGCAACGAGAACCGCCCTTGTTTTAATGAACGTCCCTGCAACTCGTTTATCATATCCGTGACACTCTCTTCCTTACTTCGCAATAATACAAAACGAGCTGCCCTTATTCGGGCTTTTTCGATGTTCTCCGTCAATCATATCTAGTAACGTCCGACACGGACGGAAATTCTCTTGCAGATGACGGAAAAGCGTAGCGTAGACAATCTCTTTAGCAGACCTGTTGCATCCTCTAAGCGTTCTTTCAATAAAACAGTCTTTGGTTTACCTTCCCCACAACATTATCTATTCGATCGTTCCAATTTAAGTTGCTCGTAATTGTAATCCCTAGGTATTTAGCTGAGTCGACGGCGTTTAAGTTTGCATGATTTATCGTGTAACCGAAATTTAACGGATTTGGTTTTGTACTCCTGTGTATGACGTCACGCTTTTACTTGTCCAAAGACGATTGCACTTTTCTCACTGGATAGATGTCGTGTATAAGTCATTTTGCAGTTACTTTTTATCTTCCAATGACTTTACTAGACGGTAAATGACAGCATCATCTGTGAACAATGTAAGAGGGCTGCTCTGGTTTTGTCTTCTGTCGTTTACAGTCAGTTCCACACGAAAGTATTCGCCGTAAATTTAAAAGTAACGTCCGCAGCGACATTTCTAGTAGTGGTCTCGAATCTGTAATCAGTGCACTTTTGCATAGTGTATAGACGAACAGTGTGAGAGTTGAATGTTACGTTTTGTCGGCTGCATTTTAAAAATGAGTGCAAAATATATGAAGCATCATGAGGCAGTGTTTCTTGTAGATCATCTTTCCTGACCTGGCCTCATCTTTCAAAAGCGTGCTGTACGAAGTGTGAAAGGTTGCTTCAACTGACTGTCAAACATCCAGTAAAAGTGCATTTTTGTGGATGTTTCTCCAAACGCGGTTTTGGCTATTTGCATTTATTTACAGCCAATTGGTCTGCAATGTCTCGGGATTCATATCCGGTCGAAAATGTTTGGTCATATATTAAAAGAAAGCTTAAAGGAAAGTCAAGAATACTTTGAAGAACCTGTCATATAAAATCAAGATGGTATGGAAATCGTTACCGAGATAATATGCGTTTAAATTTGAGTGATTTATCGAATAACCGAAATTTAACGAATTTCGTTTTGCTCTCTCGTGAAAAGCACGCCAAAAAGGTGCCAATGTATAGTCGGTTATTGGCAGCGAGTGGATTAACTATTGGGCGATTGGGCAATTATTAATAACATGTATTTTCTTGTAAATATATATCTATAATATAATAGTGTGTTTTATTTCATACAGATAACGCCATACACTTTCTTGTGGAACTGACTGTATGTAGGTGAGGAAGTGCAGAGGGCATAGAACACTTCCTCAGGTAAAGCCAGATATCACTTCGCTTTTACTCGATATTTTTCGTCGATTACTACATCATGTGTGATTTTTCTGACAGGAAATAACGAATCCAGCAGCACAACTGAAATGATACTCTGTGTGCACACAACTGGGTTGGACGTCTCTTGTGAAGAAGAAGATTGAATCAACCACAGGTCCCCTGTCGACAGCCCTCGTTTCTTCGTGGGAATGAAGAGCTAATTGTGTATCACAGGAATGACATTTTCTTAATCCATGCTATGTGTCAAATGTTCAAATGTGTGTGAATCGCTAAGGGACGAAACTGCTGAGGTCATCGGTCCCTAGATTTACACGCTACTTAAACTAACGTAAACTATCTTATCCTAAGAACAACACTCACACCTGTGCCCGAGGGAGGACTCGAACCTCCAGCCGGAGAGGCCGCGTAGTTCGTAACATGGCGCCTGAAACAGTGCGGCTACTCCACGTGGTTGACTGCGTGTCAACAGGCTATTTACTTCCGCGGTAATTCATATTGTACGAACAGATCATATGTTCTGGGGTTCTCTCACCTTCGTTATGCCAGTTAAGGAGCAGTTTGACCGAGTAGCAGCGGCTCCAGATGACGAAAACTGACAACAGCTGCGAGAGATAGAGCGTTATTCAGAGCCCCTGCACCCTATATACCCATCCAATGATGTTAATCGGCTGAGGATGAGATGATGGTCAGCCGATCTGCTGGCTCATGTAGATTTTATGTTGTTGTCTGCTGAAACCGCAGAGGTGCTTCCGAATAATCCTATGTATCAGGAACCCACATACATGGTGGCCAAAATACAATTTCCCAGGAAAATGTTGCGCGGTCCCTAAGATAGGCAACCCAAATTACACCCTCCACCAATGGTTGCATATCTTAAGGTGCACACAAGGTTTTCCTGGTCATCATTTTGCTGACGCTTCAGTTGTTACTTATCCATCCCATCCCAAATGCCGGCTCGTTCCAATTGTCTGCTAGCAGGTGCCGGGCTGTCCCGGTGCCCGGTAGCCTCGTATTCTGCGCTCAGTGGGCGGTAGACAGCGGCGCCAGCAAGTGAACCCCGCTGCGCCCGCTCCCGCTAGTAATTAGGGCGGCGGCAGGTGGCGGGGGATTGGTGGGGGGCGGGGGGTGCCTCCGTGGCCTTGCGTCGCCTGGCCCCGCCCTAATTGAGTGCGGTCCCGACCCGTCGGAAAATATTTGCTAGGAGTCCCCGAGGCGCGGTGGGGCGTCGCCAGCACAGCGAAACCTGACCCGCGGCCCACCCGTTAATCTGCGACCCATTAGCGCTGTTGGGGAATGTCGGCGCTGATCTCACGCCTAGGTCCACGCCCAAGAGCTGCAATCCGCTTTCAACTGCACAGCAGAGGGAACTTGGCTTTATTCCACACTTTACGACTTGTACCCGCTGTATTCACATTTGCAAATAATGGTAAGAATCACTGCTTAAATAACTCTGAGTGATATGGCGGGAAAAAAGGTAAGAATAACTGAAAAAGTTTTTATCAAAGATTAATAGCACGTATACACCGAAGTGGACTGAAATAAAACATAAAATAAATCACTTCTCGAAATGGAACAATTAAACTTTTGTCAGCAGAACGCCACTTCATTAAACACACAATTTATAAGTCAAAGTTCCTTAGAACGCTCAGTGTTAAAGTGCAAACTGAATGAATAAATTGTAAGTTCTCTAGAGACTAAAATTTTCAAAGTCCAGCGTGTAGCCGTTCGAAAGTTAAACAGAAATGTGTTTACTATTCCACAAGTCTGCTGCCACAACACAGTACCCGTCTTCTTTGGCGAGGAACCACAAATGCATTGCGTCCAAAGCTGGCAGCTCTCGGAATCGCAAAGTCAGACGTGAATGTGGCTCTCGAGTTAAAATCCTGATTTATGAAGTCATTGAAGAAACGGCACCTGAACTGGGAGCGATCTAGTGTGGTCAGGCTCGAGCGCTGCCCCCAATGTCATTTGGCGCTAAGACACAGCAATATCTATTTTCGATCACGTGTCTGGCAGAAGAGGTTAGGTCCATGCAGTACGCAGTTTCTGGCGGCATTTGCATTGCCTCCTGATGGACTGTCGGAGCAGGGCTGTCTCTCTTGCGGAAAAGTATTAGGCTTCTTCGAAGCACTGATGTGATGTTGGTTGCTGACACAGCAGGTATTACGCCTCAGTACAGCACTGTACACACTGCAATTAGTCCAGTCGTGTCTACATGATGGCGCCCTGCAACACTGATACATAGAAGGCTGCAGAGTATTCCCAGGTTCCTCACTTTATAATGGTTTCTGAAGCGTTCTAAGTAGGCTTTCGTGAGAGAGATGAGTCTATCTTCAAGTGTCTACCAGTTCATGTGGTTCAGCACCTCAGTAACACTATCCCACGGTTCCAACAAACACATTGAAGGCTTTTTCCTAAAGACACCTTTCATCCTACGATTTGCAAACACATTAATAAGTATAATCAAATTTTCACTCTACAGCGGAGTGTGCGCTGATATGAAACTTCCTGGCAGATTAAAACTGTGTGCTGGACCGAGACTCGAACTCGGGACCTTTGCCTTTTGCGGGCAAGTGCTCTACCAACTGAGCTACCCAAGCACGACTCACGCCCCGTCCTCACAGGTAGGAGACGAGGTACTGGCAGAAGTTTAGCTGTGAGGACGGGGCAGATTAAAACTGTGTGCCGGACCGAGACTCGAACTCGGGACCTTTGCCTTTTGCGGGCAAGTGCTCTACCAACTGAGCTACCCAAGCACGACTCACGCCCCGTCCTAACAGGTAGGAGACGAGGTACTGGCAGAAGTTTAGCTGTGAGGACGGGGCGTGAGTCGTGCTTGGGTAGCTCAGTTGGTAGAGCACTTGCCCGCGAAAGGCAAAGATCCCGAGTTCGAGTCTCGGTCCGGCACACAGTTTTAATCTGCCAGGAAGTTTCACATTAATAAGTAGTCTACTTTGTCACATACAACGACCGGTCTAGATGCTTAATGACACAGATACTGATGAAGCTCCATTCAATTAGCTGGTATGGTGATGGCTAAGAGGATGCTTTGAAGGTTCAAATGGCTCTAAGCACTATGGGACTTAACATCTGAGGTCATCAGTCCCCGAGACTTAGAACTACTTAAATCTAACTAACCTAAGGACACCGCACACATCCATCCCCAAGGCAGAATTCGAACCTGGACCGTAGCAGCAGCGCGGTTCCGTACTGAAGCGCCTAGAACCGCTCGGCCACAGCGGACGGCTGCTTTGAAGGAATTAGGGAAATACACTGACAGCAAAAAATATCGAATCACCAAAAATATTTAATGTAGCTGAAGGAAATTTTGGGAATACATTTGTCTTGGTAACATAAGTGATTAACGTTGGGCAAGATCACACTTTAATGTAAGTGTGAGATAAGCCATTCTTAATGTGTACTGCTGGTAAATTAATAACTGGTGTAACCTCCAGAATGCTGAATGCAAGAATGCAAACGTGCATTTGTTTTGTTGTATACTTGCTGGATGGCAGTTTGTGGGATGGAGCTGTATGCATGTTGCATTTGGTTGGTCGATACATGGACGGTTAATGCTGTTTGTGGATGACACCGGAGTTGTCACCTAATGATCTCCCAAATGTACTCTACTGGAGACAGATTATGGTCATCGAGCAGGACAAGGTAACATGTCGATACTCTGTAGGGCATGTCTCAGAGAACAAGTAGTCCCTCTCCCGTCATGTTTGGCTGCGAAGACTTCAACTATACAGTCTTTAATGCTCATCTAAGCCTGAAGCGAATGAACTGAGTGAATGGAAGTACACTGATCCTGACTATAAAGTCACCTGGAGGGATGTATGCCGCTGGTATGAAGGCAAGCAAAGGCAGATAGAATAATACAAGTCCAGGCTCCGGGCTTACCCTATACAGACGTCCGGCTTGGAAGATGATGAACTGCAACTCTAGTGTCGGTTGTGCCTTTTACTGTGTGCAGGTCACTTCGCCTTCTCCATTTCGTGTTCCCAGCTGCCACCCTGCAGAACCTCAAGTACACAGTACGGTCACCAGGAACGCAATGCCGCTCCTCGTGGCTTCTTCACATGAGCTCACGTGTTACTACGTGAGACCTTGTCAGTCTATATAACATTTTCGGATGCACGTAATCCACCACCCATTCAGCGGTGTTTCCTATGTATTCTCAAACAAATTCGTTCGTTCTAGCTTCTGCTCTTTGCGTCTTCTAAATATGCAACAGCTTCCATGTCTCAGAGAACAGATAGTCTCTTACGTCTCCTAGAGTAACTTTATGTTTGGCTGCGGACGGCAGAGACATGTCGTAAGTATGCTACTTAAAGTCAGATTACCCAGCCAATAGTATTGTAAGTGCGGTGAACTGGTAAGCGAGGCCACCGACGGGTTGTGGAGAGGAAGGACACTTCTTGCTTCCTCCTGCTGCTGTGGACGTGCTGTGCGGTCCTGCTGGGATGTGCCGAACTATTTAGTTCAAACGGTTATGTTGAACTGGGCAGAATAAATCAACATCGCCCAGAATTAAGGTGATATGGTCCATAAGTTGGCGGCGTTTGTTCAGTTACATGTCACGTGATTTTTCAGATTTATTCGTGCCAGATACTTTGCAGCTGCATTTGATATGAGAAATGGCAGTTTCTTTATTTCAGTTTCACAACTTGGATTCAAACATACAGGAATCAATGTCCATTTTTATTCATTCACCTCGGTCTGCAAGTATTCTATCTAGTTCCTTCTCCACTCTTTAAATGAAAGTAACATTATTTTCTGTCTTTTGCAACTCTGTGGTCATGCGAAGTCATGTGGCCCATTGAACGGTATTTGCATGTAAGACATCAGACTTTTTATTGATTTTCTGCACGATGCGTTCATATTCAGTCGCTATTCACTTTTTTTACTCTTACAAAGTCGTTTTCCACTCCTCTGATCTTTGTTCAAATCCTCACATTTTCGCACTTAAGTGCCGCATTTACCAGAGATTTGCATTCAGTTTCATTATATTTCAGAACGAAAGAGAATGATCTGCTTTCAGCAGAAAGATTATTTTATTTTAAAATGAAATATTGAGCTAAAAAGATAAGTGTGCGCCGCAGTCGAGTTTCAAGGCACGTGTTTGCAATACGAAGACGTCTATGTTTATCTGCCACACGAACACATTTTCGGTTTATCAGGTGCGATACGGTGAGCAAGTCCATTTGCATTCCACAAATTACTGCTGCAAGGAGAGACTCATTGCAAAGATACGGAAAAGTTGTGGTTTCCAAGTTATCTTGCTTTAGCTTCTGTTAAATTCTCTTTCCATTAAACTGTCGCAATGTGAGAAGATACTTGGTTCACTACAGTATGTAGCCGGCCGCGGTGGCCGTGCGGTTCTGGCGCTGCAGTCCGGAACCGCGGGACTGCTACGGTCGCAGGTTCGAATCCTGCCTCGGGCATGGATGTGTGTGATGTCCTTAGGTTAGTTAGGTTTAAGTAGTTCTAAGTTCTAGGGGACTGATGACCTAAGATGTTAAGTCCCATACTGCTCAGAGCCATTTGAACTACAGTATGTAAGGTGAAAGTTACTCAGATCGTATTGTTCACTTACCGCTCAGATTTCATTTAAAGAGGAATGTTACTTGGATTTCAGCAACTCAGAGATTAAAGTTTCATGTAGTGACTGGCTTTTAATTTGACCATGCATACTGTCTTCTTTCTGTACGAGGGTCGTTCAATAAGTCCATAGAAAAGAATTAAAAACAAATTATTTCGATAACTTTCTTTATTCTTCAGCTAACTCTCTACACTATTCCAAGTGTTGCTCTAATTTTTTTGAGCCTGTCGAAAAACAGGATTTCAGAAGATCTGCAAAAAAGGCATCTTTTTTTTCGGGGATGACCCCCTTGTTCGATGTGAACCGTCGACCGGCAAGCTATTTCTTCGTCATTTGAAACAAAAAAATATCACTATGGGCCAAATCCAGTGAATACGTTGGATGTTGCAAAAATTCGAGCCTTAATTCCATAATTTTGACCATCAAAACTCGTACATTCGATATACTTTGTTAGTTCTACTTAGTACGGGTCCCATAGACTTAAGCAGTACTCTGGGACGCATCACACGAGTATTCTGGAATCAGTGTACCTGTGGACGAACTGCACTTGCCCAGTATATTTCGAGTGGACCTAAGTCCGCCGTCTGCGTTGAGCTTCTGCGTTCATTCCATCTCATTTCCCCACAAATCGCCTCATATTGCAACTCGGTAAAATTGTAATGACAGGTTATTACTTTTTTGGAAAGTACAATTTCATATTCTGTACATATAAAGTGAGTTGTCAGTCTCTGCATGAGTTTGAATTTTAATCGAGAACAGACCTGCTATTTGTGCTATGACTGTCAGACACTACTGCATTGTACCTAACTGTATCGCTCGAAAAATATCTGAGGGTACCGATAGTACTGTGTGCCAGTCCATTAACATACATGGTGGAAAGCCAGAGCCTAAACATTCCAGAGGCAGCTGGACCCTCCATGTCCGCAACCCGCGTGGCAGACACAGTAGTGACAACTGACGTCATGCGTCGCTACTGCCCTTACAGATTGCAAGAAAGTCGAAAAACCTGAAAGGATGGGTAGGTACGATAACCAGTTTACAAATGCAGAGTGGAATGAATACCAGGTGTAGAAGTATGAAACCAGAATTTGGTTGCAATAATTACTCGTCTGTTGTTTGAAACTGATTCAAACTAATCTCCATTGCTATTCATACATTTCTCCCATCTCTCCGGCAGGCTATGAATACTACACCAAAAAAACGGGTCTTTTGAAGCGAACCAGTCAGTGAACCATTTTCGTACATTTTCATACCAATTGAAGCGTTCTTCAGCAGGAGCGTGTTCCAGTGATGCAAATAGATGATAATCGGACGGAGCCAAGTCTGGATAGTAAGCCGCATGCCTTAGTATCTCCCAACTGAACGCCTCGATTGTTTCTCTGACCCATTTTGCGGTGTGTGAGGGGGCGTTATCATGCAGCAATATGACTGTGTTGCCATTTTCCATATTCCGGTCGTTTTTCACGCAATGCTCGATTTAAATCCATCATTTGCTGTTGGTGGCGATCAGTGTTAACGTTTGCATCAGGTTTCACCAGCTCATAATAGATGACACCCTTCTGATCCCTCCAAAACATTGTCTTCTTTCCAAAGCGATTTGGTCCTGAGGTGGATGTCAATGGTTTGCCTGGATCCACCCATGATTTACGACCCTTAGGATTGATAAAATATATCTATTTTTCACCTGCCACCTGATGGAGAAACGACTTTCTTTTGTATCTGGCGAGCACCATTTCAGAAGTGGTCTTTCGATTTGTTTGCTGTCTTTCATTCAATTTATGCGGAACCCATTTTCCCACTGTACGCACCTTTCCCATAGCTTTCAACAGAAGAGAACGACTTTCTGCGCCACATTCAATTGTTCTGCGAATTCCTGTTGAGTTTATCATCCTCATACAATAAAGCCTGCAATTCGGTGTTTTTGCACTTTTTTGATGGTTTCCCGCGCTCGTCGTTCCCCACGTCAAAATCACCACTTTTGAATTTTTTGAACCACTCGAAACATTGTCTTTTCCCAAGAGCATGATATCCAAAAGCTTCGACAAGGATTCGATGCGATTCTGCAGCAGTTTTCTGCTAATGACAACAGAAAACCAATGCTGTCCGCAAATCGTTGTTCGTAGGCACAAAACTCGACCTGTTTACGGGTTTGGAACAGATACCGGTGTATGGAAGTTCGATTACTGTGTGTTGACGTACGTCGTCAGCCGCTACAGGAAGCAGATGGCGCCGCAGACGAGGTCTCACGCGCCCTACACTGACGGCCAGCACTACCTGTAGGGAAATTCCGGTTTTATACTTCTACACCTGGTATACCCTGATCAGCCAGAACATTATGACCACCGACCGACCTACTGTCGATGTGAACCCGTCCAGGCGACAGCAGCGTCATCAGGCGAGGAGTGACTGCTAGTCAGACACTCGCTCGGTGCATGTAGTATCAGTGAGCGTGCTGCCCGTCTTTAGAATGGGGAAGGCGCGCGATATATCTGAGTTTGAGTGAGGGCAGATTGTGATGGCTCAGAGGCTCAGCCCGTGATTTCAGAAACTGCACGACTTGTCGGATGTTCGCTGAGTGTTGTAGTGAATGACTTCAACGCGTGGCGAAACAAAGGTAAAACCACATGCAGATGTCATGGAGCTGGGCGGTCAGCCCTAGTTACAGATGTCGGACAGGCTGGCGAAGTGTGGCGGAACTAACACCGGACTTTAATGCTCAATAGAGTACAACTGTGTCTGAACACAGTGCAGCGAACATTCCTATTGATGTGCCTCCGCAGCTGACGACCGATGCATGTGCCTGTGTTAACACCACGGTTCAAAAGGTCCAAATGGCTCTGGGCACTATGGGACTTAACTGCTGAGGTCATCAGTCCCCTAGAACTCAGAACTACTTAAACCTAACTAACCTAAGGACGTCACACACCCGAGGCAGGATTCGAACCTGCGACCGTAGCGGTTGTGCGGTTCCAGACTGTAGCGCCTAGAACCGCTCGTCCACCCTGGCCGGCGTTAACACCATGTCTTGGGCAACTAGAACTGAACTGGGCACGTCGCAGCTCGTGGTCGTGCGGTAGCGTTCTCGCTTCCCACGCCCGGGTTCCCGGGTTCGATTCCCGGCGGGGTCAGGAATTTTCTCTGCCTCGTGATGACTGGGTGTTGTGTGATGTCCTTAGGTTAGTTCCGTTCAAGTAGTTCTAAGTTCTAGGGGACTAATGACCATAGATGTTAAGTCCCATAGTGCTCAGAGCCATTTGAACCATTTGAACTGGGCATGTGATCATCGGCACTGGACTTGGCGTAGTGGCAGAACGTCGCATAGCCTCATGAATCACGATACCTTCTTCATCACCCGATGGGAGAACGCGAATCCGTCGTCTTCCAGGCGAACAGCTCCTTGACACCTGTACTGCGGGACAGAGGCAAGTTGGTGGTGGCTCCATCAGGCTCTGGGGAACATTCACGTGGGCATCCATTGGTCGAGTGGAGCTCGTGCAAGGTAGAACGACGGCCAAGGAGTATCGTACACTGGATGCAGACCACTTACACCCATTCATAACGATCATGTTTCCTGACGGCAGTGACGTTTTTCAGTAAGATAATGCGCAATGTCACAAGGCCAAGAGTGTGGCGAAATGGTTCCAGGAACACGGTGGCAGGTTCCATGATCTGTTGGCCCCCAAACTCGTCAGATCTGCACCTGATCGAACACAACTGGTCTGTGACTGAACATTGTGTCAGAGTTCATCACCCCCTTCCCTCGAATTCACGGGAATTGGGTGGCTTGCGTGTGCAGATATGGCGCCAACTCCTTCCAGCGACCTACCAACACCTCATTTTTTCCATCACACGAAGCGTCGCCGCTGTTATCCGAGCCAAAGGTGGACATACCGGCTATTAAATAAGTGGTTCAAATGGCTCTGAGCACTATCGAACTTAACATCTGTGGTCATCAGCCCCCTAGAACTTAGAACTAATTAAACCTAACTAACCTAAGGACATCGCACACATCCATGCCCGATGCAGGATTCGAACCTGCGACCGTAGCGGTCACGCGGTTCCAGACTGAAGCGCCTAGAACCACACGGCCACACCGGCCGGCCATACCGGCTATTAGGCAGGTGGTTATAATGTTCTGGCTGATCAGTGTATGTGTTGACATTTTACTGTATACACTTTCAGCAAAGCTGAAAAATGTATAAAAAAAGAGAAAGCTGCCCAAAGATGAAATACTTGCAAGAGCAGTTAGGTACAGAGCAAAAATATAGAACGCTGGAACTTTTAATTCTTGAATGGTAGGGTAAGGGTGAGACTGGACCATCAGTTCTGGCAGAGAAAGTCAGTAATGCATTGATGCAAAAGGGAATGGAAAAATGGTGGGAGCAGGTACGATCCCAGGGGGAAAACTGAAGCGACAAATACACCAACCACTTGTTTACAGTGTCACCACCCCAGACTGCTCCTGTTTTACTTTGGTAGGACAGGTAGATCGGTTGGCAGGTGATACGACGAAAACACGTGAGCTCTACGCCTACGTGTACATCAAAAATCAGCGATAGCAACTCTCCTCCACAACGTCAAATACAACCTGCCAATCATCACAAGGATGACACAAACTGTCGTAGGTAATCCTAAAGCACAAAGCTTAACGTGCTGTTGTTGTTGTTGTGGTCTTCAGTCCTGAGACTGGTTTGATGCAGCTCTCCATGCTACTCTATCCTGTCCAAGCTTCTTCATCTCCCAGTACCTACTGCAACCTACATCCTTCTGAACCTGCTTAGTGTATTCATCTGTTGGTCTCCCTCTACGACTTTTACCCTCCACGCTGCCCTCCAATGCTAAATTTGTGATCCCTTGATGCCTCAGAACATGTCCTACCAACTGATCCCTTCTTCTAGTCAAGTTGCGCCACAAACTCCTCTTCTCCTCAATTCCATTCAATACATCCTCATTAGTTATGTGATCTACCCATCTAATCTTCAGCATTCTTCTGTAGCACCACATTTCGAAACCTTCTATTCTCTTCTTGTCCAAACTATTTATCGTCCATGTTTCACTTCCATAATGGCTACACTCCATACAAATACATTTAGAAACAACTTCCTGACACTTAAATCTATACTCGATGTTAACAAATTTCTCTTCTTCAGAAACGCTTTCATTGCCATTGCCAGTCTACATTTTGTATCCTCTCTACTTCGACCATGATCAGTTATTTTGCTCCCCAAATAGCAAAACTCCTTTACTACTTTAAGTGTCTCATTTCCTAATCTAATTCCCTCAGCATCACCCGACTTAATTCGACTACATTCCATTATCCTCGTTTTGCTTATATCCTCCTTTCAAGACACTGCCCATTCCGTTCAACTGCTCTTCCAAATGCTTTGCTTTCTCTGACAGCATTACAATGTCATCGGCGAACCTCAAAGTTTTTATTTCTTCTCCATGGATTTTAATACCTACTCCGAATTTTTCTTTTGTTTCCTTTACTGCTTGCTCAATATACAGATTAAATAACATCGTGGAGAGGCTACAACCCTGTCTCACTCCCTTCCCAACCACAGCTTCCCTGTCATGCCCCTCGACTCTTATAACTGCCATCTGGTTTCTGTATAAATTTTAAATAGCCTTTTGTTCCCTGTATTTTACCCCTGCCACTTTTAGAATTTGAGAGAGTATTCCAGTGAACATTGTCAAAAGCTTTCTCTAAGTCTACAAATGCTAGAAACGTAGGTTTCCCTTTCCTTAATCTTTCTTCTAATATAAGTCGTAAGGTCAGTATTGCCTCACGTGTTCCAACATTTCTACGGAATCCAAACTGATTTTGCCCGAGGTCGGCTTCTACCAGGTTTTCCATTCGTCTGTAAAGAATACGCGTTAGTATTTGGCAGCTGTGACTTATTAAACTGATAGTTCGGTAATTTTCACATCTGTCAACACCTGCTTGCTTTGGGATTGGGATTATTATATTCTTCTTGAAGTCTGAGGGTATTTCGCCTGTCTCGTACATCTTGCTCACCAGATGGTAGAGTTTAGTCAGGACTGGCTCTCCCAAGGCCGTCAGTAGTTCTAATGGAATGTTGTCTACTCCTGGGGCCTTGTTTCGACTCAGGTCTTTCAATGCACTGTCAAACTTTTCACGCAGTATCGTATCTCCCATGCCATCTTCATCTACATCCTCTTCCATTTCCATAATATTGTCCTCAAGTACATCGCCCTTGTATAGACCCTCTATATACTCCTTACACCTTTCTGCTTTCCCTTCTTTGCTTAGAATTGGTTTTCCATCGAGCTTTTGATATTCATTTCAGTGGTTCTCTTTTCTCCAAAGGTCTCTTTAATTTTCCTGTAGGCAGTATCTATCTTACCCCTAGTGAGATAAGCCTCTACATCCTTACATTTGTCCTCTAGCCATCCCTGCTTAGCCATTTTGCACTTCCTGTCGATCTCATTTTTGAGACGTTTGTATTCCTTTTTGCCTGCTTCATTTACTGCGTTTTTATATTTTCTCCTTTCATTAATTAAATTCAATATTTCTTCTGTTACCCAAGGATTTCTTCTAGCCGTTGTCTTTTTACCTACTTGATCCTCTGCTGCCTTTACTACTTCATCCCTCAGAGCTACCCATTCTTCTTCTACTGTATTTCTTTCCCCCATTCCTGTCAATTGTTCCCTTATGCTCTCCCTGAAACTCTGTACAACCTCTGGTTTAGTCAGTTTATCCAGGTTCCATCTTCTTAAATTCCCACCTTTTTGCATTTCCTTCAGTTTTAATCTACAGTTCATAACCAATAGATTGTGGTCAGAGTCCACATCTGCCCCTGGAAATGTCTTACAATTTAAAACCTGGTTCCTAAAGCTAACGTGCTGGAGACGCCAAAAATACATAGGTAACAGATTTTTCAATCCACTAAAATGCTGAATGAACAACCAGAGACCGAATTTAAAAGAAAAACTAATCTTGATATGCACAATGACTGTCTCTCAAGACAAAAACGTCACAAGAACGGATAAACACAGTTGTCTCCTCCCTCAGACACACGCAAGTACGTACTCTCATCTGCATGACTTCCACCCTCCCCCTCAGCTCTGCCTCGTTCTTACCCAACATTTCACTCCATACCCTATCCTGCACATGCTTCATTTCACTTGTTGTTATGATCTACAATAACACGATGATGTTGCTTCATGAATTACTCAGATGCATAGACTATTTGCTTATCAATCGACGTAACAATCTGAGATGCACAGTATCTACATCTGCATCTACATACGTACTCCGCAAGCCACCGTGCGGTGCGTGGCCGAGGGTATCCTGTATCACTACTGGTCATGTCAAATCATATGCAGTACTCGTAAAAAACGTAAAAAAAACTTAAGTGCCATTACACTGAATAATTTTACGTTCTTCTATTTCGCATATTTACGTAATAGATGTAACACTCTAGAATCACAGCCTTCGTTTGCGCTATAAGTGCAAATGTGGACATTTTTCACCTATACGGAAGATGCATGGTTTGGGGCCAAAAGAAGGTAACCATTAATAACTGTTTCTTTCCTATTTTACAAAAACATATAACTGCATCGGTCGTTTACTGGCAGGCCATTCACAGAAATACATTTAACGCTCTAAAAACGTCAGCATAGTTCATGAGAATAGAGTTGTGTCTCCGAAACGAGCTGAACTACAACAGGAGACTAAAATACTGCGAGTAAAGGCAGAATCTATAACAAAAATATTCCTTAACTACAGTCACCGACAGACAGTTTGTTAATAGAGTCACGATGTTTGAAAGAGAAAAGTGTAGCAGGAGACAGTACCAACTAAATAGAATTAAGGAAAAGAATAAGAAAAGTTTGTTATCTATCGCCTAAATTCTTGTCTGTGCTTTATTTAGTAATATGACACGAGGGGCGATGGACAAAAGCTGCAAGAAATAGTTCAGGAGTCCGAAATGATTATGGAATGAAAACAATTGGGATCATATAGGTCTCATAATTAAATTTTCCCCGAGACATTTGAGTCTCTTCTTTACCTACGATAATGTTGGAAGCTGAGGAAATGAATTTAAATGTGGGAGGCGGTCGGGACTCGAACCCGGATCTTCTTGATTACAAGGCATAAATGCTGTGTTGTAATGGTCAGTATGTCTGCCTGGTAAGCAAGAAGACCTGGGTTCGAGTCGCGGCCGCCTCACAAATTTTAATTCATTTCTTCACCTTCCAACATTATCGTAGAAAACAATTGTAACGCAAATTAAAGTAATTGCAATATGGGGGTATAAAAAATGAAAAGTAATATTGAAGAAGAGAAACTGAGACATTCTGCAACAGTTTGAGTACATAGGAAGTAGAAAGAAAGCACAGCAGCACACGTAATCATTCGAGAATGGGAAAAAAGAAGATGAGCAGACCGAGTGAGAAACGAATATACGTGTTTGAGGAGAGTGAGAGAGGAAAGGCAATTACTGGTTGTAGCCGAAGTTAGGAAGAAAGCTGTGTAGAACGTGTGTGAGAAAGCACAAAGGAATATCGAAAACCGCCTTGGAAAGACACGTCGGGGAGAAGAGAAGCCAAGGGCGGTAGGGGCCTCGCACCCTGCATTGTCAGCCGTGTGGAGACAAACACGGCGACCTGAAGAAAGGGCCTGGCGACCTCAAAAGGTGGAGAGGGCGAGGACCTGCCCATAGGATGGAAAACAGGTGTCAGTGAACAAAGCCAGCCTTGAGACCAAGTTGTCGATGACCGGTAAAATGCGAGTGAATTGTGCCCGTCGGGTGGAGAGACACCGGGACTCCGGATAGCTCGGCGCCAAGGGTACAGCACACACACGAGGCGCGCCCCCTGCTTTCTTCACCTCACTAGGCGAACGCCAAATGTGGGAGGCGCTCGCTCTCGGCGTGTACCGCGTATAACCAATCGGACGTTGTTCCTTCGTGTCGTCCTGAGGTGGCATTCACAGCCAGGCGTTGCGAGGGTCACTCGACGGAACAGCCTGGATTGCGGCGCCAACCGGCCGCTCCCACATGTTGGCCCGTCGCGGCCGCCACCTTTGTCAGCTTGTGGAGGGCCGCGCCGACACGTGAGCTGAGGTGACGTGAGGAGAGGTGAGCCCCGCCCCCTACGCTACTCTCGCTGCGTACACTTTTCTTGTTAGGCCCAGCTGGGTTTTCAATAGGTGGCCAGCTGTTAAAAAGCTACGTTCTCTTTCTGCGTGCTTTGTAGAACAATGTGCTCACTTCTAATCATTTAACTTAAAGGCACCGACTTCCAACAGCTAGGTGAAATCTTTGAGGGCGGACGAAAAACACACGCTATTTAAAAGATGCACCAAATACTCACTTTTTAAGATACGGCAATGAAATTTTGTACCACGCGTTACATGAAATTAACAAAAAAATGGCTCTGAGCACTATGCGACTTAACTTCTGAGGTCATCAGTCGCCTAGAACTTAGAACTAATTAAACCTAACTAACCTAAGGACATCACACACAACCATGCCCGAGGCAGGATTCGAACCTGCGACCGTAGCGGTCACGCGGTTCCAGACTGAAGCGCCTTTAACCGCACGGCCACACCGGCCGGCTGAAATTAACACATTTACTTTTAGGTTCCTTGAAATATATATATATATTTAATTACATAGGCAATTTAAAAATTTTGTTTCCAAAAATTAATATATGTACCTTTTTCTCAGAGACTGTTCACGTAATTCTGTGGGGCGCTGGGTAAGAACCAAATGGTCGTTACTTCGTTATGTCGTATGAAAAGGCCTAAATTGCCTGTGTGTGCTTTCCACCTACCTCAGCCGTCAAGAAGACCCTGAAAAATATTTTTGCGGTCAGCCAGAAAGCGATGGAGAGTATACTGACCACAGTTTCCAATCTGCAAGTCCATATCAGTTTTTGTATTCACTTGAAGAAAATGTTTCTACCTGCCATTTATTCAGTGAGATCAGGAACTATAATTATAAATGAAAGTCTTGAGTTTTAGCATACTGATATATTCTGTAACAGTTCACACGCACAAAATATAAGTCTTAGTATTGTAACTAATATCCCTATCGGAAACAGTACTATCAACTGTTCAGAGGTGTCCTCTGAAGGAAGTTGCAAGTAAAATGGTCTCTCACCCTGACTTATAATCAACAGAAGTTAATTGCTCGCCTAAAACTGGAAAATATTCTCTCCACTTGCCATTTCGTTCTGTCAACATTACGGATGGCTCACACAGTTACTTTCGCGAAATCTAAGCGATCCAGGACGGTGTACAGTCCTCGCTAGTTTACTTCTTTTTATCGAACATGCATTCAAGCCTCTCCAGCTCTGACGTCATCCGAGACATAGCGCAGGCGTGCGTTTGACTGAAGTGGAAAGTTTGGTTTCACGGTGGGAAGTACGTCCTACCACTGCCTCTCTCGCTATGTTAATGATAGTGACCGGGCAAAATATCTCAAGAAATAAGCATCAAACGAAAAAACTACAAAGAACGAAACTTGTCTAGCTTGAAGGGGGGAAACCAGATGGCGCCATGGTTAGCCCACTAGATGCGCTGCCGTAGGTCAAACAGATATCAACTGCGTTTTTCTAAATAGGAACACCCATTTTTTATTACATGTTAGTGTAGTACATAAAGGAATATGAATGTTTTAGTTGAGCCACTTTTTTCGCTTTGTGATAGATGGCGCTGTAATAGTCACAAGCGTATAAGTACGTGGTATCACGTAACATTCTGCCAGTGTGGACAGTATTTACTTCTTGATACATTACCCGTGTTAAAATGGACCGTTTACCAATTGCGGAGAAGGTCGATATCGTGTTGATCTATGGCTATTGTGATCAAAATGCCCAACAGGCGTGTGCAATGTATGCTGCTCGGTATCCTCGACCACATCATCCAAGTGTCGGGACCGTTCGCCGGATAGTTACGTTATTTAAGGAAACAGGAAGTGTTCAGCCACATGTGAAACGTCAACCACGACCTGCAACAAATGATGATGCCGAAGTAGGTGTTTTAGCTGCTGTCGCGGCTAATCCGCACATCAGTAGTAGAAAAATTGCTCGAGAATCGGGAATCTCAAAACCGTCGGTGTTGAGAATGCTACATCAACATCTATTGCACCCGTATCATATTTCTATGCACCAGTTATTGCATAGCGACGACTTTGAACGTCGTGTACAGTTCTGCCACTGGGCACAAAAGAAATTACGGGACGATGACAGATTTTTTGCACGCGTTCTATTTAGTGACGAAGCATCATTCACCAACAGCGGTAACGTAAACCGGCATCAAATGCACTATTGGGCAACGGAAAATCCACGATGGCTGCGACAAGTGGAACATCAGTGTCCTTGGCGGATTAATGTGTGATGCGGCATTATGGGAGGAAGGATTATTGCCCCCATTTTATCGACGGCAATCTAAATGGTGCAATCTATGCTGATTTCCTACGTAATGTTCTACCGATGTTACTACAAGATGTTTCACTGCATAACAGACTAGCGATGTACTTCCAACATGATGGATGTCCGGCACATAGCTCGCGTGTTGTTGAAGCGGTATTGAATAGCATATTTCATGACAGGTGGATTGGTCGTCGAAGCACCATACCATGGCCCGCACGTTCACCGGATCTGACATCCCCGGATTTCTCTCTGTGGGGAAAGTTGAAGGATATTTGCTATCGTGATCCACCGACAACGCCTGACAACATGCGTCAGCCTATTGTCAATGCATGTGCGAACATTACGGAAGGCGAACTACTCGCTGTTGAGAGGAATGTCGTTACACGTATTGCGAAATGCATTGAGGTTGACGGACATCATTTTGAGCATTTATTGCATTAATGTGGTATTTACAGGTAATCACGCTGTAACAGCATGCGTTCTCAGAAATGATAAGTTCACAAAGACACATGTATCACACTGGAACAACCGAAATGAAATGTTCAAACGTACCCACGTTCTGTATTTTACTTTAAAAAGCCTACCTGTTACCAACTGTTCGTCTAAAATTGTGAGCCATATGTTTGTGACTGTTACAGTCCCATCTATCACAAAGCGAAAAAAGTGGTCCAACTAAAACATTCATATATCTATACGTACTACCCGAATATGTAATAAAAAATGGGGGTTCCTATTTAGAAAAACGCAGTTGACATCCGTTTGACCTACGGCAGCGCCATCTAGCGGGCCAACCATAGCGCCATCTGGTTTTTCCCCTTCAAGATAGACGAGTTTCGTTCTTTGTAGGTTTTTCGTTTGACGCTTATTTCGTGAGATATTTGGCCCGGTCACGATCAATGGACCACCGTGTAGAGGGGCGCTATCAGCCCCCAGGTACAGGTAGCAGTACCTCAATGGCCGCTTTCTCGAACACATATTAATTAATAGCTCTGTCGTTTAATAATATACAATCTTCGTAATTTTTATATAACGAGAATAAAGTTTGCTCTCGTTACTGAAAAACTTTTAGCTTGACTGCATTTAAACTTTTGCAGCTAGAATTTTTAGAACAGAACCGACATCTGAACTGCCTCTTTAAGATTCCTTGTAACCATTGTCATTTACAATACAGTTTTGAAACTTCGTACAGCTGTATTATTTCATAAATGTAATTGAGTGCTATAATTACAGCTTTCTATTACAAATACAAATGATTCTTAATCTACCCTTAATAACGACGTTTTCGTTCCGAATTTTAGGAAACTTGAAAACTAATAGAGGCTGAAACTTCCTGGCAGATTAAAACTTTGTGCCCGACCGAGACTCGAACTCGCGACCTTTGCCTTTCGCGGGCAAGTGCTCTACCATCTTTTTTTTTTTTTTTTTTCGTTTGCCATCTGAGCTACCGAAGCACGACTCACGCCCGGTCCTCACAGCCTTACTTCTGCTAGTATCTCGTCTCCTACCTTCCAAACTTTACAGAAGCTCTCCTGCGAACCTTGCAGAACTTGCACTTCTGAAAGAAAGGATACTGCGGAGACATGGCTTAGCCACAGCCTGGGGGATGTTTCCAGAATGCGATTTTCACTCTGCACGGTTCGCAGGAGAGCTTCTGTAAAGTTTGGAAGGCAGGAGACGAGATACTTGCAGAAGTAAAGCTGTGAGGAGCGGCCGTGAGTCGTTTTTCGGTAGCTCAGATGGTAGAGCACTTGCCCGCGAAAGACAAAGGTCCCGAGTTCGAGTCTCGGTCGGGCACACAGTTTTAATCCGCCAGGAAGTTTCATGTCAGCGCACACTCCGCTGCAGAGTGAAAATCTCATTCTAATAGAGGCTGTTTATTGGTGTCAGATATTTAATTTTGTTTCATGAAACTGAGGCTCCATACGAGCTTTCAGCTTTCCACGTCTAAGATTTAGCGTCTTCAATTTTTCGTAAAAACGCCAATTATATCCAAAATATTGCTCCGACAGAGTTGAAACTTGTAACTTTTAATTGGGACATACATTTTTATATTCTGACTGATTTTTAGCTTTCCAGTTTTATTATTCAGCGCCACTTACTACCTTAAGATTGTATATTTTGTTTAACATGTTCATTTGATCATTCTGAGAATTTACAGTGTTAACATTAATATACGCTGACGAAGTTTGGAAAAGTTATTTTAATTTTTAATTTCACTTCAAAATTACGGTGTAATTATTTGCATGATAAGCACAGGCGTATTATGATGACGTAGCGCTGGAAGTAATGAACGGGGTTAAACATAGGGACACTCTCTCGCCTCTGTACCCCTTACAATGATACAGCCTTTGTTTCGAGTCAATTTGCACAAAATCTTCTCAGTTTAATCTCTTTGCTTCTCTCATGAATATTTCTGAATATATCGAATAGGAGAATTGCAATAAATTTTAAATTCAGTTCTGTGAGTGTAATATAAAATTCATAAGAAGTTCCAAGCACTTTGCCCCATATCTCAGCTAATGCTCAGAATTTCAAAATTTATTCTTGACACAATATTTATTGTATTTATAGAAATAAGTGTACATAATTTCTTAATTTTAGTCTTCACAGATTCTGAGAAAAACACAAATTTCAGGAAATGCAATTTGAAGGTCAAGCTAACGTTTCTTCTTACGTCACCTCATCAGCAGGCCGCAGATTTGTACTCAGAGTGCTCTTTCCCTTCAAGGCTTCTCTTCTTCTTGTTGTTTTATGCCTTCTTTCTCTTACCACGTTTTCAACTGACTTTTCAGCTCCATAGAGGCGCTGTAACTCTATTCTTCTCAAGATGTCTTGAGTGAAAGCCCATTCTTTCTGATAGCATCATTCTCCAGGTACAGGTGCTGTATCGTAAGTTACAATTCTGACCAACTGTAACAGATTCAAATGGGGATTTAGGGCATCGTCTACGTATGAGTGAGTTTAGACTAATTTGGATTCTGGGTTCTACAATGAGCATATTTTTTATAAGTTCAGGATCGACCAGATACCTGTAAGTGGGCTTGACAACATCCAAGATGCAATTTGGAAACCTCTCTTTGTGAATGTAGGGGTTGTCATCCGCCTGAGTGCGTAGATATTTACACCAGCTGATGTGGTACAGAGGTTGAATGGGACGTTCATCTGTTGAGACCATGTGGAAATATGTAGTCCCTACTGCACTCTTCATGTCACTTACACTGCATAGATTCCGTCTGATAGCCTTGCCATAAAACACTTGTAGAGTTTCATGATCTTCTTTGCGAGTCTGTTTATGCTGTTTCCAGAAACAATGTTCAAATGTGTGTGAAATCTTATGGGACTTAACTGCTAAGGTCGTCAGTCCCTAAGCTACCTAAATTATTCTAAGGACAGACACACACACTCATGCCCGAGGGAAGATTCGAAGCTCCGCCGGGGCAAGCCGCACAGTCCATGACTGCAGCGACTGAGACCGCTCGGGTAATCCCGCGCGGCTGCCCTTTCCATCTTTCAACTTTTTGTCCTTCATATCACTGACATTCCTCAATCTACAGCCTTCTAGACGTATCCGAGGCAAGTTTCCTTAAAAGTAACCCACGGAATCGTTGTTGACCGAGCTAGTATTGAAGTGTTGCTTCAAGAAGTGGGCGTGAGAAGAAGGTCATGTCACACATTTGATTATTTTTGATGCACTTCGGATGCGATTTCATCATTGAAATTTTTGGAACTTACTTTCCAGGGGTTCTATTAATAAAGAAAAAGTAAACTGAAAATTGACATTTTCTGTCAATTTCATGAGCGTCGCTCCTTAATTGAAGTTAACATTCCTGGCAGACCGAATTCTTCGTTGCGAAAGGCATCGCTAAGAAGCCTCTGATTTTAGCCCACAACCGGTTTTGGCTTTTATATCGAAGCCACTTTCCAGTGTGAACTAAAAATTATGCTGTGGTGGAGCACCGTCAAATCATTTCCATCAGAACAACCTAAGAATTTGGCAAAAATCCCGAAACTGTGGTGAGTACGTCCCAATCAACTAGTACCCCGCGTTACTAAACCTGCAGAAATTCTGAAATAAGCTCGATCCTCTACCTTGAGTCCATCAGGTTATCGTCCCTCACTACAGCTCTTAGCTTCCTGCCTAGGGTCTACATGAACTATTGTTTACCTAAGCCGATGTCACCTTTCCATAATCTGTTCTGGAAATACAGGAGTATGACAGAAATGTGGAGACACCAAAAGCAGGAAGCATTACAACGCCCCAGTGCGGTGCAGGAAAACGATTACCATTCAAAACAGCTTCCGGTCGTATCGAAATGGACAGACACAGGTCCTGCAGGTTTTCAAGGGAATCTTATACCGTTCTCCCTGAAAATAGTGGCACGTTCAGGTAATTGTGATGGTGGTGTGGTGTCACCGCCAGACACCACACTTGCTAGGTGGTAGCCTTTAAATCGGCCGCGGTCCGTTAGTATACGTCGGACCCGCGTGTCGCCACTGTCAGTGATTGCAGACCGAGCGCCGCCACACGGCAGGTCTAGAGACACTTCCTAGCACTCACCCCAGTTGTACAACCGACTTTGCTAGCGATGGTTCACTGACAAATTACGCTCTCATTTGCCGAGACGATAGTTAGCATAGCCTTCACCTACGTCATTTGCTACGACCTAGCAAGGCGCCATTATCATTTGCTATTTATCTTGTGATGCATGTACCGTCAGACCGATTTTCACCAGATTATGGATTAAAGTTAAGTATTCCAGAAGCTACGTACCTTTTTTGCTAGTCTCTACTCCTTTAACTGTTCCAGACCTCACGCCAGCCTGCGTGAGCTTAAACGCGTGCCTTTCGGCTATCTCATAGTGGCTTGGCTGTCTTGCCAAGTCACAACAGGTGGTGCATACCAATCACTAACCCTTTTCTCCAAAGTAGAACACAAAGACTCGACAATATTGCGATGTGGTGACCGTGGCGGCCAGGGCAATGCGACAGCTCACCTTTGTGCGCACAAAACGAGCCCTGGAGGATGCGAGCTGTGTGGAAAGGAGCCTGTCGTCTTGGAATACAGCATCAGCGTTGTAGCGTGGGCTGCATACGAACAGCCATGATGGTCACATAATCTGTTGCAGAGTAATCGTGTGACCCGTGGAATATCACCGCCCAAATCATCACCCGCTCATCCACGCTGTTGAAGGGTTGGAATGAACGTGGTGCGCAAACAATTCTCATGACTTTTACCAATGACGGTACAAGTAATAAGACTCATAGAAAAAATACGGCTGTATGACAAAAGATTCCGTCAACCAGCACCAGACAGTCGCTTTTGCAGAATGTAGTGGCACCGGTTGATGCGTGGGCGTGTTTTCCGTTGCCCATATTCTGCAATTCTGTATATTGACACGTCCTTGGAGATGGGCTTCGTCTGTTCACAGAATGTTTTATGAACATTCTTTGTCCACTCCCACGCGAGCAATAATGCCTTGCTGGCAGGTCAGCAGGGAGTAACTTGTGGACATGTGTGATTTTTGTACTGATAGCAATGCAGGATGTCTCGTAGTATATTACGTATCGTCTTCGCCGGTATGTCCGACGTTCGTACAGTTCCCAGAGCACTGCCTGTTTGCACACTCCCGCTCGACCCCTCCTGCAGTGCTGTGGCCACATCTCCGACGGACATCACATCAGCTGCTTTCCTTCCTCTGCCACAATGCCCTTCAAAAGAACCTGTCTTTCTTTAATTCTGTAATCATTTTCTCCAGACCCTTAGCGTACATCGGGCGAATGCCTTTTGTCTCACCCTTGAGTGTCCGGGACTTCTGCGGGGCTACTTGTGCGCTGTCACTGTTCGTGTTAAAAAGCCTTACTAGCAGCGCGCAATCCTTTATGTTGGGCGTCTCGAACGCAAACTGATCAACAGCCGGGTGCCGCACTTCTGTTGATGTGCGTATGCTGACGCTTACAGCGCCATCTGTTGGTCGAAGTATTTTTTTAATTTTTTTCCCCCTTGAAGTTCCCCTCTGCGTCAATAATATGCTGCTCAAATTTTATGTAATACTGAGAAGTGGTACTCTTTCTACAGAATTTTGGAATAACTAGTTATTTCACTAAAAAACCTAAAGAACAAAAAGCACACGAAGACGAAAATGCTTGCCGCAGCCAATGGATGCAGTTCAAACGGAGTCACCATTGTTTTCTTCATACAACGTCACTTTATCTTCTTCTATTGAGGACTTCAAAACTGGTGATAAACAGTGGCCAGACTGCCAGACTTTTGAGCAGAAGAGTGAGTTTTATAAAAAGAAATGCAGTTGGCTTATTGCATACAACAACAAAAAACTGGACTATGAGGTTTGCGAAATGTTGCATATCTGGTTGTTGAAAAAAACTGATACGAAAATACGTAAACAGTGGAGTGGATGTGATGTCACTAGTTTTGGGGAATTTCGAGTACAGCAATAAACAGCGCTGAGAAGAAGAAAAAATGATCACAAAACCTTTGCAGCACACGGAGCAGCTGTAAAAGTTTTTGCAGAGTCCCAACAAGAAACACTGGAAAACGTTTGTTTAAAAACCATATCAAAAGAGAAAGATGTTACAGCGAGAACCTTACGCACTGCCTTACAAAGTTGTAAAAGAGAACCAGTTTTTCGACAACTTTGAATTAGAAATCGATGGATTAAAAATGGGCCCAATTCTACATTGGAATAAGGGGTGTGTGAATATCATGAACCAAATCAGTGCAGACATGAGAAAACATATTGTACAGGAAATAGTACAAGCAGACATCGATGAATCAATGACGTTAAGCAAATAAACAACTCTAATTTTTGGCATTAAAGTTCGTCTAGTTGAACTAGAAAGTGTGAAGTTTCTTGCCATTTCTCAAGCTGAGCTTCAATGTCTTGAAGGCTGCAAACTAGACGAAAAATTTTAAATATGAGACTAATTTCTGTGATGTGTGATGGAGCTGCAATAATAATTGGACGAAAATCTACAATTGAAGCCATTTTTATTTTTAAAAAAAAAAACAAGTTTTCGTCTATTACTGTTTGGCACTGCTGCAATCATAAGCTTGAACTATGTGTAAGTGACGTAGTAAAGAAAGAGACAAGTATCAATCGATTTAAAGTGCTCATTGGTTAACTTTATGTTCCATAACAAACCTTACCAAAGAACAGCCGAGTGTTGCATTTGTTTGCAGACGAATTTGTTCAGTTGAAAGTTGAAAGGGTGCTAGACACAAGATGCGTTTCGTCCAGTGTTCATACAGTTTCAGCAGTTCGGGGGAACTACGAGGTTCTTGCATACTATTTTGTAGCAGCTAAAGAAGATCCAACACGTTATGCTTCGGGCAGATGCTAATAAGCGGCCTGTTCAGAAAAGTCACGACGAAGTGCTTTGTTTTACATTTTAACGAGGAACTGCAGCACCGAGATGCAGATTTGTTTCGAGCTAGCAAAAAACTTCACATGTTAATTAATACATTTATTGCTCGGAAAGATAGTCGGAGAAGTTTTTATCAGGAGGCTGCAACTTCTGTCAACAACAAAATATTTATGGGAACAAAGCTGAAGAAAAAAACTAAAGAACTGCCCATTAATCCTCTTGAGTTTTATGGCAACCCTTCGCAAGCGACTGAAAATAGAACACAGTGTGGAGAAGATGCATCTTTGGACAATTCAGTTCGTAAAGTCGACACAAGAACTTGACCCAAAAACACTAAAGGCAATAGTTTTTGGGAGAAACTACTTGAGTCACTAGTAGTTGCTTCCCTTGACAAGCGCCATCAGTACAATTCCAGTGTCATCTTGTGAATGTGGGAGAGAGTTCTGGCAAATGAATATGAGCATTAATGACGGCAGAGCGTCTATGTTAACAAAAACTGTTTCTTCTCTAGTCCACTTTTTCTGATGCTGAATGGCCTACCACTGATTCTTTTTGATCCTTCAACGTATGTGGAATCTTGGGTGCTTCGTGGACAGCATTCCGCTATAGACACTAACAGCAAGAAAAGAGTGAGACGAAGGACGTACAACAGAAATCTTTCAAAGCTTTGGACAGTTTTATAAACTCTAAGTTGAATCCTTTATGATTTTCCCGTTTTTCAGTATCTTACAGTTCAAACTTACGTGTGTTCACCTCACTGCAAATTAATTTTTGTAATAAACCGTAAACTGAGAAATAATATATAACTTAATTAACAAAACCTGTAATTGATTGATGGTGAACAAGCGAGTATTACTTTTTACCAGTACAGATGTTGTATTCACACTTCAAAAATGCTCAGAAAAGCGTTTGGGTATCGGTTTCAGAATCCTAGATTTCAAAAACAATCTCCCCCCCCAAGAACCTCTTTTTCACAAATCAATCATTGTGTACAGGCAAATACAGAATGTTCCGGAAGTGATGGTCAGTATTAGGGGATATGACAGGGTCTTCATCATCCGAAACAAAGTCAAGTAAACATAGCTTAAGAGGTATGAGAAATTCTTAATCTTCGATACTGTGAAACAAATCTCTTCCACTGCAAGCTCTTTGCTGTCCGTATTTTGGGAAGTGGTAGTATGGACCAAAACAAGAGAAAAAATGTCCAGTAAAGATTATTCTAAACTGCATACCTTAAAAGTTATGAGCACTTGTTCACTAGAAGTGTTGTCCAGTAAAGATTATTCTAAACTGCATACCTTAAAAGTTATGAGCACTTGTTCACTAGAAGTGTTGTGTTTCAAAGTAGCGAAGATGAACAAGTGTTCATAACTTTTATGGTATGCATTTTAGAGTAAACGTTTACTGGATATTTTTTCTCTTGTTTTGGTCCATACTACCACTTCCCAAAATACGGACAGCAAAGAGCTTGCAGTGGAAGAGATTTGTTTCACGGTATTGAAGATCAAGAACTGCTCATAGTTCTTAAGGTATGCGTTTTAGACCCCATGTGTATTGGACATTTTTGTTTCGAATGATCGTTACTGTGGCTTGTGTCCGTCTGAACGTTTGTTTGAGTATAGTGTAAAAATATGAAGTAAATCGGTCAAGCACTTCTCCCTATGTATATATTACATATATGTTAAACTATGTAGCCTATATCTGCCTGAACATTTATTAGAGTTTCACAAAAATTTGGAAATAATCAGTCAAGAAATTTTCGAGATCTTTGGTAACATTTTTAACCTTTACGTGTCATGTACGTATATTTATATATCACTTACATTAAACAAATGTGTGAAATCTTACGGGACTTAACTGCTAAGTTCATCAGCCCCTAAGCTTACACACTCCTTAATCTAAGTTATCCTAAGGACAAACACACACACCCATACCCGAGGGAGGAATCGAACCTCCGCCGGGACCAGCCGCACAGTCCATGACTGCAGCGCCTTAGACCGCTAACCCCGCGCGGCACTTCATTAAACATAAAAAATGGTTCAAATGGCTCTGGGCACTATGGGACTTAACTTCTGAGGTCATCAATCCCCTAGAACTTAGAACTACTTAAACCTAACTAATCTAAGGATATCACACACATCCATGCCCGAGGCAGGTTTCGAACCTGCGACCGTAGCGGTCGCGCGGTTCCAGACTGTAGTGCCTAGAACCGCTCGTCCACCCCGGCCGGCCATTAAACATATGTAGCCTATGTCTGTCCAAACGCTTGTTAGAGAAATGTACAAAAATTTGAAGTAAATCTCTCAAGGTCGTTTGGAGACTTTTGGAAACAACATTTCCTATTATAATTACATACTTATATATTATAAATATTAAAAAATGTATATCTTATGTCTCTCTGAATGTTTATTAGAGCACCGTGCAACAAATATGAATAAAATCGGTTCAAAAATTTTAGAGACTTTTTGGTAACAACTTTATATATATATATATATATATATATATATATATATATATATATATATATATTGGTAATGAACTTTTGCAAATGTTTGCTAGTACCGTTTCCTCGTTATGTTTTATATACCACACATATCAAATAATTTTTAGCCTATGTCCATCCGAGCGTTTGTTAGACTATCGTGTAAAAATTTGAAATAAATTCGTCAAGAACGTTTCGAGATTCTTACTAATAACGTTTCCCCATTGTATAGTAGATACAGTCATGCTCAAAAGTATCCGAACGACCTGAATTGCATTTCGCCTGATTCGCATGCAACCGGCATAACGCGGCTATCTAGCAGGTCCTCTAATCGCTCCTTGGTACAGTCGTTTGACTATTGAAAATGGTTCCAAAAAGTCACCACTAGAAAACACTGCTCTGTATCGCAGTAACTCAAGACGTAAAGTAATACCACGATGCTACAAATATCAGGGAACACCTTATCACAGATAAAACTGTCCTTAAGGCTTGTAAGCTCACATTTATTACAATAAATGACATACCTGAAATGTTACCACTCTCATTATTACGTTAGATAGGTAATGCACGTAGTAAGTTCGTCGTATTCATGATTTCCTCTTCAAAGTAACATACAGTACTTATTATTTAACACAAAATGACATTAAAAATGTAAGTTATCCACAAGCAGCTAGTTGAGAATATGTATGAACTTCAAATGACACGACGAACCGTCTCGTTCTGCATATGGATTCAAACCCAGGTCAAGCAGACTAAGCAAAGATTTCGTAACTGACGCAAACTAACAGTCATTCCTGATTAGGCATACAGAGAGTGATATATCTCGATTTTAGACAATATCAGTTAGCAAATATCAACTTTAAATTACATAACGCAAACATTTTTAACGGACGCGAATTCCTACCCAGCATCTCTTGTCCCTGTTAACGAACCACGAGAGTTGATAAATATTGCTTCTTCACAAGTAACTTACTTGAAATTCCGTGACGTAAAGCTTCGTGTTGGACAGGGGTTCGAACCCAGGACCTAATCGGACTGATATCGAAGCACAACCAACTGTGACATATCGGATTTTCTCGGCAGTAGCTAGATGTTTTAACTGCAATGACGAGACGAAACATTAATTTTTTCCTTCTCAGGACTCCAACCCGGCAACTATCGCTGTTATATTCTAGAGAAAACCAACGTTAAATATGTGTTCGTTGCACCAGCAGCGACATGTGAGCGTGTTTGAAGTAGAAATAATATGACGAAGAGTTCGGTGCTCACAGGGAATAGAGCCCCACACATATCATTGTTGACTACACACATTCCCGGCGGGGTCGGGGATTTTCTCTGCCTCGTGATGACTGGGTGTTGTGTGATGTCCTTAGGTTAGTTCGGTTTAAGTTGTTCTAAGTTCTAGGGGACTAATGACCATAGATGTTAAGTCCCATAGTGCTCAGAGCCATTTGACTACACACAAAGAGACGTCAACTACCGAATTTTTCTCCACCAGCAGCTCGGAATAACATCTTGAACTTACAGTGATCTCGCAAATAGTTCTGTGTCCCACTGGGAGTCAAAAACGTCAGATATAGCTAGTATTGACAACGATTGAAAATACATTAAAAATCAAAATTATCATCCACCAGTAGATAGGTGTTCTCATGCTAGAGCTTGATTATACATAATGAAATCCTTAGCGCCGGGCCGGGATTCGAACCCATTCACGCGTAATATGTGGAGATGTTGAGGAATCTGCAGATTTGACCAAACAACAAATTGTAGCCGAGCTGTATTGTCACGAAGAGATCAAATTCCGCGTTAATGGCGGTCTTAGTTGCATTCTCAGTTCAGAACCAATTTTATCGGTATACAGAAGCTCAGATAAAATATGGAATAAGTGTCCTGTGACCCTACATAGCGTTTGTTTCGTCACTAGAAATAACTAGTATAAGAAAGGTTACTGGTGATAGAGTTTCTACATGTCGCCACTCCAGACTTTGTTGTGGTTCAACCTAACGTCTACTTGGCAGCGAATGAATATCATCTTTAATGTGAATTTCAGACCACACTGCCATTATATCGTCTTCACTTGGTGTAGCCAGAAGAGAATAGAATCTTTCTCTCCCTATCTAAAATCATTAATGAAAGTGGGAATCGAATCCAGACCATAGGTATAACAACCTATCATCAGTCCAACAGACCACCAAATCCTCGTTTCTGTGCCTCACTTTTTTATCGTAACACCATTGCGCCACACTGGATGAGAATTCTGACACACAGGCTCCCTAAAGTAAATTGTAGCATGTTCAGTAAATTCATTTACTCGGTTGACCGAATCACCCTGAACTAGCTGCCTCGGCTACCCAGTGCATACATTCGACTCTATTTTGTAATCACCGAAATAAAATCACGTAACTGCCACCTACAGAGAACTGCCAACAGTGTAGGATGCAGAAATTTAAATAGGAAGTGTTCCTCCACTTGAGCTATTCTATTGCGCTATCTGTTTGTAGAAAACGTCGTGCAGAGCAAAAGCAAAGCTGTAACTGTTTCTCTCAGAAGTCTAGACCCGGCCATTTGCATTATCTGGCAGCGCTGTGGTATGCAGAAGTTCTGGAGGAATTGTTATTCGGCTCTGTAGCTCTTATTAGCTCTGTGTCAGCTAGTAGTGTAATGGTAAGTGTCGTGCGCCTTAGACAAGATATCGCGAGTTCGAATACATTTACTGCTAATTTTTTTTTTTAAACGCAATTCTGCTGTCTGCTGAAGTTACCAATCTAATGGAACTTTGAACATAATTCCCTTCAGTTCTCAACCCAAAATAGTCGCATGTGGAAAAAGGGCTAACTTCTGCGACATTTTCTTCTTTTCAGGTTTAATAGACAGCCAGGCAGCAGATGCATCTCGAACTTTTGTATTATGTATGGGGAGAGCACATCGTGCCCAAATACGTCAGAAAAGTATTTTCTTCATTAGCTGTCGTGTGGTAGTGGCATTTTATTCTTCTTCAAACATTGTTTGACAACTTTAACTCAGAACAAGTTCTCTACATGCATGTAATCAATAAACTGTATGTGCGTTGTCAGACTGTTATAGATAACATCAGAGAATTCGCATATATCGTTGATGATTAATTTCGCTCTCATATTTACTATTATTTCAACAACACTAAAGGCAACCTTACGAAAATTGTGCACTGTATTATAAGAAATGAAATAAAACTACCCACGATAACCTTACGACGAAAGTCTGTTTTAATAAAACTGAGTATCTGTACACAAGCGTGCCTCTATCGACACGAATTAGTAAAATACTACTCACTTAGATTTCGATTCGGTCTGTGTTTAACTGGTATGCTGTGTCGTACTCAAGAGGTATGCAAATGTGGCATTTCATAAATATAGTTATGTATTTCTAACTTGTCAGCAGCGAAAGAGTCGCTACGTGTTGTGCAACATTGTAAGTTTTTCACCATTGCACTATGAGCCGAAAGTATTTTCTTGCGATTTCCTTATTGATGTTTCATCTGACTGCTTGTAGCTCTTTCACAGAAGGGATAAAAACGTTGCAGTCAACGCGGCTGGAACTGCGAACCATAACAGCAGCTTTTTACACTTCAGCACGTTACCACAGAGCTGGCGAAGATGTGTACTAACTTCCTTTTACAAGGCCAATAGAGGCTAGAACTCATAAACTGCTATTTAAAGGACGAGATTAGTTGCGATTTCCACCTGCAACGATTTTCCTAGGCTGAAAACCGTAAGCTTACAATCTTTTGTTACACCTCATGCGATAATAACTCAGATTATTCAACGGAAATGACAGGTAAAATCAAGTGAACTTTGAGGCTTAATTCCGTTCACACCAGGAGGTAACTCGTCGATCACAGAGTTGCCAAACATACGTTGCCTTGTTGCCAAATCTCAGTTACAGTACCAGCAGGAAGAAGACGAACCGATGTGATCCTACAGCGGGCTGGGAAGTGACCATAGCTGGTGTCTCCAAGTCGCAGCTGCTACGGCCTCGAATACGTAATGCGCCTGATTGGCATTTCTGTAACTAGGTTTAGGGACTGGAGCGTTGTTACTAATAATACTCAGAACTGACTGCAAACTAAGCATCATAAACCAGTAACTCTCATAGTTGTTTTCATATTTCTTTCGTTAGTGTACTCAAAACTAAGAAACTATTTCACAAGCGTTTTCGTGACTCGCCGATAGTCGAGCACAACAAACAAATAAAAAGAAAAGAATGTGTGTGTGTGTGTGTGTGTGTGTGTGTGTGTGTGTGTGCGTGTGCGTGTGTGTGTGTGTGTGTGTGTGTGTGTGTGTGTGTGACAGAGACAGAGACAGAGAGAGAGAGGGAGAGAGAGAGAGAGAGAGAGAGAGAGAGAGAGAGATAAAAAAGAATGAGAGAGAGAGTGTGTGTAAAAAATTGTTGTAAAGAAATTGAATCATGGTATGTAAATAAACCTTTCATTTAAAATGACACATTCCACATCATTACGAAATGTCGTATTCATGATCTAAGGAACAAGAATTAATCTAATCTAATCACATCATACTGATGACTAGCCATGAAGAGTCATGAATTACCGAAATTTTTGCCAGTACCAGTAACCAAATCTAAAATTGAAACTCAAAGACGACAATTTTTGTACTAAACCGGGACTCCTATCAAGTCCCTTTTGTCCCTGGTAGCTAACCACGAAAGTTGTCTGATATACCTCCATTCTGAAGTAACAAAGTGTGCATGCATTTAAAGATGAAGTGCATGGTGTGAAGTTCTGTGACGGAGATACGAACTCAACACGTAATCGGATTGTTAACTAAGAAAAATCAAATGTTACGTATCGGTTTATCTTACGAGGTGCTACGTGTTTGAATCTAAAATAAGGATACAAACTTTTGTGCCTAAGCGACAATCTAACTGCACACCTACCGTGCATTTACAAATATAGCTTAAGTATCAGTCGCTTACTCACCAACAGTAAGATGTGTGCGTGTTTGACCAGAAATAACGACACCTATTGCGATTTTTGGCAACACATGAACAGACATTAAAAATGCACGTTAATTTTCACTAGTAGGTGGGTGCGCACTTGATAGGGCTTGAAATGAAATTATGAATATTTTTGTGCTGGATCCTTTGGAGGAGACCCAGAGAAGATTACAGTCTTGGGAAATGTAACGAAATGATTGAACTATACTGTTCCGAGAGATTCAGATCCTCGAAAGAGGAGGTACGAATTTTAATCACAGTCCAGCACCAAATTTGTCAAGGTCTCTAGTTCAATCAAGCACAAGTAAAATAAGAGCCCTGTTCCTTTAAATGGCTATCGGTTCATCAAATAAAATAAAATATTCTAATGTAAGTAAGTTTACTGGCGACTGTATTTCTATTTGCCATGACTTCCGCTATGTCATTTCCCAACGTAAACCGGCTCTTCCCAGTTGGTAATGAAGGAACGTGATGTTTAATGCGGATTATGGATTATAACATCTTTCTCTTGAGGTTACCAGAGGAAAAATTAATCTCTTTCTGCCTGTGATAATCCGTTCCACCAGACCATTGTGGCCACATTTCCCAGCCTCAAGAGTGTGCTGAAACGGGTGATGTACTTAGCTTAATGGTTAAGTAGAAGCAAGCTACTGACGCGGAGATTATGCTATTCTCATGTCAGCAGGATGTAAAGACTCTTCTAGGCATCATAGGCTCGAAGTAAAGCCATTTTGAATTTTCACAAATTGAGCAAATTTTTAGTTCGAGAAAATCCACTTTGTAGTGTGAAGTTACCGGATAATTCGATTATTACCGTCATTATTACTATCATTTTATTCATACCGCTGCTGGAACACATGTGCTTGAAGATCATTTAATGCCTTTTGGTCACTACAGAAGTAGTTTCCCAAGAACAGGTTCTTTCCCTGTCTACGGAATCCTTTTCGTGTTAATAGCAAACATCAGCAATTACTGGTAGATTACACTAAAACTAAAGTAATTGATGAAGACGTTACTTGATAACAAAAACACGCTGCCTTTCTTCATTTATTTGCGCCTAGAAATGCAGAGTCCAAACACAGATCATAAATGTTAAATAAGTCAGGTGAGCTATAGATTAATCTTTTAATGTTCAGAAATCCCAATATACTTGTCCACAGACCTTCCTCGAAAGTATCATGAAATGATAAAAGAGGAGCCACTTTTCTGGCCCTCGTGGACATAAATCTGTTCCCCCTCTTGTTCTGATTAACTGTATAGAAAATTTCACGAGAATTCTCTCTAAAAGAACACTAAGTCTTATTGATGTTGTTGTTGTTGTGCTCTTTAGTCCTGAGACTGGTTTGATGCAGCTCTCCATGCTACTCTATCCTGTGCTAGCTTCTTCATCTCCCAGTAACTACTGCAACCTGCATCCTTCTGAATCTGCTTTGTGTATTCATCTCTTGGTCTCCCTCTACGATTTTTACCCTCCACGCTGCCCTCCAATACTAAATTGGTGATCCCTTGATGCCTCAGAACATGTCCTACCAACCAATCCCTTCTTCTGGTCAAGTTGTGCTACAAATTTCTCTTCTCCCCAATCCTATTCAATACCTCCTCATTAGTTATGTGATCTACCCATCTAATCTTCAGCATTCTTCTGTGGCACCACATTTCAAAAGCTTCGATTCTTTTCTTGTCCAAACTATTTATCGTCCATGTTTCACTTCCATACATGGCTACTCTCCATACAAATACTTTCAGAAACGACCTCCTAACACTTAAATCTATACTCGATGTTAACAAATTTCTCTTCTTCAGAAACGCTTTCCTTGCCATTGCCAGTCTACATTTTATATCCTCTCTACTTCGACCATCATCAGTTATTTTGCTCCCCAAATAGCAAAACTCCTTTACCACTTTAAGTGTCTCATTTCCTAATCTAATTCCCTCAGCATCACCCGACTTAATTCGACTACATTCCATTATCCTCGTTTTGCTTTTGTTGATGTTCATCTTATATCCTCCTTTCAAGACACTATCCATTCCGTTCAACTGCTCTTCCAAGTCCTTTGCTGTCTGTGACAGAATTACAATGTCATCGGCGAACCTCAAAGTTTTTATTTCTTCTCCATGGATTTTAATACCTACTCCGAATTTTTCTTTTGTTTTCTTCAATGCTTGCTCAATATACAGAGTGAATAACATCGGGGAGAGCCTACAACCCTGTCTCACTCCCTTCCCA